>NC_069661.1:659687-1319375 GCF_027244095.1 Hemicordylus capensis
ATAAAATGAAAGGGTCAGAGTTTCCTGGAAGATATCTAGGACCGTGGCTGTTTCAGGTCCTGACTGGGAGCTGCGCAGAAGAAGGTGCAGCCAGGAGCAGCACAGTGCGGGGAGGGGGCTTGTGTGACAGAGCAGAGCAGAAACGGAGGCTTGTTGGATTTATTGGACAAAGTCACTACGGTTTATTGCTTAACTATTACCAAATCACAAACAACAGTCCTACTCTGAGTGAAAGATCATCCTAACAGAAAAATAACAACTGACCAATACAGTTTGGTATCTGGTAATTCTCTTGGTACTTATTGACTACAGAACTGGTGACTGACACAAACATTTTAAACTCGACCCCCCAGCCCAGACACAGATAGATATGGGACACATCAGTGGCAAGAACAAAGACAATGTATATGCACGTAAAACCGAACATTCCCCTTCTCATTGTCTTGTTGCTTAATTTATAAGCGCAGTTGCCATCCACAGAGTTTGAAATTGTTCTTTGGTTAATGGTTTTGTCATAGGAACATAGGAAGCTGCCTTAGACCATGGGTCCATCTAGCTCAGTACTGTCTACACGGACAGACTGGCAGCAGCTTCTCCAAGGTTGCAGGGGACTGGGAACCTTCTGCATGCAAGCATTGCAAGGTATTGCGCTTAGGGGTGAGGGTGAGAGCATCTGTCTGCTTGCAAGCTGAAGGTTCCATGTTCCCTCCCTGGCAGCATCTCCAAGACAGGGCTGGGAGAGACTCCTGCCTGCAGCCTTGGAGAAACTGTTGCCAGTCTGCAAATATCTTGATGCTGGAGCTGCCAGACAAAAGGCCCCCTCAAAGAGTCCCTGGTGGCGCAGTGGTAAAACTGCCGCCCTGTAACCAGAAGGTTACGAGTTCGATCCTGACCAGGGGCTCAAGGTTGACTCAGCCGTAAAATGAGTACCCAGAATGTTGGGGGGCAATATGCTAAATCATTGTAAACCACTTAGAGAGCTTCCAGCTATAGAGCGGTATATAAGTGCTATTGCTAAAAGGTTTCAAAATATTTATTTATTTATTTAAAATATCTCTATGCCGCCCAAAACTTGTGTCTCTGGGCAGTTTACAATTAAAATTAGGCATTATATAAAGCTTAAAATGGGGAGACATCTGCCATTTAAGTCCAGAGTTAGTAGTAACAGGAATGGAGCATCATAAGGAGTGAGGCTAGAGCCAAAGGTGACACAGCTGCTTCAGAGCTTCTCCTTACCGCATCTCCACTTGCTCCCCTCTCTCCCACCCCATGCTGCCTGTGGGATGCAGGTAAAGCTGCACAGTTAACCACACAGCTCTACCTGATGAACAGCCAGCCTGCAGGCAGTGTGGCTCTCATTAACGCAGAGGCAGGAGAGAGAAGCGAATGGAGCTCTGGGAAGGAGAGGCAGGCAGCTGTTTGGGCTCATTGGGAAGAACAGCTCAGCTGGATCAGGCCCAAGGAGGCCCATCTAGTCCAGCAGCCAGTTTCACACAATGGCCCGCCAGATGCCTCTGAGAAGCCCACAGGCGGGAAGTAAGGGCAGGCCCTCTCTCCTGTTGATGCTCCACTGCAACTGGCATTGAGAGGCATCTTGCCTCTGAGGCTGCAGTTGGCCCCCAACCCCCAGGCTGGTAGCCATTGATAGTCCTCCGTGAATTTATCTAAGCCTCTTTTAAAGCCATCCAAGCTGGTGCCCATCACCACATCCCAAATTCCATAGATTAATTATACACTGTGTGGAAAAGCACTTCCTTTTGTTGGTCCTAAATTTCCTAGCCTTCAGTTTCACGGGATGACCCCTGGTTCTAGTGTTGTGAGAGACAGAGAAAGATTTCTCTCTATGGACTTTATGTGATGATCCTGGATCAATTTCTGTTCGTGACTCCTGAGGATGTGGACAGGTTGCTTGGAGTGGTGTGGCCTACCACCTGCCCTCTTGATCCTTGCCCAACATGGCTTCTACTGTCTGGCAGGGAGGCTGTGGTAGAGGGCCTGGTAGAGACGATAAATGCTTCTCTGAGGGAGGGCAGGATGCCTCCTTGTCTTAAGGAGGCAATCATTACTTCTGAAGAACCCTGCCTTGGATCCCTCAGAGTTAAGCAATTACAGGCCTGTCTCCAACCTTCCATGGCTGGGCAAGGTGATTGAGAAGGTGGTGGCCTCCTAGCTTCAGGCGGTCTTGGAGGAAACTGATCATCTAGACCAGAGATTCTCAACGTTTGGGTCCCCAGATGTAATTGGACTTCAACTCTCATAATCCCCTACCAAAGGCCACTGGGGCTGGTGATTATGGGAACTGAAGTCCAATAACATCTGGGGACCCACACGATGAGAAACCCTGATCTAGACCCATTTCAAACTGGCTTTCAGGCAGGCTGTGGGGTGGAGACTGCCTGGGCCAGCCTGATGGATGATCTCTAATGGGGAATTGACAGAGGGAGTGTGACTCTGTTGGTCCTTTTGGATCTCTCGGTGGCTTTCGATACTATTGACCATAGTATCCTTCTGGAACGTCTGAGGGGATTGGGGGTGGGAGGCACTGCCTTGTGGTGATTCCGCTCCTACCTCACAGGCAGATTCCAGATGGTGTCTCTTGGAGACTGTTGTTCTTCAAAATCTGAACTGTTGTATGGTGTCCCTCAGGGCTCCATTTTGTCTCCTATGTTGTTTAACATCTACATGAAACCTCTGGGAGAGATCATTAGGAGATTTAGTGCAGGGTGTTATCAATATGCTGATGACACCCAAATCTATTTCTCCATGTCAACATCATCATGAGACGTCATAACCTCGCTAAATGCCTACCTGGAGGCAGTAATGGGCTGGATGAGGGATAACAAACTGAGGCTGAATCCAGATAAGACGGGGGTACCTCCTTGTGCGGGTTCGGAACTTGGAAGACGATTTTGATCTGCCGGTTCTGGATAGGGTCACACTCACCTGGAAAGAACAGGTATGCAGTCTGAGGGTGCTTTTGGATCCAAACCTCTCCCTGGTGCCCCAGGTTGAGGCGGTGGCCAGAGGTGCTTTTTATCAGTTTTAGCTGATATGCCAGCAGCTTCCATTTCTTCAGATGATCAACCTCAGAACGGTGGTACATCTGCTGGTAACCTCCAGGCAGACTACTGCAATGCACTCTGTGTGGGGCTGCCTTTGTATGTAGTCTGGAAACTGCCGTTGGTTCAGATTGCAGCAGCCAGGTTGGTCTCCGGGTCATCTTGGAAGAGACTATATTACCCCTATATTGAAAGAGCTACACTGGCTGCTGATAAGTTTCCAGGCAAAATACAAGGTGCTGGTTATTACCTATAAAGCCCTAAACAGGTTAGGCCCTGCTAGGTATTTAAGAGAATGTCTTCTTCGCCTGGAGCCCCACTGCCTGTTAAGATCATCAGGAGAGGTTAATCTGCGGGTGCCACCAACTCGTTTGGCGGCCACTCTGGAACGGGCCTTCTCCATTGCTGCCCCTGGACTTTGGAATGCACCCCCTGTTCAAATAAGAGCCTCCCTATCTCTGGCAACTTTAAAAAAGCCACTGAAGACACATTTACTCACCCAGGCTTTTAATTAGATTTATAGTTTTAATACTTTTAATGTTGAGTTTGAGTTTTAATTGATTTTAATGTTAATGATTTTAATGTTTAAATGATTTTTATTGTAAACTGCCCAGGGATGCAAGTTTTGGATGGTATAGAAAAATGTTAAATAAATAAACAAACATTCAAACAAACAAACAGAACTTTCTCCACACCATGCAGACCTCTATCCTGTCTCCCTGCAGTTGTCTTTTTTCTAAACTAAAAAGCCCCAGGTGTTGTAGCCTTGCCTCATAAGGAAGGTGCTCCAGGCCCCTGATCATCTTGGTTGCCTGCCCTCTTCTGCACCTTTCCCAATTCTACAATGTCCTTTTTAAGATGTGGTGACCAAAGCTGTGTGCAGTACTCCAGGTGTGGCCGCACCATGGCTTTGTATAAGGCAGGGCTGCCCGCATGCCACATCCAGCCTGTGGGCACATTTCTGGCCGCCTGGCAGGTTCTCCTCCTCGGTCATCTCGGATCTCCCGCCCTCTCTGCAGTTGCTTCTCGACATCCAGCCGGCTCCCAGGCATGGGAAGGGGGCACCTGCCGCCACCGGGGCTCTTCCTCCCCTCCTCCACCAAAGAGCCACTTGGATATGGTGCGGTGGGCGGGGGGGGAGGGGCGGAAAGGCTGAGCAGCAACTTCCTCCGGCTGCCCGACCCAAACGAACTACAGATGCAGGACATCCCTGTCTAGCCAGCTGGCTCCACTGAAGCCGGGGGAGCAGAGGGAGGAAGCTGCTGCTGCTGCTGCTGCTGCTGCTGCTGGGCCTTTCCTCCTTGCCACAAGGCACCACTCCCTCTATCCAAGTGGCTTTGATGCTTTCAGCTCAGGTAGTCATTCTGTCAAGATCATTTTGCAATTTGAGGAGGATTCCCTCCCTTTGATCAAAATGCTGAAAAGTACCACTGTGCCGAAACAGGGGCGACTCTAGCAGGGGCGTAACAAGCCTGGAGTGGGCCCAGAGACAAAATTTTAAAATGGACCCCTTGCTGATACACACCACAATATATAGTCATGTGACTTGCCTCTGGGGGGCCCCTCAAGGCATGGGGGCCCCCAGGCAGCCGCCTCCCCTTGCCTAATAGTAGTTACGCCCCTGGACTCTAGGCTTCCCTGGAATCTACTCTCCGTCGAGAGATTGCTCTGATCCCAAATCCAGGAGCACGCCGCTCCTTCGAGGTAGGCTGCCACCAGTTGAAGACTGATCTCAAGCCACTGACCAGGCTTAGAGACAGCTTCAACAACCTGGAACTGTCCGGCTTAGGACTTACAGGCACTGCACAGCCAGAGTCCACACAACCCAGCTCTAGACAACAAGATATTATGCTGGAAACAAACCAACTGTAGCACATGGCCTTACGAGGCACCTGGGAAGAGTTTTGCAAGTAACCCTCCAGAACCTGTTTAATCAGACTTAATCCACTTCTAATTATATGAACTTTACTGAGAAACGGGGGTTGCACACTGAACAAGGAATTCGGGTGGGGGGGAATAGGGTGGAACTGGGACTAAAGAAAGGAATACAGGAGTTCAAAAGAAAATGCACAATGCACGCACTAAGGGACTAGCTCTGAGTTTTACTGGAGTCTATCAGTAGGCCAGGCCTTGGCTGAGAGAGCCTTCATCTCTGCAGCTTCTCGGTGGAACACCCGCTCTGGCCAGGCCTTTCTCCTCTGGCTTTAAAGCCATGAGGGACAGGGCGAGCTGGGCTCAGGTGACTCAGGTGTGGGCCTCACAGTTCAAAGGGGATTCTCGTGTTCTCCCCTCTGGGGGGTGAGATGCAAAGTGGCCCTGTCTCCTGTGTCGAATGGGTGAACTCTCCCTTCAGGATGCTGGGAGGTCTGTGTTTGCCACAAGCACAAAGCATCCTCAGCTGCTCCATTGCAGGTGACCCCCCCACCCCACCCCGTTGCTTTGGGAAGGGTGATGCTAGTTGACTCTGAGGGCTGCTCTTCCTTGCTACAGCACTGGTGTGGGTGGGGGGTGACCCACTCAACTTCCTCCTCCTCCTCCTCCCCCCCCCAGTCATCAACCTCAGGGAAGTTTCCTTTGCCCACCCCTGGCTCGCCCGCCTGCCAGCTGGAAGGGGATATATGGCACTCCCTCTCTCAACCCTTCCCCACACACAGGACACCCTGAAGGTAAGAAGAGGGGCCCCTTGCTTGAGCCAGTGACTCTGCTGCCTTGGGGCTCGCGGTGGGAGGGGGAGCTGCTGCCCCAAAGCTTAGGTGGGGTGCAGGAGGGAAAGCACTTGGAGCAGCCCCATGGCTGTGGGGCAGGAACCCTTCTGGGTTGCTGCTGCTCTTGGGCTTGTGGTCGTGGGGGGGGGCGCCTGGACACCAGAGACCCCCGGGGGAGGGCTGGGGGCTGGGCTACAGGGTCTGGAGGCAGAGGCTGCGGGAAGGACTGCCAGCCTGGGTTGGGGAGATGCCTGCAGGGCGGGAGGGGGGATCACCACCCCTGCACTCGGACCCTGGCAGTTCCAATGTCAAATGCAGCTGCCTGGAGAAGGAGGCATGCCGCGTTCCCAAAGCAGGACCCGCTTTCGGCCACCAGTGGCTTGCTCTCAGGCCCTCCTCAGGCTGGCTATTTGTGCCCAGCCGCGTCCTCCGTAGCTTGAGATGGAGCTTTGCACCGGCGCTTCCCTCTGAAAGAGCTGCGAGCAAGTCTCTGTGTGCGCACCGGGAGAGCTAGATCTGCATACCGATGTCTAGATGGAGGGAGCCGCGGGGCGGGGGCGGGGGGGCGCCAAAGGAGGCAGTTCAGGGGGCTCCGCCGCCCCGCCCGAGAACTGCGCTGCCTGCAGGCTGGCCGGCCATTAGTCCGGTGGAGCTGCTCTCGGGTGGCTCCTCGCTCTCTGAGCCCCGAGAGCTGCTTCTGGGAAGCAGAGGCGGCAGCCGCCGCCGCGCCCCCTTTGGTGCCCCCCCCCGCTTGTTAGGACTGGGGAGGGAGGGAGGGAGGGAGAACCAACGACCAAAGAACCTGACTGACAAGAGGCTCTGAGGTGGGCGGTGGGCGGTGGGCGGTGGGGCGGGGGGGGGCGGCCCTCTCCCGCTGGGGGCGTGGAACTCGACCTCCTGCCCAACGACACCTCTGCGCTAGGAGCTTCCTCTTGGTAAGGACTCGGAGGTCCCGATCTCCCTCCAAAAGCTCCGACTGGCTCAGTCTATAGCCGCGGGTGTGTCTGCTCGAGGCCCGAGGCGGCTCCCACCTTGCTCCCTCTTAAAGGGGACGCGTGGACGGTTGGTGAGGTGAGGGGGTGAGGTTCTGAAGCAGGCAAAGGCAAAGGTGAAGTGTGCCGTCAAGTCGATGTCGACTCCTGGCGCCCACAGAAAAGCCCCGTGGTTGTCTTTGGTAGGAGGGGTTGACCGTGGCCTCCTCCTGCGCAGTATGAGATGATGACGATGATGATGATGCCGCCTTTCAGCCTCTCCCTCTATCGCTGCTGCCCGATATAGCAGCAGTCAGGATTCGAACCAGGAACCTTCTGCTTGCTAGTCAAGCATTTCCCCGCTGCGCCACTTAAGGTGGCAGGAGGTGCCCACTACCCGGTCAAGAGTGCCTTTCAGATTAAGGGGGGGGGGGCTTTGAGCCTCTATAGCCAGACGTTTTCCCTCTCTTCGGAGATGCCCTGTGTTAATTAATGCTGCAATGGAAATGCTATGCTCTTTCGAGTTAAAATGTTTCGCCTCTAGTGGTTCTTGTTGAGGGGTAATTATTGCTGATTGGAACCTAGGAAGCTGCCCCAGACTGAGTCAGGCCCTCGGTCCCTCCCGCTCAGTATTGTCTGCACTGACTGGCAGCCGCTCTCCAGTGGAGTTCCAGGCTCGGGCCTCTCTCCCAGCTCGACCTGGGGGTGGAACCCGGGGGACCTCCGGCACGCAGCCCCTGAGCTACGGGGCCCATCGCCTCGATGGTTCCTGAGATGTGGTGGTGTTGCCCCCCCCCCGCCCCCCGTGGCATCTGCAGCCAGGGCAGGCAGCTACACTAGTTACCCAAATAACATGGGGGCGGGGGGGGGAGAGAGTGGTGCAGGCGGCCTTGTTTCGGAGGCTAGAGGTCCTCCCAGGGACCGCACTTCGGAAGGCTGCAGGGTCTGTAAGGAGAGGGCGGCTGATTCAACAGCCGGACTTCCAAGGAGGAAGACCCGACGGGCCTCTTCAAGCCGCTCTGACTGACCAAGAGTTCCCTTCTCGGTATTGTGGCACTGCCAGAAAGCCCTGCAAGGTGGACCCGCAGTTGCCTTTCTCATCCTTCGGGACCACGTCTGTCTGTCTGTCTGTCGGGTGGCTTTCTTCGGTGGTCTTGCCCTTGAAAGCCCTGCATGCCGGAGGGGCCGCCGGCTCCCAAGGGGGGATGCCCGCTCCAGAAGGTCACGCTCTGTGTGCCGGCAAGGAGGGCGGTTCTCCTTCCGTGCAGGCGGGGCGGGGCCTTCTCAGTCATGGCCCCCAGACTTTGGGATGCTCTCCCGGTGGGCACCCGTTCCCCAGTGTCCCATCAGTTTTTAGAAAGCAAGTAAAATCTTGGCTTTTTATCTGGGCTTTGATATGAGTGTTTTGTTAAGAACATAAGTACACGTTTTTTTAAAAACTTTTTAATTAATTCGTTTTTAAATATTCTAATTTCATTTTTATTGTACAGTTTTTATTGTTTTATATTGTTTTATTTGTCTTGTAAACCACCTTGAGATTATTTTAATGAAAGGGGGTATACACATTTAATAATCAATCAATCAATTAGCCTGGCAATAATTAGGAGAGACAGGGTGGGAGTCTACAGCAAAAGGGCTTCTTCTGTTTCTGTTCTTGCTTTGTTTCTGAGGCAGTCAGTCTCCCTTGAAATGTCTGGTGCTTGTTTAATAGTGAAACCAATCAAGTTGTGTGGGTAGCCGCATTTTAGGAGCTGATATTTAAGTTCCTTAATTTTATTTTGAAAATAGGAAACCGTATTGCAAATATGGTTAATTCTTAGGAAAGGTAAAATTGTGCCCTCAAGTCGACTCCTGGCGACCCCAGAGCCACGTGGTTTTCTTTGGTAGAATTATTTGTACAAGCCTGCATATGAGGTTTTTCTTGATGTAACTAGGGTGGCCTGGTTTGTAATTTAGCTACAGATGAGAGCCCGGATGTTTGCTGTAGGCAGCGTTGGGCATCCTTTTATACCCAGCAGGAACATAGGAAGCTGCCATAGACTGAGTCAGAGAACTGGTCCATCTAGCTCAGTATTGCCTACACTTTCGAGGCAGGGCCTGGCTGGCTTTCCCCCATCTCCTGACCCACAACCTAACCCTCCCTCTTGTCCCCCCCCCCCACAGATGCTGGGAATGCTGGTGGGTTTCCTGGGGGTGCTCCTCACTGGCACTGAGGCGGCCTTGGGCACTTTCCCCTCCAAGCGTAAGTGCCTTCTAGCTCCACTCCAAGGGCATGGATGGGGCACTTCTCCGGTGGGGCGGGGGGGGACTCCCTTCGAGATGCAGATCACCCCGGGGGTGGGTGGGGGTGGTCTTGGGGACCCTGAGCAAGTGTGCAGGCCAAGGGCAGGGAAGGGGGCTGTGTGCAGAGGTGCTGGGGCTTAGCCAGCCTGGAAGCCCAGCTGCCCCCCATACTAGGAGGGGGGGCCTCGGGGGTGCATGCCAGTTGCTCTGGACGGGCTCAGGAGGGGCACTCCTGGATTGCACCTTCCAGTCCCGAGCCCTTGCAGCAGAAAGAGCGCGGGGGGGGGGCTCTGGGGCGAGACCCCTCCCTCTGCTCCCTCCTCCGGGGCTGGCCACACCACCCAGCTAACTCTCCAGGTTCGGCCCACAGTGCAGGTTGGGGAGCAGGAAGGAAGCGTGGAGCTGGAGTGCAACACCACCTTGGCGGGGAACGTGAGCTGGAAGGGAAGCCCTCCTCAGGCGGAGCTGGAGCGGCTGGGGGCCCACCGCCTCCGGGTCCTGAAGCTGCGCGCCCCAGACGCCGGGAACTACTCCTGCTGGGATGGGCCCCGCTTGCTGGACAGCACCTTCCTGGCCGTGCGGGGCCGCCCCTCCCAACTCTTCCATCCAGGTGAGGAGGGGCTGGCCGAGCTCCGCCCCCCAGGGCCCAACCCCGACCCAAAGCGGCCCCTGCCAGCCACGGGCTTGCTTGCTGCAGATGAAGAGCCGGCACGGCTAGTGGCCTGCCCCAGAGGAGAGGCCCCCCCCCCGTGGCCCCTGATGGTGAGCGGCTGGTGCCCCCTCTGGGGACGGGACTGGCGGCCTGGAGGCTCTTCCTGATGGCGCCTCTGCTGCTCTGCGGCCACTTCGGGCTGGGCTCATGCCGAGGTTCTTCCCCACTTGCTCAGGAGTGACCTGCCAGGCGGAGTCGTGTGACGGCAGCTTCACCTGCGCGTGGGACACCCTGCGCCCAGCGGCCTTCCGCGTCCGTGTCTGCCGCCGGTAAGTACAGCTCCCTCCCTCCCACTCCCAAAGCCGAGGGCGCCATTGGAGGCAGCAGAACTCATCGGGGCTGAGCTCCAGGGCCAGCTGCGAGGGATCCCTGGAACATGCGATACCATGCCTGGGAGGAGGGTGCCTCTGAACATGTGCAGAGCAAATCTCCTGCTCTGCTGATACGTCGTCAGGCAAAGCCTTGGGGGAGGTGGGCAGTGCTGAGCCTCCCTCAGCGCCCTCCTCCCCCGAAGTGGTCCCAGCCCCTCCCCTCTTTACAGAGGGCAGCAGCAGGACCCGAGGGACTGCCCCGCCAGAGAGGTGACCACGGCCTCCAAAGGCCGGGTCAGCATCCTGCTCCAAGACGGCTCCTTCTGCTGCTTCGCTGAGGAGCCAGAGGCCCCCCTGGAGCTGCGGCTGGAGGCTGTGAGTGAAGACGGCAGCTACGAGGACCTGGCGCTGGAGCTCTTCTTGAGAGACATAGGTGAGGAGGAGGAGGAGGGGGAGGAGGGGGAGGCTAGCTCCACGGCCGCCCACCCTGCGTGCATGCAGGCTGCTGCCACACTGTGCGCCCCCCCCTCCTCGAGTGCTCCCAGCTGGGTCTGCCTGGAAGCTTCGAAAGCCCGGGCCTGACCTCTGGAAGGCGCCCACCCTAGGGAGCCCCCTCGAGCCTCGGCCTCGTGTTCGTGGGCAGCGCCAGCGAGAGGTCCGCTTTGGACTCTGGTTCTGGTGATTGGGGGAGGGGGAGGGGGGCTGGAGAGTGGCCAGGACCCCCACACACTGGGGGGGGGCAGGGAGGGGGGCCAGAGGGAAGTCTGCAGCGTCTCTGCCTTCCTCCCACGACAGTGAAGCCCGCATCCCCCCACCGCCTGGCTGCCCGCAGAGAGCGGGGGGAGAAGCTGCTCCTGAGCTGGGCCCCTCCGGCTTCCTGGGCTCGGCCCTCCCTGCGCTACCACCTGCAGCTGACAACTTTCACGGAGAAGGTGGAGGATCTCTACAGCGTAGGTAGCCTCTGCTGGGTCGGCGGCCGAGTGAGACTCTCTCTGTCGATCGGGCTGTCACAGGCATAGGCGGGTTTTTCTCCGAGGGCAAAGGGGCTCCTCCCACGGGGGGGTGGGATGTCCCTTGCCAAGCCCCTTCCCCACTCCAAGCCCTCGCACTCTCCAGCCAAGTGACAGCAGCAGCTGGTCCTCATGAGGGGCCTCGGTGAGGCTCTTTTTCCTGGCCGCCTGATTGCGCCGGTTTCTCCCACCCCACCCTGCCCCCTCACAGCTTCACCTGATGAATGGCCAGCCTGCAAGTAGTGCAGCTCTCCTTAACGGGGCGGGGGCAGGATGGGGCTGGAGAAACAGCTGCAATCAGGCTGCCTGCCGAGAACCAGAGGCCGCCGTGCCCGCTGCTTGGGCACCCAGGGGCTGCTTAGGACTAGCGGCTGCTGCAGCATCTGGTCCAAGAGGTGCCTTTGGGAAGCTTGCCAGCAAGGCATGTGGCAACTCTCTCCTCTCCTTGACCCTCAAGGTCTGGTCTTCAAAGGTACACTGCCTCTGTGCATTGAGGTTCTACTGAGAAGCCATGGCTCCGAATGGCACACTGGTGGTCCCAATGACTCACTTTACAAAGGAGCTGAGGTGGCCACTTCAGCACTGAATTCCCAGCCATGAGGTCCGTGAGCTTCCTTGCTTCTTTGCCCAGACTTAGGCCAAGAGGGAAATGGGAACAGCCTGACTTGGCCCCATGGCAACGTGAGGAACACACACACACACACACACACACACACACACACACACACACACACACCCCGCACCATGCAGGGCAGCATAACTGAGAGCCCCCCGCCTCTTTTTTTTGCATCATGCCCCAGGCCCCTCCTAACCATGTGTGCTTGTGCCATGTTGCAGGAGAAGCTCCAGGAATCCATCCAGGGCAAGAAGCCTTTACAACTCGTGCAGATCCGCTGCCAGGACCCTTCCCTCAACTCGGCCTGGAGCTCCTGGGCTGTCTGGGGCAGCCTGCCGTGAGGCTGGCTCTGGGGCCACGCCGGGAGCCCCCCCCCCCGCCCAGCCCCTCTCCCGTCTCCTCCTCCTCCTCCTCCTCCTCGCCCTTCTCAGGAGTGGATTCTGCTGCCCTTGCCTCTCCCTGGGCTCTGCCCTCAGTAGAAAGAGGCTCGGATTCCCATTTAGGAGATGATCTCTGGAAGAGTGGGGGAGCCTTGCCCCTCTTGCGTCAGCCTCAAAGAGGGGCCCAGTCCAGTCCTGAGTTGCCAGCAACCAGGCACCCCATCCCAGCTGCTTCTGGGGTCCAGAAGGGGAGACACTGTGGAGACTGATGCTCTCTCAGCCAAGGATCTGCCAACTGCTGGCCTGTTTTGGACTTCTCTTTGGAATTCCTCTGTGCCTCTCCTTGCCCCCAATTTCCCCCCATTCCTTATTCTGTGTACAACCCTTATTTATTTCGTAATAAACTTCATATAATTAGAAGTGGCTTCAGTCTGGTATAAAAGGTGCTGGAGGGTTCCTTGCCAAACTCTTCACCATGTGCCTCATAAGGTCATGCACTACTGTTGGTTGGTTTTTACAATCATAGATTACTACTACTACAAATATGTATATGCCGCGTTTCAACAAAAGTTTCCAAAGCAGTTTACATGGAGAAGTAAGCAAGTAAGTAAGATGGATCCCGGTCCCCAGAGGGCTCACACTCTAGAGCTAGACTCTGGCTGTACAGCGCCTGGAGGTCCCAAGCTGGACAGTTCTAGGTTGTTGAGACCACGCCTGGTCAGTGGCTTCAGCTCAGTCTTCAGCTGGTGGGAGCCTACCTCAAAGGAGTGGCGTGCTCCTAAGATTGGGGTCAGAGCAATCTCTCTACTGAGGATAGATCCCAGTGAAGCATAGAGTAACCCCCAGCCCATCCCACTCCCACTCATCATTTTCCATACCCCTGGGGCCTCTAAGGGGATGGGGACAGACAGGGGCACACTCTCACACTGGAAAGGCCATGACCTTCCCTACTGCAAAGGAGACCCCGTGGCTCCTAACAGCAGAGTTCTAGGACCTTGGAGAGGGCTGAAGGGCCTCCAGGCAGGACTAAGGGACTCACAACCGTTTCTTTGGCCGGGCTGAGGAGGTATGTCTAGGAGAGCAGAAAGGTGGGCATGGTGTGGGGGCAGCAATATCACAGGTAGGGGGCAGAGGGAGGTGTGGCTGTGGGAGTTGGGCAGGCCGTTACAGGGGGAAACGGTCCAGGCAGTTGAGGCCTGTTCCTTTTTCCGGCCCTTCTCCCAACCCTCTGACCCCAGGGAGCTCTGAGAACACTCCCTCGAGGGTTAGGGTGCTGCTGCTGAATGCCAGGTCGGTTAACGCTAAAACCTCTCTCATCCACGATCTGATTGTGGTTGAGCATGCTGACCTGGTATGTGTGACGGAGACCTGGTTGGATGAGCTGGGCGGGGTTGGTCTCTCTCAGCTCTGTCCTCCAGGTTTCCTGAGCATGCAGCAGCCCTGCCTGGAGGGTCAGGGAGGGGGCGTTGCAGACATCTATCCAGAGATCCTCCCCATTTCCGGGTGCCCAGTCAGGCAATCTCAGAACTTCAAGCATTAGTCCTTGAGGGTGGGCCTCCGAGATAGGCTGGGGATTCTGCTGGTGTCCCGACCACCCCGCTGCACTTCAGTCTCCCTACCTGAGCTGGCGGGGGTGGTTTCGGAGGTGGCCTTGGGCTCCCCTCAACTTATTGTTTTGGGGGATTTCAATGTCTATGCTGAGGCCCCCCTAGTAGGAGAGGCTCAGAATTTCATGGCCTCCATGGCAACCATGGGCCTGTCTCTGTTGGTATTGGGGGCCCTACCTACATGGCAGGACATACTCTGGATCTGGTTTTTGCTGACTGGGGAATAAATGATCTGGAAGTAGGGGAGTTTGAGATAACTCCCTCGTCATGGACAGATCATCATCTGGTGGGGTTTAGTTTGACTGCTACATCTGCCCTCTGCAGGGGTGGGGGACCGATTAGAATGGTCCGCCCCCGGAAGCTTATGGATCTGCTTGGATTCCAGATGGCCCTCAGGGAGTTTCCAGTGTCCAGAGCTGGTGACCCTGTCAAGGCCCTGGTTGATCTCTGGGATGGAGAGACGGCCCAGGCTGTTGACAGCCTAAATGCCCTCTCCGGCTTGGTGGACTCCCAGATATGGGACTGAAACTGCCTTGGTCGCTCTAGTGGATGACCTACGCCGGGAACTAGACAGGGGGAGTGCGTCCCTGTTGGTTCTGCTGGACTTCTCAGCGGCGTTCAATACCATCGACCATGGTATCCTTCTGGGCCGCCTCTTGAGTATTGGAATTGGAGGTACTGTGTTGGAGTGGCTCCGGTCATTTATTGGGGGGAGGGGCCAGAAGATGGTGCTGGGGGACTATTGCTTGGCTCCATGGCCATTGGCCTGTGGGGTCCCGCAGGGTTCGGTTTTGCCCCCCGTGCTGTTTAACATCTACATGAAACCACTGGGAGAGGTCATCCGGGGACTTGGACTGAGTTGTCAGCAATATGCGGATGACACTCAGCTCTATCTCTCCTTGTCATCTGATCCTAGGGAGGCGGTGGATGTCCTGAATCGGGGGCTGGAGGCCGTGATGGGTTGGATGTGGGCTAACAAACTGAGACTGAATCTGGACAAGACGGAGGTAATGTTGGTCAGTAGGAGAGCCAATCGGGATGAGGAGCTTTTACCGGTTCTGGATGGGGTTGCACTCCCCTTGAAGGAGCAAGTACACAGCTTGGGGGTGTTGCTGGACCCAGCTCCGCTTTTGGAAGCTCAGGTGGAGGCGGTGGCCAGGGGTGCCTTTGCACGGCTTCAGCTAGTGCTCCAGCTGCGTCCCTTTCTCGAGAAGGCAGATCTGGCCACAGTTACCCATGCCTTAGTCACATCTCGCCTGGATTACTGTAACACACTCTACGTGGGGCTGTCTTTGAAGAAGGAAACTGCAGCAAAATGTGGCAGCTAGGGTTTTATCCAGAGCTGTCTGGTGGGATCACATCACACCCATTTTGAAAGAGCTGCACTGGCTACCAGTTTGTTTCCGGGTCCAATTCAAGGTGCTGGTTTTGACCTTTAAAGCCCTTAACGGTTTGGGCCCTGGATATCTGAGGGACTGCCTGCTCCCAAGGGTTGCTGCCCACTTGACGAGGTCATCTGAGGGGGCTCTGCTCTGGGTCCCGACAATGAGGGAGGCTTGGCTGTTGTGCACGCGGGACAGGGCCTTCTCTGTGGCTGCCCCCAGCCTCTGGAATGCTCTCCCGGTGGGTATCTGCACCTCAGTCTCCATCACAGTTTTTAGAAAGCATGTTAAATTGTGGCTTTTTACCCAGGCTTTTATTTGATTGTCTTTGTGGCTGCTTCTTTGTATTTTGTACAGTTTTTATGCTTGTATTTGAAATCTTTTTAGTCAGATTTGTTTTATATTTTAGCTTAATATTTTAATTGTGTCATTTTTTATAGTCTTGTTTTTAATTTTTGTGTAAACCTCCTTGGGATTGTTTTAATGAAAGGTGGTATATAAATTTAACAATAAAACAAACAAACAAACAAACCCCAGAGCCTGAAGGCAGGAGGATGAAGGCAGTGCCAGCGAGGGTGTAGCTGGGGGGGGCGCAGCTTGTGTTTGCCCCTCTCCCTGGCAGCCCCTCCGAGTGAGGGAGATAATGGAGAAAATAGGGCGGGTGGCCTGGTGGGGGGGGCCTTAGGCACTGGAGGGCCCGGGTTCTTTGAACCCACCTGCTCAATTGTAGCTCTGCCCCTGAGTGCCAGCAGATTGTCAGCCTGACTATGGAAGGGCTTGTGGTATTTTCCAAGTTCTCCTTGGAAGCAGTGGCCTCTTGGGGCAGCAGAATGCCTTGGAGCAGGGGTCAATGGCCAGGACGGAAGACCCAGGCCCACACCTGCTACCTGGGGGGGGGCTGGATAGCTGCCTCATCTCCTCCCCAACCCCAGCAATTCTTCTTAAAAGCACCTCAAGCACCTCTGGAGGGCACCATTAATGGCCCTCTGTTACCATGATAATAAACCATTGATTTGATTATCACCACAGCACTTCACAGTAAGAAAAATACTCCTTGCCACCTCTCATGTCCCCCTTTGCTGACGTTCCTTGCCTCAGAAAAGATCCACCATCACACACACACACACACACACACACACACACACACACACACACACACTCCGGTGAGGACTCCCCTGTACAAGGAAAGGGGAGTCCTAACTCTAAAGAGGTCCAAAGGGCAGAGGGCACCTCACCTCCGGCAGCTCCTCAGTGGCAGGGGCTCCTCTAGGGCCCGCCGGCAGCAGGGGCTGGCGCTGGCCTGCACCACTGGGGGAGAGTTCTGGCGGGACTGAGAAGAGCTGGTATCGTGGAGCTGGACCGCCGGCAGGAAGCTCTGAGGAAAACCAAGGAGCAGACCGGGCTCCACCAAGCCGGAGAGGGCGTTTAGGAGCAACCGCGGTCAACAGCCCGGGCTGTCTCTCTTGCCCACCCACCCCCCGCCCTTTGAACCCCCTTAGCGTTAGGAATCCATAAGCATAAACTGGGCTCAACCAGGCCAAACCAGTTCGATCTGAACCAGGCCCAGTTTGATTCAGAGCAGCACCCTTTGCGGGGTGTGTGTGCGCTCTGGTTAGAGTGCAAACCAGGCTGGTGTAAATCAGACCAGGTTGAATGGGAACCAGCTTGGCACCCCCGCCATGGCACAGCTGCGCAGGGACAACGTCTCTGGACTGATGGCAGCGGTGCTCCTCTCCCACCTTTCCACAGCAGATGTAGGCTTTTGGGAGAGCACTAAAAATGTGCACAGAAATGCACTGGTGAGAGTCGTGACCCAGTTCCTCCTCCTGCAGCAGCTCACAGCGGAAGATGTCTCCAGATTGAAGGGGCTTCCTCCTGAGCAAGAGGACCGGGGGGGGGGGGCGGGGATTTCTCCGGCTGGCGGCGGCTGCTGCCCTCTGGTGGACCACAAAGGAAGCAGCAGGCAGCACTGCCCAGAAAGAGAGCAGGAAGGAACGCAGCGCCACAGGTGGGCGGGGGGGGGAGCACAGGGGGTGTGTGCGTGGGGGGGGGGGGCTTCTCTGGCTGTCGGCTGGGGTGGGCAAGGCCCGGGGGCTGCTGCCTGCAGTTATGGAGAGCGCCTTCTGCTCGGCGGGGTTGGCCGCTACACAGTCCCTGCGCCCCACTCTGCTGTAGGGCTGGCTGCCCTTCTCTCCGGGGCCCCCTTCAGCCGGCGCAGGAGGACAGGCCTGTGAGGGGCTGCAGCAGCTGGCCCTGCCAAGTGGGCTCTGGCCCTTCGGGTGGGGCAGTCTTAGCCCGGACCAGCACCCTCGGGCCTCCAGCCGTGTGATGCTGCTGTAAGGATCCCACTCTCCGTCCCCAAAGGAAGGCATTACCCAGACATGTAGGATTGGGGGGGGGGTTCTGGGCTCAGGGGACTGATGCCCCCCCCCCGCCCCATGAGCAACCTCCTTTGTGATCTCTGTGCAGACACACCCCTCCTCTCTGCGCGGCACCCTCTGGATGCAGCCCTTTCTAGAGCTTCCTCCACCTCAAGGGTTCGAATGAGAGCCTACGCTGCCCCCCCCAACCCCCCAGGGGTATGACCCACGCCAGCCTCCACCCTTCCACCCACTGCAGCAGGGCCGGACTGGGGACACTGAGAGGGCGCCGGAATGTATACGGGGAGGGCAGGCAGGCCAGAAGTAGGCTGCAAAAAGGCTGGAGGGGAAGTCCTGCAGGGAGGGAGGAGCTGCAGAAGGGCTGAGAGAAAGAGTTCTGCTGCCCCCCCCCCCCCCCCACACACACACACACCCGTCTCTGAACCAGCCGCAGGCCAAGGAGGGAGAGGCAGCTGTTGACATCAGGGAGGGCATGGCTGGCGGGGGGGGGGCGGACCATAGGGGAACGTATAGGAAGCTGCCATCCCGCTCAGGATTGACCACCCAGACTGGCAGCGGCTTCTCCAAGGCTGCAGCAGGCAGGAATCTCTCTCAGTCCTCTCTTGGAGAGGCTGCTGCCAGCGAGGGAACTCGGGACCTCCTGCACGCCTGCGAGCATTCCGATGCATTCCCCAGAGCGGCCCCTCCCCAGGGGCATATCTGACAGCGCTGACGTAGGCAGTCTCCCATTCAAATGCAGCCAGGGCAGACCTTGCTTAGCCAAGGGGGCCAGTCGCGAGGGCACCAGCCGCTGGGCGGGTCCTGGGGCGAGGTGTCGCCCTCCTTCCCGCACAAGGCGGCAGCGCCCAGTGTGGCGGGACGCTGCTGCTGACGTAACTGGAGGGAGGGGCGGAGGCCCGGAAGCCGCCACCCCCCCCAAGGCTCCTCCCAGGGCCGGCTCTGGCCAAAGCGGCATCCAGGACCTCCAGAGGGGCGGAGCGTGAAGGGGGTGGCTAGGAGCAGCTCCCCCTAAGCGGGGGCGCGGGGGGGGGCAGACAAGGAGGTGCAGCGGCTGCCTCTGCTCCCCGGAGCTCTCTCTGCTCCTCTCCCCCCCCCGCCCTGCCTGCAGCCGGCTCTCATTCAAGGTCAGAGCAGGGCAGGAGCGAGAGCGGAGGAGGAAACGGTGCTCCGGCAGCAGAGGCCGAGGCAGCCGCTGCGCCTCCTTTGGCGAGCAGCTGCCCCTGGATGGGGCGTGGGGGGGGGGCTTTGCTGCTCCCGGGCGACACCTGCCGGTTCCCATTGCTTGTACGGTGCGGGGCGCTGCCGTTGCAAATCCTACAGTGAGCTGCCTTGTTGGGGCCCGAAAGGTACCGGGGTTCCCGCAGACGGCAGCACCAGCAGGGCTCATCCTTCCAGAGTCCACCCACAGAGCGACCGGTCACAGCTCTTTATTGATCCGATTCTGTCCGAGACACAAAGAAGGAGCAGCTGGTGATGGATTTGGCTGGCATGATTCGGGGGTGGGGTGGGGTGGGGTGGGGTGGGGGAATCCGCCATGCCTGGCTCTTGAGCAGCACCTCCAGCCTCACCTGCCAGCAGTTCCCTCCCCCCTCCCCCTGGCCCAGGCACAACGAGGGTGGCTTGCTGGCCCTCCAGGGGAGAAGAGCTTCCCCCGGGAGCAGCAAGGTGGTGGGGCTTCTGTTGGAGCTGCCATATCCAGCTCAGGTGAGGGGGCAGAGGCAGCGGAAGTGGGGGGGGGAGTGCGTGGGGTGGTGGGGTTTCAGACAAGTGCAAATCTTCCACCAGTGCTCATAATTTGGAAAGGAGAGGACGGAGTGAGTGTGATACCCTGCTAGGTGAGCAGTGCCACCCTCATAGGGACATAGGAAGCTGCCATCGACTGAGTCAGACCATGGGTCCATCTAGCTCAGTCTTGTCTTCACAGACTGGCAGCGGCTTCTCCAAGGTTGCAGGCAGAGATCTCTCTCAGCCCTGTCTTGGAGGTGCTGGCAGGAGGGAGCTTGGAAGAACCTTCTGGTCTTCCCAGAGCAGCTCCATCCCCTGAGGGGAATATAATCTTGCAGTGCTCCCACTTCTAATCTCCCATTCATAGGCAACCAGAGCGGACCCTGCTTAGCTAAGGGGACAAGTCCTGCTTGCTACCACCAGACCAGCAATCCTCTCCCAGGAGCTGGGGGCTGTGTGTGGTCAATCTGCTGCTAGAGGGTGAGGTGAGGGGGGGAGCTGATAAGGGGGTCTCGTTGCCCTGTCCCCCCCCTGGTTCAACCCCCCCTGACCACTGTTCCCCCTCCCTCCATCCTGCAATTGGAGTTTGTGGCCTGGCTCTGCAAGAAGCTGCCTCTTGGCCTGGGAGCTAGTGGGGGCTGGGGGGGGGGCTTCGTGAGGCTGGGCTCACTGGGCAGCTGCTCACGCCCTGTGGAAGCCAGGCAGCTTGCCAGGTGGGCCAGCATGGCTCCTAGCAGTGGGGAGCCGTCGGCTGCAGGGCACTGCTCAGGAAGGAGCTGCCCCCAGGAGGGGTCCCGGGAGAGGCCGGCAGCCGGTCTCCCTCAGCCTCTGCTGCACTGCCTGAGGCAGGGGCCAAGGGGGTGCGGGGCATATGCTGTTTCACCCCCCAGGAGCCGGAGGGGGCAGGTGCTCGTGTGCTGGTGCAGCTCTGGTTTCCCAGGGCCTGGTGCTTGAGTCAGGGCGGGGGGGGGAGGGGGCACTTCTGCCAAACCCTTGTAGAGGCCAGGCTGTGGCGGGCTGAACACAAAGCCCCCTGCTGTGGGCAGCAGCGCCATCAAGGGGCCCACAGGAAGCTGGAGTGGGATGCAAGGGGTGGGGGGCCCAGTGGGGAGGGCCCTGGGGCTGGGGGTCTGTTGCTTCCTCGTACTTTCCGAATGGGCTTCCTCCAGACACAAGACAGGCCCGGAGGCTGCAGGTCAGAGCGGGTGCGGGCCCAAGGCCTGTCCTGGAGGGCCACTGCCCGCCGTGGTATCTCGTGGCAAGATGGAGCCTGGAGCAGGAGTGGCTGGTCCTCGGAGGGGGGCACGGGGGGGGGCAGCCCAGTTGCTTCTGCTCCCCCTTGCTCAGTTGGCTCCTCTCTCTCCTGCTGCCTCCAGGCCGGCCATTCCTCAGGCAGAGCTCTGTGGTTCACTGCCGAGCTCTACCCAATGAAGGCCCTCCAGGCTCCTCTGGGCAGGGCGGGGGGGGGAGGGAGGGAGAGAGGAGCCAGCGGAGCGCCAGCAAGACAAGGCAGCTCTGCTTCTCCCCTCCCTCCCCCCCCCACTGCTCATTAGGATGAGCCACTCCTGGGCTGGAGGGGGGTGGGCTTGCCAGGCCCTGCCACCCCCACCCAAGTCCAGGGGGTGGGAGATGCCCCCTTCAGAGAAGGTGTGGAGAATGAGTGCTGCAGAGGGGGCAGCCTGGCGGGGTGGGCAAGGGGAGAGGGAGGGAGGGAGGGAGGGAGGGAGGGGGGCTGTGGCTCCCGGCAAGAGGCTCACTTCATCCAGGGCTGCAAGGAGGCCGACCACCACATCTCCTCCCCTTCCAGCAGCTTCCTGAAAGAGACGGGGGGCGGGCAGGGAGTTAGTGCAGCTCTGCCCCTGCCCTGCCCCCACACCAGCAAGCCCCCAAGCTCCCCATCCCCCTTCCCTCTGTGCCCCCCCCAAACAGGGTCCAGGTGGTGGGAGCAGCCTCTGGGATGCCTGCCGCAGGACTGCCCCCACCAGGGGTGGGGTGGGGTGGGGTGGGGGCTGGGGGCGGCTGGAGGGAGAACCCGCTGGCTGCTGGGGTGAAATCTGCAACTATATTACTTCTTGGCAAAAATTCTCAAAATGCTTTACAGAGGGAATTAATCAATCAATTAATTAATTAAGTGCGGCCCCGTCCCCAAAGGGCTCACACTCTGCGCAGAAGCTTAAGGGAGATGCCAGCACCCACCCCTGGAGCCAGGCTGTGTCGGGGCTGCAGACGGCCAGCTGGTCTGCCTCTGCTCAAGAGGAGAGCATCACCAATTGAAGGGGGGGCTCTTGGCAGGGGCAATCTCGGGGGGGGGTCTTGGACACTTGCAGGAAATGGGCATGGACCGGGGGGGGGGCGCAGTCTCTGCCAAGAGGCCACAGGGGTGCATCCCTTCCGGGGTGGCCTCTCCACCTGGGGCTGCTTCTCCCATGAGGCAAGGTGAGGCAACGGCCTCAAGCGGCACCTGGGCCACCAGCCGCAATTGTGGGTGCCCGGCCTGGGCCTCACCCACTCTGGGCATGGCCTCGCCTGCCTGCACCACCACCACGGCCCCGGCTCCTTGCAGTGTTCCCTGTGCCTCCCCCCCACCCCACTCTTCTTCCTGGCTCACCCCACCCCACCCCACCCCTCACCCTGTGCCTCCCCCCCACCCCACTCTTCTTCCCGGCTCTCATTCATGCTGGGGTGGGAGTGAGAGAAGCCAATGGAGCTGCAGGAAGCAGAGGCAGCTGTGCCTCCTTGGGACCCCACCCCTGCTCCTGCTCCTGCTCCTGCTCCTGGAGGGGGTGGTGGGACTTTGGGCCTTACCGATAGGCAGCGATCTCTATGTCCAGTGCCATCTTGACATTCAGTAGCTCCTGGTACTCGCGCAGGTACCGCGCCATCTCCTCCTTGGCCTCCGAGATCTCCTGCTCCAGTTCCGCCACTCTCTCCTGAAGGGGGGGGATGGGGTGGGGGAGGAAGAAAAGAAGCCTTAAACCCTGGACCACAGAGCCCAGCTGCTGCTCCTCACAGCATGCCCAGAGGACACCCCATGAAACTACGAGGGAGGGGAGGGGATGCCGCTCTTTGGCTGGCTTGCAGGAGGTCCTGGGTTCCATCCCTGGCGGTGGCAGCATCTCCAGGCTGGATTTGGAAATCACCTTCTCAGTCACAAACTCTGAGGAGCTGCTGCTGCCAGTCAGTGTAGGCAGCCATGAGCTAGAGGGACCAAGGGTCTGACTCGGGAGGAGGCAGCTCCCTATATTCACGAGTGGCAGCATAACTGTGTCACAACAAGAACCGCAAGGCAAGTCATTTCCATGTTCCTGCGAGCTGGGTTATATTTTTGCAGATGACTTGCCAAAATATAACAATGATAGATAAAGCTGGTTAGCCACCCCATAACAAGTTGTTTCCTGCGAGGCTCACAACATGTGACTCTGTTGAACTTCATATTGTTGGTTTTGGCCCATTGTTCAAATATTCGGCCAAAATCAACCAGATGAAGTCCAACAGAGACAAATGTGAAGTCCTGCATTTGTCCCAGAAAAAGCACAAGCACAGTATGGGAGACACCTGGCCTGGCCGCAGTGCAGGTGAAAGGGACCCAGGGGTCTTGGATGGCAAGTTCAATGTGAGCCAGCAGTGAGATGCAGCGGCTAAAAAAGCCAATGCAATCCTAGGCATTAATAGTGGAACAGAAGATGTTCTCGTGTCACTCGATTCCCCTCTGGTCAGACGTCACTTGGAATACTGTGTCCAGTTCTGGGTATCACATTTCAAACTGGGTTCAGAGGAAAGCAGCCAAGATGTTGAGGGATCTGGAAGCAAAGTCCTATGAGCAATGGTTGAAGGAGGTGGAGAAGGGAAGACTAAGTGGGCCGGACTAGGACCAACGGCTTGAAATGGCAAGGAAGCAGGTTTAGGCCAGGCGTTCGGAAGAGCCCCCTAATGGTAAGTGTTCTTTGGCAGCAGAACAGCCTGCCTGGTGGGGAAGTGGGGTGGGGTCTCTCCTTCATAGGACATTTGCAGACAGAGGCTGGACCGTCATCTGCTAGGGCGGCTGCAGCCATTCCCTGCACTCATCAGGGAGCAGGACTAAAGCCCTTGGAGGCCATTCCCAACTCTGTCATCCTAGGATGTCTCTCCCCCACCTATTCAGAATTACTGCCTTCCCCAAAGAAAGCTAGCCCGCCTGCCCCATGAATTGCTCTCGACTTGAACTGAGTAAAGGGGAGAAATACATAGTTAGGGCTCCAATGAGTTAGGGTGCCCCCTGCCCCCCCCCATTTCTCACTCCCCTCTTTGCTCCCCATCCACCCAACTGGAATTTTACAGCAAAGTGTCAGACAAGACAGCCATGGTCTATCATGGTCCCATTGCTTGAATTAAAGTTTAAAGGCCTCCATTGTTTCCAGATGCCTCATTGATTCACTCCTCTACTCCAGAAGCAGGCACCAGTGCAGCCAGGTAGGTGAGAGACTCCTCCAGCCTCCCAGCAGCCAGGTGAACCCCTTGGCTTTCCCCCTGGCCAAGAAATGGGCTGGGTGAGACTGTGTGTGTGTGTGTGTGTGTGTGTGTGTGTGTGTGTGTGTGTGCGCGCGCGCGCAGAGTCATCTCCCCTGCAGATTCCAGCTGGCCTGGCCTCCCACCTCACCCCAGTCTTTCCTGCCACATGGTCTTGGACAGGAAAAGCAAACTGGAAGACCTAATTCAAAAAAGAGAGAGAGAGAAGAATCCGACCGATTTTGTGAATAGGTTTGAAACTGGCCGCAGGGGCAGAGCCAACACTGAGCGAATGGGTTCAAAGAACCCGGGCCGCCACCCCTCAGGGGCCACGCCTCGTGCCCCAGATATGCCCCCCACCCCGCGTCTGACTTTTAAAAGGCAGGGAGAGCCACTCCTGGCCGCACTGCAAACACAGCACTGGCCAATTTAGCTCCCAATTTAGCCCTGTTTGGGAGCTAAACCACGCCCCCATGCCTGCCATCAGATGTGGGGGGCATGGCTAAATGCTCCCTGTGCCTGACATCAGATGCAGGGGGAGGGGCTAGGGGCCATGGTGGCAGGAGAACCCGGGCCACTGCTGGCCTCCCTCCATGCCTGATGTCAAGCAAGCTTCATTAATAAGGAAAATAAACTAACAACATTAACTACCTTATCTCAATAAGTATTTAATGTATAGCAAAATCCTCACTGCCTTAATATTGTTCTTTGCCACCACTTTGCTCCCCCAAACTAATGGTTCTAGAGTCACTCCTGAGAGGGAACCCTCAGTTTCTACGGGTGGGAGCCTTAGACCCCTACACCTCCTCACCCCTCTAGCCAAATCAAACCTGCCTTAATCCAGAAGGCAATCATGCCATAGGGCACAGCAGTGATGATCTGGGCCCAGACCCACCATATCCAGTATAGTGCCTTCCCAGGAAGGATGCTTCTGCTCTTTCTCCATCTCCCGCCAATCGGTTCCTCTCCCCCTAGCCAGGGCCAAGAGGATGTCCTTTCTCACTGGCCACTGGAGGAAGGAGCGGGTTGCCAACTGCAGCCTCCCAGAGGGCTGGCTGGGCTAGACATGACCCCAGCTGTGACTGGGGGCTGCTTCCTGGGACTGGGAGGGACCTTGGAGGCCTCCTCCTCATCTCGCCCCCCAGCACAGACGAGCCCTGACAGGCAGCCCCTGAGCTTCTCTCTCTTCCCAGGCCAGCCGCTCCATCCCACGGAGAACCTTTGTGTCAGCACCAGACACCATCCTTAGCAGAGAGGCTCACAGTGGTGAGGCGAGCGATGGAGACACTCCACACACTCGGCTGCTGCTCTGTGTGTCCCCAGAGGTGGTCTCCTCTCAGACTGGGCCAAGAGCTCCTTTTGACATGCCACCATAGGAACCATAGGAATCTACTGAGTCAGACCTTTGGTGGTCTTTTGAGCTCAGTATTGTCTTCACAGACTGGCAGTGGCTTCTCCGAGGTTGCAGGCAGAAATCTCTCTCAGACCTTATCTGATGTGCCTTGAAATCCCCCACCCCCGAGTTACAGTACTACCTGCATATACTTCATAACTTGTGTGTTTCCAAATCCTTGTGTGTAAATCTTTGTAGATATATCATGTACAAACAACCCATTTGTATATAATTGTGCTTTGGCAACGTACTGTATGCTTTGGTAGTTTGTTGATTCAATAAAAAAATCTTGTCCTATTTAAAAAATAAATAAATCTTGTCCTATCTTGGAGGTGTTGCCAAGGAGGGAACTTGAAACCTAGATGTTCTTCCCAGAGGGGCTCTGTCCCCTGAGGGAAACATCTTACAGTACTCACACTTCTAGTCTCCCTTTCATATGCAGCCAGGGCAGACCCTGCTTAGCTAAGGGGACAAGTCAGGCTTGCTACCACCAGACCAGCTCTCCTCTCTTCTCCAACCATGGGTCATCTTCAGATTGCATTACGATGCATCATGGGGGGCTGCCCCACAGCTGTGAGACTGCTTTCCTCTCTTGCCAACCCAAACAACAAAGTGCGGGGGTGGGGGTGGTTAGATAGTTCGTGTGTGGGGGTGTGTGTGTTTCCAATGCAAAGCAGATGCACTTCAGAGAGCTAGTATAGCTCCTTAACTGATTTGAACCTAAAACTCTGTAAGGAAATGGGCCTTTGTTTGGCCCAAGACTCCTTTAAGTTCCACACCAGAACTTCCCTCAATTCTAAAAGCCATTTTGACCGGGCTTGGCTTTTCTCTGCGTGTCCCTTATCTTGTACCAGCCTGTTCTGAATCAAGAGGCCTCCGTGTGTTTCCATATGCCAGGAACGCGTTAGATTTCCAAACCATCATGTAAATGGAGGCTCCTCATGTCTAAGGACATGCCCCAATCAGGGAGAGACATAAAGCTTTTGGATTCAATGTCTGAGCAATCAGCTCCCCACCCCCACTCAAATCCAAGAGCAAGATTGTAATTAACACCTGGCTGCACCTTTTTCCATGCTAGAAGATAAGTTTGCAAACTTCTTATCTATACTGGCAAAAGCCAGCTTGCATGTTTCACTGGGAGGAGAGAGAGAGAGACACTAATTCCAGAATGTTGCCTTTTGTGATAGTTTAGCTTTGTTAGCAGAGTCCATGCTGCACGGCTCCTAAGAGCAAGCAGGGTTCACCATGATCCCAGCTTTTATAAGAGTTCACCATGCACCTCGCTTGTGCATTTTGACTTCTTTGCCTATGAACTGTCTTACTTTTTATATTTACTTAAATAAACTAGATGTTGTTTGTTTTAAAGCAGAAACACTTCCCCAGTTCTCCAAAAACCTCAACATAATTTTATTTTTATTCTTAATGTGTTATGAGCCAGCCCAGGCTGGAAGGATGCGGTGAGGAGCAGTGCGGGGGGGGGGCAGTGCCCAGCCTGGTGAGCCAGCACTGACATCCGAGGGGGCCACTGTGGCAAGCAGGACGCTGGGCCTGACCCCAAAGAGCGCTTCTTACACAACTGGAAGAAGAGAGGCCAAAGGGTACCAGAGCAAAGCCGATGTGCCTGCAGTGTCAAGTGCTTGAGGGTTTCAGAAACTAACTTATCTGCAGCACAGGGTGGGCACAATCCACCAGGAAGGAGGGCTGCTGAGCATCCTCTGTTCATTGAGAAGGGACAGGATAACTCCCCGTGGATTGGGCCCAATATTTTTAGTTCCACTGGGCATGTTTGCAGGATGCTTTTAAGCATTTTGCAGCCTTTAACAAAAGGCTGGAAATAAATCAGATGTCCCAGATCAGGAGCGAGATTTTACATATGCAGACTTTAGAAGAGTTGAATGAACGACATGTTCCTTCCTCAGCTTGTGCCTGGGTGGCTGTTCAAGTTCAAGGAAGAGGAGGCCGGCAAGCCCAGCCCTCCTGCCAAGGGTGGTGGGATGCTGCTGCCACAGGCCCATCCAGCAGGCCAAGGCCAGGCAGGTGCCCCCTTCCTCCTGCCAGAAGGAGCATCGGTGGTCCCCTGCTAACTGGGCAAAGAGGCACCTCCTTAATGTGGTGATTCTCTTTATTTAGCAGGGGGAGAGCAACTGGCCCTCTCCACCCCCCAGCACAGGACCTCCAGTGACTGCTGCTGGTGTCTACCTTGTGTTTCTTTTTAGATTGTGAGCCCTTTAGGGACAGGGATCCATCTTATTTATTTATTATTTCTCTGTGTAAACCGCTCTGAGCCATTTTTGGAAGGACAGTATAGACATTGAATTATTATTAATAATAATATTATTATTAATAATAATAAACGAGGTGCCCTCCGAGGAAGGAGGCTGGAACCCGGGAAGGATGGAATGGCCCCCTGTGGTGCTGCCCAGCGGTTCTTCCCACGCACCCTCCCCCGCCGCTCCTCCAGGAAGCTCCCGAAGCCCAGGTAACGGCAGGACCTCGCTCGCTCGCTCGCCCCGCCTCGTTACCTGGCAGCGGGCCACCTCGGCGCTCTGCTGGCCCTCGAGGCTCTCCAGCTGCTTGTGCAGGGAGTCGATGGCGCCGCGCAGGGCCTCGATCTCAGCCGAGCGGGACTGCAGCAAGCGCCGGTACTCGACGGTCTCCTGGCGGATGCCGCGCACTGCCTCGTGGTTGCGACTGGCCAGCTCGGCCACCGAGGCGAACTTGGAGCGGTACCACTCCTCCGCCGACTGCATGTTCTTGGCCGCCAGGCGCTCGTACTGGGCGCGGATGTCCCGCAGCGCCGCCGCCAGGTCGGGCTTGGCTGTCCCCGCCGCTGGGACGCCTTCCACCACTGCTGCCCTTGTGGCCGTGGCCAGCTCGGCTTGAGCCAGCAGCTCTGCCCGCTCCTCGCCCAGCAGCTTCTGCAGGAAGGCGAGCTCGGCGCGCAGCGAGCCGGCCGCTCCGTCCGCGTCGCAGGTAGCCAGCGTGGCCTGGGCAGCCTCTTCCCGGACGCGGCGCAGCGTCTCCTCGGCGTCCAGGCGCCGGCGCTCCTCCTGGGCGCAGCGCTCGCGGAGCTGCCCGCAGGACTGGCGGAGGCGGTCGCGCTCGGCCTCCAGGCGCGCCTTGTCCCCGGCCTCGGAATCCAGCAGCGCCCGCAGGCCGCGCACCTCCTGCTGATAGAGCTGCGGCAGGCGGGCCGGCGTGCGCTCCTGCCGCCGCAGCGCCTCCAGCTCCAGCAGCAGCGCCCGGTTGCGGTGCTCCAGGTCCCGCACGCGCTCCACGTAGGTGGCGAAGCGGTCGTTGAGCTCCACCAGCTGCTCCTTCTCCTGGGCGCGCAGCCCCAGCAGCTCGGCGTTCAGGTTGCTCACCTGCGCCAGGTCGAGACGCTCCAGGGGGTCGGCCACCTGGCCCAGCGCGGCAGAGAGGCGGCTGGCGCGCGGCGGGGCCCCAGAGGGCGCGGCCCAGGAGAGGCGCGCCCCACTGCGATACTCCTCTCGGGACCTGCGCCAGCCAAACGTTGGGGAGTCCATCTTGGCGCGGGGAGGAAGGCCGCTGGACCGAGGCGCTCCGAGGGCGGCTGCCTGCGCCGCTGGGAAGGCTGAAGCCCTCCGGCCCGCCTCTGCACCAACTGCCAACTGCGGCAGAGAGAGTCGCTTTTATAGTGGGGCAGCTGCCGCCTGGCCAGCCAATCAGGACGCGCTGCAGAGATTCACTGTTTCTCGGAGCCGGGAAGGGGTGGGGAGAAGGCGCCCCCACCTCCTGCCTCTTCCCCCCTCGCAGCCCATTCCACGGGAGGCTCCGGGCCACAGATAGGCAGCACGTGACGCGGCTCCCCAGCCCCACCCTTCAAGCACAGCGAGGACGCCTCGCGCGGGAGGGAAGCTTAACACTCCCGGACCAGACTGCGGCGACCTGCTGACTGGAACACTTGGCTGCTCCGCAGGGATCCTGCAGTAGCTCGCCGCTCTGCTGCAAGAGGCAACCGGGTCCCCCTCCCCCCCGCGCGCGCGCGCGCACACACATAAGGAGGCGCTGCACCGAGGAAGATGTCCTCGGCTCCTTCAGGGGGCGCTGCCTGTATCCGGAGAGCCCGGCCGTGAAAGAAGGGAAGGCGGGGGCGATCCTGGGCAGGGCCAGACCACGGTGGGCCACTGGGCGTCGCTCTTGAGCCGCCGAAGCAGGGTTCACCCTCCGCCCCAGCCGCGGCGGAGTACACCGCAGCCTGCCTGGTTCCGCCCCACTCGCAGCGCCTCGAAGGGCCAGCGCCAGGCCCTGCCTTGGTGACGAAACAGGAGGCGGGCACTGAGGAGGCCTCGCGGATGCCCTGGGGAGTGAGTCCTCGCGGGCTCTCCGCGGCCCCCAGCCTCCGGATATCACACCCACACCTCGTGGGGAAGCGAAGCTTGTCTCCGGGTCTCAAAGACCTCCCCAAGATGTGCAAAAAGCCAGGCGGCGACCAGGAATGCAGCCTCAGTCTCCCCCTCATGCCCACTGAATGGGCCTTGAATGAATGTTTCAGGGTGGGGGACGGTCACCCCCACTCATCAGGGCACACTTTCCCTCTCTGGAAGGGCCCGCCGTAGGAGCGGCTCCAAATCAGCTCCGGTCTCTTCTCCCGACGCCGGGCGGCCGGGCGGGCAGAAGCCGCTGTGTGGCTCGCCGCCTCTGCCTAGAGTCTGATCTGCTAAACGAGGCGGGCGGGAGCTCGACAAAGGGGCCGCTGGCAGGCCACGGACATCACCTGCTGGAAGAATCCCCACCCTTTGTGCTGCAGGGACTCTCATGCTGGGAAGGGGTCAGGGCCATGGGAGGGAGTCCGGCCCGAACGGTGGAAGGACAAAGCGAATCCTCCCGCCCCGTGCCGGGCTCTAGGGGAGGAAGAAGCCCCTCGCGGCCCAAGGAGCAACTTGCTCCTCTAGGGCTCCTTTCAAGGACCTCGAGGAGCAAGTTGCGTGAGGGGAGGGGCTCAGCAGGAGGAGCGAACACCCCCCCCCCCCACACACACACAAGGATTCCCTTGATGCGCCTCTCACCTCCTCTCTCTCCCTCCTTTCCCCCTCGCCCGGCTTTGCATTGGAAGGAGCGGCTCCGGCTAGGCTTGGTGGCACCTCCAGCACCATGGACAGGTCCCAAGCGCCGCAGTTTGCCTCGAGGAAGGGCGGGCAGCGCCCCGGTTTCCCCTCCTGCTTCCCAGCTGTCCCCTGGCGGCCTTGCCTTGGGTGGGAATCAGAAGAGGCTGGGTCAGGCCAGGACCACCCGCTGGGCCAAGAGCCCGCACTTCTGGGAAAGCTTTCTGAAGGACGGGAAGGGACGGGGGCGGGCTTGCACCCACCCAGCGCCCGGCTTCAGCCCGCAAGGGGGCTCCGTCTGCCCTGCCCTGTGCCGCGCAGACCGAGTGCCAGCCAGCACGGCGTGTGTGCGTGTGGGCGCGCGTGCAAGGGGGATGCGCGGTGGCACACCCCGCGGGGTGGAGGTGCTGCTGAAGCCAGTTTTTAGGGTGCGAGCGCTTCAGAGAGAGGACATTTTGCCCTGGCTCTGCCTTCGCGCGGGGAAGCGGGGCCTGGATGGAGGCCGGATGGAGACTTTTGACACTTTATTGAAAGAACCAGTCAGTAGAAGTTAGCCGCAGCTCAGCTGGGTCCAGGGCGGCGGCGGCGGCAGCGAGAAGGGGCTGCCTGGTGCCTCCTTCCCGGGATCCCTTTGGGGCGCCTTGGAAACCTTGGCATGATCCGAGTCAGCACCTCGCCCTCGGAGAGCGGGGCTTTGCGGGCAGAGGAAGCTCCCCATCGCCGCCCCGGGTGCGTCTCTGCTCCAGCCCTCGAGAGGCTGCCGCTCCTCACACCAGCGCCGCTGCCCCCGAGACCGAGGTGACTTTGTGGTCCTCGGCCCAGGGCTGCAAGTTCTGCAAGGCGAAGAGCGAAGAGTTGTGCAGGCAGAGGGGGTCCTGCTGCAGCGTCTGCCCCCCCAGGCCTTTCTGGAGGGCCTCTTGCTGGAGGTGCAGCATCAGCCGGTTGGCCTGCTGGCGCTCCGCCTCCCGTTCCTCCGCAGTCTGGCGCCTGGGGTGGGGTGGGGTGAGGACACGGGGAGGGGGGAGAATTAGCGAGGAGAAGCGGAGGTGGGGCTGCGCTGGGGCACAGGGCACATTTTCTGGGCGAGGGGATAGCTGGCCCACCCGCTCCCCCCATCTCAGCTGCCACTGGAGCCTGGTACCCCCTCCTCCCTTGACCATGGCGAATGGGCGCCTGTTGGGTGGCGGCGGGTGCAGAGAGATGGGCTCCTGGGATGCTGACTGGGTCAAGCGCTTGGCTGCGCCAGGAGCGCCGAGGAAGTGTCCGGCTCCCAGGAGTCCGCGCTGGGCCTCCTCCACTTACCTCCTCCGCCTCGGTCTCCACCATAATTTCTAGTGCGATTCAAGCAGCAGCCCTCTCGGGTGGGAGCTGGAGGCAGTGTGTAAAGGCCCACAACTGCAGATGGGGCAGGAAGTGGAGCTCCTCCCGGCGAGGCCACCCGCCTGAGAGCCGCCGCCCGAGGCTCCCCAACCTCCGGCTCCGCCCTGGCAGCCCCCCGCCCCCTCCGCCGGGTCTTGGGTGGGTACCTCCACTTGGTGCGGCGGTTCTGGAACCAGGTCTTGACCTGGGCGTCCGTCATTTTGAGGGCTTTGGCTAGGGCGGCCCGCTCGGCGGAGGCCAAGTACTTCTGCCGGTGGAAGCGCTTCTCCAGCTCGCAGATCTGCGCCCGCGAGAAGGAGGTGCGAGGCTTCTTGCGCTTGGGCGGCGTTCGGTTCTGGTACGGGTGCCCGATCCGTCTTGCCACTGAGAAGGGCGGCAGCGCGGCTGCGGAGGGAGGGAGGAGGGAAAGAGCAGCCGCCTGAGCGCAGAGTCCGCACGGAGGAGGAGGGCTCGGGACACCCACCCAGAAGGGAGCGCTCCTCCTCCTCCTTCTCCTCCTCCTCGCCCTCCAAAGGCTCACCTGCTGCTGGAGCTCAGCTTTGGGAGAGTTGGGATGCATGCAATGCAGGGAAGGGGAGAGACCCTCCACCCCACACCGGGGCCTTTAGTTTTTGTGGCCGAGCAAGACTTGGTGGGGGGGGGGGCTAAGTAAGAATTCCCCCTGGCCTCCCCCGTGTAAGGCCCTTGCGCCTTCTCCTCTGCTCCCACGAAGACTTCACCATCACCACTTGTAGGGAGTGAATCAGGGCAGATGCGATGTCTCACCCCCACGCCCGCAGCTGTGCAAAGTCTATGCAAAAGCAGGGGAAAGCCCCTCCTCCTGTCGAGGGCTGAGATCCCCTTTCGACAGACTCAGCCGTCGGCTTTCCTGTCCCCTCCCTGGAGGACGGGCGCTTCTTGAGGAACACAACATGGGACGCCGCTTCGCTCCCCCAACTCCCCGGGCAAGAAGGCAAGAAGGAAGCCCCTCCTGAGGCAGGACGGAGCTCTGCCTGGGCCAAAGACCCCCGCCCAGCGCGCACCTTACGTCACCATCTCCGTCAGCAAAGGGAGGGCATTTGGGGAGGGGGCATAGCCCAGTGTGCGCAGACACCGGTCCCTGGTTCAAGCGAGGTCCCCCCGCCCCACTGTCTTCTCGGGCCCCGAGACAGCTGCTGGCAGCCTGAGCATATCAGAAGGCTGGGCTGGAGGGACCTCCAAGGGCCTGGTGTGGGGAAAGGCAGCTTCCTCTCGGTGGGCCAAGGAAGAGCGCAGCCTCGGGGCTCAGAAGACCCCTGGCCTGGCCTGGGAAGCGGCTCCATTGGGGACAGGACCTCTGACACCACCACCACCACCACCAACAACAACAACAACAACAACAACAACCATTTATATTCCGCTTTTCAATAGAAGTTTCCAAAGCGGTTTACAGAGAGGAAGGACAAATAAATAAATAAGGTGGATCCCTGTCCCCGAAGGGCTCACAATCTAAAAAAGGAATGTATGATAGACACCAGCAAGAGTCACTGGAGGGGTGCTGTGCTGGGGGTGGAGAGGGCCAGTTGCTCTCCCCCTGCTCACGAAAGAGAATCGCCACGTTAAAAAGGTACCTCTTTGCCCAGCTGGCAAGGGTACCCGCAGAACCTCTTCTCTGCCTCGCCAGGACCCTTTTCAGTCTCTTTGTGGGGGTGACGGAGCGAAGAGGGGGGTTCGGCTGCTGGGGGCCACCGCCCCCAGCCTTTCCACATGGACCTGGAAACAAGGCTCCTCCACAAGCAGCCTCTCCATTCTGCCCAGCGAAGGTGCTTGTGGGGAGCAAGCCTGCAAGCCCGATTCCCCAGCACTGCGGCAGGACTTCTGTTTCGCAAAGATCTGGGGCAGAGTTCGACAATGGCCGGCATGCCCTGCTTTGCTTGTTTCCCAGGTAGTCTGTGCTCTGCGCACCTGTTTTCGGTACTGTGTGAGCGGGCAGATCGGGATCCTTCCTTCTGGGGCTGAGTTCCAGCAGGACGGGGAAAGGGGGAAGAGGGCTGAACAGCGCCAGCCACGGGAGAGCCCATAGGCATGAATTAATGATCTCTCTCTCTCTCGCACGCACGCACCTTACGGGGACCCTGGCAGGAGGCACCCTGGATTCCGGGGGGGGGGCTCCTCCTGTCGGAGAGGCCGGCCTGCAGCTTCCCGGGTTCGCCCCCTGGGGGGAAGGGGCGCCATCTGGCAAGGAATCAAAGGGAGCACCGCCGCCTGGCAGCGGACACTTCTTACCTGCCATCCGGTCTTTGGCCAGCCGCCTGTTGCTCTCCAGCCAGGGGAAAGTGAGGCTGGCGCCCCGCGGCTGCGGACAAACAGGCGCGGAGGGGAGGGGCCTGTGGGCCGGCACTCGGATCACCCCGCCGCTGCCCGCCGAGGCCCCGGGGAGGCCATAGGAGGCGCCCAGCGAGCAGGCCGGGTTGTAGTCTGCTGCGTACCCGCTGCTGCTGTAAAGCGCCACCTCGGGCTCCCCCTGCGCCCCGACGGCTGCCAGGCCTCGCTCCTGCTCCTGCTGCTGCTCGTGCTGCTGCTGCCAGCCCAGGATCCGATCGATGCCGAAGCGGATCGGCCCGTGGGGCTGCTGCGTCTGGCCGGCACCCGCCTGCTGCTCCACCCCGGAGGGTTCCATTCCGCCCCCTGGCAGGAGGGCTCAGCAGCCGCGCAGCTCCCGCATGCCGGCGCCCAGCTTCGCCGAGGCTCCGCGGAGCACTGCTGGCTCTGCGCTCTCCCGAGACCCTTCTCGCTCCACGCGCCCCAACCTGGCCCTCCAGAACTCACTGCAGGACTGCATTGCCCCGCGGTGGCCCCATGCGGGGCAGGTGGGCCGTGGGAGCGCCCAGGGCGCAAGGAGAAAGGCCACAGCGCTCTCTTCGGGGGCCTCTGCTCCAGCGGCTGGGCATCACCGGACAGCGCTCCGGGGGCCCGGCAGCTGGAAGCGCTTTTCTCTCAGCCTCCATCTCCGCCTGCCAAAAACTCTGGCTCCAGCCTCCTGATTGGCAGTCTCTGCCGGTGATTGACAGGCCCTTGTCTAAAGTGGGCGGGCCGCATGTGAGCTAAAGGTGAAGCCACCCTATAGCTTCTCTCCCCAGCCCCCATTGTGGGGTGGCGGTGTGAATACTTAGATCGGGAGGGGACTTCTCCCCCGCCCCACTGCTCCAGCAAACTGGCACTTGGGCGTGGCCAGGCCCAGAACCGCGCCTTCCCCCAGTTGGGCACAGAAAGGAGATCGCCCCGGCCAAACCTGCTGGCTCGGCTCGGCCTGCCAAGAACTGGCCGGGCCACTGGGGTCTCCCGGGCTCTGCAGGGCTCCCATTCCCAGGGCGCCTTGGGCCCAACTGGTTTAACTCCACTGGAGAGCTTCGACGACCGACCCCCAGTTCCAACTACAGGGCCGCAGGTTAGTTGCTCCAGTGGGACAGCGAGTCTTCTGGTCTCTGCTAGGCCAATCCCCGCTCTCCCCGCCCTTCCCCGGATCGAGACCGCTGTGCTGTAGAGATGGCCGCTGGGTTTTGAGACTACTACTCTCCAATTCCTTTTGCAAATCAAGCATCTGAAACAGCGGCCGAAGCTGCCGCCCCTAAACCGACCCTCCAGAAGAGGCTGCGAGAGCCAGAGAGCGGGAGCGCCTCAGCCAACGGCGGCGCTTCTCTGGCCTCCCCCGTTTCCGTCCTTGCCCATCAGCAGGGACGGAGGTCGGGGGCGGCCGGAGCCTCCCTCGGGCTGCCCGAAAGAGTCGCCAGCCAAAGGACGGCGCCGGGCTGGAGAGAAGCCGCCCGCCTTCTCCGTGGCTGCTTGTGTGTTGCGGCGGCGATCAAGGAGCACCACGAAGAAAGGCCGGCGCGCAGTCCTGCGAAGCACAGCTGGCCGCCGCCGCGGATCCTTTGCTCGGATCGAGCGACTACCCTCAGCTGGACGTCTAGATGAACGGCGGGGCGTTCCTCCCCAAGTCCATCAAATAGGCCGCTAGTCGTTGATCCTACCTTTTTGATTTTATTTCATTGTATTACTATGGAACTGCGTTGTTCGCCTCCACGGCTCTCCGCTTCGCTTTCTACCGCCAGCCTGGTCCCTTCTTCGTTACCAGCAGGAGGCCAAGGAACTCGGGACCACAGAAAGGATTTTCTTCTTCGCGGATTACGACCCCCGCCCCAAACTATAGGATTGTTCTGTTTTTCTTTGAACTATTTACAAAGTATTTTCAAAATAAAACGTTGGTAGAAGCGGTGCCTATTAGGGTGAAATAAATTTACGACGATGTATGTATTAACTTCCTGAATATATGTATATGTGTGTGTGTGTGTGTGTAATTTATAAATTGCCTACCTAAATTATATAATATAATTAATAATGCACATATATAATATAAACATATAATTTGTACATTGTATTTGCGATATCATTTTTTTAAAGGAATCGTAGAGCATTTCCCCTTTGAAAGGCGAGGGTCAGGCAGACGTCGTCACCGAGGTAAGTACTGGGAAACATTTTCTACAAATAATAATAATGATGATGATAATAATAATGAAGAAGAAGGAGGAGGAGGAGGAGAAACCGGGTATGTACCTAAGGAGAGGCCAATAAAATCAAAAACAAACCAGGAGATCTCGCGGAAATTCTCTGTGCCTTACGCAACAACCTCCTGAAACCACCGCTCCTGGGAACAACGCTCCCCTTGTCTAAAGCGAATCGCGGAGCAGTCACATACCACTCCAACGAATAAAACCGAGACGCATCCAGCGAGGAAGCAGAGAAGCAGCAGAAGAGGAAGGCAACGACTCGAAAGCATCCTTTCAGTTGGCCTTAAAAGGACGGCGTGTGATGTCCCCGAAGTGCGGCGGGGGCCAAATTAAGCCGGACTCCGCATTTCGGGAGGCGGGGGTGGCCTCGCCCAAGTACGTCCAGAGGTGGGGGAGAAGAAACCAGCAGCCCCGAACCGCCAAGAGAGGCCTTCGGTTTTGCTCTCTGACCAGCGGGGAGGCCGGCGGAGTGGCGGCTGGAGAAGCGACTGTCAGAGAGCCAAAGTGCCGGCGGCAGCCGGAGGGCCAGCCGCGGCCTCGCCTCACCCTGCTCCTGGGGCGCCGAGCTCGGCCAGACAGGCCCGGGGAGCGAGCGGCTCACCCGCCGCCCGAGCAGCCTGCCCCGACCCGAGCGCTTCTCGCCCCTTGGCCTCGGCGCTGGGAGCTGAAGAGGCCTCACCTCGGGCAGAAGGAGAGGCCCTTCCTGACTCCCAGCAGCCGAAGCCCCGCGAGGAGCTCAGGCAGGAGCCGCACTGGCCAGGACAGAGAGACCCGCGCTGGCGCAAAGCGTCGGGTGGGTGGCCAAGCTTGAGGCTGCAGCTGCTGGGAGGAGTCCTCCCAACACGCGACGATTCCCGGGAAAAGCTAGGGAGTAAGGCAGAAGCAGGGACCGACCCTTTTGGACACGTGAAAAGGCGCAAGGCCTGCAGCCGGACCGCCCGGAGGGGTCACAGCAAGCCCTCAGCTGCCGCTCGGCCTTCTCGGTGGCGGCGCGGGGTCGGGGGAGAACAGCGGCCCACCCCTCTGCCTGGCGCCGTCTGTCTGGGGCGCATCCCGGCTTCCGCCTTGCCTTGGCGCCGGGGGGCACCCCACTGACAGCACTCTTTTCTCCGACGGGGCCAAAGAAGGGGGGGTCTCCCCAAAGTCGAGGGGTCTGGGAGTCCCGAGGCCCATTGAGCGGGTGCTGGCTGGGAAGGGGCCTCGTTCTGCTGCCCCGAGGGCAGTGCTGGCTCCCCCTCCTTGCCAGGCTGCTAGGTCTAGAGGCCGCGAGCCCGGCTACTGCTGCGTCCGAGACAGGCAGCGAAGCCCGCCCCTTCCCTCGGGGAGGGTGGCTGCTGGCTTCCACTGGCCTCAGCCGCGGGTGCCCCGGAAGAACCGGTGGGGGGCTGCGGCCCATCTTGCCCCGCGGGACAATGTGCCAGGAAAGGAGTCTTTGCGCCCTGGCAACGCCGCAGACTCGGAGGGCACAATGAAGGGCTCGAATCCTGCCGTGGTACAGTGGGCTGTCTAGGCGTGGGTGTGTCTTCTTGCCCCCCCCCCGCCCCCGCAATCCCCTTCAAAGGAAAAACAAACCAGCAGAACAGTGAGGAGAAAAATTGTAGCCAGCCCCCCCCCGCCCCCCGTTCTGCTTCTTGTAGGGAGTCTGGTTTTAGGACGACAGATATTCATTTAAATATTCGTCGGCGTCGTCGAGTCTGCAGCGTGGATGACGCAATCTGCTGCATCCTCCGCACTCAGCCAACTCCTTCCGCCGAGGTCCCTTTGCCTGAGGCCTGTTCTTGGTCGCTGCGGCCGCCTCCTATGAATGCACGACGGCTGGGCCAGTCCCTACCCAAAGGACGCCCTGTGTGCCCTTTGACCCCCCAATTTAACGCCAGAAGAACGGAAGATCCCGAGCAGGCCTGATTCTGCCTCTGAGGAGCGAAAGGTCTCAAGAGCAGAAGGACTCCGCCCCCACCCCGGTGTCCATCATATGACCAAGGCTGCCGCCCCGGAGGGATCTGGGAAGAACCACCACCCCAAGCAGCAGCTGAATCTACTGGGACCTTGGCCACGGCAGTCTGGCGTGGTCGCGGCTTGGATAAGGAGGTTCTGGACATGCAGACGGAACTTGTGTCTGCAGCAGTCTCTTATCTTCCGGATCCAGATTCGGCCTCTGAGTCCCAAGAATATCACTTCCCACTCCCCAGGAGGCCAGATGGGGTGTACACCCCACTGGAAACTCAGAGGACTACCGGACCGAGGGGTTGTGGGGGCTCCGTGGTAGAACACCTGCTTTGTGCACAGAGGGGCCCAGCCTCAATGCGGCCTCTTCAGGCAGGGCTTGAAAGGGCCTGGTCTGAAGCACTGGGAAACTGCTGCCAGTCAGTGTAGACAATTCTGAGCTAGACGCAGGGGTGTCGCTAGCACTGAGCAGATGGGTTCAAAGAACCCGGACCCCAGCCCAGCTCCTGAGGGGCCGCCCATCCACCCCCCTTCATTTTCTTCATGAACACGCCTCCCTCCCCTAGCTACGCCCCTGGAGACGGGCCAAGGGTCTGACTCAACAAAAGGCTTTTTTTTTTGGTCCTATGTCCATTAGCTGGAGAGACCCCCAGTGCGGAAGAGCAAGCCGCCCTTCTTCAGGTGTGTATCTTCGGTGGCCGCCTGGCTAACCATGCAGTCAGCACGCAGTGGAGTCCTGGATAGAACGGCTCAGTTTGACCTTACCCAAGGTGTGCGTTCTTGGGATCCTGATATTGTAAGTAACAGGGGGCGTGACTGAGCACTGCTCCTGGATGCCCTTCCAGGAAACGCTGCACAGAAAACCTCCTTCTTTGAATGTTTGCTGTTCACTTTTGCATAGAAGATGTTGCATTGTTCTGTCACTACATCTCGTGGCAGAGAATTCCACAAGTTGATTATGCATTGTGTGAAAAAGTACCTTCATTTGTTGGTCTTAAATTTCCTGGCAATCTATTTCATGGGATAATGTTTTCTAGCAACTGGCTGTTGCTGGTATCTGCCTTGTGTTTCTGTTTAGATTGTGAGCCCTATTGTGAGGGGACCATTTTATTTATTTATGCATTTTTCTTTGTAAACCGCTTTGTGAACTTTGGTTGAAGAGTGGTATATAAATATTCATAGTAGTATTGTAGCAGAAGTATCCCACAGCTTTGCCACTAGGTGTGGAGGACCCGCCCTGCTGCTAACACAAGACATGGATGATACCCCTGACAATTACCCTTTTAACCGCTGGCACCAAGTAGACTTTTGTGCTTCAGGCTGAGTCTACTACAACACACTTTCAACTTCTGTTCCAAAAACAAACTTTGGTAGAGTGGTAAGGCCTATACGAGTGGGGTTGAATTAATTTAATCAAAAGTTGATTGAAGTTTAGTATATATAAAACAAAACCATTGACCAAAAGAGCATAGGGAGCAACTCCAATGTGGTCAGAAATGCTTCCACTAACCTGACTCTCACTTAGAGCCCTTGATGAGCCCCTTTAGCCATTCTGGCATCTCCCTTCTCTTGTGTCCTGGCCACAGAAGAGGCCTGGGGTTCCACCCAGCCTGGTTCTTCTGCGATTTCAGCTCTTGATGCAGCCACAGCACTGATTCTCTCAGCCTGGCAAGGGCGTATCTAGGGTAGGGCAGGCAGGGCACGTGCCCCGGGCGCCACTTGAAGGCCCTAGAGGCCAGTGGGGGGAGGGGAAATCTTTGCAGACCCCCTCACGGCCTTTAGGATGCCCCCCAAAGGGGCTACAGGTAATTTTTTAAAATATATATATAAAATGTCACTGTACACATATTCAGTTTGGCACTATGTACAGAGAATCAGGACTTGTGAATACTGAGCTAAAGTTTATGAACTAGGATTGTATTCATTTGCTGTTACTTTGCTTCTTGTGATAAGTGAGTTAAATGTGATGTCTTAATAATATGGCTATTAATGGTGAGTTTGTCTTTGAATCAGTGTGAAATCCTTAGTGTTAAGCCCCACTGGGAGTTTCTTGCTCTTTCTCTCATTTAAACTGTCTTTCTGGAATACTAGAATAAATTCCAAGCAGTGGCACAGTTTACTCTGCATATCCTTTCATTATTTTCAGAGTATCTGGGAAAAGTCAAATTCTCCATTTATTTTTAAAACTTATGTAATAGTGATGCTACAATGCATAGTAGAGAATTAGACAGGCACTTCTGTTTAGTTGTGCAAGTAAACCTCCACAGAGTATTGGAGTATTTCATGAGCCCCAGCATACTGAAATTTGTAGTTTTCCAGCATTTTTTGGTCTGGCTATGTCCACTGCTAAATAGTTTTTGAAATATTAAAAGATTAACGAGCCTGACTTGTATTTTTCAGCTGATATTATGGTAAAGTTATCTGAAAGATGGGTATCAGATGTTCAGACAGGGGGCGCAATTTCAGTGTTTGCCCTAGGTGCTATTTTCCCTAGATACGCCTCTGCGTGGCGAACAATTCTTCCACTTCGGCTGGCCTCAGCTCCTCCACTTGGACTGGACTTGGTTCCTTCAGCTTTCCCACATTTACTTCTTGTCCTCCTGACTTTGATTCTGATTCACCAACTCCAACTCCAACTCTTGTAACTGCAGACTCTGACTTCAACTTCCACTTCAACTCTGACTGGTATCTTCAGAGAGTCTCTTCTTTTCTCTCTCTTCCAACCCTCTGACTTTCTCCAGGCCTCCCTCTGTGTCTGTCTTCTTCAGGACTCTCCCTGCTGACTCCAAAAACTCCACTCTTACTGCTGACTGACTATCTGCTAAAGCACAGTCCTATATATACACACATTGTCCCAACAGTTCTTTTCAAACAATCCACCCTACACAACACAATGTTCCCTCCATTTTTAAAAATTCCCTCAACAATTAAACTGTCAATCGTTTCTTTCTCAATGTGGAACTAAAAAATCAGCAGGTATGAACTCTTGAACCTGCCAGCAGTCTTTGCGACAAAGGGACTTCACAAAGGTATGAATCCAGAAGTCCTATTTACAATAATGAGAGTTTTAAGAATATCAATGCATTGATAAAAGGGCTTTTTTACAACAAGAAAAGGTTTGAGAATATCAGTTCAATTCATTTACAATACAAGAGTTTATTTTACAAAAACCAAGAGGTCTAGACCTCATTCTTCTACAGCCCTTATACAAAACTATGGTATGGCCACACCTGGAGTACTGTGCACAATTCTAGTCACCACATCTAAAAAAGGACATTGTTGAACTGGAGAAGGTACAGAAGAGGGCAACCAAGATGATCAGGGGCCTGGAGCACCTTCCTTAAGAGGCAAGGCTACAACACTTGGGGCTATTTAGTTTAGAAAAAAAGACGACTGTGGGGAGACATGATGGGGTGTACAAAATCATGCACGGAGTAGAGAGAGTGGACAAAGAGAAATTCTTCTCCCTCTCCCATAACACTAGAACCAGGGGTCATTCCATGAAACGGATTGCCAGGAAATCTAGGACCAACCAACAATGGTAGTACTTTTTCACACAATGCATAATTAACCTATGCATTGGTTAATGTGGGAGATGTAAAAATAGTCTAAAGTAAAAAATGACTTACCATGGCCAGCAGCTGTGGTGGCCTTGAGGGGTGCTGTGGTGGCCACAGGGGGTCTCCGGAGGCTCACCCACCCCTGCCCACTTCCTGGGGCAGGTTTGGCTGGTTTTGGAGCAGTTTTGGCCCTCTGTGCGCTCGGCAGCCATTTGTTGGGCCGCCATGCATGCACTTGGGCCAGTTGCATGACCAAATGGCCTATGGTCAAACAAAGAGGTTGTGCGCATGCATGGCAGCCTCAAAACTGGACACCACACACTGACAGAGTGCCAAAACCACCTTGAAATGGGCAGCGGAGGAGGGGAAATGCTGGAGACACACACACCTGCAACCACCAAAGTACCCCCCAAAGGCCACTGCTGCCTTTGCCAGGCAGTAGGTCATTTTTTAGAAACTGCAAATTGGACACCTCCACCGCCCTTGAACCGGCCCGAGAGGTTTGGTCTGACCTAGAACCGAACCACTCAAACTGAGCTGGTCAGAGTGTGAACTGGTTCAGAAGAAGCCCTGCAGCAGAGGGAGAGACCACCTGCTTCCCCGACAGCCCCCGGGGTGAGAGGCTGGTGTGGCTGTCTGTAGTGCTGCTGTTGAGTGACTGCCTGCCTGCAAGAGAGGGCGAGACCATCTGCAAGCCCCTTGTTTGACCTGTGGGGTTGTGGCTTCTGGCTGTGGCTGCTCTGTGGGTAGTCTGTGTAGGATCAGGGCCAGGAGTGACTCAGCAGTCCCTGCCTTACCATCTGACCAGAGCGGCTATCTCTGGCCCTATAAAAGGACGCTGCTTGTGGCAGCAAACCTGCCACCAGCGGGGTCCTCCCTTTGGGGGAGCCACTTCAGGGGACAGTGAGGGTGAGGGCCAGGTTTCGACCCAAGAAATCACATGTGGGTGGGTATTTAATAGTGTGGCCTCTGTTTTAATTAGTCCTGGGTGATTTAGTTTTAATTAGTTTATAATTAAAACAACTCTTTGTATAATTAAAACAGACACTGTTTATAATGTGTCTGGGCTTATCTGGAAATAGGGAGACAGGGGGCTGATTGTGGGGCAGCAATTCTGGTGGTGGTGGGGGAACAGAAGAAGTAACTTTGGCAGGTCAGCGGGTCATTACAGGGGAAGGGGAATTGGAAATCTGTTTCCCCTTCCAGCTGTCCTGCCAGCTCTTCAACCTTGGGGAGCAGTGCCAACCACCCTTGGAACCTCACCTTGCTCCTCTGTAATGCCAGGTCGGTCCAGAACAAATCAGAAACCATCTATGCTTGGATTCTGGATGAAGGCGCTGACCTGGTAGGTATTACGGAGCCCTGGCTGGGGGCGGCTGGGGGCCCGGTCTGGTCCCAGCTTCTCCCTCCAGGATACTCTGCTGAGGGGGGGAGGTGGAGTGGCTGTGGTCTGTAAGAATAACCTCTCCCTTACCAAGATCCCTGTTGAAGTGTCAGACCATAATGAATGTGTGTACTTAAGTTTGGGACCAGGGATAGACTGGGGCTTCTGTTGGTATACCGATCACCCCACAGCTCTACAGAGACCTTAACTGAGCTGATGGTCTCGAGCTTGGTTTTGGAGTCCCCCAAGTTTGTGGTGGTAAGGGACTTCAATGTTCACTTTGGGACCAATCTGTCCGGGACGGCTCAGGAGTTCATAGCGGCCATGACAACTATGGGCATTTTTTTATGTTTGTATTTTATAGATTTTAAATTAGATTGGTTTTATATTTTTAGCTTCATATTTGTATTGTCATTTTAATTGTATGTTTTTAACTTTTGTAAACTGCCTTGAGATTGTTTTTAATGAGAGGTGATATATAAATTAAACAATAAATAAAAAATAAATTTAAAAAATGGGCCTATCCCAAGTGGTCTCAGGACTGATACACATTGCTGGTCATACACTTGATCTGGTCTTTCACTCTGATCAGGGTGGTATTCAATGGATGGGGACTCCTGTAATTTCCCCATTGTCATGGATGGACCACCATCTGGTAAAGGTTGGACTCACAGTCACTTCCCACCTTCGCAGGGGTGAGGGACCTATTTGGATGGTCCGCCCAAGAAAGTTATTGGATCCAATAGGATTTCAAGAAGCCTTGGAGGGATTTAGTGTTGGCTCTGCCAGCAATCCTGTTGAAGCCCTGGTGGAGAACTGGAACAGCAAACTCTCTGGGACAATAGACATGATTGCTCCTAAGTGTCCTCTCCGACCTGCTTCAAAACTGGCCCCTTGGTATAAGGAAGAATTACGGGGGCTGAAGAGGTGAGGTAGATGACTCAAGCGCAAGTGGAGAAAGATTCAACTCGAATCTCACAGATTGTACCATGGAGCTCATTTGAAGGTCTATGCTCAGGAGATACACGTGTGTGTGCAGAAAGGCCCGAAATCGGGTGATGGCTTTCATTTGGGAGGTAGGCGGGCTTGAGGTAGGAGTTATATTGCCGTCCTCTCCACCCTAACCCAAATGAAAGCCATCACCCGATTTTGGGCCTTTCTGCACACGTACGCACGTGCACAGAAAAGCCCGCAATCGGGCTTCATTTCAACCCCACTCCAAAATGTGCCACCGTAGGCAGTTGCCTCTCCTGCCTCTCCTTCAATCCGCCATTGGCTACCTGGGAGTTACCAGGAGTGATGTACTGTCCACAGGCCACCATGCAAGACTGTGCTCAGTACTTCATGCCGCGCTCCAGATTGGCTTCCTTGCCCAGCCTGATCTGCCCAGCCTTCCTGGCTAACATAGGAAGCGGGTTCCACAGAGGAAGAAGCACCCTCCTGGATTCATCCTTACCAACTAACCCCTCCAACCTTCTTGCACCTGCCTTGGCCCGAACTGTCCCTGAGGAACTAGGCGAGGTTCATCGGTTGTTCCCGGAGCCCTCTGTCCAGACCAGGTGATAAGAGCCTTCCCCCTTACTGGGCCCAAAATCTATCTCTATTCCCCTTTCTTAAATCCAACCATCTCCTTCGCTATAAAACCTCTTTCTCTTGCCCGCCTGGGAACTTACACAATTAGGACTTTAAGCTAAAACGCCTCATTGCAGTTAAACGTACTTTTGATAGTATGTATTTTAACGTATATATTTAACAATAAATATTGTATATGATTGTCTCTACTGCTGCTTCTTTGTATTTTGTACAGTTTTTATGCTTGTATTTTAAATCTTTTTAGTCAGATTTGTTTTATATTTTAGCTTAATATTTTAATTGTGCCATTTTTACAGTCTTGTTTTTAATTTTTGTGTAAACTGCCTTGGGATTGTTTTAATGAAAGGTGGTATATAAATTTAACAATAAATAAATAAATAATAATATTGCTTTAACCACACATTTCTCTCCTATGTACCCCTCCCTGCAATACATATCTTCTTTTTATTTTTGAAACTTGAATCTTGTCTCAGTTCAGTCATTTCCTGAGTCTACAACTTTGTGCAAATCAAAACTAAAGGGAAACTGTTCCTTTCTGAGCTAATTTTCCCCATGCAAGCCCAAAGGTAGATTTTGTGGTGTTCCCCAATCACCCCGGAGCAGTTTCACTAACATCAGGGGAAGCCTCTGCCATCACCCCTGCCACTGCCACCAGCAGCAACGGTGGCAGTGGCAAATTTGAGGTAACGTTTTACTTTCCTCCCACCCAGTTCTTTTTATTTAAGCCCCCTGGAGCCCTCCTTAACTTGTCAAGAGGAATCCTTACTGGATTCCCCTGTTACCAGTATGCTCCGGTATGGTTCGAGCTGAACCAGGCTCAGTTCAGCTCATATTCAGGCTTAACCAGGCCCAGTTTGACTTGACCTGAATCTTGTTGAACCAGCCAGTTTGATGTCAAGCTGGCTCGAAGCCAAACTGGTTTGCACATCCCCAGACCACAGTGTGAGCTTATATTGCCAAGGAAGCAGTGGCATAGTGAGGATGCCAGCAGCCACTGTCCAGCCTGCTGCCACTGGCCACTGCCACCCCAGCCATGCCCCTTGCATTAGCACATTAGCAAATGGGGCTACATGCCCTGTTTGGAGATAACATTTGGCCAGCACCGCATTTGCAGCCATTGAGCAAATGGGTTCAAAGCACCCAGGCCACCATGCTGCAGGGGCCATGCCCCAGGCATGCCCCTGCATCTGATGACAGGCACAGGGGTCTTGACCCAGATAGTAAATGGGGCCACGCACCTCATTTGGAACTAAAATTTGACCAGTCCTGCTTTTTCTGCATAGTGGGATGGCTTCTCCAGGAGCGTAGCGAGGTTCCTGGGGGCCAGGGGACAAAGGGTAGACAGGGGATCTCCATCACATATACAAAGCATGCATGCGCCCCAGCGCCCCAAGCCACGACAGTACTTGGGTACAATGCAATCAGTGACTGACTAATATCAATTAGATTTTGTGGACAACCCTTTAGCATAACAGTTCTTCAAGTCTATGCCCCAACAACTGATGCAGAAGAGGAGGAAGTTGATGAGTTTTATGCTCAAGTCCATTCTGAAATTGACAGAACATGCAAGCAAGAGGTGCTGCTGGTGGTTGGAGACTGGAATGCCAAAGCTGGAAAAGGGAAGGAGGAAAACACAGTTGGCTTATATCGCCTAGGAAACAGAAATGAAGCAGGAGAACGACTTCTTAGTTTCTGCCAAGCCAATGATCTCTCCATTGCTAATATATTCTTCAAACAATCAAGGCAGCGCCTATACGCATGGACTTCCCCAAATGGAGTACATAGAAATCAAATTGATTACATTATTGGTGCAAGGAAGTGGAAGAGCTCAGTTATAACAGCAAAGACGTGGCTGGGGGCCGATTGTAGAGCAGATCATGAATTACTTATGTTGAAGTTCCAAGTCAAGCTAAAGTGGCAAAACAAAGCTATCCAGCTTCCACGATATGATCTTGAGAATGTACCCACCATTTTCAAGGAGAACATCAGGAACCTCTTTGAAGTTCTGAACCTCATTGATAGGGAACCAGAGGAACTGTGGAATGAAATCAAAGAAGTTGTTAAAGACAAATGTGAAAAGAGACTGCCAAAGACCAAGGAACAGAAGAAAGCAAAATGGATGTCAGAAGGTGGAAATTGCCAAGAAGAGGAGAGAATCCATCCGGATCAAAGCACTGAGATTAACCTGGAGTTGGAGAAGCAAATAAGAGAGGCGTCAAAGAGAGACAGGGCAGTAATAATGGGTGACTTCAACTACCCACACATAGACAGGGTAAATTCACATTCAGGTAATGAAAAAGCATGGGACTTATTGAAAACCACAGTACTAGAAGCTCAGTTGGAATGTATATGAAGGAGGAAGAAAGGTATCACCAAGTCCAGGAGGATGCCAGCGTGGCTAACAAGTAGTTTAAGGGAAGCTATAAGACGACTTCCTTCAGAAAATGGAGGTTCTGCCCAAATGAAGAGAACAAGAAGAAACATAAACTCTGGCAAAAGAAATGCCAGGACACAATAAGGGATGCAAAGAGAGAGTTTGAGGAGCATATACCTAGAAGTGTCAAGGGGAATAACAAAAACTTCTGTAAATATATCAGAAGTAGAAAACCTGCCAGGGAGGTGGTTGGACCCTTAAATCATGAGGGTGTGAAAGGGATTATTAAGGGGGATAAGGAGATTGCAGAGAAGCTGAATGAGTTCTTTGCATCTGTCTTCACGGCAGAGGATACTCACCATATAACCTCTCCAGAATTGAGTTTTTCAGGTTTAGCAGCTGAGGAACTGGGCAAATTTGAGGTGACAAGGGAAGATGTTCTAAACTGTCTTGAAAAGCTAAAAAATAACAAAAAATTAACATTAACCCTAATCCTAACAAATCACCAGGGCCAGATAGCATCTACCCAAGAGTTCTGAAGGAACTCAAATGTGAAATTGCTGATCTCCTACCAAAAATACATAACTTGTCCCTACAATCAGGCTCTGTACCAGAGGACTGGAAAGTTGCCAATGTGACTCCAATTTTCAAGAAGGGATCCAGGGAGGATCCAGGAAATTACAGGCCAGTCAGCTTAACTTCGGTGCTGGGTAGATTGATGGAAAGCATACTTAAGAACAAAATTATTAAGCATATAGAAGAACAGGCCTTGTTGAAGGATAACCAGTAAGGCTTCTGCAAAGGGAAAGTCTTGCCTCACTAACCTTTTAGAGTTCTTTGAGAGTGTCAACTGGTATGTGGATGAAGGTGATCCGGTTGACATAGTATACCTGGACTTCCAAAAAGCTTAGGGTTGAAGGACAGGAAACAGAGAGTAGGAATAAATGGACAGTTTTCACAATGGAGGTAGGTAGGAAGTGGAGTCCCCCAGGGATCGGTACTGGGACCAGTGCTCTTTAACTTGTTCATAAATGATCTAGAAGTTGGGGTGACCAGCAAAGTGGCCATATTAGATGACACTAAACTATTTAAGGTAGTGAAATCCACAATGGATTGTGAGGAACTCCAAAAAGATCTCTCCAAACTGGGGAAGTGGGTGACAAAATGGTAAATGTGGTTCAATGTAAGCAAGTGTAAAGTGATGCTCATTGGGGCAAAAAACACCAACTTCATGAATGCACTGATAGGATCTGATCTGTCAGTGACTGACCAGGAGAGATATCTTGGGGTCATGGTAGACAGCTCATTGAAAATGTCATCTCAGTGTGCGGCAGCTGTGAAAAAATCTAATTCCATGCTAGGAATCATTAGGAGGGGGATTTAAAATAAAAATGCTAATATTATAATGCCCTTATACAAATCTATGGTGCAGCCACATCTGGAGTACTGCACACAGCTTTGGTCACCATATCTTAAGAAGGATATTGTAGAACTGGAAAAGGTGCAGAAGAGGGCAGCCAAGATGATCAGGGGCCTGGAGCACCTTCCTTATGAGGCAAGGCTACAACACACCTGGGGCTCTTTACCTTGGAAAAGAGGCGACTAAGGGGAGACATGATTGAAGTGTATAAAATTCTGCATGGAGTAGAGAGGGTAGACAGAGATAAATTTTTCTCCCTCTCTCACAACACTAGAACTGGGGTCACCCCATAAAACTGAAGGTTGGAAATTTTAGGACTGACAAGCGGAAGTACTTTTTCACACAGCGCATAATTAATCTATGGAATTCCTTGCCATGGGATGTGGTGATGGCCACCAGCTTGGATGGCTTTAAAAGGGGTTTTGACAGATTCATGGAGGACAGGTCTGTCAATGGCTACTAGTCTGATGGCTGTGGACCATCTCCAGCCTCAGAGGCACGATGCCTCTCAATACCAGTTGCAGGGAAGCAACAGCAGGAGGAGAGAGGGCATGCACATACCTCTTGCCTGCAGGCTCCCCAGAGGCATCTGGTGGGCCACTGTGTGAAACAGGATGCTGGAGTAGATGGGCCTTGTGCCTGATCTATCAGGGATGTTCTTATGTTCTTATATTCTTATATTCTTAAGCCAAAATCAAGAAGATAAAGACCTCAGGAAGGAACTTAATAGGGAATTTCAGAGAGCTGTTATAAGAGACAAGGAGCAGTATTACAATGACATCTGTAAAGATCTTGAGGATGGAAATACACAGAAAAACAATGAAAGTTTTCAAAAGACTTCTGGACTCAGAAGGAGGTTCCAACCTCGAATTGGTATGTTGTCAAAGGACAGATAGTAACTGATTCAGAGAAGATCAAATGGAGATGGAAGGAGTATACTGAAAATGTGAAGGAGCAAACTGAAAATCCATACAGCAAGGATGTCAACATCCAAGATACTCTATAAGATATTCCCTATTTGCAGGAACCTCTAGAATGGGAAGATGGTTAGATCAGCACTCTAGTCATTACCAAGTCAGAAGGCTTCAGGAACTGATGGAATAGCTACAGAAATATGGCAGGCAACAGAAGAAGAATCAGTCAAGGTTCTAACCAAACTATGCCAGAAAATTTGGAGAATGACACAATGGCCAACAGATTGGAAGAGGTCAGTCTACATACCCATACCAAAGAAAGGAGACTTAACAGATTGCTCAAACCATCTCAAAATATCCTTAATTGCACATGCTAGCAAAATAATGCTCAGGATCATCCAATGCAGATTAGAGCCCTACATGGGAAGGGAAATGGGACATCATTGCTGATGCACGCTGGATAATTGAGAAAGCCAAAGAATACCAGAAAGAAGTCAATATGTGCTTTATTGACTACAGAAAAGCCTTTGATTGTGTTGACCATGCCAAGTTCTGGAATATCTTTAGGAAAATGGGCATCCCAGAGCATATCATTGTTCTCATGAGAAACCTAGACACAGAGCAGGAAGCCACAGTCCAGACGGAACATGGTGAAACAGACTGGTTCCAGATCAGCAAAGGAGTAAGACAAGGCTGTATACTTTCTCCCTCTTTATTCAATTTATATGCTGAATATATACTGAGAGAAGCTGGATTGGAAGAAGATGAGCGTGGTTTTAAAGTTGGAGGAAGAAACATCAATAACTTGCACTACGCTGATGACACCACTCTGATAGCTGAGAACGCAGATGATCTGCAAGCTCTAGTAATGAAAGTCAAGGAGCACAGTGAAAAAATGGGACTACAATTAAATGTCAAGAAGACTAAACTAATGTCTATGGGTACAGCAACCAGTCTCAGAATTGACAATGAAGACATTGAAGTGGTGGCTAGCTTCTGCCTTAAAGGATCCAGCAGTCAAGAAATACGCCACAGACTAGCACTTGGTAGGGTAGCAATGAAGGCCTTGGAAAGGATATTTAGGTGCCACAATGTGTCTATACCTACAGAGATTAAAATCATTCAGAGAATGGCTTTCCCCATGATGCTCTATGGATGCGAAAGCTGGACTTTGATGAAGAAAGATAGAAAAAACATTGATGCTTTTGAACTTTGGTGCTGAAGAAGACTTTTGAGGATCCCATGGACAGCCAGTAAAACTAACCAATTGATCGTAGAACAAATCAATCCAGAATTTTCACTCGAGGCACAAATGACCAGGCTCAAACTATCATACTTCAGACACATTATGAGAAGACCCAGCTCCCTTGAGAAGTCCATAATGCTGGGAAAAGTCAAAGGAAAGAGAAGAGGATGACCAGCAGCAAGGTGGATGGCCTCAATTACAACAGCAATGAATGCTGAGAGACCTTAAAGGCCAAGTTAAATACAGACCATCCTGGAGAGAATCTATCTATGTGGTCACTAAGAGTCAACACCGACTTGATGACACTTAATCAATCAATCAATGGACTGTTCTCTAAATGGAGGGAAGTAAGAAGTGGGATATGTACTGGGACCGGGATATGTACTGGGACCGGTGCTTTTTAATTTATTCATAAATGATCTAGAAGTTTGCTAACCCTAACCCTAACTGGCCAAATTTGCAGATGACACCAAACTATTTAGGGTAGTGAAATCCAAAACAGATTGTGAGGAGCTCCAAAAGGATCTCTCTAAACTGAGTGAGTGGGTGACAAAATGGCAAATGCCCTTCAATGTTGGCAAGTATAAAGTGATGCATATTGGAGCAAAAGAACCCACATTCACATATACGCTGATGGAGTCTGAGCTGTCAGTGACTGACCAGGAGAGGGGTCTTGGGGTCCTGGTGGACTCCTTGTTTGTTGAAAGCATGGACTCAATGTGCAGCAGCTGTGAAAAAGGCCAATTCCATGCTAGGGATCATTAGGAAGGGGGCTGAAAATAAAACTGCTAATATTATAATACCCTTATACAAATCCATGGTGCAGCCACACTTGGATTACTGTGTATAGCTCTGGTCACTATACCTTAAGAAGGACATTTTAGAACTGGAAACGTTGCAGAAGAGAGCAACCCAGATGATCAGGGGCCTTGAGCACCTTCCTTATGAGGCAAGGCTACAACACCTGGGGCTTTTTAACTGGGGAAAGAGGCTACTACTGGGAGATATGATAGAGGTCTATAAAATCATGCATGGTGTGGAGAAAGTTGATAGAGAAATTTCTCCCTCTTGCATAACACTAGAACCAGAAGTCATCCCATGAAACTGATTGCCAAGAAATTTAGGACCAACAAATGGAAGTACTTTTTCATACAATGTATATGAGAGAGAGACCCAGCATGGTGTAGTGGCTAGAGTGCTGGGCTAGGACCGGGGAGACCCGAGTTCAAATCCCCAATCAGCCATGATACTTGCTGGGTGACTCCGGGCCAGTCACTTCTCTCTCAGCCTAACCTACTTCACAGGGTTGTTGTGAGGAGAAACCTAAGTATGCAGTACACTGCTCTGGGCTCTTTGGAAGAAGAGCGGGATATAAATTGTAAAAAATAAACATAAATAAATAAATAAAATAATCAACTTGTGAAATTTTCTGCCACACAATGTGGTGACAGCCAACAACCTGGATGGCTTTAAGAGGGGTTTAGATAAATTCATGGAAGATAGGTCTATCAAAGGCTACTGGCCTGAGGGCTATAGGCCACCTCCAGCCTCAGAGACAAGGTGCCTCTGAATACCAGTTGCAGGAGAGTAAAAGTAGGAGAGTGGTGATGAGGAAAAACAAAGGCTTATGTTCTTAAGGGAGGGCACCAGGTCAGTTCCGTATGAAGGCAGCCACCAGCTCATGTGATTCTGAGCCACAAAATACATATTTGCTGCTCAGAGCCAAATGGAGTGGGAAGGCCTCTCCCTGTTCAGACAGGCAATTCTCCAGTATGGTAACTTGACTCCAGCAGCAGCAGCAGCAGCACCCTCCTGCAGATGTCTTTAGGGCAGGCAGTTCTGTTTCAATGAGCATGACAGATGCTTCAGATCACCACTGACAGACATACTGGGGGGCAGTCTGCTAAGGCCTCTGGCTACTACAGCCAATGTCTGCCTTTGTTTAATGGATGAACCCGCAGATGTTTGAGCTGCTTATTGAGGTAGAACGCTTCCTGAGTCAAGGAGAAGCCCGGGCGCTGCCCCTTGCAGGCAGCCTGCTTGGCCAGGTGCTAAAAGAGCCCGGCCTTTCTCCTCCGTGTTTCAGCTCAGGCTCTGCCCTCATCTGCGATGGGAACCATCCAGAATTACAGGGGTGGGGTGGGGGTAGGGTGCAGAGAGCTGCTTGGTGCTTTGCAGTCATCACTTTTGGTCTTGCCCTTGGTCTTGCCCTTGGTGGGGAAGAAGTCCTTCCTTCCTCCCCTTATATCCAGGCCTGGTCAGCTTCTCTTCTTCCTTCAGGCGACAGACACCTCGACAGACACCTCGAACAGATCTCCATCACTGGTGGGAGGCCCTGGCATGAAGAGCCTTTATTGCTTTCGAAGTGGAGCTGCGAGGAATTTGCATCCAAGGTTCTCCTCGCTGAATTCTGGTCTTAAACACAGAATGCTCCTCATTTGATATCTGTATTTGACACCTGCTGATACGTTATTCCACTGACAGCTCATATGGAGTTCAGTCCTGGAGAGCGGAGACGTCACTTTTGGGCTGTACGTCCGTCTGGACAGCTGAACTGGCGTCCTAGGCACTCTTCCGCGGCGAAACGACCCTCAAACTTTATCGTTGACAGCACTAGAAGAGGCAGTAATTGGTAGAAGAGGCAGGCAAAGGATGGACAACAGCTTAAGGGGGGGGGATTGCGGAAGAAGGCGGCACCCGAAGAGCCGGATCCTCCTCGTGGAAGGCGGGCAGGTGGCCCGGCCTTCCGAGCGGCCACTCAGAATGACAGCGAAGGAAGCAAGGAAGGGGCGGAGAGGGCCGCGGCCGGTGCTTTCTAGGTGCAGCCGGTCCACCCCCGGCCAGCTGCTAACAGGTCCAGATGCTTGTTGGGCAGCAGCGCTGCGGGCCGGGCGGCGCCTTCTGCGGGACGGGCCTGGCTTGGAGGCGCTTCTTGCCGCGGCGGGGGCGGGGCGGGGCGGGGCTGAGCCTGAACCCCACGGCCAGGCCTCGTCACTGCCCCGCCGGGGCACACCCTTGCCCCCCCCCGCCCCCGTCCGCCACTGGGAAGGAGTGTTTGGGGAGCTTCGCCATCGTCCTGTTCCGCCGCAAGGATGGCTTCTGGTTCTCTTGGGGAGATGTCGGGAGCAAAAGGGGTAGCACAGTTGGCCCTTGCGGAAACAGCGGGGAGGAGAAGGGAGGGGCAGTGGGGAGCCGCCGCCCGGCCAGTCAGACCCATGGCGCCGCGCCGGTGGGGAGCAGCAGCCAAGCCCCCTCCAGCAGCCCCTCCCTCCCTCCTCCTCCGCCTCCGCCTCCGCACCTTCCTGGAGCCCGCCCTTGTTGCGCCTGGGCACCCCGGCCTCCTCGGTCTCCTCCGCCTGGATGCGGGGGGGGGGGGGCGGCTTTTCTCCTCCAGCTCCTGTAGATCGATAATCATACATATTTTTAGCAGAGCAGCAAAAGAAGGCGGAAGACAAAACGTTCTGCTTTATATTATTTGTACTTCTGTTATCTTAATCACGCAAAGAAGAGTATTCCTTGTGCTCAACGCATCCTTCTAGGATCCAGAAACTGCTGGTCTGAATACCTGTTCGATGCCTTAATGTTCATCTTTCTGTCTCTGCTCATACACACATATGGCAATGTTCGAGAAAAAGCTTTGAATTCTCTCCCCGCCCCCCCCCCACACGTTAATTGGGAAAGAACTGCAGCCTCCTCCCGCACCCCCAGTTGTTTATTATTAGTAGTAGTAATATTTCTTGTTTACACAGTCAGGCAGGTGTTATTGACTGTTTGGTTTTATCCAGACATCGAGTCCTTCCGAAGGACCTGGGATGGCTGAATTTTATTATCAGTGTTGCTGCTGTTATTATTACATATATCGTCGCAGAATATAGGCTGTTCCCAGTAAAGTTGCTTTTTGTAATTGGCTGATGGTGATTTCTGTGGCCCCTATGGTGTTGAGGTGCTCTTCAAGGTCTTTTGGAACTGCACACAGGGTGCCAATGACCACTGGGATTATTTGGGTCTTTTTCTGCCACAGCCTTTCAATTTCAATTTGTAGACCTTTGTATTTGGTGATGTTTTCTATTTCTTTTTCTTCTATTCTGCTATCCCTTGGTATTACTATGTTGATTATTTTAATTTGTTTTTCTTTCTTCTCGGCTACAGTTATATCTGAGTTTTGTGTGGCAGATGTTTGTTTGTAAACGGAAGTCCCATAATATTTTTGCATCTTCATTTTTGACAACTTTTTCAATATTATGTTCCCACCAATCTTTGGCTACAGGTAGCTTGTATTTTTTGCAGATGTTCCAGTGTATCATCCCTGCTACTTTGTCATGCCTTTGTTTGTAGTCAGTCTCTGTGATCTTTTTACAACAGCTGATTAGGTGGTCCACTGTTTCATCTGCTTCTTTACAAAGGTGGCACTTGCTGTTTGTTGTTGACTTTTCTACTTTTGCTCTTATTGAATTTGTTCTTAGTGCCTGTTCTTGTGCAGCCAGTATTAAACCCTCTGTTTCTTCCTTCAAGTTGCCATTCTTAAGCCATTGCCAGGTCTTGGTGATGTCTGATTTTCCACTTATGTTGTGCAAATATTGACCATGCAGTGGCTTATTTTTCCATTTTTCTGCTCGGTTCTTGACTTGTTCTTTCTTGTAGGCCTGCTTTGTTTAATTGGTGTTGAATAGTTTCTCATTCTTGACCATTTGAAGTGCATCTTCTTCACTGTCGATATATTCTGCAAGGCCTCTTTTCTCCTCCTCTACTGTTTGATGGACTTGCAGCATTCCTCTTCCACCTGAGCTGCGAGGGCAGTATAGCCTATCTACATCACTGCGGGGGTGCAGAGCATGTTTGATGGTCATGATTTTCCTGGTCTTACGATCTAGCGTCTCTAGCTCTGCCTGGATCCAGTCTATTATTCCTGCAGTGTATCTGATAACAGGTATAGCCCAGGTGTTTATGGCTTCTATGGTGTTCCCACCATTGAGTTTGGACTTGAGGATTTTTCTAACTCTCCTGATGTATTCACTTCCAATTTTTCTTTTAACTTCAGTGTGTGCAATGTTGTTGTTGTTGTTGTTGTTGTTATTTTATGCTAATTTAAACACAGTCTACCCGATTATATTGACTGGATTTGGTACTTTAATTATCTGGCCCTTTCCAAGGGTCTAGGATAACTAAAGAAGAATTAAAGATATAGTGTGGCCTTCTGAAATTGATGTGTTGTAATTTTATTGATGCCAATTTCACTCAATTTCAATCTGAAGTTCATTGTATTTAGTTATTTTCTCCAGTTGTTTTTGCTGACTGGTCTATCCCCTGGGGATGATGACAACGACAGATTTTTGATTTTTGTGGACAGATTATTACGCAGGCTCTCTCGTTCTCTCCCTCTGTTACTGGGCAGGCTCTCATTTCTTCTTTGGATCCGAGAAATTGATGATTTAAAAAATGTGTTGTTTTGGTAATATTGAGGTGGTGCTGTTGTTGTTGTTGTTGTTATTATTAATCATTTATTCAGTTTCTATACCGCTCTTCCAAAAATGGCTCAGGGCAGTTTACCCAGAGAAATAATAAATAAATAAGTTGTATCCCTGTCCCCCACAGGGCTCACAATCTAAAAAGGAACACAAGATAGACACCAGCAACAGCCACTGGAGGGATGCTATGCTGGGGGTGGAGAGGGCCAGTGACTCTCCCCCTGCTGAGTTAAGAGAATCACCGCTAAAAGGTGCCTCTTTGCCGAGTTCGCAGGGGCTATATTGCGCACTGCGCAGGTAACGTTTGTTTCAAACATTAGGGTTTGTCTATAGATTTTAAGCTGGCTCTGGCGCTTTGTCCAAGCCCCAGTCTCGGCTGGTGATGATCAGGACCTGGTTTTCTCAAAGCCGACCTTGTGCCAGATCAGCTGTGGGAGATCCAACCATCAAGCGGCGAGAGAAAGGTGAGAGTCCCGAAAGCGTCGGTCCTTTCCCCTGGCTTGCGCTTGTTCTCTGCCAGCAAGAGCCGGGCAGTGCTGAGGGGTCCCTCTTCTAGACTCTGGGCTAAGTGAAAAGGGTTCCGGTGGTGGAGGGTGAGCAATAGGGCTCCCTCACAACAAGGGTCTGCAGGGATTGGCGGGGGGCGGGCGGGGCTCCACTGCGGTTTGGTGTCCGGAGGAATGTGGCGAGCAGAGAAGCCCGAGCCATACCTGAGACCCTACTCCAGGACCCTGGGCAGGACCTGCTCTGTACTCCAGGGTCCTAATTCCAGGCGCAGGGTTCTACGGGAGCCTAGCCTTTTTAGGGGAAATAGGGAGAGGAAATCCAACAGTTTTGAAAATCAGTAGAGATGCAGAAGACAATGTTGTTGGAAGTAGGTAGGAACAGACTGAAAAGTGGCCTAGAACTTTCCAGCTGAATTTCCCGCCATCTTGGACAAAGGGGGAGCAACAATTGTGGGGTTTTTTGTTTGTTTGTCTCTCACAAATCCATGTTCTGATCATGGGGAAATGTTTAATATGAAAACTGTAAAGCATCAAAAACTCTTTAAAATATAGAATTCATTAGGAACATAGGAAGCTGCCGTATACTGAGTCAGACCATGGGTCCATCTAGCTCAGTATTGTCTACACAGACTGGCAGCAGCTTCACAGACGTTGCAGGCAGCAGGAGCCTCTCTCAGCCCTTTCTTGGAGATGCGGCCAGGGAGGGAACTTGGAACCTAGATGTTCTTCCCAGAGTGGATCCATCCCGAGGGGAATATCTTGCAGTGCTCACACTTCTAGTCTCCCATTCATATGCAGCCAGGGTGGACCCTGCTTAGCTAAGGGGACAAGTCATGTTTGCTTCCTCAAGGCCAGCTCTCCCCCATTGTAGAATTCAACCAAATGTTTTGCCGTAAAATGAAGGTTTTTGTGGAATGGTACTTCAGGGCAACTGCACTTGTTTCCTTTTTAAATTTCTCTGTAGGACACTTACGCCAACGTTTCTTGCAAAAACCTAAATAAAATCAAGTAACGAAGTTTGCTGTCAGAGACAAGGGAATTGTTTCCTCTCCCTTTCTTCTTAAGCGATCCCAGGAATGCATGGAGCGGAGACTCGGTGCACACCACCCAGGAGGGCAGCTTCTTGCACGCTTTTTTTTTTTTTTAATGTGGTATTCCCATTAGGCCTAACCCACAAGCTGTAATATAGTATTTTCTCCACAGTTTGGCTTGTGGAGAGGGTAAGTTTGTGAGATAGAACGTACTTTTGGAGCAGTATACAAATATGATGAATAAATAAGTACCCCCCAAAAATCTGTGACCGCAGTTTTTCCAAAGATAGAGGCTGGAAAATTTCGAGACTTTTAGTACTTTACAAGGCTGTCCTCAGCATCTGTACCAACTATAATAATTCCTGGGATTTGTTTTCCCCATTTGCTTATAATGAACCTAATTGACCAGGCTATATTCCGCCGCTGCTTATTGGATTTTCATGGCTATATTATCATGCATGGTATTTAAGAGAAGGTCTTCTTCGCTATATTACACCGCCCACTGAGATCATCTGGAGAGGTTCGTCTGCACTTGCCACCGGCTGGTCTGGTGGCTACTCGGCCGGCCTTCTCTGCTGCTGCCCCGAGGCTTTGGAATGCGATCCCTGCTGAAATAAGAGTCTCCCCATCTCTGACAACTTTTTAAAAGACATTTGTTCACCCAGGCTTTTAATTAGATAGTGTTTTAATAGTTTGATGGTTTTTAATTGTTTTAAGTTTTAAATTGTTGTAATGTTTTAACTTTTTTACTTTTTGTTTTTATTGTTTTGTTGTAAACAGCCCAGACTTGCGTTTTGGACGGTATACAAAAATGTTAGTTAAATAAATAAATTTTTATTTGCTGTTATTAATAACTAATAAGAAGTCTGAACCACTTGAATTCGAAATGTTTAAATACAATTCCACATCAGAAATTTCGCATTTGAATTTTCGAAACAATTTTTTTTTTTGGTTGAATTTTTGAAAGACAAAACTGGAAATGTTGGCGCATCTCTAATATGTGGGGTACTTATTTCGGCTTCGTCCAAATTTTGGTTTCATTGTTTGCATTTTAAAGACTTTAAGCCTACCCAGCCCTACATCTGGCTTTTTCGCGCCCGGCTGCCGGGCTGGGTCAGCTGAAAGCGGCCATATAGCCCGGACTTGGGTGGGGTCTGCTGGGTTTCCCTCTGGGGCGCCTGTCGCTACCTGTTCCTCGGAGGCTGCCGGTTTCCACGTGGACTCGGTTTGCTGGTTTGGAAAAAATGTGGATTTCCTTGACCGGAGGAGAAGCCTCTGGCGGCTCTCCTTCACCCGAACGAAGCAAACCTCTCTGGCCCTGCGCCGAGACTCCTCCTCGCCTCTCGGTCGGAGAAGACTATCGGACGGGGAAAGGCCCCTTCCTCGCAGCCTCCCCGCTGCCGTCCAGGCGGCTCGCCGCTGTTTCCGCTCTTGGCTTTTTAACGCCAGGGAGCCGGTCTCCCCCGCGATCGCTACGGCGCCTATAGCGGGGAGGAGATCTCTATACCCCCTTGAACACTGGCCACATTTTGTTGTGTCCCTGAGGGAGGAGAGCTGGTCTGGTGGTAGCAAGCATGAATTGTCCCCTTGGCTAAGCAGGGTCCACCTTGGTCTGCATTTGAATGGGAGGCGTGTGAGTACTGTAAGATATTCCACTCAGGGGATGGGCCACTCTGGGAAGAACACCTGCCTGCTTGCGTGTGCAGAAGGCTCCAATTTCCATCCCTGGCATCTAAGATAGGGCCGGGAGAGACTCCTGCCTGCAACCTTGGTTGGAGAAGTTGCTGCCAGTCTGGGTAGACAATACTGAGCTAGATGATGGACCAAGGGTCTGACTCAGTATATGGCAGCTTCCCAGGTTCCTGTGTGCTTGCCTTCAGATGAGGAGTTCTTCCACTTATCCACACACCACACTCCTCCCCTTCCCTGTATTCTACCAAAGACAACCTCCGGGCTCTGGTCACCAGGAGGAGACTTGATGGCACACTTTACCTTTACATCCCAAATACAGAACTGAAATGAACCAATTGGATAAGTCTCTCCACCGCTCCTGAATGCTGCAAGCTCCGGTGTAACCAATCGCCTTTAAAAGCACACAGCAAGGAACTGGGCCCCACCTGGGTTAAATGGTAGTGAATCACATAAGAACATAAGAAGAGCGCTTCTGGATCAGGCCCAAGCATCCTGCTTCACACAGTGGCCCACCAAATGCCTCTGGGAAGTCCCCAGGCAAGAACTGAAGGCAGGCCCTCTCTTCTGCTGTTACTCCCCTGCAACTGATCTTGAGAGGCATCTTCCCTCTGAGGCTGCAGGGGGCCTATAGTCCTCAGCCATTGATCGATCTGCCCTAAATAAATGTGTCTAAACCCTTCTTAAAGCCATGTGGGGTCGGTCACCACATCTTGTGACAGGAAATTCCATAGGTTGATTATACTATATATCTACATCAATAATAATAATAATAATAATAATAATAATCCAACTACAAACAGACAAACATCTGCCACACAATACACCAGATATAACTGTAGTCGAGAAGAAAGAAAAACAAGTCAAAATAATCAACATAGCAATACCAGGGGATAGCAGAATAGAAGAAAAAGAAATAGAAAAAATCACCAAATACAAAGATCTACAAATTGAAATTGAAAGGCTGTGGCAGAAAAAGACCAAAATAATCCCAGTGGTAATTGGCGCCCTGGGTGCAGTCCCAAAAGACCTTGAAGAGCACCTCAACACCATAGGGGCCACAGAAATCACCATCAGCCAATTACAAAAAGCAGCTTTACTGGGAACAGCCTATATTTTGCAACATATCTATAATAACCAACAGTATTGATGATAAAATTCATCCATCCCAGGTCCTTGGGAAGGACTCGATGTCTGGATAAAACAAACCAGTCAATAACACCTGTCTGACTGTGTAAACAAGAAATAATAATTTTATACTGGAGAATGTTTTCCATCTATTTACCTGCAGCCTGTAATTTCCTGGATCTCCCCTGGATCCCCTTTTGAAAATCAGCTTTACTTTGGCTACCTTCCAGTCCTCTGGTTCAGAGCCTGATTGTAGGGATAAGAGGTATATTTGTGCAAGGAGGCCAGCAATCTCACATTTGAGTTCTTGAAGGACTCTTGGGTGGATGCCCTCTGGCCCTGGCGATTTTCTAGTTTTCAGTTTTTCCAGACAGTCATCCCTACCTGACTCAGTTCTTTAACCTCTGTCCCTGAGAAGCTCAGTTCAAGCACAGATATATGCTCAGTATCCTCTGCTGTGAAGACGGAAGCAAAGAACTCATTTAGCTTCTCTGCAACCTCCATATCCCCCTTAATAATCCCTTTCACTCCCTCATTGTCTAATGGTCCAACTCCCTTCCTGGCAGGTTTCCTGCTTGAATCCTGTTTGAAATATGCAAGGGAACATTCAGGAGATAGTGTAGCCATGTGGAGGGGGTGGAGTTTTATTTAATTTTGACAAAACTAAAATAGAGCTGTTTGGCCTGAATGCAAAACGTTAGTTTGGCACAAACCCAACACAGCACATCACCCAAAGATCATCCCTACTTTGATGCCTGGTGGCGGCCGTGGCGGCATCATCATGTTCTGGCGACAAGGAATGGAGAAAAGTGCAGCAAAGTCCTTGAGGAAAACCTGCTGCCCTCTGCACGAGCGCTGAGACTGGGACGGAAGTTGACCTTTCAGCGCGGCAATGGCACCGTCAAAGCTCCACGGAGTGTAGGGACACGACGGGATTTGACCAGTGTTCGTTCAAGGGGGTGTAAACTCCTCATAGGCGTTGTATAAAGCGGGCCTCCGCCTTCAGGCAGTTCTTTCTTCCCCCCCCCCCCGCTTTTTAATGCATTTAAACCAATATCCAAAGTGCTCCTATGTGAACACTTAATTCAAAACGTTTCCTTATAAAATGAACTAAAAACGATAGCCAGAACTTCAGTGAGCAATAGCTATACTTTTAGGGTTGCTGCTTTTAAAGAGAGCAGCGCCACCGCTTGTCTCTTCCAAAGGGGCAGATCCGTCACGGCGCCTCCTCCGTCCAGGAGCGACCAGGCAGGCACAAGCGAGCCAGCATCTTCCCAAACCTGGAACTCTTGCCCGGATGGGGAATGTTTGAAAGCCTTTCCAGCAGAATAAGAGACCCAACGGAACCCGGTCCAGGCAGTGCCAAACATCGGCTGCTGAGGTGGGGAGCAGCTGCCGCCGCGAGGGATGGGGGGGGGGGCGCGGGGGCTCGCGCGAGGGAAAGCGCTCGGGCCCCCTTCACCGCGCCGGCTGCTGGCTCGGCCCGCACCTCTCCGCCGGCCACCGCAGGGTATGTATCCAGCAGTGAAGGTGAAGGTGCGGGTGGGGGTGTTGCCCCCCCCCGCCCGGTATTCCCGGTTTCCCACCAGCCAGGCCTTCACCTCTCTCTCTCTCCACCTCTCCCTTCGGGTTATCCTCCCGGGTAAATGGAGAACACCACAGCCTGAAGAGGGCCCCGGCCCCGGCCAGCCGCACACAGCCAGGCCTTTGCCGCTGGGCCTCCACACAGCTCTCCAGGCAGCCCCCACCCGCGGTGGTTGGCGTCGTAGGCAGCCCAAGTGTCCCTCCCTGGCACGGGCGCCGGAGCGCTTTTTAGACCGGGCCTGGTCGGAGCAGTGCTCCTGGGCATGGCCCCTCCCCTCCTCCCCTCCTCTTCCTCCGCACCCTAATCCCAGTGCGCGCGCCCCCCATCTTTCCTACACAGGTGGCTTGTTTCTAATATGGGAGGGGGTGTCAGTGGGGCGAATCCCCTGCGGCCTCCCGCCTGCGAACCACCCTCTCCGAGGAGGCTGGCAGGCCCTGCTGGTCGGAGAACAAAGATGCGGCTGGTGTGGTGGGATTACCGCGGTGCGGGGGAGGGGGGGTTTGTGTCCAGCAGCAGCAGCAGCAGCGTCGCTTCTTAGAGAGAGCGCAGAGCGCGGGCCGGCGGGCGTCCACGTTCAGACTAGCCGCCAAGGAGGGCAGCAGCACTGCTGGCTGGTAGGCGGCAAAGGCCATCAGTGGGAATGCGCGCCCACTTTGCCAAGGGCTCTGCAGGCAGCTAAGGCCGCCGACAAGCCCCAGGAGTTTGGCTGCACCAAGTGGGACCGGAGAGGCGCCCCCAGAGACGGAGCACGGAGTGCAAGGATCGCGGCCCCCGCTGCGCCCTCGCCAGGCACGTTCCGGGCCTCTGGCAAGGCTTCATTGCCACCCCGTGAGGTTTGGGGCCTGCGTGGGTTCGGAGGCCCAGCGGCATTTCCCTGGCTGGGGTGGGAGACGTCCTCAGTGCTGAGACGCGGCCTGCCCAGTGGCCGCTGATGCCCACCTGGCCACCGCAGGGAGGGCGGGCGCAAGCCCCTCGCTGCCGAGCGCCAGCCGCACTGCCGCCTCTTCTGCCCGCCCCTCCCGCGTAATCTCATTTCTCCCTTCCCTTCCCTTCCCTCCCGCAGGGCACGAGCGGGACAGGGCGCTCCACTCTCTCTCTGCTGGGTTAATTCCGGGCTAATTGGATTGTGGCGGCCGCAGATTGCATTAGGCGGGCCCTGTGCTGGGTCCTCGTGGTCCCGGGGGAGCGGCTGGCGCCTCCTGCCTCAATCAGACACTTCGTAACTGCATGAAGCGCTTCTTGGGCCTCCAGCCACCCCACCCACGCGGGCAAGGGGCGGGAGAACAGCAACCGGGCGCTGCCCCCGAAGTCTCTCTGCTAACGGAGCGCAAGAAGCCGCGCGCAGTGCGGGGGGGGGGGAGGCACAAGTGGGCAGGCGAGGCCCTCCCCAGACTTGAACAGGCCTTTCCCGGCCTGGCGCTCGACCCTCGCTTCCCCTCCCCATCCCGCACTTTCCAGGACCTTGGAGGAAACTGAGCGAGCGAAGCTAGTCGAGGGAGGGACGGAGGGGGCACTTCGCTCGCTGGCAGGAAGGTGGCCTCCCCCCCCCCCGCGGCAGGGCTACCGCTGAGTCTCTCCAACCTCCCTCCTTCCCCCCAGGGAAGAGGCCTTGCAAAACGGGGAGACCTCTCCAGAGGAGCCCCGCTTCAGATGAAGGACCCCAGAGAGATCGCAAAGGCGGCGCCCGAAGGTGGAAGGCCGCCTCAACCCGGTGGGGAAGAGCCACCCCTCTCTGCCCTCCTCCCCAGATCGGCATGCGCTCTCTTTTTCCAGCCAACGAGTCTCCCTCCGCTGATGCACACACAAAAAGTGCGCACGTGGGGTGCGTGCGTGCGTGTGTTTATAGGCCGCTTTTACACCTCATAATTAGACCTTCGAGGCCGCGGCTTAATCATGAAAAGCCTGGCATCAAAACCAGCAGGAAATCAAAAGCAGCCGCAGCAGCCGGAGGGAAACCCGTGTACCGGGCAGGTCCGATCCAAGGGACTCAGCAGCGGCCGAGGAGGCAGCAGCGCCAGGATCCAGAGGCCAGGAGTTCCGCAAGGTGCTCCCCGACCGCCATTGCAAGGGCCTCGCGCGCGCAAGTCGCTGCTGCGGGATGCCTTTCTGTCCCCTCTTGCTCCAGTTCCGGGGGAGGGTCGGTCCTGCCCCCTCCCCTGAATTCATCCGCAAAGGGCTAGATGGCGGCGCTTGTCCACGTCAAGCTGCGTGGGTGGGAGAGGAAACAGTGAGGACTTGCTGGTTGCAGCGACGAGTCAGTAGGAGGCAAAAGTTGCAGAAATTGCCTTTGAGCGTCCAGGTGGAGACAGGAAGCAGCTGCCGAGAACATTCGATCAGGAGCTGAAATCAGGTTAACTTCGTCGTGGGTCGCGGCAGCTGCCCTCTGACTGCTGCCGCCTGCTGACGCTGCTCCGCGTCAGACGCGCAGACCACCTCTCTCAGCCCAAGCTGCTGCCAAGGCTGCCGGCGGCTCCCATGAACAGCGGTAGGTGCCCTGCTGAATCAGGCCCTAAGGGGCGGGGGGGGGGGCCTGCCTTGCAGCAGCCAGGGGCTGATTACGCCCAGCTCCAGCTTGTGCTCATAAAGGCCTTGGCCGGGAAACCCTCCAGCGGCCCAGCGGCTGCCTCTGGCTTCCTCTGTATGGCGGGGCTGCACTCCAGAGCCCTTACTCTCTTTTGCTGAGCCCCGCCCCAGCTTCTGACAGGTCCTTTTGCCTCTCGGGCTGGCTGCCATGTCGGATCCAACGAGCAACATCTCAGTTGTGCGCCTGGATCAGAACATAGGAAACATAGGAACATAGGAAACTGCCATATACTGAGTCAGACCATTGGTCTATCTAGGTCAGTAATGTCTTCACAGACTGGCAGTGGCTTCTCCAAGGTTGCAGGCAGGAATCTCTCTCAGCCCTATCTTGGAGAAGCCAGGGAGGGAACTTGGAACCTAGATGCTCTTCCCAGAGCGGCTTCATCCCCTGAGGGGAAGATCTTGCAGTGCTCACACATCAAGTCTCCCATTCAAATGCCACCAGGGCAGACCCTGCTTAGCTAAGGGGACAAGTCATGCTTGCTCCCACAAGACCAGCTCTGCTCTCAAAGAAGCTCCTTTGCAGAGTGACCTGCACATCGGTGGGTCTGATTCCCACGAGAGACCCCGCCCTTGCCAGCCAGCCAGGCCTCTCACACCTGTGCCTTTCAGATGGGGGACCTTCACCGACCTAAGTCTGAAGACAGAGGGGCATCATACATCCCTCTCCCCCTGGCCCAAGGAGGATGCGCTGCCTGTGATCTCCCCAGACCGCTGAAGGCTGGGAAGGAACAGCCGCCTTGAACTGGGCTCACCAGCGGAGGGGGCTGGAATAGATCTCTCTTCTGCTTGTCTTTGTCAAAAGGTTACAAAGCCTGCTGTAGCCCCCGGGATGGCGGGGGGCGCTGTAGAGCAGTAGAAGAGTATGTGATTGGCATGCAGGAGGTCCCAGGCTCCATCTCTAACCTTCCCTTTTTCAGCAAGCTGATAGGGCCGTGATGGAGTCAGCTGCAGAGGGGCTTGGATGATGCAGATTATCTAGACCCTTTTCAAGCTTAGCTGACTCCCACCCTGGATCGGGGATTGAAACTGCCTTGGTCGCTCTAGGGGTGTCCTTGCTGGTTCTGCTGGACCTCACAGCAGCATCCAGCCATGCAGGCACAGAGGGAGGCTCAACCCCTGGCCCCCCCCCCACATATGAGGTCAGACGCAGAGGGCCAGCTAGCCACGCCCCACATCTGAGTCAGGCTTCCAAACTGGGGCAGCGGGGTTAGGGAGAGTTCAAAAGGCAGGAAGAGTCACTCCAGCTACGCTGCCAACACAGCATGGGCCGATTTCAGTCCGAAACGGGGCTCCACGGCCGTTTGGGAGTGAAATAATCTCCCCCCCCCACGTCTGAGGTCAGATGCAGGGGGTGTGTCTGGGGCCACAAGGCATGGGCCCTGGGTCAGTGGCCGAGGTTCTTTCAACCCGTTCGAGCAATGGTGGCTCCACCACTGCAACCAGGGAATCCTTCGGGAGGGACTGCCTCTCGAGTCTGGGAACTGGAGGCGCTGCTTCAGAGAGGCTTGGGTCCTTTCTTGGGGTGGGCGGTGGAGGTCCAGGAGGTCGTGCTGGGAGAGACTACTGCTCCTGCTCGGCTCCATGGCCATTGGCCTGTGGGGTCCCACAGGGCTCGGTTTGTTGTAATTTGTGATTGTTTGTTCAGCCAAGCACCAAGAGGAAGCTGCCGACTCCAGTTTCGAAGCAGTGCAGAGCCTTATTGTTGCAGTTAGTCCAGAACAAGCAGGGAGACGGGAGTGCAGAATACAGTAAATAAGATTTATTAGGTTAAGTACACTTGAGATGGGAAAGACCTATCCTAACTATGAGCTACATAGTGAAGAGGAGAGGAGAGAGAGAGAGAGAGGCTCCCATCTGCTCTCCAAGGAGAAAGGCAGTAGAATGGAGTCCTACAGGAAGTACCTGAGAAGGAGTCCAGGCAGGGGTCATAGAGTAGAGGCAAAGCCGGGACAGCTAGGGGGACCCTCACTCACTATCTCTACTCCCAATGCTGCACCTAGTGGTCATGAGGATAAGAACATAAGAACAGCCCTGCTGGATCAGGCCCAAGAAGGCCCATCTAGTCCAGCATCCTGTTTCGCACAGTGGCCCACCAGATGCCGCTGGAAGCCACAGACAGGAGTTGAGGGCGTGCCCTCTCTCCTGCCATTACTCCCTTGCAACTGGTACTCAGATACTCAGAAGCACCTTGCCCTTGATGCTGGAGGTGGCCCACAGCCCTCCGACTAGTAGCCATTGATAGACCTCTCCTCCATAAAGTCATCCAAACCCCTCTTAAAGCCATCCAGGTTGTTGGCTGTCACCACGTCCTGTGGCAGAGAGTTCCACAAGTGGATCACGCGTTGTGTGAAAAAGTACTTCCATTTGTTGGTCCTAGACCTCCTGGCAATCAATTTCATGGAGTGACCCCTGGTTCTAGTGTTGTGTGAGAGGGAAAAGAATCTCTCTCTCTCCACTTTCTCCACACCATGCATGATTTTATAGACCTCTATCATGTCTCCCCGCAGCCGTCTTTTTCCTAAACTAAAAAGCCCCAGGTGTTGCAGTCTTGCCTCCTAAGAAAGGTGCTTTAGGCCCCTGATCATCTTGGTTGCCCTCTTCTGTACCTTCTCCAGTTCAACAATGTCCTTTTTAAGATGTGGTGACCAGAATTGTATGCAGTACTCCAAGTGTGGTCGCACCATTGTTTTGTATAAGGGCATTATAATGTTAGCCGTTTTATTTTCAATCCCCTTTCTAATAATCCCTAGCATGGAATTGGCCTTTTTCACAGCTGCCGCACATTGAGTCAACACTTTCAACGAGATGTCCACCACAACCCCAAGATCCCTCTCCTGGTCCATCACCGACAGCTCGGATCCCATCAGCATATACTTGAAATTGGGGTTTTTCGTCCCAATGTGCATCACTTGACACTTGCTAACACTGAACCGCATTTGCCATTTTGTTGCCCACTCGCCCAGTTTGGAGAGATCCTTTTGGAGCTCCTCACAATCCGTTTGGGATTTCACTACCCAGAAGAGTTTGGTGTCATCTGCAAATCTGGCCACCTCGCTGCTTACCCCTGCTTCTAGATCATTTATGAATAAATTAAAAAGCACCGGTCCCAGTAAAGATCCCTGGGAGACCCCACTTCTTACTTCCCTCCATTGTGAAAACTCTCCATTTATCCCTACCCTCTGTTTCCTGTCTTTCAACCAGTTAGCAATCCACACATGTACTTGTCCCCTTATCCCATGACTGCTAAGTTTCCTCAGGAGTCTTTGATGAGGAACTTTTGTAAACCGCCTTGGGGCTATATTTTAACGAAAGGCGGTATAAAAATGCAAAAATAAATAAAATAAATAAAAACTTTGTCAAAAGCTTTTTGGAAGTCCAGGTAGACTATGTCAACTGGATCACCTTGATCCACACACTCGTTGACACTCTCAAAGAAGTCCAAAAGGTTGGTGAGGCAAGATTTCCCAGGGCCTGTTCTTCTAGGTGCTTTACAATTTTATCTTTGAGGATGCTTTCCATCAATTTGCCTGGAACGGATGTTAGGCTAACTGGCCTGTAATTTCCCGGATCGCCCCTGGGTCCCTTTTTGAAAATTGGTGTTACATTTGCTACTCTCCAGTCCTCTGGTACAGAGCCCGATTTCAGGGATAAGTTAAATATAGGATGCAAAAGGCTGATGCACAGGAACTCAATCTCCTACACAGTTTTGTCCCCCATCATGCTGTTTAACATCTACATGAAACCGCTGGGAGAGGTCATCCGGGGTCTTGGATTGAGTTGTCAGCAATATGCAGAGGACACTCAGCTCTATCTCTCCTTGTCACCTGATGCTAGGGAGGTGGTAGATGTCCTGAATGGGGGAGGGGGCTGGAGGCTGTGATGGGTTGGGTGGGTTCTGGATGGGGTTGTACTCTCCTTGAAATAGCAAGTATGCAGCTTGGGGGTATTACTGGACCCGGCTCTGCTTTTGGAAGCTCAGGTGGAGGCGGTGGCCAGGAGTCGGCTAGTGCGCCAACTGCGTCCCTTTCTCGAGAAGGCAGATCTGGCCACGGTTACCCACGCCTTAGTCACCTCACAGCTGGATTACTGTAGTGTGCTCTATGTCAGGCTGCCCTTGAAGAACATTCAAGAAGTGCAGCTAGAGAAAAATGTGGCAGCTAGGATGTTATTTGAAGTGGCCGGCTGGGATCATATTACATCCATTTTGAAAGTGCTACATTGACTGCCAATTTGTTTCCGGGTCCAATTCAAAGTGCTGGTTTGGACCTTTAAAGCCCTTAACGGTTTGGGCCCTGGATACCTGAGGGATTACCTGCTCCCAAGGGTTGATGTCTGCTTGGCGAGGTCTTCTGGTGGGGTGGGCTCTGCTCCGGGTGCCGACAATGAGGGAGGCTCAGCTGTCATGCATGTGGGACAGGGCCTTCTCTGTGGCTGCCCCCAGACTCTGGAAGGCTCTCCCAGTGGGCATCCGCTGCACCTCAGTCGCCATCACAGTTTTGAGAAAGCATGTGAAATCTTGGCTTTTTACCCAGGCTTTTATATGATTGCTGCTGCTTTGTATCTTTTATGTTATATTAGGAACATAGGAAGCTGCCATATACTGAGTCAGACCCTTGGTCTATCTAGCTCATTATTGTCTTCACAGACTGGCAGCAGCTTCTCCAAGGTTGCAGGCAGGAATCTTTCTCAGCCCTCTCTTGGAGATTCTGCCAGGGAGGGGACTATTGCGCTTATTTTATTTTTTTTAAATCAGATCTGTGTTTTTATATTCTAGCTGATATTTTAATTGTGTGATTTTTGTAGTCTTGTTTTAACTTTTGTGTGAACCGCCTTGAGTTTGTTTTAATGAAAGGCAGTACAGAAATTTAACAATAAATAAAAGGAATCCCTGGCAGCATCTTCAGGTTGGCGTGGGAGAGGCGCCTGCCTGCAACCTTGGAGAAGCCACGGCTGCCAGTCTGTGAAGACAATCCTAAGCAAGACTAATGGTTGGTATAAGGCAGCTGGGAGGTGGCCAAGGGGCTGGAAAAGAAGGGCTGCCACATTCCTGGGGCAAAAGGGTCAGAGCAGGAAGCCCCTCCCTCAAGGAGCAGCCGGGCCTGTCCAGAGCAGGCAAACCGATGGCTGCCCAGTTCCCCATGTGTCCCCAGGGACACTTTGGGCTTGCCTGGAGTTTGTTTCCTTCCCCCAGGCTCCTCCCGCCCATAGCAGCACCAGCAGGCAGCAGCTGCTCCGCCGGGACCCGGGTGCGATTCCCACCCTGACCCAAAGCAACATCTCTGGGGTTGTTTGGAGAGGGGCAGCTTTGCGTGCAGAAGAGGGCCCTAGGTTCAGCCGCTCCAGGCAGGGAGGGCTGGGAGAGACCCTTCTGGGGCTGCATCCGCCACCAGCGCCACCAGTCTGCGTCCTCCTGGGCCAGGTGGGCCAGTGGCCTGACTCTCCAGAGGGAAAGGGCTGCCGCTCGATCCTGGCTCCTGGTGTGCTTGCAGGTTCAAGCCCTGGCGCAGCATCTGGCCACGGCCAGACCGAGTGGAGAGCGCTGAGCAAGATGGGCCACGGGTCCGACTGGGGGCGAGGAGGCAGGCTTCCCCTCTTCTCAGGGGTATCGACAGCTCAGTAGCAGAGCACCTGCTTCCGTGCGCGCAGCATCTTCCAGTAGCAGAGCCGGGAGGGATGGCAAAGGCCCATCTCTGCCTGAGACAGTGCAGGGAGGAGGGCTGGTCTTGCGGCAGGGAGCATGAACGGCCCCCTTTGCTAAGCAGGGTCTGGCCCAGTTCCCACTTGAATGGGAGGCGACATGCCAAGCACGGCAAGAGATTGCCCTTAGGGAACACAAGCTAGTGCTGTGCATAATCAGCCCCTGGCTGCAAGGCAGGCCGGGGGGGGGGCAGTTTCTGGTAAGACACTTAACCCTGGAGAGACTGTGTGGCTCCTGAGACCAAAGTTGGGGGGGGCAGAAAGATCATGACAACAAGTGGGTGGGAAGTCAGTGCGGGGTGCGTGTGGCTGCAGCCCTGGACTGTGTGGCCAAGAGCTGTCAGGATATGAGAGCGAGGGAGAGGGGGGGGGAGGGAGAGGGAGGTGGGAAGTGTGGACTCAAGACTCAATGTGCTGTGCGGCAGCCGTGAAAAAGGCCACTTCCATGCTAGGGATCATTAGGAAGGGGGTTGGAGATAAAGAGGCTAATATGATCATGCCCTGATACAAAACGATGGTGCGGCCACACCTGGAGTTCTGGGTACAGTTCTGGTCACCGTATCTTAAGAAGGACGTTGTAGACCTGGAAAAGGTGCAGACGAGGGCAACCAAGAGGATCAGGGACCCAGAGCCCCTTCCTTACAAGGCAAGACTACAACACCTGGGGCTCCTTAGTTTAGAAAACAGATGACTGCCGGGAGACCTGATAGAGGTCTATAAAATCATGCATGGTGTGGAGAAAGTGGAGAGAGAGGAATTCTTCTCCTTCTCCCATAACACTAGAACCAGGGGTCACTCCATGAAATTGATTGCCGGGAAATCTAGGACCAACCAACGAAAGTACTTTTTCACACAACGCATGATCGGCTTGTGGAATTCTCTGCCACAAGAAGTGGTGACAGCCAACAACCTGGATGGCTTTAAGAGGGGTTTGGATCATTTCATGGAGGAAAGGTCTGTCAATGGCTACTAGTTGGAGGGCTTTGGGCCACCTCCAGCCTCCGAGGCAGGATGCCTCTGAGTCCCAGTTGCAGGGGAGGAACAGCAGGAGGGAGGGCCTGCCCCTTCAACTCCTGCCTGTGGCTTCCAGCGGCATCTGGTGGGCCACTGTGTGAAACAGGGTGCTGGACTGGATGGGCCTTCCTGGGCCTGACCCAGCAGGGCTGTTCCGATGTTCTTATGAGAGAGAGAGAGAGAGAGAGAGAGAGAGATTTGGACAGGGCCGGGAGGTGCCCTGGACCCTTGAGAGGGGCTCTGCTGGTTTTAGGGGGCCAGGCCCTCTGTGCATCCAGCTCAGGATTGTCCTGGCTGAGTGTCCTGCCCAGCAGCTGCCCTGCCGGGCGATGCGGGCAGGGGGTGGACTCTTGGTCCTCCTCGGCCACAAGGGCTTGACCAGGAGAGCCGCTTGTCTGACTTGGTCCTTGAGAGGAGATCCCACACCACCCCCATTCCACCCCCCTGATCTAAACTGGTCTGAGAGTCAGGGAGGTTTCCCTGTGTGCTGCCAGCCCCGGGCTCATCCACCTCACTGCCTGGCGGGGCTCCTGCCTTTCCTAGTGGCCTCCCTGAAGGCAGACGCCACTTCAGGGGGTGGAGGGGGGGTGGAAGTGGTGGCCCCAGCCCCTGAGGGGAAGATCTCCCAGTGCTCACACATGTCATCTCCCATCCAAGTGCAAACCAGAGGAGACCCTGCTTAGCAAAGGGGACAATTCCTGCTTGCTGCCACCCTGTGCAGACCCCCATTTGTGGCAGCCAGCCTCACCACTGCTTCTGCAAGGGAAGCCAAGGGAACAGCAGCAAAGTGCACCGGAGCATGTGCACAGTTTGCCCTCCCATGTGTGGAGTCTGAGGGTGGAGTTGTCAGGCCAGAAGGTGTGGTTTCTGGAGGGCTTGGTCACCAAGGCATTGTGCTCCCTCCTGGAGCCTCTGTTTCAGCCTCTCCTTTCTCCTCCACGGCTTCAGGTGTGGGGCTAGCCTCTCGGCAGTGCTCTCTCTCCCCCGCCCTTCAGTCACACATCTTCCCTGGCTCTGGGCAAGGAGAGTCCATCTAGCTGTTCCCCAAAGGAGCTGCAGTCCCTGAGGGATTAGCCACCTGCTCTTTGACCTCAGTCAGCTCTGAACAAGGAATCCAGGAGCTCCACAAGGGGCCCGGCCAGGCCAGCCCCCTTCACTGAGAGAGAGCCACGCAGGGCCGAGCAGCCGGGGGAGGGACCGCGGGAGGCAGAGACCTCCCTCCAGCTCTCAGTCACTGGATGCCAGGGGCGGAGCCACCATTGGCCGGACGGGTTCAAAGAACCCGGACCGCCACCAATCATGGGCCGCAAGCGCAGCCACAGACACGCCCCCCATGTCTGACATCAGATGCTGGTGCGTTATTTCGGGCCCCGTTTGGAGCTGAAATTGGCCCACGCTGCATTGGCTGCGCAGCCGGAGTGACTCTCCTGGCCTTAAAGGCAGGGCGAGCTGCTCCTGGTCTCACTGCCAACGCAGCAGGCTGATCGATTTCCCTCCCAAATGGGGCCGCGCAGCCCCATTGAGGAGAGCGATGGGCCCGCGCTGCATTGGCAGCCTTTGAGGCAGGTCGAGCTGCTCCGGCACACGCTGCCCAATGCGGCACGGGCCGATCTCCCTTCCAAACAGGGCCGTGGGAGGGAGATCACACACCCCACGTCTGATGTCAGAAGGGGGGCAGGGCCAGGGGGCCAACGTGGTGGCCGCACACGGGCCGCCGCCATCCTCCTTACGCCCCTCCTGGCTGCCAGCCCAGGCAGACTCAGCCCAGGCAGCCAACCCAGGTCAGCGACCGTGACCCCTTGCAGGGTGGAGCCCAAGCTTGACCTACACAACTCATCCCCATGATGAGATGGGGAAGTGGTCATTGGTTTAAAGGAGCTTCAGCTGGAGTATCAAAACAACCCACCCTCTGTATACTGTTACATGAATTGTAATGTATCTTAAATGTGAAAGCCAGGTATTTATTTTCCACTATAAGAACATAAGAACAGCCCTGCTGGATCAGGCCCAAGGAAGCCCATCTAGTCCAGCATCCTGTTTCGCACAGTAATCCACCAGATGCTGCTGGAAGCCACAGGCAGGAGTGGAGGGCGTGCCCTCTCTCCTGCTGTTACTCCCCTTCAACTGGCACTCAGAGCCATCCTGCCTTTTGAGACTGGAGGTGGCCTTTAGCCCTCCAACTAGTAGCCATCAATGGACCTCTCCTCCATGAAGTTATCCAAACCCCTCTTAAAGCCATCCAGGTTGTTGGCTGTCACCACATCCTGTGGCAGAGAATTCCACAAGTGGATGATGCATAGTGTGAAAAAGTACTTCTGTTTGTTGGTCCTAGACCTCCTGGCAATCAATTTCATGGAGTGACCCCTGGTTCTAGTGTTGTGTGAGAGGGAAAAGAACTTCTCTCTCTCCAAATTCTCCAAACCATGCATTATTTTATAGACCTCTATAGACCTCTATATATCCAATAGCTTGGAAAAAAACCAAAAAATCTAAAATTATATCAATTCTGATCCAAAAACTACATAAAATCACAATTAAATCCAGTGAAATAGAACCACATGAACCAGTTATTCTTCCACTTTTTCAAATGATTCACTTTCCGCAAAGTTGTTCAGGGTTGTGAGGGGATTAGTATCTGGCCCCCACCCTTTAACCAGAATTAACCAGGAGCCAGCGTGGTGTAGTGGTTAGAGTACTAGACTAGGACCGGAAGACCCGAGTTCAAATCCCCATTCAGCCATGAGACTTGCTGGGTGACTCTGGGCCAGTCACTTCTCTCTCAGCCTAACCTTCTTCACAGGGTTGTTGTGAAGAGAAACTTAAGTATGTAGTACACCGCTCTGGGCTCCTTGGAGGAAGAGCGGGATATAAATGCAATCATCATCATCATCATCATCATCATCCCAGGTCCTTGGGAAGGACTCGATGTCTGGTTAAAACAAACCAGTCAATAACACCTGTCTGACTGTGTAAACAAGAAATAATAATAATAATTTGGAGTCATCAGTTACCCACTATGATGTGTTTAAAGAGCTTTTCGCAGATAAAATATCTTGGATTCAAGCCGACCTAGATGGAGACTCCACAATTCATTTGATGTCTGAGCTGGAGGTGCCCAACAACTCCTCTTATGTGATCCGACTGGATCGGTTTCAGTTCGTGACTCCTGAGGATGTGGACAGGTTGCTTGGAGTGGTGTGGCCCACCACCTGCCCTCTTGATCCTTGCCCAACATGGCTTCTACTGTCTGGCATGGAGGCTGTTGTAGAGGGCCTGGTAGAGACGATAAATGCTTCTCTGAGGGAGGGCAGGATGCCTCCTTGTCTTAAGGAGGCAATCATTACTTCTGAAGAAGCCTGCCTTGGATCCCTCAGAGTTAAGCAATTACAGGCCTGTCTCCAACCTTCCATGGTTGGGCAAGGTGATTGAGAAGGTGGTGGCCTCCCAGCTTCAGGCGGTCTTGGAGGAAACTGATTATCTAGACCATTTCAAACTGGCTTTCGGGCAGGCTATGGGGTGGAGACTGTCTTGGTCGGCCTGATGGATGATCTCCAATTGGGAATTGACAGAGGGGGTGTGACTCTGTTGGTCCTTTTGGAGAACGTCTTCTTCATGAACCCCACCGCCCACTGAGATCTGCTGGAGAGGTCCGTCTGCAGCTGCCACTGGCTCGTCTGGTGGCCACTCAGGGAGGGGCCTTCTCCGCTGCTGCCCCCAGGCTTTGGAATGCGCTCCCTAGTGAAAGAAAAGCCTCCCCATCTCTGACAGCTTTAAAAAAGTCTTTGAAAACACATCTCTTCACCCAGGCTTTTAATTAATGTTGTTTTAATGGTTTTAATGCTGTTTTAAAATATTATTTTAAACATTTTAAATTGTTGTAATGTGTGTCCCCCCCCCATTTTTGTCTTAATGAATGTTTTACTTTGTTTTTATTCTGTTGTAAACCGCCCAGAGACATAAGTATTGGGTAGTATAAAAATGTTTTAATAAATAAATAAAATAAAATAAAATAAAATAAAATAATAAAATATCGACCATAGTATCCTTCTGGAATGTCTGAGAGTGTTGGGGGTGGGAGGCACTGTTCTACAGTGGTTCTGCTCCTACCTCTCAGACAGATTCCAGATGGTGTCGATTGGAGATCGTTGCTCTTCAAAATCTGAGCTTAAGTATGGTGTCCCTCAAGGCTCCATACTTTCTCCAATGCTTTTTAACATCTACATGAAACCGCTGGGAGAGATCATCAGGGGATTTGGAGCTGGGTGTTACCAGTACGCTGATGACACCCAGATCTACTTCTCCATGTCAGCCTCTTCAGAATTTGGCATATCCTCCCTAAATGCCTGCCTGGAAGCAGTAATGGGCTGGATGAGGGAGACTAAACTGAAGCTGAATCCAGATAAGACGGAGGTACTTATTGTGCGGGGTCAGAACTCTAGAGACAATTTTGATCTGCCTGTTCTAGATGGGGTCACACTTCCCCAAAAGGAACAGGTTTGCAGTCTGGAAGTACTTCTGGATCAACATCTCTCCTTGGTTTCTCAGGTTGAGGCGGTGGCCAGGGGTGCCTTCTATCAGCTCTGGCTGATACGCCAGCTGTGCCCGTTTCTCGAGATCAATGACCTCAAAACAGTGGTACATTTGTTGGTAACCTCCAGCCTGGACTTCTGTAATGCGCTCTACGTGGGGCTGCCTTTGTACGTAGTCCGGGAACTTCAGTTGGTTCAGAATGCGGCAGCCAGGCTGGTCTCTGGGTCATCTCTGAGAGACCACATTACTCCTTTACTGATGGAGCTACACTGGCTGCTGATAGGTTACCAGACAAAATACAAAGTGCTGGTTATAAAGCCCTAAACGGCTTAGGCCCTGAGTATTTAAGAGAGCATCTTCTTCACTACAAGCCCCACCGCCCACTGAGGTCATCTGAGGAGGTCCATCTCCAGTTACCGCCAACTCCTTTGGTGGCTACACAGAGATGGGCCTTCTGGTCGCTGTCCCAAGACTGTGGAATGCACTCCCTGTTGAGATACGATCCTCCCCATCTCTGGCAACTTTTAAAAAAACACCTGAAAACCCATCTTTTCGCCCAAGCTTTCTCAGCTTCCTAAATTTTTTTTTAGGTTTTAATCTCTGGTTTATTTTTAAATTGTTAAATTGTTTTAAGCTTTTTGTATACGTTTTTAACTTGATTTATGCTATTGTTAACCACCCAGAGATGAAAGTTTGGGGTGGTGTACAAATTTGATAAACAAACAAATATATCTATATATCTATCTATCTATCTATCTATCTATCTATCTATCTATCTATATATATATATCTCCTAGGTGTGCCTGGGGAAAATGCATCCGGCAGCCCAGCTGATTGGCTGGGCTACGGAGGCGCCTGATTGGCTGGCACACCCAGGAGGAGGAGAATTGGCCAGCCCACGCTGGTGGGCCTGGCCTGGCGACCGGTGGTGGCCGCAGACTCTAGGGAGCGAGAGAGGAGGGGGGGGGAGAGACAGAGCAAGCAAGAGAGGTGGGGGGGGCAGAGCAAGCGAGAGAGGTGGTGTGGGGGGGGCAGAGCGAGTGAGAGAGCGGTGGGAGGACCAGCCAAACAAATTCTCCCAACTAACCCCCAAAAGGAAGTGAACTACCGCACAGATGCTCTGTGCGGGTTCAGCTAGTAAAAATTAATTCATGTAGAGAAAACACACTGCTGTTATGTATGTTTGACTTTGCCAGAAGTTTTTCCTCTTGTTATTGGAGTTCATCTGAAGAATGCATATATCTGTGCAAGTTGCACAGATGAACTCCAATAATAAGAGGAAAAACTTCTGGCAAAGTCAAACATACATAACAGCAGTGTGTTTTCTCTACATGAACTTTGTGGAAAGTGAATCATTTGAAAAAAATGGAAGAATAACTGGTTCATCTGGTTATATTTCACGGGATTTATTATTGTGATATTATGTAGTTTTTGGATCAGAATTGATATAATTTTAGATTTTTTGTTTTTATTCAAGCTATTGGATATATAGTGGAAAATAAATACCTGGCTTTCACATTTAAGATACATTACAATTCATGTAACAGTATACAGAGGGTGGGTTGTTTTGATACTCCCGTTGGTTACTTTACCTACCACCATTCCTTATTGAATGGTTAAAGGTACTTCAAGGCACAGTTAACTGCATTAACCAGCTCTACCTGATGAATTACTGGCCTGCAGCTGCCCTTTGGGGAGCAACTACACACTCTAGGCTGGCACAGACAGACCCTCCGATGTCAGGCCCTGCTCCTTGTAGCAAGACAGCGCCACCTCGTGCCCATGTGGTACCTTGCAACCACCACCCATCTGTTTGCAGTGGGTCTTCACTCCCCTCCCCAATATATCCACCCATCCTGCAATGCACTCTACCTGGGGCTGCCCTTGAAGAATATCCAGAAGCTTCAGCAGGTGCAGAATGACATCAAAGGCGGCAAAGGCACAAGGACTCTTCTGTGGTGTTTCTGTTCCTTTGGTCATGGAAGTGGGTCACACAACAGCATGGCTGAGTGTAGGGCTGGTTTGGGGCTGATATGGCTCCCCCAGGGAAAATTCAGACAGCTAGCGCTCCGTTAAACTGGCCCTCCTCGCTCTGCCTCTCTTTCCCTTTCTGTAAGCTGAAAGCAACAGCAGACTACACTGCAAGCTTGTGGTAAGGGCAGACATAACTAGGACCGAAAAGCACCTTGAGCTGGGAAGGATGGCGCCGTAAGCTCTCCTGCCAGTCACCCACCTAACTGCACAGTGAGATCCCTGCCTGCTGGGTTGCCCCCCCCTTCCCCAGCCCCACTCAGAGGCTGGGTGATGGCCACCCCCCGCTGAGCAGGCCCAAGCCAGGCCTGCCCCACCTCACCCTCTGCAGCTTCTTCTCTGCTTATACAGAAGCCTCCATCTGCATCTGTTAATGAGTTTCCCAGGGATCACCCCGGAGAGGAGACTGACAGAGGATCACCCAGATGGGCTCATTCAGGGGGCCACAGGGGGCTGCAGCATTATTACCTGGCAGGCAGGCAGGCAGGCAGGCAGGCATCAGCTGGGGCGGGGCGGGCGGGGGGAGTTTGCATGTCAGCGGGAGATGCGCGGGGGGGGGGGGTGATCAGCAGGAGGAGGCCTGCAGTGCTGAGCCCACTCTGCTCCCAGTCCTGACAACAAAGGCAGGGGATGCCCGGAGCCAAGCAGCTCCAGGGGGTGGCCCTGCCCTCCAGCCCTGCTCTCTGCCCCCTCCAGGGACTTCGCCCTAACCAGGAGGCTGGACCAGAGAGGCCGCCTTGGGCCTGACCCAGCAGGGCTGCTGTCCTTCCGCGAGGGGCTGTTTCTGAGCCCATCCCTGGCAAAGGCGGGGCCCACTTTGGGCTGCAGCACCAGAGAATCCCGTGCCTCTCCCTCCCTCTGCGTTGGGCTCCTTGCGGTGAGCCAGGGTGCGGCCTCCATGCCTGTGACCCCCGACTTTCTTATGCGCCCAGGTCAAAAGGATCCCCCGCGTGTCCAGTCCTTCTTATGCCTCCAGGAGCCAGAGGCCTGGCTGGGGAAAGGGCCTCAGAGGCTCCCTGCCTGAGGTCGGTGTGCTGGCGAGGAGGCCCAAGAAAGAGAGCTGAGCTGGACTCAGGGTGCAGCACAGCTGGGTCAGGCAAGCTCACCCCACCTCCCTGCACAGAGTCTGGAGGTGCCTCCTGCCGAAGGGGGTCCTTGCTGGAGAGGAGGCGGCTGGGGGCCAGGCACCCTCTGCCTGCCTGCCTGGCCGGCTGGCTGGCTGTGCCCGGTCTGGAGGCTTGCTTCTTCCCGAGGAGGACGGAGGCTGGGCTGGGGCGGGGAGGGGAGATTTCCAGCCGGCCCCTCCCCTGCAGAGCCCCTGCGCGCGGGAGCCAGAGCCTCCTCCCCTCCTAGTGCCCAGCAGCTGCACCTTCTGGACTCTGAGGGCAGCGTCGCCTCCTGCTCCTCCCCTCCCCGCCACCCCCCACATGTTGGAACCCCCTCGTGCTCCCGGCCCAAGAGAGAGGCCGGCTCCGAGGCCGAGCGCCCTCTCAGCCAACCTGGGTGCTGATGCCCCAGACTCCGAGGTGGGGGCCAGAGGACGGAGCGGGGGCGGGGAGCAGCGGAGACGCCGCGGCAGGCAGCCCACCCCGCCCGCCGCCCGCTCTGCTGCCTGGAGCCGCACTAATGGGGTTGATTAGATCAGGCCGGGCTAATGCAAAGCAGGGCGCCCCGCCGCGCAGCTCATTAGCGCGAGGCCGCCTGGCAAACCGCAGCAATCCCGGCCCAAGTGCCGCCTGGGGAGAGCCCGGGTGGAACGGCAGGGGTGGGGGTGCCCCCCACGCAGCGAAGGGGCGCCGCTTGAGTCTTGCTGGGGCGGGCGAAGGGCCCCCTAAATCTGAGCTAGGTGCTGACCTAGTGGGGGGAAGCCGTGGGCGTCTCCCGCCCCGCGCAGCAACCTATGAATACGGAGCCCAGCCAGGCTGGCCGAGATCCTAGAGGGCAGCTGAAAGAGCCCAGAGATGCCCACGAGCCCGGCAGCTGGGCAGAAGGCGCCTGCGCAGGACCTCTCCTGCTCCAGAAGGCTGCGCTCCTGCCCGCAGGGGAAGGGGCCCCGAAGACTCACGGCGGGGGGGGGGTTGATGTGGCAGGGCCCGAGCCGCGGATCGGGGGAGTCTCCCGCCTCAGCCGCCCCCCGCCCCCCTTCACAGACAGACCTGCAGTGCCGCTGAGCCCCGGGGAGGCCGGGACCTGAGCAGCCGCCTCTCGTCCAGCCGCTTCTGCACTCGGAACCTTTTCTCAGCCTGTGGGCTTGGGGGAAGAAGCCAGGCGAGCCAAGCCCCCTACCCCGCGAAGCAGCAGCGCAAGGGGCTCCCCCGTGGAAGGAGAAGAAGGCTTGGTGCGGAGAAAGCCGAGAGAGAGACATTTCTCTTCCTCTCTCCTGACACTCGAACCAGGGGTCATCCCATGAAACTGAGGGCCCAGGAATGGAGGAAGGAAGGATGTCCTTTTCCGCACCCCGCACCATCACCCTATGACATTCTCTGCCGCAGGATGTGGTGACAGCCAACAGCCTGGGTGGCTTTGAGAGGAGTTTCGCTAAAGCCAGCGTGGTGTAGTGGTTTGAATGCTGGACTAAGACAGGGGAGTCCCGAGTTCAAATCCCTATTCAGCCATGAGACTTGCTGGGTGACTCTGGGCCAGCCTACTTCACAGGGTTGTTGTGAGAAAGAAACCTAAATCTGTAGTCCACCGCTCTGGGCTCCTTGGAGGAAGAGCGGGCTGTAAAAAATAAATAAATAAATTCGTGGAGGAGAGGTCTAGCAATGGCTACTAGTCTGAGCCTGAGAGCTGCAGGCCCCCTCCAGGCTCAGAGGCAGGATGCCTCTGAGTCCCCGTTGCAAGGGAGCCCCTCCCCTCTTGCCTGTGGGCTTCCCCGAAGCCTCTGACGGGCCACTGTGGGGAGCAGAAGGCGGGCCTAGATCCAGCACGGGACCCAGCAGGGCTCTTCTTGTGCTCCTGAGAACGCCTCCCTGGGCCTCTGAGGGGCCTCTGCCTCAGTCCAGGCGCCGGACTTCCCCTCAGGTGTGGCGGACCCGGGTCCTTGGGGAGGGCGGCGCTGCTCCTCAGGGGCGCAGCGCCCAGCAGCAGCCCAAAGAGCGAGGCTGGCGGGCAAAGGGTGGCAGGGGCGGGAAGGCCGCCTCTTCTGCCCCACCGGATGCCGGCAAGAGGAGAGGGCCGCCCGCCCGGAGGAGAAGCGCCGGGAAGCAGCACCCGTCTCCTCCGCCCTCCCTGCGCCGCCGGCCAGGAGGAGGAGGAGCAGCCGGGAGAGTCCTTTGCCTCCGAAGGAGCCGGGGCGCTGGCGAGGAAGCAGAGGCCGGGCCTGAAGGCGGCAGCAGCCCACCTGTCCGCCCCAGGCCCGCGGCGTCCTGCATGCATGGGGGCCGGCGGGGCGGGCGGAGCGGGGGTCTGCCTGGCTGCCACCTGCTGGTGTGATGTTGGCCGCGAAGCTAGGAAGAGTCTTTCTCCGCGGGACCCCGCCGGGCAGCGGGCTCTTGGGGCCCGATCCTTCCAGCGGAAGTGCTAACCCGCCTCGCCTCTCAAGTGCCGTATATAACAAGAAGTGAGGGCGGCTGCTTCTTCCCCAGAAAGACGAAGAGCCTCTAACTGCAGCCGCAGCCGCAGAGGGAAGGAGAGGGAAGGGAAGGGAAGGGGGATTGGGCCGCTGCCCTGGCCTCCTGCCTTCCCTGGGCGCTGGAACACCAACCCAGGGCGGGGTGACCCCGGGGCACAAGGGGCACAGTGCCGAGGGGGCCCACGAAGCTCCAAGCGCCGAAAAAAACAAACTCTGCGTGTGATTCCTTCCCCTCGCTTAGAAGGCGCGGAGTGTTTTTCTCTTTCCCATCTGCATGACCCCCCCTGTGTGTGCTTGTGCGCGTGTGAGACGGAGGGATCCCAGCAAGCCCACTTCAACGTTTGGGTTGCTGTGTTTGTGTTCCATTCAGAAGTGCGTGTGTGAGAGAGGGAGGGAGGGAGAGAGATTCACTCCACACAGACACCCCTGAAGCCTCCCTTTGTGCGTTCTTCCTTCGGCTGTGCATGAGCCGGTGACAGATTGTTAACTTTTAAACAATCATTTTAGCATAAACCAAGACTGTAAGAGTACAAACTTGTAAGAAAAGCACCCCCCACCCCACTCCACACCTTCTTGAGGAGAAAGAATGGATGATATCGCCCCGTGGATGCCCATTCTAACACATTAGACCTATTACGGGACCCACACATTACACAAAGCACATATTTATCTATAGTTCTATCTGGGGGGCTACGATGTGCCCCCAAAGCCCTTCATCCGGCCCTGCACCACCCAAGCGCCCCCCCCCCCCCGCCTCTCCCTGCAGGACGCCTTCGCTCGGGCAGACGGCGCTATCGCCACCGCTGAAAAAGGGCACTTGGGCCAAGTTAGTTTTATGAAATTGCAGACCAACAACGGGTCCTTTCTCGAAGTCCCTGCGTTTGGTTTATGTAGTAGCCCATACTGGCCACATGATGGCACCACTCCCATGGGTGTAGGGGAGAGGAGGAGGCTCAGCCGCGGAAACATCCGAAACGTAACGGAAAGGCTGAGGAGGAGGCGCAGCCCGGAGCTGGGCGTGTGCAGGAGAAGTGCAACCGCTGGGGGGCGGCAGAGGGCTTTGCCCAGCCCTGCCTGGGCGGGAGGCAGGGCCTTAGCGGAGGAACTACTATCAACAAGGCGGGCCGGGCGGGGCGTGGGGGCGGGATGGGGATGCCCCTGGCGGCTGAGGGAGGTCACCGCTTGCTCTTTGCTCCGCCCGCCCCCCCCCCCCGTTGCCCCTCTTAGAAGAAGAATAAAGAAGTCGGCGGAGGCAGAGACGCATCTCCACTTTTCCTCCCAGCCTGGCCCATCCAACCCTGCTTTGCCTGCTAAAGCATTTTCTTGCAGGGGGAGGGCAAGAGAGACGGCAGGAAAAGCTTCGCCTGCTGCATTTCTTGCGCAGCTGCCACTCACCGGGATTCCTCCAAGAGCCAGCTGGGCCGGTCGGTATCCTCGGCGGGAGGGATGCTGGTGGTGGATGTTGACAAGGTCTGCTGCGCCCCCCTGGAGATGGAAAATAGGGCGGCAGCACTTCCAGCTTTCCGTATGCGTTCAGCATTTTATTGTCCTGACCATCGGGCCGCAATGGCCACATTTACATTTGTTTGTTTGTTTGTTTGTTTCGATTTCTATACCACCCTTCCAAAAATGGCTCAGGGAGGTTTACACAGAGAAATAAGTAAGTAAGTAAGTAAGTAAGTAAGAGTTTTTAAAGCTTGTAAAAGTTTTACAAACACAAAAACTAGTGTGAACGTTTATGAATGTTGTCCGAGAAATGGAAATGAGAATTGGCAGGAACCTCCTCCAAAAATTACTCCATGGAGAAAGTAAAACTCTTTGTTCATTGTGTCCCTAACCCTGACCTCAACCCTTTCCTCTGTGCAAAATGTAACACTGATTTTCAAAAAGGGATCCAGGGGCAATCTGGGGAAATTACAGGCCAGTTAGCTTAATGTCGGTTCCAGGCAAATTGATGGAAAGCATCCTCAAGGATAAAAGTGTAAAGCACCTAGAAGAACAGGCCCTGCTGGGAGTGAGCCAGCATGGCTTCCGCAAAGGTAAATCTTGCCTCACCAACCTTTTGGACTTCTTTGAGAGTGTCAACAGGTGTGTGGATCAAGGTGATCCCGTTGACATCGTATACCTGGACTTCCAAAAAGCTTTTTTTTTTATTTTTATGTATTTATTTATTATTAAAACTTTTATACCGCCCTTCCAAAAGGCTCAGGGCAGTTTACAAAGTTCCTCATCAAAGACTCCTGAGGAAACTTAGCAGTCATGGGATAAGGGGACAAGTACATGTGTGAATTGCTAACTGGTAGGACAGGAAACAGAGGGTAGGGATAAATGGAGAGTTTTCACAAAGGAGGGAAGTAAGAAGAGGGGTCCCCCAGGGATCTGTACTGGGACCGGTGATTTTTAGTTTATTCATAAATGATCTAGAAGTAGGGGTAAGCAGCGAGGTGGCCAAATTTGCAGATGATACCAAACTCTTCTGGGTAGTGAAATCCAAAAGGGTTGTGAGGAGCTCCAAAAGGATCTCTCAAATGCGGTTCAGTGTTGGCAAGTGTAAAGTGATGCACATTGGGACGAAAACCCCAAGTATACGCTGATGGGATCTGAGCTGTCGGTGACTGACCAGGAGAGGGATCTTGGGGTTGTGGTGGACAGCTCGTTGAAAGTGTCGACTCAATGTGCGGCAGCTGTGAAACAGGCCAATTCCATGCTACGGATCATTAGGAAGGGGACTGAAAATAAAATGGCTAATATTATAATGCCCTTATACAAAACTATGGTGCGACCACACCTGGAGTACTGCCTACAATTCTGGTCACCACATCTAAAAAAGGACACTGTAGAACTGGAAAAGGTGCAGAAGAGGGCAGGCAACCAAGATGATCAGGGGCCTGGAACACCTTCCTTATGAGGAAGGAAGATGGCTGCGGGGAAACATGATAGAGGTCTATAAAATCATGCATGGTGTGGAGAAAGTGGATAGAGAGAAATTATTCTCCCTCTCACATAACACTAGAACCAGGGGTCATCCCATGAAATGGATTGTCAGGAACTTTAGGACCAACAAATGGAGGGACTTTTTCACACAACGCATAATCCACTTGTTGGATTATGCGTTGATGATGAAGAAGAAGAATACGCACAGAAATCTGTAAGGGCAACAGTGCAATCGCGTCTCTTCCACCAGGATAGACTTCGGTGCCCAAACAGCACTCTGAGTCTTCCTCCCTGGGCCTGAGATAGTATCAGTGGCCAAAATTTAAGGGCCAGGCTCTTGGAGGAAACAGGTGCCTCGTCTTGGCTGGCTGCAGAAAATCTCCCTCCTCGCCTGAGGAGCGAATCAGGCCAGAGATGCGTCCAACCCCAACACAGACCAAGCGATCTTTCCGACCGGTCATTCTCTGTCAGATGCCTGAATCGGGGAAGTTTCTCGCGAGAAGGCATTTATCAGCGGCCCCTGGGCTGGTCGATGGACGCTCCCTGATGCTGGCTGGGCAGCAGACCCCGGGACTGGCGGGAGCTTCTGGAAGTCAGTGCTGGGGGAAACCCCGTCTCGGCTCTGCGCACGTGTCCATGGAGGCTGTGCAGATGTCAGGCTCGGCCTCTCGGCGACCGCCGCTTTCCCGGAGCTCGCTTTAGGCGCTGGGCCTGATTCTGCCTCCTCAGCATCTTTAACAACAGGGATAACACGTGGTGCACTGAGCCGTCCAAGGAGGCTGAGGGCGACCTCTTCTGCTTCCGGGGAGGGGGCGGGGGAGGCCGCCGGCACTGTCCTGGAGGGGGGCCCTCGTCCCCGCACCCCCGCGGGTGCTGCTGCTGCTGCCATGAAGGTGCCTGCTGCGCTAAGCAAGCTGTGTTCAGACCGGAGGCGTTAGGAATAATACGGGTGTTGGGCTCCTGGTTGCAGGCGCGGGGAGGCCTTCTGTCGTCCCAATTCCTCCGAGAGGCCTCTGCGGCTGGGACGTGGGCGGGGGGAGGGGGAGGGGGAGGGGGAGGAGCTGCCCCCTGTCCCCGCTGCCAGAGGAAGGAGCTGCCTGCGGCAGCCCCTCCGCCCTGGCCCTGGGTGCCCACAGCGGCAGAGCTGCCTGCCACAGGTGCCCAGATCTGCCTCCCCCCGCTAGCTCCGTCTTCCCTGTCCGGGGGGCTTCTAATGCCCCTTCCCTTCCAGGGCTCACTGCGCTCCCCGCGGCCATGGCGCCGCGCCCCTTCCTCTTTCTGTAAGCGGGGGCTGGAGCGATGGGGGGGGGTAGGGGAGTGGGACCGGCCGGGCTCTAAGCCTCTTTCCGCTCTGCCCACAGGTGGCTGCAGCTCCTCCTGCACCTGCGTCTGCAGGTAAGCGCCTCCTCCTGCCCTCCGCCGGGGGAAGCAGAGAGCACAGAGGGAGGGGCAGGGTGTCTGGTGGCCGGTCGGTCCAGGAGCAAACGGGCTGCGCCGACCGCCTTCGCCCAAAGCAGCCTTCCCCTCAGGGTCCTCCTCCTCCTCCTTTGACAGCGAGCGGTGGGCAGGGGGCCCCTGGCCAGCCTTTACAGAAGGGTCAAGAGCTCGGCGCTGCGGGTGGGACCGAGGGCTTGGCCAGATCGGTCAGGAGAAGGCTTAATTTGGGCCAGGCCCACCATCTCCCGGTTTCAGCTGGAGATGGGGAGGAGGAATGACAGTGTCTCTGAGCATATGCGGAGCGCCTTTCCCGAACCAGGTTGATGATAGCGGTCAGCCTGACCTGCAGTGATTCGGGAATCGGGGTCGGGGCAGGCTTGAGCCGCAACACTTCCAGAAAAGAAACACCGGTGGGGGTAGCTGGGGATCGGAGTTCTCCGAAGCAGGGAGGAGCAGAGGCGTCCGCGCTCGCCAGCTGGGCCTCCTAGGGAGTCTTTCTCGGGACGCGCCCACCTGCCCGAGGACGCCGCTGTCCCACTCCTGGGCAGGGCGAGGCTGCAGATGGCCCGCCTCTCCTTATTCCGCTCAGCTACAGGAAGATCCTGTCCGTCCAGGAGGGGTCTGCAGTGCGGAGGGGCCTCAGGGAGGAGGACACCGGCGCCACTCTCGGTTTCGCCTCCTCCCCTACTTGGGCAGGGGGGAGCCTGGATTCTGCTCCCCCCCACACACACACCTGACAATGGGCGATCTTCTGAGGTCACCAAGGAGAGCAGGAGCTGCGTGCTCTCCTTGCGCGGAGTCCCCCACCACCACCACCACCACCCCCACACACACACACCATCTTAGCCGCCTGTTTGTGTAGGGTTGTGTCTTCATCCCGGAGGGCAAACCCTGCTGGCTGGTGGAGCTTTTCCTTCACAGGGGCAGCTATAGGGGGCTGGTGCGTGCAGAGGGGCGCCACTCAGACCCCGCCCCATCATGCATCCCTAACCCCCACCCCACGCCAACCGCCCCACACAGAGCCCTCTGTCTCCCTGCAGGAGTCGCTCCAGGCGGTGGCAGATTTCCGGCTCTATGTGGAAAACCACACGCGGCAGCACCCGGAGGACCCGAGCCGGCGGCACACGCGCACCTACCAGCTCTACAGCCGCACCAGCAGCAGACACGTCCAGGTGCTGCCTGGCCGGCTGGTCTTGGCCAACGGGGAAGACGGCAACAAGTATGGTGAGCAGTCGGGACCGAGCCGCGGCTTGGGGGCGGGCACCGAAGGAGGCACAGCTGCCTCTGCTTCCCAGGGCTCCGTTTGCTCCTCTCGCTCAGGCCGCCGGCCCAGCCTTAAAGAGAGCCGCGCTCCCTGCAGGCTGGCCATTCGTCAGGTACAGCTCTATCTGATGAATGGCCAGCCTGCCGCCGGCAGCGCAGCTCTAGGTTAGGCAGGCGGAGAGAGAGGAGCGAAGCAGAGACAGCTCACCCCGTGCCCTTAGCCCCTGGCCAGGAGAGGTTCTGCGGGCCTGCAACAACCCGGGCTGTGCCTTGCCCTGCAGCGCTGCTGGCTGTGGAATCCGACGCCTTCGGGAGCCGTGTCCGGATCCGGGGCCAAGAAACCGGACTCTACGTCTGCATGGGCCACAGGGGCCACGTGCGGGCCAAGGTGAGCCTCGGAGGGCTCGCTGGGTCGGGCCTGCTTCGGGCGCGCCGCTGCCCCGACAGCCCCGTCTTCCTTGGTTTTGCGGTTAGGGGTTTTGCTGAGGGAGGGTGGGCGGGTGCGGATAGTGACATTTTATTCGAAATAGTATCAGTCAAATAACTCACGTGCAGTAAAGGTGCACAATCTTCTCCTGAGCCGGAGAATTCATTCCAGCTCCCCGCCCGTCATCTTTTCAACCCCGCCCCTTATAAACCTTTCTCTGCTGGGGAGGATCCCACAAGCAGGAGGGAGGGGTCCTCGCCGCCTCTGCCTCTACCCCACTGCCCCGCCCCATCTGACTGTTCCCCCGACCAGACCGACGGACAAGGCTGCTGTCCTTAGGGCAGGGCAAGCAGGTGCCTCTTGGGAGGGCCCCCACGCTTGTTGCCGCCACTAAAATAACCCGGGAGGGGCCCCCACTGGCAGATTTGCCGCAGGCCCCGCACCCCACCAGCGACCTGTAAGGGCGACCCTGCCCATAGAGCCAGGGTTAGCCCGGAGGTCCCGCAAGGACTCTTTCCCCCGCTGCCTGGCCTGACTCGGGTGAGGATTCTGTGCGAAGGGAGCAGAGAAGTTGGGCTGGAGAGGGACCTCGCCTGCCGCAGCCAGACGAGCGGGCCGCCCTCCCGCGCCGCGCCCGCCTTGACTCTCTCGCTCTCCCTCTGCCAGCTCAACGGGCGTGGCCGGGCCTGCGTCTTCGCCGAGGAGCTGCTGGAGAACCACTACACGGCCTTCGAGTCCGCCCAGCACCACGGCTGGTACCTGGGCTTTACCCGCCGGGGACGGCCCCTGCGCGGCTCCCGCATCCAGCGCCGCCACCGCCAGGGCCACTTCATGAAGCGCTGCCCCAGGGGGCCGGCCGGGCAGGGTCGCGCTGCCGCAGTCCTCATCCGCTTCCTCGCCGCGGTGGCTCCGGGGCACAGCGGGAGCAGCCCGCCGCCCCAAGACGCTCAGGCGGCCCCAGGCGGCCCCTGGTAGAAGACGCGGAGCCCTCCGGGCGCTCTTGGGGAGGGAGACCCGGCCGAATATCCCAGCGGCAGCGAGCGGCCTTTCCGAGACCCCCTCCCTCGGGGAACCGTCCATTCAGCGCTCCCAAGAGCCTCCTGGCGACGGCCCGCCAGCCCGGAGACATTTGGCCAGCCTCCCCATGGCAGAAATTGGGAGAAGGGCGAGGCCGCCGCCCAGGGCCTCCTTCCCCAGAGCGCCCGGCTGGGACTGGGCCGGATTTAGGGCCAGAAGCCGCTGCCCGCCGTCTAGAGTTTCTGGTCCTGCTGCTCTCAGTCTCCGGCCGGCCGCTCTGGTCGAGGGAGCGAGCAGCCTCCTTCGCCTTCTCAGGCAAAGGAGGTCTTGGCCGCCTGAGTGGCTATTGGTAGCCAAACAAACGGGGCTCGCCGAAGGCGGTCTGCGCGGGGGTCTTCCTTCCAGCCCTCAGTCCCGCCATGCACAGGCTCACGGGCGTCCACAGTCGTCAGAATCAGGGCCACGGCCAGTGAACACGTGTGTCGCCTTACTTAAGCAGGGGTGAGACACGCATCTCTTTCCAGGGCTCTCCAGTCTTGGCAGAGGCTTCACAGACCATGATCCAGCCGCCTGCAGGAGGAGCCGCGCCCAGCGCCCGGCAAGGGCGACCTCCAAGCCTGGCCGGGAAGGCTCTGGGTGCTCCCAGGCTGCAGCAGCAGCAGCAGCAGCCCCGGCCGGGCCCCAGTCGCTCGCCTTCCGCCGCCCCCTGGAGAGTCAGCCCCACGGAGAGGGACGCTGGCCGCTCTGCGGGAAGGAGAAGGCCTGGCCGGCGGTGGCCGGCTGAAGAGCGCAGCAGCCAGGGGCTCTGGCCGTCGGCCTTTTCCCCGCCGGGACGCGCTGCCCGCCCTGGCATTCTGCCCTCTGGGCTGCCCGGCCGGCCGAGAGGCGATGCCAGGAGGCTCTGCGCCCACCTTCGGCTCTCTCCAGCGCTGCTAACGAGCCGCGGCGGCGGCGGCGGCGGCCCGTCCTGGCTGAAGCCCGCCTGGCCTGACCGGCTGGCCGGAGCCAGAACTGCCCGCTCCCTCTCTTGGCAAGCAGGGGGAGCCGAGGGGGTGGAGGCTGGCGCCGCTGCCTAGCCCGACCTCAGCTCCAGCCCGCTCCTGGCGCCGTCTTCGCCTGCGGGGGGCGCCGACTCCTGCTGGCTGGCAAACGACCTCGGTCGAAGGGGCCAGCCCCGGGGAAGGAAGCCGCGGCTCGCCCTGAAGGCTCCTGCAGGCGCTGGGAATGGGACGCCTGCCTTGCGGGGCGGTCCAGGGGGTCCCGCCTGCAGCTCAGAGGCGCGGGGCTGGTTCCTCCATCCGCTCCCTTCCGCAGTCGCGCAGGAGGAGGCGGGCGGCGCCCCAGGCCCCTGATGGGCAAAGGGGGCAGGAAGAAGCCCCACCTCCACAGGCGGCGCACCCCCCAGTCCCACCACCCCGGGAGAAGGAAGGGAGCCCCCGACCTCGCCGCCTCCCGCCAACCCCTCCATCACCCTCGCAGCTGCCCCAGGAGGGGTGACTCAGTCTGGCGGGGGGGGCGCTTTCCCTCGGGAGGGCTGCTGCGGGTCTCTGCCGCCGCCTGTTCGTTTCTCCAAGACTCCGCACTCGCCTCTCCCCGCACCCGAAAAGGGCCGACTCAGGACCCCGTGCGGTCTCTGGATGTGCCACAGACCGCAAGAGGGAACTCGTGCAAGAGAATGCCCTGCAGGTAGGAAGGAGGTGTCAGAAGAAAGGGGCCTTGTGCTGACATAGGAGGGGAAAGGGGGGCAGGGCAAACGCCTGGCCACAACTTCATTCCGGATCAGCAGCAGCAGCAGATGTGCAGCCGATGAAACGGGCTTCGTGCGCAGGGAGCTGGACAGCCGGCCGGGTCACACAGCCCTTGCGCTCTCTGGCCCTGTCCTGACAGCTACCCAGGGGGGTCAAGACAGGGGTCCCCTCACTTAGGACTGGGCCAAGGTGGTCGACAGGGCTATGGGCCACCCAGCTAGGGGCTGACTGTGGCCAGCTCCTCTTGCTTCTTGAATTGCAGCCCACTCTGTCCCGCCCTATACTCCCAGTGCTTAAAGTAAAGGTAACGTGTGCCACCAGCTCCTGGCTGGCCACTTAAGGTGGCTCTGGTGCCTACCCCCTGCCAATTAACCAAGTTGTGCAAATTGTGAATAACCCCCTCCCCCCAGTGAGGGTGAACAAGACCTGCAAATCACAGCCAATCTGGTAAAGCAGGGCCAAAAAATTTCCCCACAGCCCCATCAGGCAGAGAAGGCTCCTCATTTGGGGTAGAGGGAGCATTGCCCTCCCCTGCCCCACGTTCTTGCCAGCCCCCTATTCTCTCACCAAACCTACCATCATCTCTGTCTTTCTCTTTCTCTCCCTATGTCCGTCTCTGGCTTGAACGTTGCTCTTGCATTTCTGCTGCTTGCCAGTAGATTTAATCCCAGGCCAGGCCGGAATAAGAGCTCTATTATCCATGATTTAATTGTGGTGGAAGGGACTGACCTGGCTTGTATTACAGAGACCGGGGGGGGGGGGGGCTGGGAGAGATGAGTCTTTCCCAGCTGTGTCCACCTGGACATTTAGTGCAGCATCAGCATAGGCTGGAGGGCCGGGATGGGGGTCGCTGCCATTGATAAAAGCTCTCGAGCCCTCGAGCTCCTCCCAAGTGCCCCCTTCTCCCACCAAGCAGCGCCTGTGCAGCGGCTTGGTACACACCTGAGCTGAGGGCGATGAAGCAAGCTGGGAGACGAAAGTGGAGGAACATGAGGCTTGAGCTGGCAGTGAGGGAACCGAAGAAATGCATTTTTTAATCCGCCATTGCATCTTCTCAGTGTCTTAGCACACTATGATGCATTGGCACAGCGCGCTGAGGGTAAAGCCGCTCACATTCACCATGAGTTGGACACTATGGCTGATGCAGGATCATTGGGAGAGGTGCCCAGAGTAAAACCTGGCCAGGGGCATATCTAGGGTAGGGCAGGCAGGGCACGTGCCCTGGGCGCCACTTGAAGGGGGGCGCCATTTTTAAAAATTAAAATAATAATAATAAATGGCCACAGAAAACAAAATGGCCACCATGCATGCTCAAATGGCCTCTGTGAGGCCCTAGGCTGTGTCAGGCCTCACAGAGGCCATTTGAGAATGCACGGTGGCCATTTTGTTTTCTGCAGCCATTAAAAAAAATATTTTTCAAAATGGCCACTGCACATGCTCAAATGGTCCCTGCGAGGCTCTAGAGGCCAGCAGGGGGAGGGGGAACTTTTGCAGATCCCCACCACAGCCTTTAGGAAGCCCCCTGAAGGGGCTACAGGTATATATTTTTTTTAAAATTATATATATATGTCACTGTATACATATTTAGTTTGGCACTATGTACAGAGAATCAGGGTTTGTGAATACTGAGCTGAAGCTTATGAGCTAGGATTGTATTTATTTGCTCTTACTTTGCTTCTTGTGAGAAGTGAGTTAAGTGAGTCTTAATAATATGACCATTAATGGTGAGTTTGTCTTTGAATAAGTGTGAAATCCTTATTATTAAGGCCACTGGGAGTTTCTTGCTCTCTTTCTCTCATTTTAACTGTCTTTCTGAAAGACTAGAATATATTCCAAGCAGTGACACAGTTTACTCTGCATATCCTTTAATTATTTACAGAGTATCTGGGAAAAGTCAAATTCTCCATTTATTTTTAAAACTTATGTAATAGTGATGCTGCAATGCATAGTAGAGAATTAGACAGGCACTTCTGTTTAGTTTTCCAAGTACACCTCCACATAGTATTTGGGTATTTCACGAGCCCCAGCATACTGAAATTTGTAGTTTTCCAGCATTTTTTGGTCTGGCTACGTCCACTGCTAAATATTTTTTGAAATATTAAAAGATTAAGGAGCTTGACTTGTATTTTTCAGCTGATATTATGGTAAAGGCATCTGAAAGATGGGTGTCAGATGTTTGGATGGGGGCGCAATTTCAGTGCTTGCCCTAGGCGCTATTATCCCTAGATACGCCTCTGAACCTGGCCTAGTTTTGCTGGAGGAGTTTCAATCATTGGTCCCTGAGGATGTGGACAAGGTGTTTAGTCAAGTTTAGCCAACCTGCATGCATGCTTGACCCTTGTTCTTCATGGCTTATTAAATCTAGTAAGGAGGGGATTTTTAGCTGGGTCCAGCAGGTTCTAAATGCCTCATGGATAGAGGAAGTGGTCCCAGCTCCATTGAAGCCACTGGGAGAGGTCATCAGGAGATTTGGCTTGAGATGTCATCAATATGCAGATGACACTCAGTTGTATCTCTCTTTTTCACCAGATGCAGGTGAAACGGGTGATTGTCCTGAATCGGTGCTTGGATGCAGTAACAGATTGGATGGGGGTGAATCAGCTGAGAATCAATCCAGACAAGCCAGGAGGACTGCTAGTCGATGGTTCCTCTGCCTGGGTGGATGATGTTCAGCCTGTTCTGGGGGCGGGGGGAGTGTACTTCTCTGAAGGAGAGTCTCCCCATCTTTGGCAACTTTATAAATAATTTTAATACTGGGTTTTAAATTATTTTAATTGTTAATCGGTTTAATGTTTCAAATGATTTTAACTGTCGATCGCCCAGAGATGCAAGTTTTGGGTGGTAAAGAAATATTTTAAATAAATAAAAATATATTTGCTAGGAAATCAGCAATTGCACATCTGAGTTCCTTCAGAAGCCATCTGGCCCTGGTGATTGGTTAATTTTTTTTAGTTTTTCAAGACAATTTTGTACATTCTCATCTCCTCAAATCAGCCCAGTTCTTCAGCCTCCAAGCCTGAGAAGCTCAACTCCTGGGTGGATATATGGTTTAATATACAGGGCTACTTCACCCCGCCCCATCCCTCCCTCCCTGTCCTTTCTATAGAGTTTATATCCCGGAATAACTGTGTCCCACTGGTTCTCACTGTCCGTTATGCCCACTATATCTAGGTTTTCATTAGCAACCAGTTCACCCATCTTGGCTCGGAGGCGTCTGGCATTGGCATACAGGCACCTTACCTGGCGTGGGCGTGGGCAGGGGTGTAGCTAGGGGAGAGGGGGCCGTGGCCATCCCTCTCTCTGGTGGCCCCCCAGAGTGAGGGAGATAATGAAGAAAATAGGGAGGGGTGGAGCTGGAGGGCCCTCAGGAGCTGGGGGACGTGTTCTTTGAACCCTTTCGCTCAATTATAGCTATGCCCCTGGGCCTGGGCAAACCCCCTTACTGTCCCCTGACCTTTTTGGCCCCCTCTGCTCTGGGTCTGGTTCTCCTCTGTCCCCTTCCGGTTTATCTGAATAGTTCGCACCCCCGCCCCTTAAAAGGGTTGCTTGGCGAGCCAGAGTATCTTGCCTGAGAGGCGGGCGAGGCGAGCAGGCAGCAGGCAGGGCTCGCTCGCTGCCCCCTGCCTGGCCTGCCTCCCTGGAGCCGCCAGCCGCCGCCAGCCGAGCGCATGCGAGGAGGCAGCAGCTGGGCCCTTGCCCGGCGTTTGTGCCAGACACTGCAGGGAGCCCCCGCGGAGCAGGCCGGCCCGGCGGGGGCCCCTGCCATGGATCCCAAGCAGCCAGCCGCAGCCGGGGGGGGGGGGCTTGTTCTACCACCGACCTCCTCCGGAGCCGTCGGCTTCCATCAGGGCAGTGGGCCGTGATAGGAGGGACGCCTAATTGCTGCTGGCGAGCCAGGCGAGCGCCCCTGAATGGGCCCATTGTCTCCCCCCGCCACCGCCGGGGTCAGGAGGTGCCGGCGCGCTCCCTGGAGCCGGGCATTCCCGAGGAGGGCCAGCCCATCGTAGGGCCTCTGCCCTCCCGGCAGCAGAGCCTGGCCTGGGGCCCGATCCGATGCGGCCGTGGGAAGCTCGGGCCTGGCGGCAGCAGCAGCAGCAGCAGCAGCAGCAGCCCTGGCCCCGGGCAGTGAGTGCAGGGCGCACAGAGCCCCACAGACGACGGCCCCAGGCAGCTCTCTCCTCTGGCACTGGGGCTGGCCCGGCGGGAGAGAGGGCTCCGCTCCTGGCACTCGAGAGAGGCAGCGCCGCAGCGCTAGTCTGGAGGAAGCTGGGCCTGGCCGCCGGACACCACCCGGCCGGCTGGCAGAGGAGCCGCCGCCAATCCGGCCAGGCCCGCTGCTGTTGTTGCTGCCTGTTGCTGCCTCTCACCAAGGCCACCTCCCCTCGACTGGCCAGGCGGCCATCCCAGCAGGCAGCAGCTGCCGCCTCCTGCTCTGGCCGAGGTGCAGCACCTCCGCGGAGGCCACGGGCAGAGGCCCTCAGAGAGAGGGAGGAGCCTTCCCGGACAGCCCTGGACAGAACCGCCAGGTCAGCCCTAGCAGGGACTCTTGCCCCCCCCGCCCCGCCCCGCGCCCCAGTCAGGATGGGACGGAGAGAGGGCAAAGCAAGGCGAGGCTGGCTGGCTTTTTCTCCCGTGTCCTCCAGGGAGGAGAGCAGCAAGTCAGAGAGGTCGGTAGTTGCTTGGAGGGGGAAAGGGAGGCACGCAGGCAGCGAAGTAATTGGCCGAGCAAAGAGCCAGCCGCTCTCGGTGACAGCAGCCAGCTCCCCTGGCCTGGCCCACGCCAACAGCCAGAGAAGTACCAGCACTGCGTCCTTGCGGACCCTAAGCGCCGCCCCCCACTACACCCCTGCATGTAGCACCCCAAGAACTGGCGCTCGAGGCAGCCTCCTGGGTCCACCCAGTGAACCGCTAGCCCCACTGAGCAATGCCCCCCGCCCCGCCCAGCAGCCAGATCTGCACAGCCCTCTCTCTTCTGGCCTGCCCAGCGACTGCTCCTTCCGAAACGATGGGCCTGCTATTGTTCTGGTTTTCTTGCCTGCTGTAGGGTGTGTTCGTTTTAGAACGTTTTGTTGCATCTGGTTTTATCGTAAGCCTCCTCCAGTGCCCAGTTTCCGGGTGGAAGGGTGGAATTAAATTTTTTCAGTAATAAACACAGCCCAGAAGAACACCCTTACTCCACTGAGAAGCTCCAATCACCGCACAGAAACCCTCAAACACCCTCACCCCCTTGGGGGCTAATGCTGCTTCCCTCTGCCTTGCTGATCAGGCAGGCAGGTTTTGTGCTCCAGGCCTGCCCCCTGGTGCTGGAAATTGGCATTGCAGCACCCTACCCCATCCCTTCCCTTCCCCAGCAAAGCGAGTGGGGCTGGTTCAGAGAGCCAGGCTTCTGCAGAATGTCAGATGGGGGACATCACATGGCATGATGGCCCCCTTCCTCTCCCCTCCAAGGCCCTCTCTATTTGGAAAGGCAGGGGGTGGCTTCCTTGGGGTCCAGCTTACATAAGCACAGCCCTGCTGGATCAGGCCCAAGGAGGCCCATCTAGCCCAGCATCCTGTTTCACACAGTGGCCCACCAGATGTCGCTGGGAGCCGCAGGCAGGAGTTGAAAGGGGCCTGCCCTCTCTGCTGCTGTGACTCCCCTGCAACTGCTACTCAGAGGCATCCTGCCTTAGAGGCTGGAGGTGGCCTGTAGCCCTCCTTCTGATAAAGCAGCTTCCATGTCTGCCTGCCTGGTTTAGCTTCAGCCAAGCACAACCCTCCTTATACCTCACTGACTGACACCATCAATTTGTTATGTTTTTAACTGCTTAAACAAAATATAGATATCTGCATGTTGTGTTCTGGATCTAAGGTGGCCACAAAATTACTGAATGAAATCATAAAAACAAACAAAAATATCATCAAGCAGCTGTGGAGGAAGAGCTGCCTATCCCACCGCTTTCCACCGCGTGTGGAGGATCACCCCTCTGGGGTACCACCAGACACGGATGAGCTCCATGACAATTTACCAGTTTAACAGCTACCTCCAAGCAGACCTTGGTGCTCCAGGCCGGGTCTACCACAACAGCCTTTCAAGTTCTGTTGCAAAACAAACTTGGGTAGAGTGGTCATGCCTATAGGTGAGGGGTGGAGAAAACAGAAGCCCCCACTGGCTGCTGTGGGTGTCTCCAGTCCAGTGGCAAGAGCAGGCACGGCAGGGGAGCTCCGATAATGATCGGGGGGGGGGGGCCACAGGGCAAGGTGACCCTTCAGGGACCCAGGTCCCAAACGGTGTAGGGGCTTAAAACCCTAGTGCCTCCAACGGAGTCCAGGCTGGGGTAAGATGCTTCTGATGCCCCGCCTGTGAGCTGTTCCCTGCCCCTGGGATGTGGGGCCAGGTTTTTGACTCATGGGTTCCCAGATGTTCCAGGGCTTGCGGCTCCTTCCACGGTTGGTTCCCTGCCTGCTGCCTGCCAGACCATCCTGCCCCTTGCTTGCCCATCGTGTGCAGGAACTAAGCTCGAGAAAGCCCGTCCAGTCAGGAGCCCCCCCCCGCTTCTTCTCCCAAAGGAGAAAACTCTTCCTCCGCTCTCCAGGCCGCGCCCGCCTCGCTATTCTTCAAAGAGCTGCTGCTACTGCTACTGCTGGGCCGAGGCAGCAGCTGCAGGCGCCTCCAGCCCCGGCCGGCAGCAGAGGCAGGGCGCTTGCCAGTTGCCAGGAGGCGTGTCCCGCCAGCGAGCAGCCTGCAGCTCCGGTGTGGCCAGAACTAAGGGGTATACTCGTGAGTCAAATGGGACAGAGCTGACACCCTGCGGACCAGGCGCACCTCCTCCTCCCCCTTTCCCGCAGCCCCGAGGCGGCATCAGCCTCTGCTTGCCTCAAACAAGCGGATGCAGCGCAACCCACCAGAAGCCCGCAGCAAGAGGACCCCCTGCTGCTGCTGCTGCTGCTGCAGCACCCAGGATGGAAGCCCTGCAGGGCTGGCCTTAGAGAGTCCTGGCGGGGTGGGGCAATCAGCCCCTGCGGACCCCTCCCAGTTAGTTCTAAGGGGGGTCCAAGGAGCGCGCCCGGGGCTTGCCATGCCGAAGGACAGCCCCGGACGGAGGGCCGCCCCCCCCCCGCCGCTTTGCTGTCTGCAGGGAAGAGAGGAGCGGCCGCCCCGCCCTCTGGACTCCTCCGGGGGCGCAGCAGGGGGCTTGCTGCTCTCTCGCCGCGCTGCCTGCAAGCTGGCCCTTCTACACAGCTCTGCCTGACGAATGGCCGACCTGCGGGCGTCCCTGGCTCGTTAGGGCACATGCGGCGTTGGCGGCGGAACCCGAGGAGAAGTTGAAGCCGCCGCCGCCTCCTGATGCATGCCGCGAGGGCGATGGGAGGAGGGCGACAGCACGAGCCTGCGCAGGCCCAGCGCGGACTACAACTCCCAGCGGGCACGGCGCCCTCCCCGGCACGCAGCCGCCCAATCCCGCGGGACGGGCAGCCCCGGGGCATGGCGGGAGCTGTAGTTGCTGTGGCGACAAGTCCCGCCCCAACCCGGAAGTGGGTGAGGCGACTCCAAGATGGCGTCTCCTCCTCAGGGGGGCCCGATGGCGATCGCGATGCGGCTCCGGAACCAGCTCCAGGCCGTGTACAAGATGGACCCGCTCCGCAACGAGGTGAGCCCTCCGGAGGGCTTGACCTGCTCGGCCGAGTGGAAAGGCGGCCGCGGCTCGGCGGGGAGCGGGGCGCATGCGCACTCGGGGGAGGCGAGGGGAGGGGCGGGCGCGCACTCCGCCTTGGCTGCCTGGCCGTGTGGGGGGGGGGCCTCTCTCCAGGCCCGGGAGGCTGTGCCCCCCTTGCCGGCTGGCCCTCTGCCCCCCGCGCCGAGGCCACCCAGGAAGGAAAGCGCGACAGCCCCGCTGGGCAGGCGCCCCGCGCCCCTCATAGCAGCCCCCTCGGGGCGGGGCCCTTCGCCCTGACTTCCAGCTGCCCCGAAGAACCTGGCTGCCTCCGCAAAGGGCCCCCCTGCTGGCCTCACCCGCCCTCCGGCGTCCTTTGAGAGTGTCGGCAGGCGCGTGGACCGAGGGGAACCGGTGGACGCAGGATACCTGGACTTCCCAAAAGTTTTTTTTTAAGCATGTTACATCCCGCTCTTCCTCCAAGGAGCCCAGAGCGGTGTACTCCATACTTGAGTTTCTCTTTCACAACAACCCTGTGAAGTAGGTTAGAGGCTGAGAGAGAAGTGACTGGCCCAGAGTCACCCAGCACATCTCATGGCTGAAGGGGGATTTGAACTCAGATCTCCCCGGTCCTAGTCCAGCACTCTAACCGCTACACCACGCTGGCTTTTGACAAAGTTCCCCACCAAATGCTCTTCTTGTAAACCTGGCTGTCCTGGGATAAGGGAAAGGGTTCATGTGAGGATCAGTAACTGGTTGAAGGCTGCAAAGCAGAGAGTAGGAATAAATGGACAGTTTTCCCAATGGAGTTAGGTAGGAAGTGGGGTCCCCCAGGGATCGGTACTGGGACCAGTGCTCTTTTAACTTGTTCATAAACGATCTAGAAGTTGGGGTGACCAGCAAAGTGGCCAAATTGGCAGATGACACCAAACTGTTTAGGGTGAGGAGCTCCAAAAAGATCTCTCTAAACTGGGGGAGTGGGTGACAAAATGGCAAATGCAGTTCAGTGTTAGCCCATGTAAAGTGATGCATATTGGGGCAAACAACCCCAGCTTCACAAATACACTGACGGGATCTGAGCTGTCAGTGACGGACCAGGAGAAGGATCTTTAGGTCCTGGTGGACAGCTCCTTGAAAGTGTGGACTCAATGTGCGGCAGCTGTGAAAAAGGCCAGTTCCATGCTTGGGATCACTAGGAAGGGGACTGAAAATAAAACAGCTAATATTATAATGCCCTTATACAAAACTATGGTGTGGCCACACCTGGAATACGGCATACAATTCTGGTCACTACATCTAAAAAAGGACATTGTAGAACTGGAAAAGGTGCAGAAGAGGGCAACCAAGATGATCAGGGGCCTAGAGCACCTTTCTCATGTGGCAAGACTACAACACCTGGGGCTTTTTAGTTTAGAAAAAAGACGACTGACAGGAGGTCTATAAAATCATGCATGGTGCAGAGAAAGTTGATAGATTTTCTCCCTCTCGCATAACACTAGAACCAGGGGTCATCCCACTAAACTGTTTGCCAAGAAATTTTTCACACAACATACAATCAACCTATGGAATTCCCTGCCACAAGATATGACGGCCAACAGGCTGGATGGCTTTAAGAGGGGTTTAGATAAATTCATGGATATCTAAACAATGGCTACTAATCTGAGGGCTATAAGCCACGTCCAGCCTCAGAGGCAAGATGCCTCTAAATCCCAGTTGCAGGGTAGGGGTCAGTGTTCCCTCTAACAGGGGTTCTCAGATGTTGTTGACTACAACTCCCAGAATCCCCAGCTGCAATGACTTTTGCTTGGAGGTTATGGGAGTTGTAGCCAACAACATCTGGGAATCCCTTGTGGAGGGAACCCTGGTAGCTGTGTGCGCAAAATCAGCTTGCCTTGGTTTAGGTCCGAACTGGACTCAAACCGAACAGGGCATGTTTGGTATTGTCACCCCAGATGAAGGACCCGGCTCAGATTTGAGCTGGATCAGGGGTTCTAGAGTTTGTGGAAAAAATGTGATTTGGCCACCCAACAGTCCCATAGTGAGGACATTAACAGAAACATTAACACCATCAGCGAATGACTAACCGCATAATCCAGGAATCGGGATCATGAAAATCCTGCAAGCAGTGACTACTAGATAGTGCTCATGTGTGAAACGTGACTCTTCCTGGCTAACAGCCCTTCTCTTTCTAGAAAACGAAATTACATCATGCCCAGTTTGGCTCACTAGTTAAATCAAGAAGCAGAGGAGAAGCCATCAAAGTTGGAACCTATACCTAGTTCATAGGAACGTAGGAAGCTGCCATATACTGATTCAGACCCTTGGTCCATCTAGCTCAGTATTGTCTACCCAGACTGGCAGCGGCTTCTCCAAGGTTGCAGGCAGGAATCTCTCTCAGCCCGATCTTGGAGATGCTGCCAGGGAGGGGACTTGGAACCTTCTGCTCTTCCTAGAGCAGCCGCATCCTCTGAGGGGAATCTCTTCCAGTGCTCACACTTCTAGTCTCCCATTCAAATGCAACCAGGGTGGACCCTGCTTAGCTAAGGGGACAAGTCATGCTTGAGACCACAAGTCAGCTCTCTTCCATCAGAGAGTTTAAGTTGAAAGTGGTGGAAACATGCCCAGCCCTCCGGCTGCCAGTTCCTCCTGCACAGTCCTTGCGTCGTGTCTCTTGTTCGGGCAGTGGGGTGTTGGCAACCCTGGGAGGAGCATCTCCAGGAGCTGGAAAGGGCTGCCTGCTGGGAATCCTTGTGCTTGGCTTCTTCTCCGGGTGCCCATGGATTGCCTGCAGCCCCAGTGAAGGGGTCATGGGGTGGGGTGGGGCACCTCGCCCGGTTTCCTGAGCAGAAAGAGAACCACTTAGCCAAGGGCCAGGTGTCCTTGGGCTTCATGGGAGAGGCATGGCAGCTCAGGGCTCCAGAGGGCACAAGCCAGTCTCTCACCCCCCCCCCACACCCCATGGCTGCTCTCTGGGGAGGGGAACGGCTGGCCGGATGGGCCCTGCTTCAGGTGAGCTGAAGGGCAAGAATTGAAGCTGCGGCACAAGAGGCAGCCCCACGAGGGGTGGGAGGGGGGAGATCACTGGCTGGGCATGGGGCAGGCTCCGCGGGGGGCGCAGGGCTGAGAGCAAGAAGGCTGGTGCTGCAGGGCAGGAGGCCGGAGAGCAGAGCGCGAGCTCCGGGGGGGGGGGCACTGGGGTGAGCGAGTGAGTCTGTCCGTCTCCGCCCGCAGGAGGAAGTGAAAGTGAAGATGAAGGAGCTGAACGAGCACATTGTCTGCTTCCTCTGCGCGGGCTACTTCATCGATGCCACCACCATCACGGAATGCCTGCACACCTGTGAGTGGGGCCAGGGCGGCCGCGGGCTTGGCCACGGGCTGGGGGCCAGTGGTGGGCCAGATCCCTCTGCAGGCAGACGCGTGTCCGCACGGCTCAGCGGCTCAGCCCTGGCGAGAGGCACAGCGGGGAGGGAGGGCTGGTCCTGCCGGGCAGCAGCACGGGGGGGACTGTCTGCCCTGGCAGGCAGCAGCTCTGCGGGAGGTGAGGCCGGGCTCTTCCACGGGCAGAGCAGGGGACATCCCAGGCCTGGGAGGATTGCCTGGGAGGAGCCCCGCCCCCCGCGGTGTGGCCAGGGCTGGGATCGGCTGCCCCAGGAGCAGCTTCTCGGCCTGCTGCTCAGTGCTGGCTCCCGAGCCGTGGGGCCCGAGAGCGGCCCCTGCCCAGCCCCTGCCGGGGGGGGCGCTCAGCCCGGGCTCCTGCCTCCCCGCAGTTTGCAAGAGCTGCATCGTGAAGTACCTCCAGACCAGCAAGTACTGCCCGATGTGCAGCACCAAGATCCACGAGACGCAGCCCCTGCTCAACCTCAAGCTCGACCGGGTCATGCAGGACATCGTCTACAAGCTGGTGCCTGGCCTGCAGGAGAGTAAGTGTGCTGGGCAGGTGCAGCCCAGAGGGGTGGCCCCCAGCTGGGGGCCGGGGAGGGCAGTGCTCCGAGCAAGGCCCATGAGTGGCAGCCAGAGCGGCCCCTTGGGAGGGGCACAGGCGGCCCTGCTTTCCTCTGGGTGCCCAGCATCTCCCAGCCACCTCCGGGCTCTGCGGGGAAGGGACCTGCCTAGCAAGCCACAGGTTGCTGGTTCGAATCCCCGCTGGTCTGTTTCCCAGTCAAAGGGGAACGCCTCTGTCGGGCAGCAGAGCTCTGGGAAGCCGCTGAAAGGCATCATCATCATCTCACACGGTGCGGGAGGAGGCCATGGCCAACCCCTCCTTCCTCCCTACCAGAAGGAAACCACAGGGCTCTGGAGCTGCCAGGAGTTGAGATCGACTTTCCCTTTCCCCGGTGTCTGCTAGACTGCCCCTGAATGCAGAGGTTCCACGCTTTGGCACAGGGGCAGTGCTAGGCCCGTCCTCCTCCGTGGGTCTGTGTCATCTCCGAGGGGCAGAGCAGCGGAGACACTCGTGTGCTGGTGCTCTCGCCCCCTGACGGCGCTCTCTCTCCCTCTGCTGCCCCCCCCCCACCAACGCCCTGCAGGCGAGGAGAAGAGGATCCGGGAGTTCTACCAGTCCCGCGGCCTGGAGCGCATCAGCCAGCCCAGCAACCAAGGTCCCGTCTTCTCTTCCTCTCCCTGCCGCAGGGCTGCGGCTTCCTGGATGGACAGGAGGGGGCTCAGGAGGGCAGGGAGGTCTCCCTTTGACGGTCCTCTGTCTCTCCCCAGATCCTGCCTCTGACCGTGTGGGGCTGCCCTACACCACCTTCGACCACTCGCGGGCGCACTACTACCGCTTTGATGAGCACGTCTCGCTGTATCTGGAGAAGCAGAGGTCAGTCTGGCAGAGCCTCCCGGGGCCGCCGGCCGCACGACCCCCACCCCACCCTCCGCTGGGCCACGCCCCCTGCACCTCCCACCGTGGGGGTCCCCCCCCTCCCCCCGCTGCCGGAGGCTTGGCTGGGCGGCCTGGCTTCCACCTGGGGACCTCTAAGCAGTCCCTGCGGTTGCGGGGCGGGGGGGGGAGCGGGTGCCCCTCCTTGGCTTTGCCGCCTGCAGACTCCCAGGGAGAGCCTGGCTCTGGCAGAGGGAGTCTTTGGCGCTGCTGGGGGCCCGCGGCTTGGCTCGCTGGCTGGTCTGCTGCTCAGCCTTTCACTTGTGTGCCTGGAGGTTCCCTCCAGGCCTGCAAGCCCACCCTCTGGCCCACTGGCCCTGAAAGAAACTGGAGGGGAGAGTGGGCAGCCGGGGGGGTTGGGGGGGCTTGGGGATCCTTCTGCCACCAGCCAAAGAAGGGGCCCGGTCGCCAGCGGGCCACATGCCTCTGCTGCTCCCCTGGCGGCCTGCAGGGGGCTCTCCTCTCTCTGCTCCAGCCGCAGGGCCTTCGTGGGGCGCAGGGGGGCAGCCTGCCATCGCTGGTGCTTCTTAGCGTCTGGGGAATCTCTGCCCCGGTAGCTGCCTCCCACTGAGTCAGGCCCTTGGTCCAGCTCCTTGCGTTTTGTCGGCCCTGACTGGCAGCATCTCTCCAGGATCTCGGGCAGGGCAGGCTGTTTCCCAGCTAGACGTGCTGCCAGGGACTCAGCCTTGTTCTGCGGGCAAAGCGAGGCTCCCCCCCAGAGCCACGGCCCCTCCCTTGCATGAAGCCAGCATCCAAGGAGGCTGCTGCTGCTGCTGCCGCTGCCGCTGCCGCTCTGGGCTGAGTCGAGCAGCCGCTCCCCACAGGCAGCAGCGCTGGGCCTCTTGGAAATGGGGACCTCCGCCAGTGGGGATCTCCCTTCACCCAGCTTGCTCTTCGGGGGGGGGGAGTCGTGCTGCACTTGCGGGGTGGGGCTGGGGGGTGTTCTCTGCGTGGCCTTTCCCAGCCCTTGGGACACCCTCCAGGCCTGGAGGACACTCCGCCTCCCCTCCCCTCCCCTCCCCTCCGGGGCGGAGGCACCACAGAGCCAACGGGTTCAAAGAACCTGGGCCTCCGCCAATCAGGGGCCACGGCTCAAGGCCCCGGCACGCCCCCCCCCCCCCCGGCGCGCGTCTGGCGCCCGACACCTGGGGTGGGGTGAGCGGGGCCAGGCACAGGCCACTGGCGGTCAGGCTCTGCGCCTGCCCGCCCTGCCCCTCTTCTCTCAGTCGCTCTCACTCTCACTGCAGCTCCGGGAAAGAGAAGAACAAGCACATCTTGCAGGTAAACGGGGCTGGCGAAGGTTGCGGGGGGGGGGGGGAGTCCAGCCAGGCAATGTGGGGATCGGGGGGGGGGGTGAAGGGCCCGTCAGACGCCTGCCCTGACCTCCCCCGCCCTCTCGGCCCTCCCCCGCCCCCCCGCCTGCCAACTCGGCCCTGCGCCCGGGGCTTCCTCTGGGGTGGGGGGAGAGCCTCTGGGCTGGATTCTGAGGGCTGGGCTGGGCTGCCCTTCCTCTCCCCCGCCCCCCGCTTGGCAGTGGGTTGGGCTTGGCTTGGTTCCTGAGGGGAGGAGAGCTGCGGGGGGGGGGGGCTGCTCGGCCTGTCCCCATGCCCCCCCCCGCTCACTCCTTTTCCTCCCCAGCACAAATACATTCGCTGCTCCGTCCGGGCCCAGATCCGCCACCTTCGCCGGGTCCTGTGCTGCCGGTTGGAGCTTGCCCTGCAACACGTGAGTAAGCCCCCCTCCCCCTGCTGGCAGCCTTGGGTGGGGATTCCAAGCTGGCAGGGCTGAGAAGAGGGTGGCCACGGGGGACGTGCACAAACCGTCCGGCCGATGCTTTGGTGGCGGGGGGGGGTTGACTTTAAGGGGACGGGTGAGGGTGCTCTTCTTCCCCAACCACCGCCCCCCCCCCCGGCCAACACTTTGGATTTAAGCCTAATCCTCCCGGCCCCTTAAAGCTCAAACCCCACTTTCCTCCGACCCGGTCCGGAAAAGGATCGCCGAACTGCTCCAGGCACATCCCTAGCGGAGCGTCTGCACAGCCAAGGGCCGCAGCCCCGGCTCAGGCAGATGCAGGGGAGCAGCCCTCCCAGGGGCCAGGCCGCCTTTGAAAGGAGAAGCCGGAGCACCAGCAAGTGGCCGTGTGGGGCCGCCTCGGCTCACGCAGGGAGAGATGGCAGGGCAAGGAGGGGGTGGGGGGGGTCCCTGTCTGCTTCTGCCGCTCCGTGTGCAGTGCCCAAAGCGGGGACTCCCCATGGCTGGGGAAGGAAGGTCCCGGGCTCCTCCTGAAGCTGATGCCAAAGCGGGGGCAGCGAGATGCCGAGGCCCCCCCCCGCCCACCGTGGGGAGCACTGGGGTCCCCGGCAGCCAGCCAGCCCGGTCCTGGGCTGGCCTGTGGCACAAGCCTCTCCCAGAAGGACGCTGCCACCGCCACAAGGGGCTCCACTGGGGCAGGGAGTCCCAAGAGCCCCTCGTGGAAGCCGCCCCCAGAGGCTTGACTGCCCAGGAAGTCCGGAGCGGGGCGGAGTTCCCGCCAGAGGCTGCTCCTTTCAGCACAGTCGGGCCAGCCGGCAGCGCAGTGTGGGGAGCTGCCTCCTACCGAGTCTGACCCTTGGTCCCTCTAGCTCAGGACTGTCTACACTGACTGGCAGCAGCTCTCCAGGGCTGCAGGCCAGAGTCTTTCCCAGCCCTGCCTGGAGATGTCGCTGCCAAGGATGGCGCCGGGGCCATGCCGAGCCCTGAGCTCCAGCCGCAGTTCCTCAGGGGACCGTCTTGCAGCACCCTCCTGTAGCCTCCCATCCACATGTGGACCAAGGTGGGCCCAGCTTAGCAAAGGGACCAATCCTGCTGACTGCCGCCAGACCAGCTCTCCTCCCTCCGCAGTCTAGTGATTCAGTGTAAATGGGGGGGGGGGCTGAGCACAAAGCAGGGGCCCCACTGGAGGAGTCTCCCCAGAGCAGGACCTAGTGCTGGCCCCACACTCCCCCCCCTTCCGCGGGAGGGGCAGCACCCTCTAGCAGCCTCTGTTGTTGCTGTTGTCCGGTGCGAGATCATCCCGAAGGCGGGGAAACCGAGAAGTCCCAGGTGGTCCCGGCGTGGGGGCGGCTGCAGCCACGTGCCAGGAGCCCAGGGCCCAAGGGCTGCGTGGGGGCCAGTCTGCACGAGGCGCTGGGCTTTCTGGCCGTGGCTGCCTTCCGGGGTGTCTGGGCGGGGGGCAGGCCTCTCCCGGCCAAGGGCTGACAGGATGACTCGGTGGGTGCCTCCTGGTTCGTCAGGCGGCTTTCCCACTGGTCTGGCTTCTGGCCCCACGAGGCCGCTGCTCAGTCCAGGCGGAGACCCCTCGGCGGAGGCCAGCTTCCTCCTTGGGGCTGAGTGCCTGTCTCTGCCGGGGAGGGGGCGCGGGGGCGACCGGCTGCTGCTCACGGGGGCTCCCCCTCCTGTCCAGGTCCACATCCTGTTCAACGGCGAGGTGCTCCCTGATCACATGACCCTGAAGCAGCTCTGGCTCTCCCGCTGGTTTGGCAAGGTAAGGGGGCTGGGTGCCTGCCGGGGGGGGGCCTCCTCCCCGCCCACCCGCCCGCCTCCGGCAGAGCCCAGCTGCTCACGGGCCTCTCTTTGCTTCCAGCCGGCCCCTCTGCTGCTGCACTACAGCGTGAAGGAGAAGCGGAGGTAGGGGCCAGAGCCGAGAGGAGACCCTCCACTGGACAAGAGCCCCCCCCCAACGCCGCCGCCCCCCCCCCTCAGATTCTTAATTTAAGCCTCCCTTTGCTTCAATAGGAATTTATTTTTGGAATAAAAATGGAAACTGGCTGCCTCTCGTAGCTCTTCTGTCTGAGGACCAGGCCCTCCGGGGAGCAGCCGGGCTTCATCCTCGGGAGTGGCGGGTTGTGCGAGGAGGCCCAGCTGCCTCTGCTTCCCGGAGCTCTGCCTGCTCCTTTCTCTCCCACCCTCCCCACTGCCTGCGGGCTGGCTGTTGTGTGGGGCGGGAAAGAGACCGGGGGGCGGGGGGGCGCCAGGGGGCAGAGGGACAAGCTGCTCCTAGCCAGGCGGCTACAGGGTGCAGTTTTCCAGGCTTGCCAGCAGGTGGCAGACACACACCCCTTTTGGAAGCTGGGGCTGGCTGGGTGGGAGCAATCCCTGCTGGGAGGGGCCGGTCCTCCATCCCCCCTCGCCCCCCCCCCGCAGAGTGATTTAATGCACCGCCAGTTCAGGCGCCTTTAGCAAGCGGCAGCTGGGGAGATTAATCTCCGTCAGCCCTCCCCCCCCACCCCCCTGTCAGGCTTCCAAGGAGGAGTGATGAGCAAAGAATGATTCTAGGCACAGCCCCCCCCCTTCTCCCTCCTCCAGGGATGATGCCGTCAGGAGCCCCCTGCTGAGCGGGTGGGGCTAGTCCCCTGGCAGAGGCGCTTGGCCAGTTCGGAGTGGCTGTTGTGGCCAGTGGGACTTCTGGATTCTCCTCCAGGCCCTGGTGATGGCTGGGAGGGGCCCTCGATGGGGAAGGACTCTGCAGGCTGCCCCTTCTGGCCTCTGGCATGCCTGCCCGCTCAACAGGTGCCGCGTGCTCACATGCCGCAGCCTGCAAGGGGGCCAGAGCCATAAGGACCGCCCTGCTGGATCACGACCGCGGCCTAGAGTCCAGCCTCCTGATTCACACAGTGGCCTCTGGGGAGCCCACCGGCCAGAGGCGAGGGCACGCCCTCTCTGCGGCTGTTCTTGCTCCCCTGCAGCTGGGACTCAGACTGAGGCATCGTGCCCCTGAGGCTGCAGGTGGTGGCCTATTAGCCACTAGACTAGTAGCCATGGATAGATCTGTCCTCCACGAATGTGTCTAAGCCCCTTTTAAAGCCATCCAAGTTAATGGTCATCACCACTTCCCATGGCACAGAATTCCATCGGGCAATTGTGCACGTTGTGGAAAAGTCCTCCTTTGTCGGCCCTAAAATTCTCAGCCCTGTTTCATGGGGTGACCCCTGGTTCTAGTGGGGGGGGGTGAGAGAGGGAGAAATTTCTCTCCATCCACTCTCTACTCAATGCAGAATGTTATGCACCTCTATCTCCCCGTAGTCATCTCTTTAAACAAACAAACAACCCCTGGATGCTGGATCTTTGCCTCATAAGGAAGGTGCTTTTGGCCCATGACCATCTTGGTTGCCCTCTTCTGTACCTTTGCTAGGTGTACAGTGTCCGCCTTAAGATACGGTGACCAGAATGGTACACAATACTCCAAATGTGGCCGCACCATAGATCTGTATAAGGGCATTATAACACTAGCATTTAAATTTTCAGTCCCCTTCCCAATGATCCCTAGCATGGAATTCGCTTTTTTCACACACAGAGTAGACACTTTCAATGAGCTGTCCAAAACAATCCCAAGATTTCTCTCCTGGTCAGTCACTTGGTAGCTTGGCACCCATCAGCATATACAGGTGAAACTCGGAAAATTAGAATATCATGCAAAAGTCCATTAATTTTAGTAATGCAAATTAAAAGGTGAAACTGATATATGAGACAGATGCATTACATGCAAAGCGAGATAAGTCAAGCTTTAATTTGTTATAATTGTGATGATCATGGCGTACAGCTCATGAAAACCCCAAATCCACAATCTCAGAAAATTAGAATATTACATGGAACCAAGAAGACAAGGATTGAAGAATAGAACAATATCGGACCTCTGAAAAGTATACAGTGTACTGTGCTTGATTGGCCAGCAAACCCGCCTGACCTGACCCCATAGAGAATCTATGGGGCATTGCCAAGAGAAGGATGAGAGACATGAGACCAAACAATGCAGAATTGCTGAAGGCCGCTAATGAAGCATCCTGGTCTTCCATAATACCTCATCAGTGCCACAGGCTGAGAGCATCCATGCCACGCTGCACTGAGGCAGTAATTGCTACAAAAGGGGCCCAAACCAAGTACTGAATACATATGCATGCTTATACTTTTCAAAAGTTCCTATATTGCTCTATTCTTCAATCTTTGTCTTCTTGGTTCCATGTAATATTCTAATTTTCTGAGATTGTGGATTTGGGGTTTTCATGAGCTGTACGCCATGATCATCACAATTATAACAAATTAAGGCTTGACTTATCTCGCTTTGCATGTAATGCGTCTGTCTCATATATCAGTTTCACCTTTTAATTTGCATTACTGAAATTAATGGACTTTTGCACGATATTCTAATTTTCCGAGTTTCACCTGTATGTGAAGTTGGGGTTCCCCACCCCATATGCATAAGAATAGCCCTGCTGGATCAGGCCCAAGGAAGCCCATCTAGTCCAGCATCCTGTTTCACACCGTGGCCCACCAGATGCCACTGGAAGCCACAGGCAGGAGTTAAAGGCATGCCCTCTCTCCTGCTGTTACTTCCCTGCAACTGGTACTCAGAAGAATCACTTATTTATTTATTTATTTATTTATTTATTTATTTATTTTTCCATTTATATTCCATTCTTCCTCCAAGGAGCCCAGAACAATGTACTACATACTTGAGTTTGTCTTTCACAACAACCCTGTGAAGTAGGTTAGGCTGAGAGAGAAGGGACTGGCCCAGAGCCACCCAGCTAGTCTCATGGCTGAATGGGGATTTGAACTCGGGTCTCCCCGGTCCTAGTCCAGCACTCTAACCACTACACCACGCTGGCTCCTTTACACTTTATCCCATGACTGCTAAGTTTACTCCAGAGCCTTTGATGGGAAACTTTGTCAAAAGCATTTAGGAAGTCCAAGCATACTATTTATTTATTTTATTTATCATGTTTCTATACCGCCTGATATGTACATCTCTAGGCAATGTACAAAATTTAAAATATTTACAAGTTACAAATTAAAACACATGACAGAAACAATAGACTAAAATATTTATTAAAACAAGTTTTTAAAATTATTAAAAATTAATTCTAATTAAAAGCCTGCGAAAACAGGAGAGTCTTGAGGTTCTTCCTGAAAACAAACCGAGAAGGAGATGCTCTTATTTCAGCAGGGAGCATCTTCCCAAGCCTTGGGGCAGCCACAGAGAAAGCCCGGTCCTGGGTCGCCACTGGACCTCTCCAGAAGATCGTAACAGGCAGGAGGGTTCATGACAAAGGAGGCACTCTCTCAAATAGCCTGGACCCAAGCCGTTAAGGGCTTGGTAGGTAAGAACCAGCACTTTGTATTTCACCCGGCAGCCAGTGCAGTTCTTTCAAAACTAGTGTTATGTGGTCCTTTCGTGTTGTCCTAGAGAGCAATCTGGCTGACGTATTTTGTACTAATTATAGTTTCTGGACTATGTACAAAGGCAGCCCCACATAGAGCACATTACAGTAGTCAAGCCAGGAGGTTACCAGCATATATACCACTGTTTTAAGTCATTCACCTCTAGAAATGGAAGTAGCTGACGTATCGGCCAAAGCTGATAAAAAGTGTCCCTGGCCTCGGCCAAGGAAAGGGTCCTTTCTAAGGGAGCATTCCTCTTCCTCAGACTGATGTCGATGGAGGGTCTTCTGCCTGAAGCGCCATGCCTTGGAGGCCTCCTGAAAGGACACCCATGGGGCCACTCTTTTGCTAGGAAGCTCTCTCTGAAACTTAGCCAGAACAGATCTGCTGCAAATCCTTGTCCCACCCTCGGGTTGGTATTTCTTCGATGTGTCGATGCTGATGTCGATGCAGGTAGCTGTGGCTCTGTTGCCTAAGAATGGACGAGAGCAGAGGTCTCTGCCCCGGCCGGGGCTCACAATGAAAAAATGGACACAAGGGAGACCACAGCAGAAGCAGGAGAGAAGTGGCCCTGGTGGCAGAGGAAGAAGGTGGGGTGTGGCAGGGCTGTGCTTGGCTCCTGCTTTTCCACGGGAAGCTCCAAGTGGCTCAGGCCACGGCAGGATGGGACCCTCCTCTTCAGTCTGCCCACAGCCTGCCCCCGCCTTTCCACTTGGGGTCAGTGTAGGATTTGCATGTGAGACCTCCCATCCTGTTGCAAATCTGCTGCCTGACCAGCTCATGGTCAAAACAAACCGCAACTCAGGAGCCCCTGGAAGCCCAGAGGGAGGGGCAGCCCTGCGGCGGGCGGGGCATGGTGTGGCTGGAGGCTACGCGGGGTGGGGGGGTCTCCTCCTCCTCGCCCGGCCAGCACAGGCCACGGCCTCAGCAGCAGCCAGCAGCGAGCAGCCCCGGGTGGCTGGGTGGGTCTGAGCAGCATCCAGACCCAGGCCTCTTCCTTCTCGGGGCCACGCGGCTGGCTTCTTCCCCCGCTTGCAAGCCCAGCCAGAGCCCTGCTCGGCGGCCTCAGGAGTCGGACCGGGCCAGCAGTAGCATCAGCAGCAGGTCCTGGGCAGGGCCTGGAGGTGGCTGGTCGCCCAGCTCCTCGGACTCCGCCTGGCGGCCAAGACACAGCGCTTCTTCCCTTTCTCCGGCTGCCAGGGGGGCTCAGGCTCCTCCTCCTCCTGCGCAGCTTCCCTCGAGCCCCTCTTGCGACCGGCCCGCCGGCAAACCCCCTGCGGGCGGCTGTTGCGTTGTGGCCGGCAACTGGGAACTGGGGCTGCTGCTGCTGCTGCTGCTTTGGGCTTGATGGGCGCCGCGTGCTGCTGCGCTTTGGAAAGCAGCCCCCCCCCGCCCCGGCGGCTTCTGGACGGTGCTTCCTTGGCGCGCAGCCCCTCCTCCCCAAGGCGGCGGCGGCGGCGGCTGCTTCCACACACCGCCCCCCCCGCCCGCCGCTCCTCTTCCTCCTCTGGCTGGCTGCGCGTCCTCTTCCTGCCACCAGCGGGCGGGGCTCCCCCCCGGGGCTCCCCCCCCGCTCCCGCATCCCTTTCCATCCTGCTCCGAGGAGGTGGGATGCGGCCGCCCCCTGCGTCTTCGGCGGGGGCGGCGGCGGCGGCTGCTCCCTCCTCCCCCCACCCGCGGGCCCCGGCGGCGCCCCCTCCTCTCTCGGCTGCTGCTTCTTCTTCTCGCCCTGCCCGCAGCGGGCCATTTCCTCCACCGCCTCCTCAGCAGCACCTCGGGCCGCTGGCGATGATTTACGGGGCACCGGCTGCTGGCTGGCCGTCCTCGTGGCCCGGGCTTCACCCCTGAGCCAGCCCGGCGGCGGCTGCTGCTGCTGCTGCTGACCCGCAGCCCCACCCCGCCTGCCGAGGCCGGAGCCGCCCTCGGGGGATATCTGGTTACCCGGCCGGCCCAGCCCTCCCCCGCACCCGGCCCAGCTGTTGGCTATTCCTCACCCGGCCGGCAGCAGAGTTGGCAGCAGCGGCGGCGGCGGCAGGGAGGCGGCCGGGCGGGCGGGCCTGGGGTCCGGGGGGCTGCCCCGCCCACCGCAGCCCTTGCTAAGTATGTGGTGAAATGCAGGGCGAGGGGTCAGAGAGCCCAAGGCTGTTGGGGGGGGGGACGGGACGCGGCCCTCCGCCTCCTCTGGCCAGTGCTCTGCGCTTCCAGGGAGGTGCCCCCCCTTGACTAGTGTAGAGTGCCTGCCCCTTGGCCACCCTGGCCCCCCCCCCCGCGCCTTGAAAAATACCAAGCTAGGGAGTCGGCAGGTGTGCAGCCAATGCTTGGTCCTGGGAAGGGGTGCCTTGGAGCATGTGCAGAGTGCTTCTGCTTATGACTGAGTAACCACAGTGCGGTGGCTCTGCCCCTTTGGCCATAGATTGTGGGGGAGAAAAAAGAAGGGGGGGCCTAAATGAAATCCACTAGCCACAGGTGCCCGCACTTCCTCCAGTCCAGCCCCACCACCAGTGTGGGGGGGGGGGGGGCAAGCCCTGCCCTGCCCTGCTGCTGAGTCTGAAGATGGGAGCAGAGCTGAGATGAGAGGGGCAGGCCTCTGGGGGCCAGCCAGGCGCCCATTGCCATGGCGTGGCTGTTTCGCCAGGGAGGGGCATGCACTCCCAACGTGCTCAGAGACTCCCCATTCAGCACTGCAGCACCTGCTCTGAGTCTTGCCCTGGCAGAGAAGCCAGCTCGAGGTGGGGGCCTCTTTGCCTCCCCGCCCCCTCCCAGGGCCAGGAATGAGGAGGCAGGGTCAGGCGGGGGGGGGCAACCCTTTGATGCAGCAGCCCTCCCTCGTCATGCTCTGGGGCGGCTAATGGCTGAGGGCAGTCCCAGGGCAGGGGCTGGGGTAACCTGAGCCCGCCCCCCCCCACCGCCACCACCTTCTCCTCCTGCCTGTGCCTAATTGGGCGGGGAGGGGAGCAGAGGGCTGCGAGCTGAGGCTGCCCTGGCATGCGGGGGGGGGGGACGGAGGGAGGGGCGACAGGCCCTGTAGGTGCTACACAGATGCCGGCTTCGCGGCAGGGGTGAGGATGCGCGCGCACGCATGCATTTGCACATATGGCCTCCCTCCTTGTGCGCGTGCATCTCGACCACCCTTGCAGGAGAAAGCAGACTCCCCCAGAATATAGCAGCCTGCTGCTCTGTGCCAGGGGGACAAGTTGCTGCTCAGGCTCCAAGCCGAGTCCCTGGCACGTTCAAGCGACGGAACTCTCTGCCACCGCAAGGAAGGAAGCGGGCTTCATTATCGCTGCTGGTCTTGGGCTGGAGCTTGGTTCAGGCACCCCCACCCCCGTTCCCTTGGGCTTCAAGAGCCTCCCTCCTGGGCCTGTCTGCGATTGTTCCTGCCAGGGGCGGTGTGGGGCTCCCTCCCCCATGGGGAGGCCTGCCTGCCTGCCTGCCGCGGGCGTGCATGTCGTGGGCACCCCGAGAACACAACAAAAGACGAGCAGCAGCTCCTCTCCGTGGCCAGCAGGGGGCCCCGGTGGCCGCTGCTCCTCTCCCCAGACGCGCCTCGGGAGACCGGCGGCCCGGGCGGGAGGGAGGCTGGCCCGGGAGCCCCGAGGAGGAGGAGGAGGAGCCTTCACTGGGCGGACAGGTCAGGCCCGCTCCGTCCCTCCCAAGAGGTGATGGTGCCGGTGGCTTGGGTCGTCGGTAGTGAGGCAGGAGGGGCACTCTGCACACGCGCAGCAGGACGCTCGTCTTCCTGCAGCTGCTGCTGGAAAAGCCGCTTCCTTCCGAGCAGAAGCCTCGGCCGAGCGAAGCGAGCTCGCCCCCTCTTCCCAACACACGCGCCCCCGCCCACCTCGGCCTCCCCCCCCCCCGCCCCACCGCCCCGCGAGGTAGAGAGCGCTGCCATGTGGCTGTCAGCGCCGGGATGAGCTGTCAGCGCAAGCGAGGAGACGCTGCTGCCCAGAACGAGCTGCTCGCGGGAGACGCCGCTAATGAGAAAATCCAAAGGCAATTTGGTCGCCGGCGGGGCCCGACGGGCATCCCGCAACCGCACAGCCGGATCCGGCGGGCCCCAGCTGAGCAGCCGTCAAGCTGCCAGCGAGCCGCGGAGCGCCTGGGCCTGACGTGGCCCGGGGGGCGGGGGGGGCGAGTCTGGCAGCACCTGCCCCCCCCGCCTCTCCCCCTGGGGATTCCGGGAGATGCTTCCTGGCCAGAACAGGCGCCCCCCCCCAGTGACCGCAGCCCCAGGAGGGGGGGCACAGGCCCTCTGAGCAGGGGCAGGATGCTTGGGCTTGCCCTGGAAGGGGGTGGAGAGGCCCTGGTGGTGGCCTGATGGCCATGCCCGGCAGCAGCTGCACGCCTGGCTCCCTGCCCCCAGCGCTGGGGGGGCGGTGCTCGGCCTCAGCCGCCCCCCCCCCCCCAGCCGTGACTCACTCTGGCTCTCCTGGATGGGCCTTGCCTGCTTCCCCGGCCCTCCCAGAGGAACTGCTGGCCACAGTGAGGACGGGAAGAGCCTCCTTCCAGGGGCTTCCTTCCTGCCTCCCTGCCTCCAGGAGGATGCCGCTCACGGATGCTGGCACCGGCTCCGCAGGCCCTTGCCCCATTGTTCTTCCATGCCTGGTCCTGTTGAGCAGCGTCCTGGTGGAGGCCAGGAGGAGACTAGGGGGAGCCCCCCCCCCGGTGCCCGCAGGGCCTGGGAAGGGGTTGGTGGCAGCTGGCAGGGAGGGAGGGAGCAGCCCCAAGCGGAGCTTCCTTTGGGGGCTGGGTGAGGCCGCCGGGGGTGCGCTGGGGTAGCCGCTGCACTCATGGGGGGGGCAGGGATCAGGCCAGTACCCAAGACCCCGCCAAGGGCCAGGCGGGCACACCTTCCAGGATGCCACCCATGGGCAAGCCCTTTGCTTTCCTTGGCTGCCTTGCCTGCCCTGCTGCTGCTGTTCTCCAGAGTAGGCAGGTTTGGGTACAGACAGGAAGCTGGCACTGGTGCTCAGCGCCCCACACGACAGCGGGGGAGAGACAGAAGCGTGGCGGCGCCTTCCTGCCTCGGAGGCTTCCTTCCTCGGGGCCTTTGGCTGCTCAGCTCTGGCCGCCCAGCCGCGCAAGTGGCAAAGGGCCCCCTCCTGCCCCCTCCACCGAGGAAGCCCGGAAGAGGAGCACGTGAGCGCCGCTTGGGCATAGCTTCTGCCCCGCCCGGGGCACTGCCCCCCCCCCGACCATGGCACTGTCGGGGCCGCTCTAGCTGCACATGCATTTGGATGAGATGAGCAGGGCTAGCTGGGGGCAGCTGGGGTCCCGCGGGGGTCTTTGGCTCTGGCGGCGGCTGCTGCTGCCTGTGGCTGGTGGTCCCTCCATCCCAGCAGCTGTGGGCCTGGGAAGCTGCCCCCATGCAGGCTCAGACCGGGCAACAGGGCATATTCCCGGTGCGCCCCACCAGCGCGCCGCCCGTGCCCCGCAGCACTCAACAGCAGTGAATACTCCCACCCTCCAGCAGCCATTATCCTGCTCCAAACCCGGCGCCCTCCTCCTCCTCCTCCTCCCCCCCTCGGTGCTCCCGGCCCGGCCCTGGCCCCGTGCAAGGAGATCCAGCAGGGCCAATGCCCTGTTCAGGGAGCTAAGGAGGGGGGGGGAGGTTGCTCCTGCTGCTCCCCCCCCCAACCACACACAGACCTGAATGGCTGGCCTGACAAACGCGGCCAGTCTGCAGGCAGCCTGGCTCTCAGGCAGGACAGGAGAGAGTGGAGAAACCGTGGGCAGCCCTTCCTGCCTCCCCACCCTCTGGAGAGATGCTCCTTTCCCTGCAAGGGCGCTCCGTGTCTGGGACCCTCCCCGCCTCCTCCCGTCCCAGCACCCCAGACTGGCCATCAAGCACATGCAGCAAGGCCTGAGGGCTGTGCCAGGCAGAGGGTGCTGGGTGGGTGCCCCACAGGACAGACACCCCCCCCACACTGCGCGGTCTGGCTTGATCCCTGATGATCCCTCCCTCCCTTTTCTCCAATGAGGTGCCAGCAGTCCTGGCCTTGGCCCTGGGAAGTGTGCAAAGGACAGGAGTTGGGGGGCCGGGCTGCTCTCAGCAAGGCCCCCCCCCACCCCAGGCCCCTCTTGCTTTGGTGCCAGCAGCCAGGCTAGAAATCCCTTTGGCACCTGGGAATGTCAGCTCCTGTCCCTGCTCCCTGCTGAAGGGCAGCCAGAGCCCCCCCCCCACCCTTGCCTAGGGCTCTGAGCTGGCCTGCTCCCTGGCCGGCAGCAGCCAACCCACAGGGGCTTCCCAGAGCGGAGAGCAAAGCGTCCATCTCCGGCCAGCTCTGAGCTGGGAGCTCTGCTGAAGGGATCCCACAAGCTCAGCAAGTCTCGGGCCAAGGAGGAAGCAGAGCTCTCCCTGCGGAAGCCGCCTCCTTCCTCCAGCTCTATTCTGGGCCTGCCGGGCCTGCCGGTGTCCTTGAGGGCTCCCCCACTCTCTCTCTCTCTCCCCTCTGGGGCAGCCCTCCTGGGTCCAGGCAGCCCCTTCCCCATCCCGTGTGTCGCCCCCGTCTCCCTGCTCAGAAGAAGACCTGCCCCCAGATCGGATCCAGATCTCATCCTGGCCACAGTCCTCCTCACCTGGGTGCTCAAGCAGGATCAGCCCTCCTCCAGAGGAGCGTGGAAGGTGCGGGGAGATCCCTCAGGCGGGCGGAGGGGCCAGGAGAGGAGGAGGGCGGCTCACGCTGCCTGCCTGACTAGCAGCCCTGCTGGGTCAATCTGCCGGCTTAGCCAAGATGCTCTGCTGCAGAGAGGAGGAGAAGCTCCCGAGGGGCTGGTGCTCAGCCTTCCGCCTGAAGAGCCTCGGGAGAGTCGCCCTCTTGGGGATCGGCGCGAGCTTCCTTTGCGAGGAATGGGCAGGCCGGGTCCTCTCCCTCAGTGATGCCCCTGATTCCGGGATGAGCCATTTGGGCCAAGCCAGCTTCTGCTGCCCCACGAGGCTGGATGCAGCCCAGCAGCAGGGACCCCATTGCTGCCTGCCTGCCTGCCTGGGAAGGAGACTGTGTCTCTGTGTGCGCCAGGCCCCAGGCAGGCAGGCAGGCAGGCAGGCAGGCTGGCTGGCTGTGTTTGGCTTGCTGGGCCACTCATCCAGGCTGATGCAGTAGCCGAGTTTGGAAGGGGCTCCCTGACGAGCACAAAGCACATGGCACCGTCCTACTCACTGCTCCTCTCTGCTGCTGCTGCCGCCGCTGCTGCTGCTCTGGGCTTGGCCTGATGATGACAGTTACTTCTGCACTGAGGGCTGTGCTGCCTGCAGCTAATATTATCATGCCCTTATACAAAACGATGGTGTGGCCATGCCTGGAGTGCTGCGTACAGTTCTGGTCACCATATCTTAAGAAGGACATTGTAGATCTGGAGAAAGTGCAGAAGAGGGCAGGCAACCCAGATGATCAGGGGCCTGGAGCACCTTCCTTAGGAGGCAAGACTACAACACCTGGGGCTTTTTAGTTTAGAAAAAAGACGACTGTAGGAAGACATGATAGAGGTCTATAAAATCATGCATGGTGTGGAGGAAGTGGAGAGAGAGAAATTGATTTTAAAAGGGGTGGGGGATTAACCTATGATTAATATCCCAATAAAAAGGGCAGCATAAAAGTGCATGTCCCACCATCTCAACCTCCAATTTTTCACATAGGCATGTCCATTCCAACTATGGGTTGTTACAAAATCTACTCTCCATCAGAGCTGAAAGGAGCACATTAAAACGAGCCACCATAAATGCTCTACAATGTCTCGAAATTGTAAAATGAACAAGGGAGCTAGCGAGCCTTAAGTCCATCCTAGCCCCGCCTAATCTGGCATAACAAGGAACCCGGCTAAATTCCATGTCAAAAAATACGTCGTCTGAGTATCAATGTGGCACTATCATAGCCCAGTGATAACAAAAAATCAGGGAGGAGTCCCTCAGCCAAAGGTTTTTCAGCAGGTGCTCTCCAAGCATGACTTGTCCCCTTAGCTAAGCAGGGTCCACCCTGGTGGCATTTGAATGGGAGACTAGAAGTGTGAGCACTGGAAGAGATTCTCCCCGCAGAGGATGGAGTGGAGCCACTCTGGGAAGAGCAGAAGGCTCCGAGAGAGAGCTGAGAGAGATTCCTGCTTGTAACCCTGGAGAAGCTGCTGCCAGTCTGTGAAGACAAGAGTGAGCAAGATGGACCCAGGGTCTGACTCAATAGATGGCAGCTTCCTAGGTTCCTAGGTTCAGTTTCAACCCAGAGTGGAAAAGAGAGGGCCCTGGTTGGCCTCCACCCTCGATAATCCCGCCTCCAAGCACAAAGCAGCATTATAGGCACACGACGAAACATACAGCAGCAGAGTGAGGGCTTTTGCCTCAAAAACCCTGATAGCCAAGGGAATATATTGGCCCCAACTGATGGGAAAATCTGAGTGTTGCAGTGGCGACTATAACATGATTAATATGGGCTTCCAGCTACTGGGAGCATGAAAAACAACACCCAGGTATTTATCACACGACACTTGGTCAGGGTTGAACCCATTGATCTGCCCTTTATGTAAGCCCGGTTTCCTAGCCAAAATCAGTACTGCCGTGTTTTGATAATCAATATATAGAAGTTCCTTTCTACAAAAAGCCGCCAAAGCTCCTAATATTCTTCTCAGCCCTGTAGGTGTCTGTGGCAGAACAGCCGCATGTTGACCGCACGGTGACTTGCCTGCCTGGTGCGAAGGTGGTGGACATCAGGCAGCGTCTAGACAGGCTCCTAGGCAGTGCTGGGGAGGAGACCGCTGTCGTGGTGCACGTCGGCACCAATGATGTGGGGAAATGCAGTCGGGAGGTCCAGGAAGCCAAATTTAGGCCAATAGGTAGCGTATTGAAGTCCAGGACCCCCAAGGTAGCATTCTCAGAAATGCTACCTGTTCCACACGCAAGTACAGTGAGACAGGCAGAGCTGAGGGGTTTCAATGCATGGATGAGACGTTGGTGCCGGGAGGAGGGGCTTAGATTTGTTAGGCACTGGGACAGATTTTGGGGCAAGCAAGGCCTGTACAAAAGGGACGGGCTGCACTTGAACCAAGATGGAACCAGACTGCTGGTGCTTAAAATCAAAAAGGTTGCAGTGCAGCTTTTAAAATGACACCTGGGGAACAGCTGATGGGAGCTGGGCAGTATCCCATTTGGCAAAAGCCATCCTTTAAAGTGTGAGGCTGCAAAGAATTCAGATAAAACAGAAGGGGACAGAGCAGAACTGCATAAAGAGCAGATGGGAGCCGGTGCCAGCAGGTCAAAGAGTCAAAAGAAAGATAGCGTACATCAGGTGAGAGATTCAGCATATAGGTGCTTATATGCCAATGCCAGAAGCCTCCAAACCAAGGTGGGTGAGCTGGAGTGCTTGGTTGCTAATGCAGAAATAGACATAGTGGGCATAACAGAAACATGGTGGAAGAGTGAGAACCAGTGGGACACTGTTATCCCTGGGTATAAACTCTATAGAAAGGACAGGGAGGGGCGCCTTGGAGGAGGGGTAGCACTGTATGTTAAAGAAGGGATAGAATCTAACAAGCTAGAAAACCTAAGTGGACTGGAGTCCTCCACAGAAACTCTGTGGGTGACTATACAAGGCCGGAAAGGGAACGTGCTACTGGGAACTTGCTATCGCCCTCTCGATCAAAATGCCAAAAGTGACTGGGAGTTGCAGCAGGAAATCAGGGAGGCGTCAAGGAGAGGCAGGGCTGTAATCATGGGTGACTTCAATTACCCACACATAGACTGGGTGAATTCACAGTCAGGTCAGGACAAAGAGGTCAAATTTCTAGATCCGCTGAATGACTGTGTCCTGGAACAGCTGGTCTTGGAGCCAATCGCCTCGCTTCTTGCACTGCATATGTGGATTTCTGCCCATCTGGGGGCGGCATCATCAGGCAGGTGAGGCAGGTCCCGGGGTTGGCTGAGCTCCTTCCCTGTCCAGCTGTGACTCCAGCTGCTGGCGACAGGGAGCCCAGGCCCAGGGGAGGCAGCCTGCTGGCTAGCCACGCCCCCAGCCCTGGCACTCTCTGTAGCCACGCCCCTCGCTCTCCCCAGCCTCCCAGATCAGGGGGAAGGATTCTCCTGGCATCCAGAACTTTGCTTCTGCAGCCCAGTGCTGCCCCCAGGGAGTGCCAAGGGGTGTGGCTAGCTGGCTGGCACCCTCCTGTCCCCCCTGGAGCTGGGTATAGCATGGCCACCCTTGAGTGGGGGGTGTCTGGGGGCTGGGGGTGTCCAGAGACCCCCTGCTGCCTCCCTGTCCCCCCACAACTCGTGCTGGCAGCACTTTGACATCACTGGGCTCGTGTGTCTGTTTGGGGAGGCCCCGCTCCCGGGGGGGGCAGGCCGTCCCCTTAAGGCTCACTTCTTCTAGCTTTCAGCCAGCTTGGTGACACCATCAGGCTGGCTTGGCTCACCTGGAGCCCCGCCACCCAGGTGGAGGTGGGTGGGAAAGGTGGGCCAATATGGGCAGGCAATGAAGGCGGCCAAGGGGGGCATCTCTAGATCTCCTCCCAGGCCACCTCTGGCCTTGCTGCGCCCCACCTGGAGACGGCCTGTAGGTGGCTAAAGGTTCTGTGGAGAAGACAGAGGGGCTGCCCCCCCCCCAGAGGGGGCACAGTGGCTCTGGCTTCTGGTTTGTCTTGGGTCTCCTTGTGGGCATCCTGGACCTCCACACCGCCCCTTTCCCTTCTTAAAAGGACCCCAAGAGGTAGTGGTGTCACTAGAATGGAGCAAATGGGGGCAAAGAGCCTGGAGCCCCCAGATCCTAGGGGCCCCCAGCCCCACCCTTCCCTATTTTCTTCATGATCTCCCTCACTCCGCGGGGGGACCCCCACTCCCCTCGCGATGTCCCTTCCGAGAGGACGCCAGCCTCATTCCGTGTGTTTGCGCCAGGTGGCAACAGATCAGCAGGAAAAGCCGGGCCACGCGCCCTCCGAGGACCAGGTCCAGCATCTGGGCAGAGCCAAGGCCTCCGTCTCTCCGCCTCCTCCGCTGTTGGGGAGATGCCGAGAAGGGCCCTGCCACAGAGGAGGGCTTTGGGGCAGGCGGGCAGGCAGTCCATACAGGCGGAGAAGGCTGCCTTTGCTGCAGCTGCTGAGGCCTGAGGGCCAAATGCAGCCCTTTGAAGGGTGCCCAGAACCAGGCTGGGGCGGGGCGGCACCCTTCTCGTAGCAGGGAGTCCCAGGAGCCCTCCATCCCACTCAGAGGCGTAACTAGGGAAAACAGCGCCCGGGGCAAGCACTGAAATGGCGCCCCCCCCACCGTGCCCCCCCCGCCAGCCCCCCAACATACTACATTATACTTAGGCTTTTCCTCACAAGCACCCGCCGCCGCCGCCAAGACAGGCCACTGACTGACCGCCAGGCACCAGCAAAGCAATGGGGGGGGGGGCGTGCAGCCAGCGTGGAAGGGACCACTCATGGGGAAGGGGGCACCGACATGCTCCCTTGACTGCTGCAGCGCTGCTGCACTGAGCAGGAAACATTTGTATTAACAAAAAATTTTAAAAAAAAATTTAAAAAAATTGGTCATGGCAGCGCCCCCCACGTGACCAGAAAAGATGGCGCCCGGGGCACGTGCCCCCCCTGCCCCCCTATAGTTACGCCTCTGATCCCACTCCCATCAGCAGCCTCTTCTGGCCTGGCCCATGGCAAGAGCTGCCTGCCTGGGCCCAGCCTCCTCTCCATCTGGGAAACCTCCAGCTCGCCTAGGGACGGGGCTGGGACATGATGCCCCCCACCACCACCCAGGCCAGCTTCTGGGGGCACTCTCATGCTGCCCTGTTGGCTAGAAATCTAGGGCTGGCACGCTTCTCATGGTCCACAGCTCATGTTGGCCCTGAAGGTTTTCAGTTTTGTGTCTGCACCTGACGGCCCGCAGGCTGCTCACCTGCTACCAGTGATTAATGCCTTGCGAGGGGGCGGGGCCACAAGCCTAGCCGGAGGAAGAGCTCTGGGAAACTCTAAGCGGCTCCTTCTGGGCCTCGTGTCAGTCACACTTGATGCCAAGTGGGTGAAGGACTACGGAAGACGCCCCTGAAAGGGGGGCGGGCGGACCCTGATGAGGTGAGCCTCTGGCGTGGAGGGGGAGTGTGGCACCACCGCAGCACTGCCCCCTCAGACCCCGCCCGCCCGCCCGCCTTGCTCTGCTCCTCCCAAGGCCCTGTCCCCCCCCCGCCCCCCCACTCCTCCTCGGAAGGAACCGGCAAGCAGGGCCCGTGGCGGGGGTTGTGTTTCCAGAAGCGCCCTGTCTGTCGAGCAGGGATGTGTCGCTCCGAATGGAGTGTATTGATCCGGCCATGCCGTGGGTCAGCGATACCATTAACCCCAACAAGGCTGCTGGGCCGCAACACACAAAGGTTAATTAAAAATAAAAGTTCAGCTAAATAAACCAGCTCATCTCCTCCACGGCGGAAGGAAGCGTGTGTGTGCGGGGGCCGGGGGGGCGCTTTGCTTCATGCCAGGGCTGTGAATCGATCCTCTCCGCACCCTTTTCTCTGCACTGCCTCCCAGCAAAGCGCCTGTGCGCCCGGGCTCCTCTTGGGAGCGCAGAAGGACAGGCACACTCCGGCCGGCCATGTGGCTGCCCCACGCGGCTGCAGCCGGCCAGTACTGCCCGCTAGGCGGGGGGGGCCCTGGGCCATGCTCGGGACACCCCTGCCCAGGCTCCGGGGCCTGGGAATTGATCCCAGAGCTCTGCCCCGCTGCAGCCAGCCCTGGGTTGAGCCCTGACTGGGGTTGGGCTTCGGTACCCGGAGAGCCGCAAGTGCCCGCCTGACCCCCCACCCCCCCACCCTCTGCGGAGGCCCTGCTGTGCCCCTGCCACCCCCCGAGGCATGTTTGGGGGCCACGCAGGAGCTGGCCTCTTCCATCACCGTCTCTGGGCCCACTCCCACCTTGCTATGCCGCTGGGCCGATGGGAGCTGGGCAGGGCCCCATCCGGCAATAGCCGACCTTTCCAGTGCCAGGGCGCCAAGGACTCCGACCAAACAGACGGGGACAGAAGAGAGCTGCCGAACGAGCAGACAAGAGCCTGTGCAGCCGCCTGCGGCCGAAGGCCTTTCCCCGGGAAGGAGTTCAGAGCCATCTTGGCCCAGACAGAGGGCTCCGTGTCGGCATTTTATTCTTTAAACTCTAGTTGCTTTCAACTGTATTGTTCGACTTTGGCATGAAAGCGAGCCGCTCCAGGCAGCCTCCCCTCATGGTAAGAAAAGGGCAGGACAGCCATTTCGAGGAAGGCTGTACCTTTGCTACCCATGCAAAACCTGACAGGCGGCTTTCCGTATCCACTAGCATGCATCCAGCCTCTGCCGGCACGTTGCTGCCCTGGCTGTGTGGCTCTCTTCCTTCTGCGGGCTTTGGCTGCTAAACGGAGGGTTTGCCTGGGGCAGTTGTGGCGGTTGTTTGAAATGGCATGTGGGGGTCACTCCGCACAGCTCGCTGCTTATGGACCCTTTGGGTTCCTCCTTACCCCTCCCCTGGACTGCAGTGCCCGGGAGGCCTTTCCCAGAGGAGACTGTCCAGTCCCCTCACCAGGGCAAGTGTGTGTGTGTGGGGGGGGGGGGGTCATCTGTCCCAAGAAAAGGCTCACATTTGCTCTTGTCCATTAAGCAGAGAGAGCGTTTATCCTGCTTCTGTGGCTGGAAAGGATCCAACAAGCCACGGGGGGGGGGGATGCAAGCCAGAGCAGGAGCGGGGAGACCCTCGGGAGGGGAAGGGAGAAGACGAGGAAGAGGAAGGAGGTTCTGTGGCTGGAGGGGAGCAGGAAGGGGCTTTATAGGTAATAGCAGCACTTTGTATTTCGCTCAGAAAGATATTGGCTGCCAGCGCAGGTCTTTTAAAATGGGTGTAATACGGTCTCTTTAGGATACCCCAGAGACCAATCTTGCTGCTGCATTCTGCACCAGCTGCAGTGTCCAAACTATGCACAAAGGCAGGCTCACATCGAGCACATGACAGAAGTCAAGCCTGGAGGTTATCAGCAGATATGCCACTCTTTTGAGGCAGTTTATCTCCAGAAATGGGTGCAGTTGGTGGATCAGCCGAAGCTGATAGAAAGTACTCCTGGCCATTGCCTCATCCTGAGGACATAGGGATATAGGGACATAGGAAGCTGCCATCGACTGAGTCAGACCATTGGTCTATCTAGCTCAGTCTATACAGACCGGCAGCAGCTTCTCCAAGGTTGCAGGCAGGAATCTCTCTCAGCCCTCTCTTGGAGATTCTGCCAGGGAGAAAACTTGGAACCCTCTGCTCTTTCCAGAGCGGCTTCATCCCCTGAGGGGAATTTCTTACAGTGCTCACACTTCTAGTCTCCCGTTCATATGCAACCAGGGCAGACCCTGCTTAGCTAAGGGGACAAGGCATGCTTGTTACCACAAGACCAGCTCTCCTCCCTAGGAATCAGAGAGAGTTTTGGAACTCTCAAATTACATACCTGTTATTTCTGGAGGAGTGTAAACCCATCCAGAACAGGCAGATCTAAACCATCTCCTGAGTCCCAACCCCCCACAATCAGTACCCCCATCTTATCTGGATTCAACCTCAGCTTGGTATCCCTCATCCAGCCCATTACCATCTCCAGGCAGGCATTTAAAGAAGTTATGCCATTTCCTGATGAAGTTGATATGGAGATCAATCAATAACTTTATTACAGTCTTTGACCAGCATAAGGCAAGAAAACACAACACTAGCAGCTGTTGAAGGCTATTAAAATTGAGGGAGTAAGGAGGCTATAAAATTGCTACATGGTTAGAACCATTTATATAGAACCATACAGTTTAGAAAGGCTATATTATGGTCATTGGCCATCGTAAGGCAACCAGTGCACAGAAATTGTAAGCATCATCATGAATCAGCAGTTACACTATAGGAGACGAAAAGGTTTTACAAATTAAAGCAGATTAGAACTGTATGGGCTAAAACTGTTAAAATTGTGGGATAGCTGAAATCTATAGGTGAAAGACTATAGGGTTTTTAAAAAGTTATCGAACAATTAAAATTGAAAACTAAGAAACTGTAAACGGTCCATAAATTATAGGTGGGTTTCTGTGCTGCATCAGGTCTAGTTAGCATTTACTGGCAACCAGAGTGTGGCAAATTTTGCATGCAGCTCTGAGGAACTTGGGGGATCTTGGGGTTGTGGTGGACAGCTTGTTGAAAGTGGCGATTCAATGTGCGCCAGCTGTGAAAAAGGCCAATTCCATGCTGGGGATCATTAGGAAGGGAATTGAAAATATTTATTTATTGTTGAATTTATGTACATCCTTTCATTTAAAACAATCTCAAGGCGGTTTTAAAAAGTTAAAAAACATACAATAAAATGACAATTAAAATATTAAGCTAAAAATATAAAAACAAACCAAATTTAAAATCTATAAAATACAAGCATAAAAACTATACATGGGTAAAAACACATAGAAGCAGCAATAAAAACAATCATGTAAAAGCCTGGATAAAAAGCCAAGATTTAACAAGCTTTCTAAAAGCTGTGATGGAGTCCGAGGAGCGAATGGCCACTGGGAGAGCATTCCAAAGTCTGGGGGCAGCAACAGAGAAGGCCCTGTCCCGAGTGCATGACAGCCAAGCCTCCCTCATTGTCGGCACCTGGAGCAGAGCGCCCTAAGATGACCTCGTCAAGCGGGCAGCAACCCTTGGGAGCAGGCAGTCCTTCAGGTACCCCGGACCCAAACTGTTAAAGCCTTTAAAAGTCAAACGCAGCATCTTGAATTGGACCCGGAAACGAACTGGCAGCCAGTGCAACTCTTTCAGAATGAGTGTGATGTGCTCCTATTGGGCAGCTCCGGATAAAACCCTAGCTGCCGTGTTTTGCACTAGCTGCAGTTTCCGGATGTTCTTCAAGGGCAGCCCCACAAAGAGCGCGTTACAGTAATCCAGCTGTGACGTGACTAAGGCATGGGTAACTGTGGCCAGATCTGCCTTCTCAAGAAAGGGACGCAGCTGGCGCACTAGCTGAAGCCGGTTCCAAAATAAAGCTGCTAATATTATCATGCCCTTATACAAAACGATGGTGCGGCCACATCTGGAGTACTGCGTACAGTTCTGGTTACCACATCTAAAAAAGGACATTGTAGAAAAGGAAAATGTGCAGAAGAGGGCAACCCAGATGATCAGGGGCCTAAAGCACCTTTCTTATGAGGCAAGGCTACAACACCTGGGGCTCTTTAGTTTAAAAATAAGATGACCACAGGGAGATATGATAGAGGGCTATAAAATCATGCATGGTGTGGAGAAAGTGGATAGAGAGAAATTCTTCTCCCTCTTCCATAACACTAGAACCAGGGGTTATCTCATGAAATTGATTGCCAGGAAATTAGGACCAACACACAGAAGTACTTTTTCACACAACACATAATCTGGAGAGCCAGCGTGGTGTAGTGGTTAGAGTGCTGGACTAGGACCGGGGAGAACCGAGTTCAAATCCCCCTTCAGCGATGAAACTAGCTGGGTGACTCTGGGCCAGTCACTTCTCTCTCAGCCTAGCCTACTTCACAGGGTTGTTGTGAAGGAGAAACTCAAGTATGTGGTACACCGCTCTGGGCTCCTTGGAGGAAGAGCGGGAGATAAATGTAATAATAATAATAATAATAATAATAATAATAACTAGTGGGCCTGGGCACAGAGCATCTGTGCCTCTAGCTGGCCCGCCGCCACCTGGCCCGCCACCGCCGCTGCCTGGCCCGCCGCCTCGCCTCCGCAGCCGGGCCCGGCCAGGCCCTCCGCCTCGCCTCCGCGGCCGGGCCCGCCTGGCTCCCCGGCCATGGCCGCCACCGCCGTTCTCCTGGGTGCGCCAGCCAATCAGGCGCCCCCGCAGCCCAGCCAATCAGCTGGGCTGCCGGGATGCATTTTTGCCTGGCACACCCAGGAGAATTAAATATATAGATAATATAATCCACTTGTGGAATTCTCTGCCACAAGATGTGGTGACAGCCAACAAAGGAGAGGTCTATCAACGGCTACTAGTAGGTGGAGGGCTATAGGCCACCTCCAGCCTCAAAGGCAGGATGCCTCTGAGTACCAGTTGCAGGGGAGTAACAGCAGGAGAGAGTGCATGCCCTCGACTCCTGCCTGTGAGCTTCTCTGAGGCATCTGGTGGGCCACTGTGTGAAACAGGAGGCTGGACTAGATGGGCCTCCTTGGGCCTGATCCAGCAGGGCTGTGCTTGTGTTCTTAACTTAGCAACATATTGTGTTGTAGAGGGATCACAATCAGAGAGTAACAGAGAGGTATAGAATTGATCACGGCAGCCAGGTTGGTATGGAGAAATAGATCTGGGTGTCATCAGCATATTGGGAACATCCTGCATCAAATCCCCTGATGATTTCTCCCAGTGGATCATGTAGAGGTTTAAAAGCACTGGAGACAGTATGGAGCCTAGTGGGACCACACAGTGGCTCTCACTTGAAAGGGCAACAGTCTCCAAGTGACACGATCTGGAATCTGTCCAAGAGGAAGGAGCAGAACCCTTGTCAACCAGATCCACCCAGTCCCAGCTCCCCCAGGCGACCCAACAGGAGTGTATGGTCGATGATACTGAATGCTACCAAGAGCACCAAAAGGACCCTCCTGCTGCTGCTCCCCTGCAACTGGTATTGAGAGGCATCGTGCCTCTGAGGCTGGAGGTGGCCTGCAGCCATCAGACTAGTAGCCATTGACAGACCTGTCCTCCATGAATCTGTCTAAGCTCCTTTTAAAGCTATCCATGCTGGTGGCCATCACCACATCCCATGGCAAGGAATTCCATAGATTAATTATGCGCTGTGTGAAAAAGGACTTCCGCTTATCCGTCCTAAATTTCCCAACCTTCAGTTTCATGGGGTGACCCCTGATCTAGTGTTGTGAGAGAGGGAGAAAAATTTCTCTCTGTCCACCCTCTCCACTCCATGCATAATTTTATAGACTTCGATCATGTCTCTCCTTAGTTGCCTCTTTTCCAAGGTAAAGAGCCCCAGGTGCAGGGGCGTAACGAGGCTGGAGTGGGCCCAGAGACAAAATTTTAAAATGGGCCCCTCGCTGATACACACACACTCACTTCACATGTGACTTGCCTCTGGGGGGGCCCTTGAGGCGTGGGGGCCCCCAGGCAGCCGCCTCCCCTTGCCTAATGGTAGTTACGCCCCTGCCCAGGTGCTGTAATCTAGCCTCATAAGGAAGGTGCTCCAGGCCCCTGATCATCTGGGCTGCCCTCTTCTCCACCTTTTCCAGTTCTACAATATCCTCCTTAAGATACGGTGACCAAAGATGTATGCAGTACTCCAGGTGTGGCTGCACCATAGACTTGTATAAGTGCATTGTAATATTAGCATTTTAATTTTCAGTCCCCTTCCTAATGATTCCTAGCATGGAGGTAGCCTTTTTCACACTGAGCCAACACTGTCAATGATCCCAAGATCTCTCTCCTGGTCAGCTACTGACAGCTCAGATCCTATCAGTGTATTCATGAAGCTGGGTTTTTTTGCCCCAATGTCCATCACTTTACACTTGCCAACATTGATCTGCATTTACCATTTTGTCACCCACTCCCCCAGTTTGGAGAGGTCTTTTTGGAGCTCCTCACAATCTGTTTTGGATTTCACTACCCTAAATAGCTTAGTGTCATCTGCAAATTTCGCCACTGCTTCCCCCAACTTCTAAATCATTAATGAACAAGTTAAAGAGCACTGGTCCCAGTACAGATCCCTGGGGGACCCCACTTCCTACCTAACTCCATTGTGAAAACTCTCCATTTATTCCCACCCTCTGTTTCCTGTCCTTCAACCAGTTACTGATCCACACATGAACCTGTCCCCTTCCCCTTATCCCATGACTGCTAAGTTTATTGAAGAACCTTTGGTGGGGAACTTTGTCAAAAGCTCTTTGGGAGTCCAAGTATACTATGTCAACTGGATCGCCTTTATCTACATGCTTCTTGATACTCTCAAAGAACTCCAAAAGTTTAGTGAGGCAAGACTTGCCCTTGCAGAAGCCATGCCGGTTCTCCTTTTGCAGGGCCTGTTCTTCAATATGTTTAACAATGTTGTCCTTAAGAATGCTTTCCATCCATTTGCCTGTCACAGATGTTAAGCTAACCGGCCTGTAATTTCCCAGATCCCCCCTGGATCCCTTTTTGAACACTGGAGTTAAATTCACCACTTTCCAGTCCTCTGGTACAGAGCCTGATTTTAGGGCTGAGTCACATATTTTGCTAGGAAATCAGCAATTCCACATTTTAGTTCCTTCAGATCCCATCTGACTGTGGTGATGTGTTAATTTGTTAATTTTTTAAAGACAATTTAGAACATACTATCTCATCTCAATTGGCCCAGTTCTTCAGCCTCCAAACCTGAGAAGCTCAGTTCTGGAGCGGGTATATGGTCAGTATCCTCCACCGTGAAGACAGATGCAAAGAACTCATTCAGCTTCTCTGAAATCTCCTTATTCTCCTTATTAATCCCTTTCACACCCTCTTCATCTTAGGTCCAACCTCCTCCCTGTCAGATTTTCTGCTGATGATATATTTAAAGAAGTTTTTGTTATTCCCCTTGACACTTCTAACTATGCTCCTCAAACTGTCTTTTTGCATCCCTTATTGTGTCCTTGCATTTCTTTTTCCAGAGTTAATGTTCTTCTCTGTTCTCCTCATTTGGGCAGGACTTCCATTTTCTGAAGGAAGTCTTCTTCCCTTCTATAGCTTCCCTGGCTCTACTTGTTAGCCACGCTGGCATCGTCCTGAACTTGGTGATACTTTTCCTTCTTCTTGGCATACACTCCAACTGAACTTCTATTATTGGGGTTTTGAATGTTACATGCATTCTGGAGTGATTTGACCCTCCTAACTTCCCCTTTCAGCTTCCCTTTTACCCAACCCCTCATTTTTTAGAAGTTTTCTCTTCTGAATTCCAACGCATCTGTGTTGGACTTCCTTGGCAATGCTGCACTTGCATATAAGCTGAATTGGACCACACTGTGGTCACTGTTCCCCAATAGTTCTACAACTCTGACATCTCACACCAGGTCCTGGGCACCACTCAGGATTAAGTCCAAGGTCGCCTTCTCTCTGGTTGGTTCCACAACCAATTGTTCTAAGGCACAGTCACGTAATGTGTCTAGAAATCTGACCTCTCTTTGAATATCTGGACATGAATTTGCCCAGTTTATATGAGGATAATCAGCTACAGTGGCCCAGTGGAGAAGCAGCTTGCCTAGGGAGCCAGAGGCTGGCTGTTCCAATCCCCGCTGGTGGGTTTCCCAGACTTTAAATACCTTTGTAGTCACCTACATTGGGCAGCAACGATAGAGGAAGGTGCTGGAGGCGGATGCTCACTTCAGTGACAACCGCAAAGGCATCATCTCATACTGAGCGGGAGAAAGGCAATAGGAAACCACTCCTATATTCTACCACGTAAACCACAGGGCTCTGTGGTTGCCAGGAGTCCACACCGACTCAACTGCACAATCTTCAATGTGAGGATAATTGAAGACACCCATGATTACAGTGCTGTCTCTCTTTGATGAATTTCTGATTTGCTTCTCCAACTCCAGGTCACTCTCAGCATTTTGCCCCAGAGGGCGATAGCATGTCCCTAATAACACATAATACAAATTCCTTGTATTGTCACCCATAATGATTCTATGGAGGATTCCGGTCCTCCCAGGTGTTCTAGCTTGTTGGATTCTATCCCTTCTTTAACCTAAATACTATCTCACCCCCCCCAATCCTCACCCCCAATCCTCCCCCTCCCTGTCTTTTTTTGGTAGAGTTTGTGTGTCCAGGAATAACAGTATCCCAGGGGTTTGCACCATTCCAGCAGGTTTCCATGATGCCCATTTTGGCTCGGAGGCTTCTGGCATTAGAATATGGACACCTCTGCACCAAGTCTCTGACCAGGCATTGGCGTGAGCTGTCTCCCTTTCTGTTATTTGGCCTTTTCTGTTTCTGCTCTGTTCCTGGTTCTACTCTGTCTCCTTCTGGTTTACCTGGAACGTTTGCACCTTAAGGGATTTTGCTTGTCAAACAAGATACCACCCAGTTCCTGTCAGTTTCAAAGCTGCTCTGCGGCCTTTTTTGATTGTAAGCACCTGCAGCCTGCTTCCGTCTTGGTTCAAGTGGAACCCAGCCCTTTTGTACAGGCTTTGCTTGCCCCAGCAGGTATCCCAGTGCTTAACCAATCAAAACCCCTCTTCCCAGCCCCACCGTCCCATCTGCGCGTTGAGACCCTTCAGCTCTGCCTCTCTCCCCAGCTCTGCGCATGGAACAGGCCGGACTTTAGATCACGCTACCCTGGCAGTCCTGGGCTTCCGTCTACTACCTTTGGCTCCTGGCTACACTGCCCAGCATCTGTGGTGCCAAGGGGCACCACCACTGCCAGCTGGCTCCTCCCCAGCACTGCTGTACAGTCCTGATTGCCCTGTCTCAAAAAGGCTGCTTGAGAGCTGGAAGAGGTGCAGCAGACCGAGAGCTGCCAAGAGAGGAGAGCCGGTCTCCTGCTAGCAAGCCGGACTGGTCCCCTGAGCTAAGCAGGGTCTTGCATATGAAAGGGAGACTAGAAGTGTGAGCAGCACTGGAAGAGATTCCCCTCAAGGGATGGAGCCGCTACTCTGGGAAGAGCAGAAGGTTCCAAGTCCCAACTCCCTGGCAGCATCTCCAAGAGAGGGCGGAGAGAAAGACTGCTGGCAGCAGCTTCTCCAAGGTTGCAGGCAGGAGATGGACCAAGAGTCTGACTCAGTATATGGCAGCTTCCTATGTCCCTAACAGGGTCGTCCTTAGAGCCTTGGCGGGGGGTGGGGGTGAAAAAGCCAGTGGGGGTCCCCCTTCCAGTTCATTCTAGCAGGGGTTGAAAGCCTGGGGTGGTCACCCAGCTTGCCATGGCCTTAGGACAGCCCTGGTCCTTCAGCAGGTCGTGAGAGCACCTCCCCGGTGGGGAAAGGCTAAAGTGTTTGGAGCTGTGTGGTGTGTCAAAAGGCAACCGAGGAGGGGAGGTGGTGGTGATTTTAGAAAAGGGTGCACACCTCGCTGGGGAGAAGGCGAGGGGGCCGGGGGGGGGGCGCCACGGCTCTCCCAGCCGGATGACACCACTGGCAGGCGGAGGCGGCCCTTCTTCTTCTTCTTCACACAGGAAGGCTGCTGCCACTCGCCTCCCCGTCCTCCAAGGGGAACGGGGAGGATGGGGCAAAGGCCTCCGCTGCAGGCTGGGCTTGAGGAGGGGCCCTCCATGGGATGGGATCTCCCGCTTCAGACGAGGCACAGGCAGAGGCAGAGGGAGCTGCTGCCTGCCAGCCGCCCGCCCGCATGGCCCACCTGGGTGGGGGGGGGGGGCTTCCTTGCGGGGCATCGGCTGGTGGTGGGCCGCGGTGCGAAGCTGCAGGCGGGACTGCCTGGACGACGCCGGCCGGGCCCAGCAGGGCGCTTCGGCAGCCGCGGCGCCCGGGCGAAGCGGCACCGACCCCTCCTCGGACTCCTCCGCACCACGGAGCCCCGCCGCGGGCCCTGGCCGGCCGGCTCGCCTCCTGCTGCGGCTGCTCTCTCCGGCCTGCAGGGATGCAAGGCGCGGCTGACCTTTGGCGCCGCCACTTAACCCCCGGCCGGCGGGGCCTTCCGGCCTTGGCTGCCCGCCGGAGAGAGGACCCCGCAGCCACGCCCGCGCCGCGCCCGCCCGCCCGAGGCTGCGGCTGCTGCCGGCGACGAACTCCTCCGCCTCCAGCAGCGCCGAGAGGAACGCGCGAGGGGCCGCTTCGCTGGGCGGGGAGGGGGTCGCTGAGCTCGCTGGAGGAGGAGGAGGAGGGCGGCGGCGGCGGCGGCAGCAGGGCCATGGACGTGCAGCCCCGGCGGGGCTCCTGCACGGCGGGAGGGCTGAAGAGATGAGAGCCTCCGCTCGCTCCTCTTGCCCCAGATCGTGTGCGGGCCGCCGGGCTGCTGCACTGACGGACGGAAAGGCTCTTTGCATATGCTCAGAGGCACGCTGGGCTTACCGCACGTATCCATTAGAATGGTGACGATGATGATGATGAATTTGTGGGGGCTGGACCCGGGAGGTATGGTGTCCAGAGAGGTGCACCTAGGCAATTTTGGAGTCTGGACCTAAAGGCCTTTGGAGGCCCCCCTGCTGCAAGTTAAGCATCATTTCTTAACAGGTAGGTTCTTGAGCTGGTTAGCCAGCTGGGGGAGTCAGTCATATGACTTGCCTCTGGGGGGGCCCCAAGGCAGTGGGCCCCCAGGCAACTGTCTCCCCTTACCCTATGATAGCTACGCCCCTGTATGGGGGCCAGGGGGTGGCATGGGGCTGGGCAGGCCTGTGGCACTACAGAGGCCAATGGGGGGGGGGGGTGGGTTCAGAAGGAAGAGCTGCAGCTGGCCGGGTGGCAACCCAAGCTACACAAAGCAGGGCTGCCCACTGAGAATCTCTATGGGGCTTGGTGGAGCAAGGGGAGGAGTCTTCCCACAGCAAACTGGGGGGCTTGAAGGCAGTGGGGGGCTCGGCTCCATCTCCCTCTGAGGCTCTGTGAGGGGTAAGAGCGTGGCCTCCCCCCGCCGCGGAGTGCCATCCCCCCCTCGGCTACTAGGACCAACCGGAACCAGGCCATCCATCACCATTTGGAGGCAGGAAATGCCTTGAGCTCATCCTGCAAGCAGATCTGAACCAGCTGGGGGGTGGGAAAGACGACCGACCTCCTCCTCCCCCCCAGGCACGTTGGCCCCACCAGTGAAGGCTCCCTCCCACACACTGCTGCCAGACCGCTCAGGAGCTACACAAGCAGTCCTTCAGACCCAGAGCGAGACAACGCAGGGCAGAGCCAGAGGCCCTGGGCAGCTCAGCCAGTTCCCCAAGATGGCCCCTCTCTGCTGCCGAGCTGAGCCAAGCCCGCGGTGGGCGCTGGGAAACCTGAGTGGGCTGTGGACCCTGTAGGGAGCACTGCCTGGTGGCAGGGGGGCACTACCGCTTCCCTCCCTCGCTCCCGGACACCAGACCTCTTCAGGTTGATGGGTCGGTGGGAGGACGCACAAGTGCCCCACACTTCCTGCTCCCCTGCGTCTCCTCCGCCCACCTTGTTCAGATGGAGGAGCCCCCCATTGCCCCCCTGCTGCTATCTGAGTTCTCTTTGGGGTGATGATGCTTGAGGCGTTGGGCATCCTCTGCCTCTGGCAAACCTGAAGCTGCCCCAGTCTCTGTGTAGGAGGAGTGGAGCGAGTGTGCAAGAGGATGCTGGACCACCAGGGAGGGTGCCCTACTGTGTCGGAAACAGGTCCCTTCCTAGCAAGCCCGGAGGAAGGGGGGGGAGGCAGAGACACAGGGACGGCCGGATCCCCCTGCTGGAGTGTCCTGCTGCTGTCCTCTCCCTGGAGACCCACTTCTGGCTGCCCAGGGATTTGGGGGGGGGGGCATTGCTCAGTGGGAGAGCAGAGAAGGTCCCAAATCTGGTGAGTCGGCGGGGGTGTCCTGTGCATGCCCCATGCCTGCCGGCTGCCTCCATGCGCTTCCTTGATCCAGGGGTGTGGAAGCCACCACTGGTGCTCCTGGCACACACCCTTTTTCCAGGGGGAGGGAGGGGGTGGGCCTGTGGGCCCCTTCTCCACACTTCCATCCAGGCCCTCCCCCTCTATGTGGGCAAACGAGGAGAAGGGGGTCGAATGCCGCGGAGAGGTGGAGGGGGTGCCCCTGGGGAGGGATACCCCCCAAATGGTTAGCGCTGTGGCACCGGGGGCAAGGGGCAGAGCACCAGGCAGTGGCACACTCTGCCTTGCCCCTCTTGCCGCCTCCCCCCTCAACCTCAGGTGCCCAGTTGGGCAGTGCTGGGAGAGCACCTGTTCTGCTTGCAAAGGTCCCAGGTTCAGCCCCGGCCTCTCCAAGGAGAGCAGCGGGGAAAGAGCGCTGAAGTCTCTGAGCTGGGAAGCTGCTGCCCGTCAGTGTGAAGCAGACAGTCCCAGCTTCCTGGAGATCTTAAGGCTTGCCCCTCCTGCAGGGCCACCCCTTCCAAGCCCTGGAAGTGCCACGTGGGCAGGATCGGGCCCCAAGAGCCAGAGGGGGGCCCAGAGGCCATCTGGCCAAGGCCCAGCTGCTCATGGCAAGAAGCCAAGAGCTACAGCCTCTTCGGGGGAGGCTGCCCAGCCTCTGCCAGGAGGGAGGGAGGGAGGGGGCTGTCCCCCCCGTCACTTCCATGGTCAAGCTCCTGGCATTTTTATTTTTACGTATTCAACATATTTATAACCTGCCTCTGCAGTACATTACTGCCTGGGGAAGGCTCACAACATTTATAAAACAGCAACAATATAAAAGCAGACTAATAAAATAAAATTAAAATTAAATTACATTTCAAATAAAATCCTTCTGAAAAAGCTAAAAACTAAGAATTATAAAAACGAAAGAACCTACCAGATATAAGCAACAGCTGAAACATTGAAAAGGCTCTTTAAAAATATGTGTTTTTAGTTGTTGTTTTTAAGAACACAGAGAGGGAGCATGGTGAAGCTCTTCAGGGAGGGTGTTCCAAAGCCAAGGGGCCACAACTGAAAAGGCCTTGTCTCTAGACCCCACCCCCAACCAGATCTCTGTTAGTGGTGGGTCCATGAGCAGGGCCTGAGATGATGAGCGGAGGGCCCTGGCAGGGTCATATGGGCGGAAGCAGTCCGACAGGCATCCCTAGCCCCTAGCCATGTAGAGCTTTAAAGGTCAAGACCAGCACCTTGAATCTAGCCCAGAAGTGGACTGGTAACCAATGAAACTGCCACAGGATGGGTGTGATACACATGAAGCAACTTGCACTCACGAGCATCCTTGCAGCAGCATTCTGGACCAGCTGAAGCTTCTGAACAGTCTTCAAGGGCAGCCCCACTTAGAACACACTGCAGTAGCCCATTATAGAAGTTACCAAAGCATGAGTGACTGAGGTCAGGTCCAACCTCTCCAAGTAGGGTTGCAGCTGGCATACCAGCTGTAGCTGGTAAAAGGCACTTCTGCACACTGCCACCATCTGTGCCTCCCAAGGACAGCGTCATGCCTAGAAGCACCCCCAAGCTGTGGACTTTGTCTTTCGGAGGGAGTGTGACCCCATCCAAGACCAGATTTACCTCATTACTCAAATAATCAGTTCTACCAACCCACAGGACTTCCGCCTTAACTGGATTAAGTTTCAGTTTGTTTGCCCCCATCCAGTCCAGAACGGCCTCCAAACGCCAAAGCCAGTTCAGAACATCCACTGCCTCCTTGGTGTCTGCTGACTTTAAAAGACAGGTACATAAGAACAGCCCTGCTGGATCAGGCCCAAGAAAGCCCACCTCGTCCAGCATCCTGTTTCGCACAGTGGCCCACCAGGTAGAGCTGGGTGTCATCAGCATCTTGATGGCACTGCAGCCCACACCTACGGATGGCCTCTCTCAGAGGTTCCCTGGAGCAGCGGGCGGGGGGGGGGGACAGAACAGACCCCTGCAGCACTCCATAGGCCAGGGAGTCAAGCAGGCATCCCCCAGCACCACCTTCTGCGTATGACCCTCCAGGGGGGAGCGGAGGGCCCCCGTAGCCAGCCTAAAATTCTTGGGGGAGGAAGCACAAGAGTGGGGAGGGGCAGGTTATATGGCAACAGCCGAAGAGCCAAGGTTGCCCGCCTACCCCCTTGCAGAGCATCAGCCATGCCATTGCACACCCTAGACACACAGTCTCTCTCTCTCTCTCTCTCTCTCTCTCTCTCTCTCTCTCTCTCTCTCTCTCTCTCTCATCAAGAGAGAACCCTTTACTGTCAGCCATTTCCCAGTCTTTAAATACAGAAAGGACAACACCCACCTCCTTGCATGCCTGTGGATCTATCGTTCAGCTTTAAGCAGAAACAATCGCCAAAACCAAGGAGGGCCAGAGCAATAGCATCATGTCATGATGTGAACAAGGACATTAGTGGAGCATACTTCTCTCTGTGACCCCCTAAATCCAATTTGAGGGCAAATTCAGGGAAAGAATGAAAATGCAAGCTCGGAAGAGTACCTGGGTTGCTGGAACCATCACTCTTCATTGTTGTGGGGGGGAAACAAACATGGAATCACAGCATTACTACTACAGAGCAGGTTGGGTGGGTGCTCCAGTTATGAGAATAAATAATTCTCATAATTGTAACGAGACAGTTAATGACAACTGTCTTCTCTATACCCAGTATCTTTTTTCAGTGCCAGAAGTAGAAGTCTGTTTTCCAGAAAATCCCATCAGGTAAAATGTTCTGTTCCAGTTCAACATCTAGCAAAAGAAGGCAAACAATAATCACAGAAAGTGAGTCTGAAGAGGCTGAAAAAGAGACACCATATGAAATCCAGCCTTGAACATCAAAACCAGAAGGATGCCAAAGAAGCCCTCTGTGTATGCAGCTGATAGCTGGCTTCTAACAAGTTTGCAGACAGTTAATGCAATATTCCCCATACAAAGTGTGATAGTCCACCCACCCTGCAGTTTTCAGATAGCACTGAAGGGAAAGAAAAGTTGCTTATCAAGTCTGTGCCAGTTCAGTGCATCTGTTCACTCCGCTCACTGCAATCTCATCTGTTTCTCTGGTGGCCCAGATCTAGAAGTTAGGCATGCACACACGGCCTCTTGAAAACGGAGCTTGGTTCTTCCTTCCGGGCTTTCAGTTTGGCTCACTCTCATTCCTCTTGATCACCAATAACCCATTTAGCAATCACAAGAAAAGCTTATAGCAAAAGTCTGCTTTTTCTCTCGAATCTATTTTGCAGTTCCTGAGCACAGTGGTCAATCACACTGTTATAAAGCCTTCTGAACTCTTGTTCAGCTTCACTCCTGTCTTCAAAACTAACACCCCCACCATCAGCAATGCTGTAAGAGAAATGCTTTGGGAGTTTACAAAGATGTTTTGATGGTGCAGCAGAGTCATGTGCTTTTTTGGCTGCTTCAAAAGTATTCCTGAAAGCAATACCACTTGGCATTTCTTGCAACTGTCTCCCAACACGTTCAATAAGTTTCAGTGCTGCTTCAATGTCCAGATTCTTGTTCTGTAGGTTTAAGAAATCCCAGTGCTTTCAGCATAATTTCAGGAAGAAAGGAAAAAGAAAGGGTGCAGACATGTTTGAGCAATCCAGCAGCTTCCAATTTCAGATTACCAAAGTTTTCAGAAGCGGAAGATTCACTGATGACTTCAAGTGTGGAAAGAATAATTCTTTTGTTTGAATTTATGACCATAACAGCATTTAAATGTCTAGTCCATCATTGCACCAACAAACATTTTAAAGAACTGCCTTTATAAACCTGAGAAACACACCTATTCCTAAAAACAAAACAAAAAACAACCATACAAATGTTCACAGAGCATAAAATATTCCTTCACCTCTGCTATGGCCTCAGTTGCATGTACTACAACCCAATGGAGCTGATGATTAAAACGATGCAGAAATAAAATGTTTCTGTTTGACTCTTTTGAGATCAGGGCTTGGACACCTCCAGATGCACCTGTCATGGCAGATGCTCCATCATAGGACGGAGCAATTCGCTTGTCAAAAGGTAACTGAGTCACTCAGTGTTGACAGAATTGCAGCTGCTCTGAGCATTTTGTGAATCAAGTTGCAAAAGAGCCTCACATCTTTCCGTTGGCTTCATGTTTACAAGGCGTTGGAGATCAATGGCTGAATCTTCAGTGCCTTGCTTGCTCTGAGTCTCATCAGCCAACAATGCAACCAAAGTACTTTTGCCAGCCTGGGTCATAATCTTCTCTGCAACTGTTTTAGCCATGATGTGGATCACTTCATTTTGGATGCCAGGGCCAGTGTATGTAGCATTTGCAGGAAGCATTGCCACAATGTTTGGCTATTTTTCATCTCTTCCCAATAACAATTCAAACAACTGTAAAAACAGCCCATTGGCATCTACTGCTTCTATTTGTTTGCATTCTGAATCACCCCGAAAGGCAATTGACTGACAACTAAAAACCGAATTACTTCAGCAACACACTTCACATAGTATCTGTCCTTTTCTGTGACTTCATGGCACACTTTTTAAAAAAACCATCTCTCCTGTCAGTTCTCACTTTTTTTGCTCAAGAAAATTAACCATTGCATTCCGATGGGTTTTTGAACATCCATGCCTTGAGAACCCCTCTCTTTTGTCAGCTGCATACTTCCAATCAGTGTTTCCAGTAATTATGAATGTTGTGGCAGAGTATTTCCTACAAACAAAACAAAATGCTGTATTTCTCCTAACGAGTACTCTAGCCACACCCATGATTTATACCATGAAGACGGGAATCTCCTTATCAAGCCAGGTTGTGTAGCCCCTGGGGATTTTGCGAGAGAAGGCTGGACTCACCCAAGCCTGTTGGTGGGGTAGGAGTTTGACTGCCACCAGCTGCATTTGTTGTTCACTCTGTGGAGGTATATTCTCTTTCCAGATGAGGACTTGCATTCAGTGCTTCCTTGGTAAAGTTGCCACCACTTTGCCTCTGACAGGAGGACTGACTAGGTTAGATTTATTTCTTCCCAAGAAGCTTCTGATGGATATTTGCTTTGAGGTCATGATGATCGTTCCTGTGTAAGAACAAAATAAAAAATCATCAGTATGAAGCAAGTGTAGGCAACACTCACCTCCAAATTATTTCACTAATAAAATAAACCCTGCAGGCAGGCCAACTACTCTCACCCCAAAACACAGACCACAAAATACGAGTAAACATGCTAGGAGTGTGCTGATAGTTTACCAGCAGAAAAATCTTTAACTCGGTATCTCCTTTAAATTATCCATTTTAATTACTACTGGTCCTCCATATAGTGATTCGTTGAACTTGGGACTCTGCATTTGCTAGAGGCAAAAATGCACACTGAGTTGACCAGGTAAAAACCTCATTGTAAAGTTTATTGCAGAGGGTCCCAAAACTTGTTCAGCTTAAAATAGGCATCCCAACTTCCTATCAGAAACTTGATAGGGAACTTGAGTGCATATTTTCAATTCCATGCCTTCCCTCCATCCCATAAGCCATTTTTGGCCTTGCTGTTCCTTTGTCTGTCACTTGGAATCCTGCTCCTATTGTTAGGGAATCTGCTGAAACATTAAGCTGTGGACATTAAGCTTTTGACAGGGAAAACCATCTCCCAGAGGAAGATTGTAATCTCTCGTCAGCTAGATTTGTAAATCTTTCCCTGTGTAAAGGACACAGCCAGCTAACCGAAGAGGGAGGTGACTCTGTCATGAGGGACTCCTGAGGTTCCTGGTTTTCCCCAACATGTTAGTTTGAGCTTTGTTAGCTGAAACCAGGCTGCATGGCTCCTGGGAGTGTGCAGACTTCACCATGGTGACTTAAGAGCTAATGGGCCTCCTGTCTGGCAGGGAAAGAGGTAAGGCTAGCATGACAATATTCCTCTTGGAGATAATAGGCAAAACCATCAAAAGCTTCTCTGCTTGTGACAGACAAGAAATCCACAACAAAGGAACAGCAAGGCCAAAATCAGCTTTTGGAATTGAAGGAAGTACTGACAGGAAACCTGAGTGTATTTTAAACTGAACAAAGGTCCATTCCAGTGTTCCCTCTAACAGGGATTCCCAGATGTTGATGACTACAACTCCCAGAATCCCCAGCTGCAGTGGCTTTTGCTTGGGGATTATGGGAGTTGTAGTGGTCACATCTGGGAATCCCTGTTAGAGGGAACAGTGGCCCATTCCATCACGCTTGGATTCACAGACATTAGTGGACTACAACTTCCATCATCCTGACTCTAACCACAACAGCTTTTGTGGATAGGGGGGTTGTCGTACAACAGTATCTGAGGGCAACCAAGATGATCGGGGCCTGGAGCACCTTCCTTATGAGGCAAGGCTACAACACCTGGGGCTTTTCGGTTTAGAAAGAAGATGACTGTGGGGAGACATGATAGAGGTCTATAAAATCATGCATGGTGTGGAGAAAGTGGTCATCCCATGAAATTGATTGCCAGGGAGTTTAGAACCAACCAACAGAAGTCCTTTTTCACACAACGCATAATCAACTTGTGGAATTCTCTGCCACGAGATGTGGTGACAGCCAACAACCTGGATGGCTTTAAGAGGGGTTTGGATAACTTTACGGAGGAGAGGTCTATCATTGGCTACTAGTCGGAGGGCTATAGGCCACCTCCAGCATCTGAGGCAGGATGCCTCTGAGTCCCAGTTGCAGGGGAGTAACGGCAGGCGGGAGGGCCTGCCCTCAACTCCTGCCTGTAGGCTTCCAGCGGCATCTGGTGGGCCACGGTGTGTAACAGGATGCTGGACTGGATGGGCTTCCTTGGGGGGCCTGATCCAGCAGGGCTGTGCTTATGAGTGGAGATGGATACAAGTTTGAGGACTCCTGCAATAAGCTTCACGATAAGCAGAAATCTAAACCCAAGTTTCCCACACACAAGCAAGCAAGCAAGCAAGGGGGGGGGCGAAGTATGCAATTAATTTTAACAATCTAGATTCTAATACACTGCTAGCTAATACACTTAGCCTCCTTTTCCTCCTTAGGCTTTTTGGGGACCGAGAACACAATTCTTAGCCAGGCCTCATTGTTCCAGGTGGGACTGCCTGCCAGGAGTGGGGAAGAGAAAGACTCCCCTTTGCTGCCCCAAACTTAACAGTACTCTACAGCAGGGATTCTCAACGTGGGGTCCCCAGATGTTATTGGACTTCAACTCCCACAATCCCCAGCCCCAGTGAACTTTGGTTGGGGATTATGGGAGTTGCAGTCCAATAACATCTGGGGACCCAACGCTGAGAATCCTGGCTCTACAGCATCACAAATTCAGCCTACTCCATCTGCTTCTTGGTGCACTGAGAGGCATTCACAGCTGGTTCATGCTAATGTACACAGTGTCCTTGAAATTATCTGGGATGGGGAGGTGAGGAGAACTTGCTATCCAGCTTTATTTGGCAGCAAACAAATTCATATGCAACCAAGGCCGCCTTGGAAGATATCCAGCAGCATCTCCAAGATCAGGCTGAGAAAGACTGCTGCCTGCAACCCTGGAGAAGCCCCTGCCAGTCTGTGTAGACAATATTGAGCTAGATGGACCACAGGTCTGACTCCGTATATGGCAGCTTCCTATGCTCCTACGTCTGTTGATAGAAGCTGCTCTAACTTACCTGCACAGCTAAGCAGCAGGGCACCATCCCTGAACACGCAGAAGAAACCAGGCAACACCCAGCTGTATTTAAAAGCAACCAGAAGCCACAAGGAGCCCTGGAGACCTTTTTAAACAACTCACAATGTCACCAGCCTAGGAGAGCTCCCTTTTATTATCTTGTCCCCGGAAAGGAGGATGCAAGAAAGTCTGGATTCAAATAAATGGCATTCTTGGAAAACTTGGATACAAGTAAACTGAGCTCTCCTCCCGAGCTGCCTAAGAGGCCTGGCCCTTCTCTTTGCACCTCCCAGAGTAAGAAGCCAGATCAGCTATTGAAGGCAACTGAGGGTGTTCTTTGCACCACCACTCACCATCTTTTGTGCATCCCCCCCCAAATAATAGCAGGTGGGCGGCGGGAAGAGGCAGAGGAGGAACTGGATCTATGCCAAGCAGGAGAATCCTACCCGGCAATTTATTCGCAGCCAGCACTGCAGATTCTTTCAGTCAGAGCGTCTCTAGCTGATTCCCTTACCAGAGCAAGTCCAGGGTAAGCACCGCCTGGCTGGCTGGCTGGCCGGCCGGCCGAGCAGGGCAACCCACGACCCACAACCCCAGAGCAACCCACAAACCCACCGAGCAGGGCAACCCACGATCTTCTTGGGGAGGCTGAAAAGAGCAAGAAGCTGAGAAAAGCGCCCTAACCCGGGCTGAGGGAGGGGCAAGAGAATTGGCCGGGGGTGTCAAGCAGGGCTCATGCCTAGGGAGACATCCCAGAAGGATACCGTGGTCGATAGACTCAAGAGCAGCTGAGAGGTCCAGGAGAAGCAACACAGCCACACCCCTGACTGACTGCTCCTGGATCCACCAGGGAGACCAAGGCAGCTTCTGTCCCATCCCATATCAAGGTCAGAAGCAAGACTGGAAAGGAGCTAATCATCAGTTTCATTCAGGACAGTTTAGATCTGAGACACCACCACGATCTCCAACGCCTTGCCCAAGAAGGGGAGGTTAGAAACTGGTTGAAAGTTATTCAGGCCATCTGGGTCCAAAGAGGGCTTTTTTAGGAGGGGCCTGCCTGATGACTGCTACCTTCAGCGGAGAGGCATTTTCACCACCCCCACCACCCATGGACCCAGTCCCTCCCTAGCAGCCCTCACATTTACATTTATATCCCACTCTTCCTCCAAAGAGCTCTGAGCATGCTTATTTTTATCCTCACAACAACCCTGTGAGGTAGGTTAGGCTGAGAGATACATGACTGGCCCAGAGTCACCCAGTGAGTTTCATGGTTGAATGGGGATGCGAACTCGGGTCTTCCCGCTCCTAGTCCAGCACTCTAACCACTATGCTATGCTGCCTTCACCAGCCATGAAGGGCAAGGGTCAAGCATGTATAGGAAAATAGGAAGCTGCCATATACTGAGTCAGACTATAGGTCCATCTCACTCAGTATTGTCTACACAGACTGGCAGCGGCTTCTCCAAGGTTGCAGGCAGGACTCACTCAGCCCTATCTTGGAGATGCCAGGGATGCATGTCATCCCCCCTGGTGGCGCAGTGGTAAAACTGCTGCCCTGTAACCAGAAGGTTGCAAGTTCGATCCTGACCAGGGGCTCAAGGTTGACTCGGCCTTCCATCCTTCCGAGGTCGGTAAAATGAGTACGCAGAATGTTGGGGGCAATATGCTAAATCATTGTAAACTGCTTAGAGAGCTCTGGCTATAGAGCGGTATATAAATGTAAGTGCTATTGCTATTGCTATAGGTCTCAGCCTTCCAAGCAGCCTGTCCACCTCCTCAGACAATACAGTCTGAAAAACCATCCAATATAACAAGACCAGATAGTGCATTGGCAACATCCAGTTACAGCACCACAAAAATCTTAGCATCCAATTCAGAACGGATGCGAGCTATTTTATCTGCAAAATGTAACACAAATTGGTCACAGCGGGCTGCCAAGGGTTCTGTTTGATGATCTTTGGGGTCCTCACCTAGGAGGCCCCAAACCACTCAAGAAAGCTCCACTGGATGACACTGAGCAGACGCAATGGTGGCAGAAAAGTAGGATTTCTTCACCCCCATCACCGCCATAGAGGAGGCCCTAATATGGGCTCTAGCCTGTGTTTGGACACATTCGTTCTGAGTTTTCCTCCAACGATGCTCAAGCCGTCTACCAGCCTGCTTCATTGTCCACAACTCACCTGTATACCAAGGAGTCGCTTGGATTAGGTGGGTCGGGAGAGGATGCCTAGGCGCAACCGTGTCAATCGCCCGACCCTTCTCCTCATATCAGAGGGAGACCAGGCCATCCACAGGATCGTCCACTCTCTCAGCAGGAAACTCCCCCAGAGCCATCAGGATGGTCCCATGGTTGTCATGAAGGACATGAAGTCCTAAGCTGCACTAGACAAGGCAGCCTCAGCACGGACATTAAAGTCCCACAGGACTAACAGCTGTGGGGTCCTCAATGCCACATCTGAGACCACCTCAGGCAGGGAGACTGTTAGACAGCGAGGTGGGCAGTATACCAACAGAATCCCAACCTTTTCTCGTGATCCCATCACTGCATGCAGGCACTCGAACTGGTCAGAATGGTGGACAGTGCATCTGGTGAGGGGGTGGTCTCCTGATGAACCAGGGCAATCCCACCTCCCTGCCCACCCCACCTTGGCTGATGTTGCACCCGGAAACCTGGTGGGCCCAGCTGGGAGAGATTTCCAACTCCCCCCTCATCCAACCAGATCTCCGTAATGCACGCCAAGTCCATGTGCTCATCCAGGATTCCCTCCTGGGTGGCCGTGGTCTTTGTATTTATGGGCCTGGCATTTAGTAGGACCAGCTTCAGGCAAGATGGGCTGCTGTGAGAGTTACTGGGGTCTCTTGGAGAAGGACCAGAGGGCGTGAACACGTTAACATCACCAACACGCTTTCCCCTCACCTGGCATGTCCTACCACTACTGCCATATCGCCCTCTGCCAAGGACCACCTTAATTGGAAAGGCCTCCTCCAAAATAACACACCACCCCAGACACATTGAGAAGAGCAACCCCTTAATAATGACAAAAATAACAACTCCCTCCTATTAAAACAGAGGCAATACTTTAATCTGGTAGGCTCCATGTAGCTGCTAAAACACCCAGGCAGGTATGGGGGAAGCTGTTGTCATTCATTCTCCTGCTCTGTAACCCACCCAGTGCTTGTTGTGCATCCCTCTAAATGCTGCCGTCCACCGGCTTCTACCCTCGGCCGAGAAGGGTCACACCCCTGGCCCAAGTTGGTCTCTTTATGGAAGAGCTGGGGGTACCCGCAGGGGGGTGGAGCAGATGGAACAGATTCCTCTCCCATGTTCAACCAAAACCTGCTCTCCTGTAGATCTGCTCCTGCCCTCTGGGGCCTCAGAGAAAGTGGCTTCTTCTTCTTCTTCACCCCTTTCTATGCAGCAGCCCTTCGGGGATTTGGAGGCCACTCTCCTCTCTCCCTTAGACTTCTCTTCTTCAGGCTAACGCTGACCCAAATCCCTTCAACCATTCCTCATAGGTCTGATTTTTGAGGCCCCTGACTGTGGGAAACAGGATGCAGGGCTAGATAGGCTGCCTTGGGCCTGATCCAGCAGGGCTCTTCTGGTGTTCTCCTATCTTTGTTGCCCTCCTCTGAACCCACTCGTTTGCCGACACCCATCTTCGTTTGGTGCCCAGAACTGGCTACAGAACTCCAGGTGAGTGTGGAATACAGTGGAGCCAGGACTTCTCAGGACTTGGAAACTGTTGCTTCATTAATGCCACCTAAAATCCACCTTTTCTTGCAGTTGCACCATCCATGCTGCTGACTCAGGCTGATCCACCACAGCCCCCAGACCCTTTTCACAGATGCTCCTGCCAAGTCAAATCTGCTTGGCCTGCTTTTTGTAAACAGCAGGACTTTGCATTTATCTCCATTAAGAACATAGGAGGAAGCTGCCTTCGACGGAGTCAGACCCTTGGTCCGGTGTTGTCTACACAGTCTGGTAGCAGCTTCTCCAAGGTTGCAGGCAGCAGGAGTCTCTCTCAGCCCTATCCTGGAGATGCTGCCAGGGGGGGAACCTGGAACCTTCTGCATGCAAGCAGGCAGGCAGGCAGGCAGGGGCTCTTCCCAGAGCAGCCCCATCCCATCAGGAGAATACCATGCTGGAAGAGAATCAGCATGGCTTCCGCAAAGGTAAATCCTGCCTCACCAACCTTTTGGAGTTCTTTGAGAATGTCAACAAGTATGTGGATCAAAATGATCCACTTGGCATCGTATACCTGAACTTCCAAAAAACTTTCAAAAACCTTTGGAGCCTGCTGCCCCCAATGTGTTGGCCCCCTGAGCTCGCTGCTCAGGCCCAGAATCCCCCCTTGCTATGCTTGTGGGGCGTGTGTGCCAAAAAACATTCTGCAGCATGGTCCGGCTTCTCTGCCCTGCCACTAGCGTGTCCTCTGCCTGCGTTTGGAGCAAAAGCCCACCTGCGGCAGAACTGTGCAGCACCGGCCTCTGTGCCATTCAAAGAGCATGGGGATGAAGAGAGTTGTAGTTCAACAACACCTGGAGGGCCAAGTTTGCCCACCCCTTATCATCTAGCCTCCAAAGACCTGAGCTCACTGAAGGTGGATAGAGGTCTCCTGGCAGATCTCCCTCTGAGCAAAAGGATGTCGGACATGTCCACTCCACCCTGAATGCTCTTAATGGGGGACATTCCTCCCTTTGATGACTGAATCCTGGCCTTTTGTTATTGAAGGGATGGAGCCATCAAGCTATAGTCCTAACATGTTTTTCACAATAGGTGACCAGCTCAAACCAGACCTGCCTTTAGACATGAAAGTTCAGACTCAGTGAGGAGGAGGAACTTCCAGTTTGGAGGGAAAACCTCAAACTTGGATTGGCCTAAGACCAGCTTTACATCAGAGATACACTGGCTCTTTTCATTGGATCCCAGAGCTGTCTATCTCTGGAAGAGTGGGGAAGCTGCCTTCCCCCTCTTTGATTGATTGATTGATTAAGTGCCGTCAAGTCAGTGTCGACTCTTGGCGACCACATAGATGGATTCTCTCCAGGATGATCTGTCTTCAACTTGGCCTTGAAGGTCTCTCAGTGGTGCCTTCACTGCTGCTGTGATCGAGTCCATCCACCTTGCTGCTGGTCGTCCTCGTCTTCCCTTTCCTTCCACTTTCTCCAGCATTACGGACTTCTCAAGGGAGCTGGGTCTTTGCATCATGTGTCTGAAGTATGCTAGTTTGAGCCTGGTCATTTGTGTCTCGAGAGGAAATTCTGGATTGATTTGTTCTAGGATCCATTTCTTTGTTTTCCTGGCTGTCTGTGGCATCCTCAAAAGTCTTCTCCGGCACCAAAGTTCAAAAGCATCAATACTTTTTCTATCTTCCTTCTTTAAAGTCAATCCGAAAAGACAGAAGCTATCCACCACTTCAGTGTCTTCATTGTCAATTCTGAGGCTGGTTGCTGTACCCATAGTCATTAGTTTAGTCTTCTTGACATTTAATTGTAGTCCCATTTATTCACTGTGCTCCTTGACTTTCATTACTAGAGCTTGCAGATCATCTGCGTTCTCGGCTATCAGAGTGGTGTCATCAGCGTAGCGCAGGTTATTGATGTTTCTTCCCCCAACTTTAAAACCACGCTCATCTTTTTCCAATCCAGCTTCTCTCAGTATATGTTCAGCATAGAAACTGAATAAAGAGGGAGAAAGTATACAGCCTTGTCTTACTCCTTTGCTGATCTGGAACCAGTCTGTTTCGCCATGTTCCGTCTGGACTGTGGCTTCCTGCCCTGTGTATAGGTTTCTCATGAGAACAATGATATGTTCTGGGATGCCCATTTTCCTAAGGATATTCCACAACTTGACATGGTCGACACAATCAAAGGCTTTTCTGTAGTCAATAAAGCACATATTGACTTCTTTCTGGTATTCTTTACCAAAATTTGGTATTCTTTACATGTGGTTTTATTGGTAAAAAGGGTTCCTTGCCAACCCCTTCCCCATGTGCCTCGTAAGGTCATGCGCTACAGTTGGTTGGTTTTTATAACAACATTTTGTTTGGCTAGAGCTGGGCCGTGTGAACTCCTGCTGTACAGTGCCTGTAAGCCCCAGCCAGATAGTACTAGGTTACTGAAGCCATGGCTGAGCCTGGTCAGTGGCTTCAGATCAGTCTTCAACTGGTGGCAGCCTACTTCAAAGGAGCGGCGTGCTCCTAAAAATGGGATCTGATCAATCTGATCCCTGATCTACTGAGGGTAGATCCGAGTAACCCCTGGTCCATCATGCTGACCAGCTCCTTATCCATCCTGAACTACAGTCCTGACTACTCAACTTTCACGCTCTTCTTGTGAGGTTGCACACAGTTTCCCTTGGGGGAGAAGGCAGAGTGGAGCCTCCTCTTGGTCACCCATGTACATTTCACCCTTCTTCCTGAGCAGTGGGGCTACTGACGTTTCCTCCAAGCATACCTGGGGAGGAAGCCCTTTTGCCCCCCTCATCGGCCCCAGCTTCTTCAGAATTTTACCTTTCCTGACATTGTCGCTACACGTCCGGGTTATTCCTCTGCACTTGTTCCTGGTGACTTGTCCTTCTTTCTCTTTCTTATATGTGGGTTGTTGTTGTTTTTTAATTGTGCAGCTCATTCTTAAGCTTTCTGTGCAACCACATAGACCTTTTCAGATGTCTCCATTTTTCTTTCTCCTTGGGATTATACATGGCTACATCTTTAGAGAAAGCCACCTAATGGCACAGCAGAAAAGTAACTTGCCTAGGGAGCAAGAGGTCACCGATTCAAATCTGGTATGCTTCCCAGACTATGGGAAACACCTCTATCAAGCAGCAGTGATATAGGAAGGTGCTGAAAGGCATCCTCTCATACTGCGCGGGAGATGGCAATGGTCAACCCCTCCTGTATTCTACCAAAGACAACCACAGAGCTCTGTGGGCACCAGGAGTCGACACTGACTCGGCGGCACAACTTTACCTTACCTTACCTTTATATCTTTAGAGAGTCATAGAACAATAGAGTTTGGAGGCTGGCTTGTCTGGTGTGGCTCAGGAGTTAGGAACATAGGAAGCTGCCATATACTGAGTCAGACCATTGGTCCATCTAGCTCAGTATTGTCTTCACAGACTGGCAGCAGCTTCTCCTAGGTTGCAGCAGGAATCTCTCTCAGCCCTATCTTGGAGATGCTGCCAGGGAGGGAACTTGGAACCTTCAGCTCTTCCCAGAGCGGCTCCATCCCCTGAGGGGAATCTCTTAACAGTGCTCACACATGGAGTCTCCCATTCATATGCAACCAGGGCAGACCCTGCTTAGCTATGGGGACAAGTCATGCTTGCTACCACAAGACCAGCTCTCCTCTCCAGTTCATAGCAGCTATGACAACTATGGGCCTATCCCAATTAATTTCTGAACCAACTCATGTTGCCGGCCACACACTCGATTTTCTCTTCTGTTCAGATCATGGGGGTGTTCTGTGGGTGGGGGATCTGGTGGTTTCCCCATTGTCATGGACGAACCACTACCTGGTTAAGGTTGGTATCACAGCCACAATCCACCCCTGCAGGGGTGATGGACCTATTAGGATGGTCTGCCCAAAAAGGCTGCTGGATGCAGTAGGTTTCCAAAAGGCCTTGAAGGGTTTTGAAGTTGATGCGGCCAGTGATTCTGTCGATGCCCTGGTGGGAACATGGAATAGGGAACTCACCAGGGCAGTAGACACAATTGCTCCTAAGCATCCCTCCAGACCTGCTTCAAAAATGGCCGCCTGGTATACTGAGGAGTTGAGAGGGCTGAAGCGGCTGGGTAGGCGACTGGAACACAGGTGGAGGAGAACTCGGCTCGAATCTGACAGGATGGAGAGGAGAGCTGGTCTTGTGGGAGCTAGCCAGCATGACTTGTCCCCCTAGCTAAGCAGGGTCCGCCCTGGTTGCATATGAATGGGAGATTAGAAGTGTGAGCACGGTAAGATATTCCCCTCAGGGGATGGAGCCATTAGGTAGACCAATGGTCTGACTCAGTATACAGCAGCTTCCTATGTTCCTATGATGCAGCATACGACCCATTTGAAGGCTTATGCGGTGGCGGTGCATGCGGCAAAAAAGAGATTTTGGTCAGCGCGCATTGCGTCTGCGGGTTCACGTTCGGCAGAACTATCCCAGGTTGTGAGGAGGATAATTGCTGCTCCTTCTGTTTCAAATCAGTCCCTGGATGCGCTCTGCTGTGACGCTTTTTGTGGGTTCTTTGCAGACAAAATCTCCTGTATTCAGGCCGACTTGGCCTCCACTATTTCTGCACGGTCTATGAAGGAAGTATCCAGCAATCCCTCTTACAGTGTTAGGTTGGATCAGTTTCAATCTGATGTGTACAAGCTGCTTCGGGTGGTGAGGCCTACCACTTGTTCTCTGGACTCTTGCCCGACTTGGCTGCTTCGATCTAGCAGGGAGATTGTTGGAGGTGGCCTAGTTAATATCGTAAATGCATCACTGAGGGAGGGTAGGGTTCCTCCATGTTTGAAAGAGACAATAGTTAGACCTCTTCTTAAGAAGCCTTCCTTGGATCCCTCAGTGATGGATAGTTATAGGCCAATCTCCAATCTCCCTTGGTTGGGCAAAGTAATTGAGAGGGTGGTGGCCGACCAGCTCCAGGGGTTTTTGGAGGAAACTGATTATCTAGACCCATTTCAAACTGGCTTTAGAATGGGCTATGGGGTTGAGACAGCCTTGGTTGGCCTGATGGATGACCTTTACTGGGGAATCAACAGAGGGAGTGCGACTCTGTTTATTCTCTTGGATCTCTCGGCAGCGTTCAATACCATCAACCATGGTATCCTTCTGGGTCGCCTGAGGGAGTTGGGGATAGGAGGCACTGCTTTGCAGTGGTTCTGCTGCTATCTCTCGAGTAGATTCTAGATGGTGGAGTTTGATGACAGTTGCTCCTCAAAACGGGAGCTGTTATATGGAGTCCCTCAGGGCTCCATTCTGTCACCAATGCTTTTTAATATCTACATGAAACCGCTGGGTGAGGTCATCAGGAGGTTTGGTGCTGGGTGTTATCAGTATGCTGATGACACCCAAATCTACTTCTCTGGTTCATCTGCATCATCAGGAAATGCTGTTCATTCCCTAAATGCCTGCCCACAGGCAGTAATGGGCTGGATGAGCGATAATAAATTGAAGCTGAATCCAAGCATGATGGAGGTGCTCATTGTAGGGGCTCAGAATCTGAGGGGTGAGTTAGATCTCCCTTTGCTGGATGAGGTTACACTCCCCTGGAAGGCGCAGATACACAGCTTGGGAGTACTACTGGACCCAGGCCTCACCCTGGTATCTCTGGTGGAGGCCATGGCCAGGAGTGCCTTCCATCAGTTTCGGCTGATTCAACAGCTGCACCCATTTCTTGAAGAGGATGATCTCAAAACAGTGGTGCACCAGCTGGTAACCTCCCGGATTGACTACTGCAATGGGCCCTACATGGGGCTGCCTTTGTATGTAGTTTGGAAACTTCAGTTAGTTCAAAATGCAGCAGCCAGGCTGTTCTCCAGAACAACTCGGAGAGACCATATTATGCCTGTTTTGAAACAGCTGCACTGGCTGCCGATATGTTTCCGGACAAAATACAAAGTGCTGGTTATTACCTTTAAAGCCCTAAATGGCTTTGGCCCAGGTTACCTTAGAGAGCACGTTCTTCTGCATGATCCCCACTGCACGTTAAGGTAATCTGAGCAGGTCCGTCTCCAGTTACTACCGGTATGTCTGGTGGCGCCTTCTCTGTAGCTGCTCCTGGGCTGTGGTATGCACTCCCAGCAGAAATCCGTCATTTGGACTTTTTATTGACCTTCAGGAGAGCCCTTTAGACCTATCTGTTTGGCCTAGCCTTCCAGGATTTTTAAATTGTTGTAACGGGGTTTTTAATGTACCTGTTTTTCAGAGCTTTATGGTATTTTATAACTTTTTATAACTGTTTTTTATAACTGGTATTTTATAACTTTTTATAACTGTTTTATGGTATTTTATAACTTTTAATTGTTGATTGATTTTAATTGTTTTTGTTTTATTTGTAAAATGCCCTGAGCCAATTTTGGAAGGGTGGAATAAAAACTGAATAAATAATAAATCAATAAAGAATGAAGTGGGCAGGGGCCTTGGAGGGCTAGTCCTGACCCCTCCACAGTGCATGAAACTGCTACCGCGTCCGGGGCAGCAGAGGGCCTTCGTCCAGCCCCCGTCTGAGAAGGGGAGCTCAGCACTGCGAGAGGCAGAGGCTGCTCCACCGTCCAACAGCTCTTACAGCTCGGAAATTCCTCCTCCTGTCTAGCCCAATTCATCTTCTTCAGCAACTCCCATTCATCTTGGTCTCCTTTCCCCATTCATTTATCCAGCTCAGGAATCCTACCGAGTGCTTCTCTGGGCTTATTAAAAATCAATCTGAAATCCAATACATATTTGAAATCTGAATGTTTGAACCTGAAATCCACCTTTAGCTTTCTGTGTGTTCAAGAATGCCAGCATCATTGGGTCAGGTTCCCCCAAAGCTCCCACCACTTCAACTTCATTGAGCAACCCTATTGGTTAGGATCAAGTCAAGGAGAGCCCATCTCCTCCTTCCTTCCTTCCTTCCTTCCTTCCTTCATCTCCTGAAAGAGGGAAGTTGTCAGCAAGGGAGGCATGTCAGGAGATTGTTGGAAAGTCTATCCTTAGCGGCGCTTGTCCCCCAACTGATATCGGGGTCATTGAAGCCCCGCATTACTCCTAATTATTGCTTCCTGAAACACCTGTAATTCATTTCAGGAAAGCCCAATTCTCACCTTCTGCTTGGCATAATGGCGCTCTGCAGTCGACTCCAGCTACAAAGTTGTGTTTATGTCCTCCCCAGATGTTCTCCACTGGGCCACCATGTTCACGCTCTTGCATTTCTGGGCAGGTGTGCATATTTTTGACATGTAGTGCTACTCCCTTCCCTGTCTGCCACACCTGTCCTTTTGCAAAAAGTGATAATATTCGTTCTTCTGACAGTCGCTCTCTTCTGAGCAGGTTCCTGCTCCTTGTGGATCTGGCTCTTCTCCTCCACAGTGTCTCTTCCCTTCCTCTTGTCCTTGCGGCAGCAACCCCAACCCTGCCCCTTTTCTCTGATGAGGAGGCCATGCATTGAAGCCCTAGCCGCCGCCGCCGCCGCCGCTGCCTCCAGCCATCCTCTGGCTTTCTCCTCCAGAAGCGCGACGTGCTTGCACTTGCTGTGGGTGGGGCCTAGGGTGCTTTCAGGCATGAGGAAACCAGCACAGCACACTCCTTGCTGCCGCCGCCACCGCCACCGCCACCCCCACTGATCCCTCACGGCCCACCCCCTTCCCTCTTATTCAGGCCCCAGCCAGCCTCAGGCTCTGCCTCTGCTGAAGGAGAGGCCTTTGCTTCTCCCCTCCCAAGATGCTCTGGCATGTGCCTTTGGGCCGTGCGGGATGGCAAGGAGCCCAAGCAGGGTGAGCTCACAGCACTCTCCATCCTCTTCAGCGGAGGCTGCTGGGAGACTCGGCCAAGGAGAGCCCCCTCAGAGAGCTGGGCTTGCTTCTAAGAGGCCTGGGTTCCCCTCCTGCTCCTTGGGGCCCCAGGCACGTCCCTCCTGCTCGATGACAGGCTGCAAAGCCAGTGGCCTCCTCTGAGCCCGGCACTGCAAGCCCCTCCCACAGGCGTGCAAGGGTGAGCAACGGGGGCCACCACGGCAGGATGCCTTCCTCCCCCCCCCCACTCACCCCCCCACTGCTCTCCCCCGAGCTGCCCCCCATTTGTCATTCTCGATGCAGGGGGATGAGAAGATGCCCTTGACTCCCCGCCCCCCGCCGCCGCACCCGGCTCCCTGCTGCCCTCCCCCACTCAGGTGAGCCCCCTCTGCCTGGGAACAGCTTCACTCAGCCGGGCCATCCATCCATCTCCCAGGCCAGGCGCAGGGCTGTCAGCAGCTCAGACAAACCATTTCCTCCTTTCATTGCCCAGCAGGGGCCTGAGCCGCAGCTCCCCACAGCAGCCCTAATTGAAGCCGCATGTCGGTGAGAGCAGCAAGAGGGCACCGCAGGCAAGTCGGGGCCAGGACAGGAGTCCGCCCTCCCCAAAGGGCCAGCACCTTGCCGTGGCCGGGGGGGGGCGCAGCGGGCGGCATGTGCACCCACCACACTTACCCCAAGCCAGGCACTCTCATGGGGGGGGGAAATGCACCTCCTGGGCTCTCTTCTGCCTCCCCATGAGTGGCCCCCACTCTGCTCACGGCCTGGCCAGGAGGAGCAAGCCCCGACCTCCTGCCCCTGCCCACTCCTCCCATTCCCCCTTTCCCCCCACACACACTGCTCAGCTCCTTTCACACACACCCCTCACCCATCCTGTTCCCTCCAGGGTGGCTGCTGCCCCATCTCCAGCCAGACCCACTCAACAGGCACTGGGCCCGGGGGCATGTGCCCCTTTGCTCACTCCTGCCAGCCAGCCCTCCAGGAATGGCCTGGAGGAGACGCCTGCAGGCGGGCCGAGCAGCATCTCACACACCCCCACCCTCCGGGAGACTCCGGGAAGCAGGCCTGGAGCTTTCCAGGGCAAGATATTGTGAACAATGTGGGGGGGGGGTCTGGGAGGGAGCCCCTCCAGGAGGAGCTTCACTCAGAGCTGACAGCCCCATGCTGTGTCCCGAACTCAGCACCCAAGTCGGCCTGCTTTGGCACCCCTTAAGGTGCCCCCCTTTGGTGCTAATTGCCCAGGAATCCAGGCCAGCTAACCAGCCTCTCCCCGCCTCCCTGGCCAAGGCAGCAGCACTCCGAGTAGCTCCAGCTCACAACTGCCCCTTGCCTTTGGCCAGCATGCAGGTGACTGGGCCACCAAACTAGTCTGCTAAGGGGCTGAGCCTGAGGAGGAGGAGGAGGAGGAGGAGGAGCCTGCCAAGGGAATTGCACACACACCCCCACGGCAGGGTTCAGCAGAAAGAGATGCAGACATCCCGAGGCGTGGCCAGTAGCTCCTGGGCCCCTGACCATGAATTGGGGGCCCTTGCAGGCAGCACGGAGGCTATTCCCACCCGGCCATCTCATGCCGGCCCCGAAACTGGATCTGCTCTGCATGCCTTTTGCCTGCTCTGCTGGCTTTGCATGATTCTCAGCAGATCCCAGTAGATCTTTTCTGCCCGGCTGCATCTGAGCCTCATGATCATGGAGCAACACATGGGTGGGTTGCTGAGCTAACAACTATGGTAAACTCTGGGATTTACCCAGAGCTGGTCTGGTGGGAGCAAGCATGACTTGTCCCCTGAGCTATGCAGGGTCTGCCCTGGTTGCATAGGAACGGGAGACTAGAAGTGTAAGAGATTCCCCTTGGGGGCTGGAGCCGCTCTGGGAAGAGCATCAGCAGGTCCCAAGTTCCCTCCCTGGCAGCATCTCCAAGACAGAGCTGAGAGAGACTCCTGCCTGCAACCTTGGAGAAGCCGCTGCCAGTCTGTGCATTCAATACTGAGCAAGATGGATCTGACTCAGTCTATGGCAGCTTCTTGTGCTCCTATGGGGGCTTCTGGGGCTTCTCCTCCCACCAGGCTCTGGCCAGAGGATGCTCGCCTGGCAGCGTGGCTCAGCCCTGGGAACGCCTGAGCTGAGCATCCGGCTGAGCATCCGGTCGCAACTCCTGTCACATGATTAAAAATTTCAGTCCTCGTATAGTGCCCTCATACAAATGTATGGTGCAGCCTCATTGGGAGTCTTGCATACAATTCTGGTCCCCACATCTCAAAAAGGACATTGCAGGAGAGGGCAACCGAGATGATCAGGGGCCTGGAGGACCTTCCTTATGAGGCTAGGCTACAACACCTGGGGCTCTTTACCTTGGAAAAGAGGTGACTAAGGGGAGACATGATCGAGGTCTATGAAATCATGCATGGTGTGGACAGAGTAGATAGAGAGAAATTCTTCTCCCTCTCTCATAACACTAGATCCCGGGGTCATCCCATGAAACTGAAGGCTGGGATATTTGGAACCAACAAAAGCAAGTTCTTTTTCACACAGTGGATATGATATGATATGACAAATATGTATATACCGCTTTTCAACTAAAGCTCCCAGCACCTAATTAAACAGTGAAACTCTCTGCCTCAGGATGTGCTGATGGCCAGCAGCTTGGGTGGTCAGACCTCACTTGGATCCTGTGTCCAGTTCGGGCCCCCACATTTCAAGAAGGATGTTGATAAAGCATCCGGAAGGGTTGCCAAGGAGAGCCCCGAAGATGGTGAGGGGTCCGGAAAACAAGCCCTGTGAGGAATGGGTGAAGGAGCTGCTGGGAATGTTGAGCCTGTAGAAGGGAAGACTGAGAGGAGGCCCACGAGCAGCCTTCTCCACACGTCTGTCACAGAGGAAAGGGAGCTCCCTTGTTCCTGAGGGCAGGGCTGGGACCAATGTGGCGAAAGGGCCGGGAAGCAGCTCCAGGCTAGCTTGGGGGGGGGCGCCCCCTGCCTCAGCCCTTCCTCTCCTCCAGCTGGGACTCGGAGATTGGAGGTTGCCACTGAAGCTGGCCCAAAATGCACCAGCCTGGGGCAAGGCGGCTGGTCCCTCCCAGCTAACGGCCCCAGTCAAGCCACCGGCCAGGCTCTGTCTCCAGTGGCCCAGGACCAGCCAGGCTTGAGCTGCAGCCGCTGCCACAGTGCCCTCCGGCTCAGCCCTGGATGGTGGCCAAGGAGGCCGTGACTCATTGGTCACCCGAAGCCACTCCGGCCCCGACTTGCCAGTGCAGCCTCCAAATGGTCTATGAACCAAATGGGATGGGGTGACGCAGGCGGCAGCTTCACATTTCAAAGCTGCTCTCACTCCCACGGGGAAGGTCAAGCAAACAGGGCCCCCCCCACTCCCTGCCTCCCTCCTGCTGACAGACAAGACCCCTAACCTTGGGAGAGGCCAAGAGGAGGTGGAGGGAGGGGCTGCTCCTCCTCACCTTTTGATCTCTGGCAGGGGGCAGCTGAAAGGGCTCTCACCCCATGCAAGGCCATGAGCTGAAATTTTAGGACCAACCAACGGAAGTACTTTTTCACACAATGCATAATCCACTTGAGGAATTCTCTGCCACGAGATGTGATGACAGCCAACAACCTGGATGGCTTGAAGAGGGGTTTGGATCACTTCATGGAGGAGAGATCTATCAAGGGCTACTAGTCAGAAGGCTGTGGGCCACCTCCAGCCTCAGAGGCAGGGTGCCTCTGAGTACCCGTTGCAGGGGAGCAACAGCAGCAGAGAGGGCCTGCCCCTTCCAACTCCTGCCTGTGGCTTCCAGCGGCTTCTGGTGGGCCACTGTGCGAAACAGGATGCTGGACTAGATGGGCCTCCTTGGGCCTGACCCAGCAGGGCTGTGCTTATGTTCTTATGAAGCCACCTCATCAGGGCAAGAGGCTGCATTCAGCAGCACGAGGGGATCGAAATCCCCAGGCCAGGGAGAAGCTGGGTGGCTTGAAGCTGCTTTGAACTCCTTGTCCCTTAGGGTCAGGAGGCAGGGGAGGGAATTTATTTATTTATTTTTATTTAAAATATTTCTATACCATGTAAAACTTGCATCTCTGGGTAGTCTACAATTAAAATCATTTAAAACATTAAATCAATTAACAATTAAAATAATTTAAAAGATTAAAAACATTTAAAACCCAGTATTAAAATTATTTAAACTATAAATCTCATTAAAAGCCTGGGTGAATAAAAGCATCTTCAGTGTCTTTTTAAAAATTGCCAGAGATGGGGAGCCTCTTATTTCAACAGGGGGTGCATTCCAAAGTCCAGGGGCAGCAACAGAGAAGGCTCGTTCCCAAGTAGCCACCAGATGAGTTGGCGGCAGCCGCAGGCGAACCTCTCCAGATGATCTTAACAGGCAGTGGGCTCATGGCGAAGAAGACGTTCTCTTAAATACCCAGGGCCTAAGCTGTTTAGGGCTTTATGGGTAATGACCAGCACCTTGTGTTTTGCCGGGAAACATATCAGTAGCCAGTGCAATTCCTTCAAGACAGGAGTAATATGGTCTCTCCTAGATGACCCAGAGACCAGCCTGGCTGCCATGTTCTGAACCAATTTCAGGTTCTGGACTACGTGCAAAGGCAGCCCCACATAGAGTGCATTGCAGTAATCCAGCCTAGAGGTTACCAGCAGATGTACCACTGTCTTGAGGTCGTTCATCCCAAGAAACAGACGCAGCCGGCGTATCAGCCAAAGCTGATAAAAAGCACCTCTGGCCACCACCTCAACCTGGGACACCAAGGAGAGGTTCAGATCCAGAAGCACCCCTAGACTGCACACCTGTTACTTCTGGGGGAATGTGACCTCATCCAGACCCAGCAGATCAAAATCATCTCCCGAGTTTCGACCCTGCACAATAAGTACCTCCGTCTTATCTGGATTCAGCCTCAGTTTGTTATCCCTCATCCAGCCCATTACTCCCTCCAAGCAGGCGTTTAGGGAAGTTATGCCATCTCCTGAAGAAGTTGACATGGAGAAATAGATTTGGGTGTCATCAGCATACTGATAACACCCTGCACCAAATCCCCTGATGATCTCTCCCAGCAGTTTCATGTAGATGTTAAACATCGGAGACAATATGGAGCCCGAAGGGACACCATATGAAAGTTCAGATTTTGAAGAACAACAGTCTCCAAGAGACACCATCTAGAATCTGCCCGTGAGGTAGGAGCGGAAACACTGCAAAGCAGTGCCTCCCACTCCCAACCCCCTCAGACATTCCAGAAGGATACTATGGTCAATAGTATTGAAAGCCGCCGAGAGATGCAAAAGGACCAACAGAGTCACACTCCCTCTGTCAATTCCCAATTGGAGACCATCCATCAGGCTGACCAAGGCAGTCTCCACCCCATAGCCTGCCCGAAAGCCAATTTGAAATGGTCTAGATAATCAGTTTCCTCCAAGACCGCCTAAAGCTAGGAGGCCACCACCTTCTCAATCACCTTGCCCAGCCATGGAAGGTTGGAGACAGGCCTGTAATTGCTTAACTCTGAGGGATCCAAGGCAGGCTTCTTCAGAAGTAATGATCGCCTCATTAAGACAAGGAGGCATCCTGCCCTCCCTCAGAGAAGCATTTATCGTCTCTACCAGGCCCTCTACCACAGCCTCCATGCCAGACAGTAGAAGCCATGTTGGGCAAGGATCAAGAGGGCAGGTGGTAGGCCACACCACTCCAAGCAACCTGTCCACATCCTCAGGAGTCACGAACAGAAATTGATCCAGGATCATCACATAAAAGGAGCTGCTGCACACCTTGGCATCAGACTCTGGAATAATTGTGGAGTTTGAATCTAAGTCGACCTGAATATGAGAGATTTTGACAACAAATAACTCATCAAAAACGTCACAGCGAGTAATTGTTGGTTCTAAGTACTGATTCAAGGGGCAAGGAGAGTTCACTAGCCCCTTCACAACCCTGAACAACTCCACCAGACGTGAGCTTGTGGAAGCGATATGGGAGGAAAAGAACCGCTTCTTTGCCGCATGTATTGCCTGAGCATAGTGCTCTCTATGTAATAATCTGTCGGATTCGAGTCGCATCTTCCTCCACTTGCGCTTCAGTCGTCTACCTCACTGCTTCAGCCCCCTTAGTTCTTCTGTATACCAAGGGGCCAATTTTGAAGCGGGTCGGAGAGGACGCTTAGGAGCGATCATGTCCACTGCCCCAGTGAGTTTGCTGTTCCAGTTCTCCACCAGGGCATCAACAGGATTGCCAGCAGAGCCAACACTAAATCCCTCCAAGGCTCCTTGAAATCCTATAGGATCCAATAACCTTCTCGGGAGGACCATCCTAATAGGTCCCTCACCCCTGCGAAGGTGGGGTGTGACTGTGAGTCCAACCTTAACCAGATGGTGGTCCATCCACGACAAAGGGGAAATCACAGGAGGCCCCTCCCACGGAACACCACCTTGTTCAGAGTGAAAGACCAGATCAAGCGTGTGACCACCAATATGCGTCGGTCCCGAGACCACTTGGGATAAGCCCATAGTAATCATGGCCACCATGAACGCCTGAGCCGCCCTGGACAAATTGGTCCCAAAGTGAACATTGAAGTCCCCCAGCACCACAAGCCTAGGGGACTCCAACGCCAAGCCTGAGACCAAGTCTGTCAGCTCAGTTAGGGACTCTGTCAGGCAGCGGGGCGATCGGTACACCAAGAGAAGTCCCGGTCTATCCCTGGTCCCCAAACTGAATGGAATGGCAATCTGCACATGCTCAGAGTTACTCTCCAGAGTACCAGGCTAGATTCTAGGGGAGGAGGCAGATGGGCCCATCCCAAATAAAGCCCAGGAGGCTGCTGCAGCCAGCCAACTTGGCAGGTTCCGTCTGCCCCTTGGTAAGTAAGAGGGACGTTCAGCCCAGCTCCTCTGCCCCGGGCAGGGGCCACAACCACTCACCAGTCGGCTGGCAGGGCCAGGAGCCTGAAGAGCTTCCACATTGGCTCCACTCCCTATCACAGCTAATCCAGGCAGTGTAGCCTCTCCAGGCCCCTCCTCATTACAGAACTTCAGCTTATCCTGAGATGAGCTGACCCGTCCTGAAGGCTGAAGCGACAGAAGCCATGCATTCACACAGGTCTTGCCAAGCTTGTGCTGACATTTTGCAAATGGAAAACGCCGTTTCTGAGGACTCCTGCGGCTTGAGATCGTTCTGTGATTAGAGTCCTCTTCCGGCTCTTTCTAGACTCTGCAGGTCCGGGGCAGCAGGCCGAAGCAAGCCCCCCACCCCCCCGCCAGTCATGGGTCTTCTTCCCATGGGGCCTGAGGCGCAGGTCACTGTTTCTGAGCCTCAGTTTACCATCTGTACACAAGAACAGGAGAACGGCTTTGCCATGTCAGCCTCCAAAAAGTCCACCCTGTGTCCTTTTTCTAAACTCAGGAGCTCCAGCCTTTCTTCTGGGGATGGGCTCCCAACACCCTCCTCTCATCTGGGCTCACCTGTCTCTGCCTTCCCAGCTCCAACCCTTTTTCAAAATCGGGAGACCAGATATCCCTCCTCTAGTCAGTAATGGCCCAACCTGGCTTGGCTACATCGGATTCCTGAATATTCCCAGTACGGCAGCACCAGGATACTGGAAGTGTTAAGCTCAGTTCCGTTCCCGTTCCTAATGATCTCTAGCACAGAAAGACTCCTTCCCAGCTGCCAAACCCTGACTGACATAAAGAGCAAGGAGGCACCAGTACAGCGAGAGAGCAGCCCAACTTGCTGCACTGGTGTGTGAGGAAGGGGCAATTGTGGACACTCTCCCTGTCCCCAGGAAGCCCTTTGTGCCACTCAGAAATACACACCTGAGGATTGTGCAGCCCTCAGGGACATAGTTCAGGTGGCAGAGAGGACTTCCTGAGGAAGGGGAAGGTGTCCAAAGTGGCCACATCCCCGCAGCATGGCTGCAGTTAGTTGGGCAGTTCTGTCTTCCCTCACTGCCTCCTTGCCCTGATGTCAGGCTCATTGAGCTCCCTGCCCGGGCCAGAAGCCTTCCTGGTTAGCCACGGACAGCTCAAGCCCGCTCCTCCGTGTAGATGCGGGGCTGGCTGTTTGGGCCCCAAAGCGCCTCGCTGGGCACCTGGCCGTTCTGTGGTCCAGCCGGCCGGCTCGGAAGGCTTTGACATTTGTTCTGGTTCTGACCACCCTGGATCCTTGGGGGTCATCTGCAGACACCTGGCCGCCTCGCCGCGCCCGACTCCAGTCCTGAGCCTTATCCAGGCGCCGCTAAGCAGTTAAACAGCCCCAGCCCAGCGGCCTGCTTGGAACGCCCGGCGGCGGCCGGGGAGGGCGGGCTGCCTACCCGGCTGCTCAGGAGACGTCGGAGTTCCCAGCCGCCTCCCTGCTCGACTCCCGCTCCGCGCTGAAACGGACCTGCTTCCGACTGGGCCCTGGGCAAGCCGCCCGCTGCCGCTGCAGACTCGCCTTCGCCTGCTCTGCACGGTTTGCTCTGCCCTCTGCCGGGGCTCTGCAGACGTGCTCCGCGGCTCACCCCGCGCGGCATCAGGCACGGGAGAAGGGCGGCGAGGGAGGCGGACCCCGCTCGGGACAGCCGCCGCCGGGCGGGCTCGCCCCTTCCCAGGGCGCTGCCGTGCAGGGATCCGATGGCCGGCCGCGGGAGGAGGAGCAGCCCCCGGAGGAGTGCCAGCTGCTGCCGCCGCCGCCGCTGCTTCCTTGCCGCCAGTGTCCCGCGGGCTCTTGTTCGGATTAGGAGCTGGCAGAGAGCCCCCGCCCGCGACTCTCCCTACGCCGTTTAATTAAGCCGGGGGTCGTCCCAGCACTCGATGCGCCGCACGGCAGTCCGGGGAAGCCTAATGAATCGCGGGCGGGGCGGGGCGGGGGTCGCCGGCGCCTCCAGCTGGGAGAACCACGCCTCCCTCAACGCCGCTGCGGCCTCGCGCCTGCAAATCGCCGCCGAGAGGGGGGGAGGGGGGGCGGGGGGGCGTAATTGGTAATCGCTTTAGCTGCCACTCCGACAGCCGCCCGCGACAGGCTCCGCGATCTATAATAACTGGGTTATAATTCGTTACCAGGCGTCAGCTCGGCCGCCTCGTCCCCAGGCGAAGCGGGGCCAGAGCCGTGATTAAAGCGGCAGTTACGGCTCTCCGCGCGCCGCCTCCTTCCAGGAGGGACTCCGCCCGCCCTTGTGCCTTTCCACGCGTGGAAAGCAGGTGGGGCGGCGCCCGCCCTGCCTGCCGCGTTCACAAGTGGCGGCGCGTCCCCGGCGAGAAGCGGGTCCTCCGCCGGCGGCCGTCCCTTGTGAGCGGCGGCAGCCCTTTCTCCCGCGGCGTCGCGAGAGCCGGCTGCTCGGCTCTCCCCTGCTGCCCGGCCGAGGAGCGACAGACCCCGCGAGCGGTGCCGCTGAGTGGGGCTCGCCCTCTTCTCCTGTCATGGCTAGTTGCGGATGCGGTGAGCAAGGAGGACCAGGGAGGGGACTGAGAGATCAGGCAGCAAAACTGCACCGGAGACCAGGACCAAAGGGCCTCCCACCCTGTCCCCCCCCCGCCGCCGCCACCCTCTGGTGGACAGCCGTGGCGGTCACTTGCCCCCTCCCACCATTTCAGGGGTCATTCCTGGCATTGAACAGGTTGTGTGCGGGTCTGGACAGGGTTAGGGTGGTGAGCTGGGTTCAGATCCTGCCCTGTTTGGGCAGGGCTTGATGGGCCAACTTTGGAGGACATTTTCCTTTCCTGTCGCTGAAGCAGTAACTAGCCTCTTTGGGAGGCAGGCACCCGTGTGTGCATCCTCCAAGACTCTGCGAGATGGGTCCGGAGAATAACAGCCTGTCTGTCATTGCCAGAGGTTCCTGCCGAGTAACCTGCCTCCCAGGGTTGTTGCAACTCGGAAGCCCCCACCGAAAGGAGGCTCTTCTGAGCAGCCCACTGGCAAGGGCCTGCCCCTTGGTGCAGACCTGGATTCCCCTGCAGCCCCCAAGGGGAGACCCACCTCAGCGGCCGCCCCGCCTCCTCCGCTGCCTCCGGGCACAGCTGAGTGGGCTGCACTGGATGAGAGCAGCAGGGACTTCTCTGGCCCCCAGAGGCGAGGGATCAAAGCAGAGACACTCATCGCGGCTGACCTTCTTGGCCTTGCAGTCTATGCAGGCGTGAAAACGGCTGTCTTGGCTGAAGCCTCTGCTGTTCTCCCCAGGCCTCCTTGACAGCTTTATTTTGCTCCCAGCAACTCCCCTTATTAAAGGAAAATTCATTTGGAAGCAATTTCCCCCAGCAAACCACTCCAGAGCCCTCCCTCCATCCAGGGACCTAATTGAATTACACTCCGCAGATCTGCATTATTGAAATGGATCTGCTCAATAATAGATGAGGGCCGGGAGACCCCAGAGGGTTGCTGGCATCCAAGGGATGCAATGCTCCCTGGCTGGCTGGCTGGCTGGCCTCACTAGAGCTCAGAGCTGCCAGAGGGGATCAGCAGGCTTGGCCTGGGACGAGCAAATGGAGGCGCAAGGGGCTCCTCCCCAGACGCCATCTGCTGGGGGGGCGGCGAGATCCTGCTGGGAGGGGACAAATGGATTTGGGAGCCCTCCCTCTCCAGCAGCTTCCCCAAATGTTTCTGATGGACTCTTAGCCAAATGAGGCCCCAAAGACTGTGAAAGGCCAAGGAAGAAGACCCCCCCCAGCAATGCCCACCCCAACTCCCCTCAGCTGTGAGGCAGAAGGGGTGTGATGGGTGCCTCCAAGCTGCTCAGCCACAGCCCAGGACTGGATTGGCTCACCCCAGGAGCAGGACAAGGACAGGGCCCAGGACCAGCCAAGTCTTCCGCTCTCCTCCTCCTCCTCCTCCTCCTCCTCCTCCGGAGACACCTGACCATCCCCCGCCTCTAGAGGGCACTCTCTGCAGGAAGCCCCACCCCCAGCCTGCACCCCTGGCCCCCACTGGCCAAAGCACAGGGAAGAGACATACCCCAAGGGAAGCACGGCATCCAGACCAGAACCTCCCAGCCCTTCCACTCTCTTCTGCATTCCTCAGACCTCACTTGCCGTTCTGGGCTTGCATTCTCACAGGGCTTTGGGGGAACTAGAATGGGGGTGGAGGAGGGTAACAGAAGGGTCTGGAAACCAAGTCCTGGGAGACACCGTTGGAGGAGCCGGGTCTGCCTAGCCTGGAGAAGGAGATGTGGCGGAGGCGGCAGCAGCAGCAGGAGGAGTGTGCTTGCTCTCTGTTGCTCCTGTGGGCAGGAGTGGAACCAATAAAATTACAAGGAAGCAGCTGCAGGCTAGACATTAGGAAGCATTTCCTAACTGTAAGCACAAGTTCAGCAGTGGAACTGCCTGCCTCATGCCATAGTGACTGCTCTGTCACTGGAGGCTTCCAAACAGAGGCTGTTTCCTGCAGACAGTGAGCAATGGGGTTGGGCAACAAGGCCTCCAGGCCCCCTTCCAACTCTGTGATCTCTTGAGGAAGCTTCCCTAAAGCCAAGAGAGGAGGAAAGGTCACCACCACCACCAACCCACCCTGGAAAGACAAAACCCACCAGACCAGGAGATGCTCAGGGGCTGCAAGAACAACCAACCACATGCGCCAGGGCTTCCCTTGAGGGGTGGGGGTATCCGATTGAATAACCATGGCTTAAGGCTGGGAATCACGAGAATGATGGTGGTCAGACTAGATCACCTCTGAGGGTGCTTCTGATTCCACAGTTTCCCCTTGCAGGTGGCTGAGAGTTGGTGATGGCACTAAGGCCCTCTAGGGAGTCTCAGCAGCCTGTTCAAGGCTAAGGTCCCACCAAGAACCCACCCCACCCCTGGCGCATCCTGACTCTCACAGGGATGAAGTTGCTGCTCAGACCCACCCACAAGAACAGACCAGCCTGCCTAACCACCCCCCAGCAGGCCTCTCTCCCCGCTAGACCCCTTGACTGCTCCAGGACCTCCAGCCCTTTGCTCAGAGTGCTCCCTCCCCCTCCCCCTCCCCCTCTCACATCATACACACACAGCTGTGCCTGCTGGCCACTTGCTCTGCCCAGGCACACCCACCTCTGCATTTCAGCCCACATTCGCACCAGTTGCAGGCACCGCTTCAAGGGCCCAGGTGGACCCTCCAGCATCAGCAGCGAGGGGGGTGGCGCATCCCCACGTCCTCCTCCAGCTCCAGCCATTCCCCAGAGGGAGGCTGCTTGGCCGTGTGAGAGAAGGTCCCATCATGTGTGCAGGGCCAAGCAGGCCCCAAGGGTGCGTGTGGGCCCAGGGACAGGCACAGGCCTGGGGGGGGGGTGCCCAGCTTGGCACAAGCTCCCGCCTGTAGATGTGAGCGGGGGGGGGCGGCCTGTGTGTGTGGCCAGCCTAGCACTCCCTGTCTCTGCTGGGCAGCCTGGGCTGGAGAGATGGTTGCATGCAATGAAGGCAGAGGGCGAGGGGAGCCCTCCAGAGCCCCAGCAGCTGGACTCCCAAAGGCACTCACATCTGTGCTGTCAGTCACGGGGGAGGGGGGGCCGTGGCAGTGTCTGAGATGCACCCCCATCAGCTTTGAGCAGCTCCTGGCTAGCAGCAGCAGCCTGAGGTCCAGCCAGCACCGTCTGCGGGGGAAATCTCATTCCTTTCTCGGTGGTCCTTTCCTCCTCCACAGAGGGGCTCCTTCCAAGTGGCCGGCTGCCCGGCCTGCCTGGGGCTTAGACACCCTCAGGTCTAGATTCTGTGCCCCAAAACCTAAATGGTTGGGGGATGATTATTAAGGGGGTGAAGGAAACACACTCAGCCTGCGCTCAGACATGTTCACGATTATAGGCCCAAGTCCTAACTGGAAACAACCTTCCGTCTGTACCGGATCATCAAGTCTGCTTGGAAGCCCTAATTGTGTGCAGACCTTTGCGGGTGGGGTTGCTCTAGGGCAGGCCGTGGGGCACTTTTGCTCTTGTCAAAGGAACAGGAGGGGGGGTGTAGGCAAGGCAATTGCCCTCTCGGTCCATGCTTGCCTCCCAGCAGCCGGCTGCCTCTGCCTGTGGAGGGGGGGTCTCGAGTTATCACGGCAGGCGCTGCACGAGTGTCAGCGGGGCTCAGGGGGGCACCCTCGGCCAAGTAGTCCACACCCCCACCTGCCCCCCTCTCAGAAATTTAACATGTGGGGCACAGTTCACCCCCCCCACCAGGAATGCACTTTGCCTCCCTTTTCCCTAGTGCCACCACTGGCTATTGGCCACCGCCATATCTTATGGCACTGGATTCCATAAGTTAGTTATGCATTATGCGAAAAAGACGTTTCTGGTGTCTGTCCTCTAGAGAAGCAGTTGTAGCTTGCTGTTGTGATCAGGCTGGAGAAAGACCCCTGCCAGACCCCTCAGAGTGCTGCTGCCCATGTCAACAATACTGAGCTAGATAAGAAGAGCAGCCCTGCTGGATCAGGCCCAAGGCGGCCTCTCTAGCCCAGCCTCCTGTTCCCCACAGTGGCCCGCCAGGTGCCTCTGGGGAGCCCACAGGCAGGAGCTGAGGGGCAGCCCCCCCCCCCAAACCATCTTCATGGAAATCTACAGCTGCCTGGGCCAGTAACCAGTGATAGCCCTGTCCTCCAGGAATTTGGCAATTCCTTTTAAAAACCATCTAGACTGGTGACCATACCACATCTGGTAGCAGCAAATTCCATAGTTTAACTACACATTGAGTAAAGTAGTACTGAATCTGTCCTGAATCTCCCAACACCTCAGCAGGCCCTTTGGCTGGGGACCCGGCTTTGCACCTCCTTGAGAAAATGGTCCATTCCTGATCTCTGCTTTCTGTTCTTTGACCAGTTCCCAGTCCATGAGAGGACCTGTCCTCTTAACCCATCAAGGCCACTAGCTTGGTGAGGGACTCTGTCAAAAGCATTTTGAAAGTCCAATTATACAATATCTCCTAGGTCACCACTAACCTACCTCACAGGGTTGTTGTGAGGAAAAACATATGTATGTAGTACACTGCTCTGGGCTCCTTGAAGGAAGAGCGGAATATAAAATGAAGTGAAATGAATAAATAAATAAAATATATGCTTGTTGACCCTTTCAAAGAAGTCCAGAAGGTTAGTAAGTCCAGACTTACCTTTGAAGAAGCCGTGATGGTTGTTCCTCAGTAAGGCTTGCTCTTCTATATGCTTGAACATTTTCTCTTTAACAGTGCTTTCTATCAGCTTACTTGGATTCCTTCTGGAAACCTTTTTAAAAATTAGAGTTACACTGGAATATGAATACTACAAATATTTATATACCACTTTTCAACAGAAGTTCCCAAAGCTGTTTACATAAATATAAATGAATAAATAAATAAATTTGTTCCCTGTCCCCAAAGGGCTCACAATCTAAAAAAGAAACATAAGACAGATCCCAGCAACAGCCTAGGGATGCTGTGTAGGGGATGGATAGGACCAGCTGCTCTCCCCCTGCTAAATAAAGAGAATCACCACTTTTAAAGGTGCCTCCTTGCTCAATTAGCAGGGCTTTCCAGTCCTCAGGTACAGAGACCAATTTTAGAGACACATTACAAATTTTTGTTAGGAGATTCTCAGTTTCACATTGCATGGATACCACCTGGACCTGGTAATTTGTTTATTTTTAGTTTGTCAATAATATCAAGAACTTCACCTCTTGTCACCTCTATTTGTCTTAGTTCTTTAGATCCCCTTCCCAAAAAGACCATTGCAGGCATATTTTTATCATTTATTATTGTTGTTGTTGTTGTTGTTAATTCGATTTCAGAGGCATAGGCATCTGCCTTACATCTTCAGTAGTGGAGATAGATGCAAATACAGCAATTCATTCAGCTTCTCTGCAATTTCCTTATCCTCCAGTTGGCTGCTGGTCTGGAAGCAACAAGCTTGTATTTCTCTCCTAAATAAGACATCAAGCAACGGAACGCAGCAAATAAATAAGAAATAAATAAATAAATCAGCAAGAAAACAAGAGGGGAAGGAGAAACTAAGTCTGTTAGGGCTGGAGATTTTCTAGGGTTTGTTTTCTGGCTGCCTGGAAGTGTTTGTGTCTTTGACCGAAAAGTAGCCTGAGCCAGGGATTCACTCCAGGTGAGTGTCTGCCTCCGCTTGTGGGAGGGGCCACATTCCTGAGCACAGTCAGGTGGTCTGCTGGTCTTGAATACAAGGGTGAAGGCCCCAGAGCATAGCCAACAAGGAGAGCAAACAGGGCACTGGAGTTCTGCGGGAAGTGAGCGGGCTAGCCTCGAACAAGTCTGCTTGATCACAAGGAGCCCAGTGGGAAGAGAAGGTAAGTACTACTCCCTCCTTCATATTCATGACAGAGGAAGTTTGAATATTTAAACAGCACCAATACAGCTAAGAGCTAACTTGCTAATAAACGGTCTCCAAATACTGTGAACAGCCAAAAAACCGATTATGGAAAGCCAGCAGGAGAGGGGGCACTTCCCAGTGTATTGCATAGAGTGCAACATGTATGACTATTTGCTCCATGGACAGAAGTCATGGGTGTGTGCTCGGTGCAAGGAGCTCCTGGCTCTCAGGGAACAAGTTCGTTCCCTTGAGACCAAGGTGGCGGATCTGGAGAAGCTCAGAGAGAGAGAGGCATGCGGACGAGACCTTCAGGGTCATGGTAGAGGCATCCCACACCAGGGCTGATAGCTCCTTCGCTGTCAGGGAGAATGAAGATCTCGGGGAAGGTCTCAGGGAATCAGTCTGAGGAAGAGGGAAATGCTCCTTTAGAAGGGACCCCTTCTGTGGAAGATGAGCCCATATCCTCTCGCACAGGGAATACTCCTCTGGGCGGTGGGGGCCTCCTTGTAGTGGGTGATTTGATCATTAGAGGGATAGAAAGATGGGTTTCTGACCCATGTGTTGACCGCATGGTGATTTGCCTGCCTGGTGCGAAGATTGTGGATATCACACAGCATCTAGATAGGCTGTTAGGCAGTGCTGGGGAGGAGACAGCTGTCATGGTGAAATGTAGTCGGGAGGTCCTGGAAGCCACATTTAGGCTGATAGGTAGTTTATTGAAGTCCAGGACCACCAAGGTAATACAGTGGTCCCTCGACCTACGAACTACTCGACTTACGATGTTTTCGAGGTACAAATGACAAAAAAGACCGGAAGTCGTTGCCGTTTTAGATGCGGCTTACTCGACCTACGAATTTTTAGATGCGGCTTCCTCGACTTACGAATGTTTTCAGACCTCCGTGGATGCGCTCTTCGACTTACAAAAATTTCGACCTCCGAACGTGCGTTCGGAACTGATTAACATCGTAAGTCGAGGGACCACTGTATTCTCAGAAATGCTAACTGTTCCACACGCAGGTACCGTGAGACAGGCAGAGCTGAGGGCTTTCAATGCATGGATGAGACGTTGGTGCCGGGAGGAGGGGTTTAGATTTTTAGGCACTGGGATACATTTTGGGGCAAGCAAAGACTGTACAAAAGGGATGGGCTGCACTTGAACCAAAATGGAACCAGACAGCTGGCACTTAAAATCAAAAAGGTCACAGAGCAGCTTTTAAAACGATGCCTGGGGAATAGCCAACAGAAGCTGGGCAGTATCCGGTTCAGCAAATGCCATCCTTTAAAGTGCGAGAGTGCAAAGGATTAAGATAAAACAGAAGGGGATGGAACAGAACCGCATAAAGAGCAGACAGAAAGCTGTGCCAGCTGGTCAAAGAGTCAAAAGAAAGATAGTATACACCAGGTGAGAGATTGGCATATATGCCAATGCCAGAAGCCTCCGAGCCAAGATGGGTGAGCTGGAGTGCTTGGTTGCTAATGCAGAAATAGATATAGTGGGCATAACAGAAACATGGTGGAACAGTGAGAACCGGTGGGACACTGTTATCCCTGGGTATAAACTCTATAGAAAGGACAGGGAGGGGCGCCTTGGAGGAGGGGTAACACTGTATGTTAAAGAAGGGATAGAATCTCACAAGCTAGAAAACCTAGGTGGACTGGAGTCCTCCACAGAAACCCTGTGAGTGACAATACAAGGCCTGAAAGGGAACGTGCTACTGGGGACGTGCTATCACCCTCCTGCTCAAATCGCTGACAGTGACTGGGAGTTGCAGCAGGAAATCAGGGAGGCGTCAAGGAGAGGCAGGGCTGTAATTATGGGTGACTTCAATTACCCACACATAGACTGGGTAAATTCACAGTCAGGTCAGGACAAAGAGGTCAAATTTCCAGATACGCTAAATTACTGTGCCCTAGAACAGTTGGTCTTGGAACCAACCAGAGAGAGGGCAACCTTGGACTTAATCCGGAGTGGCACCCAGGACCTAGTGCGTGATGTCAGTGTCATCGACCCTTTAGGGAACAGTGACCATAGTCATATACATGTTTCAGCATACATCTGGGGAGAGAATCAGCAAGGAAGTCTAACACAGATACTTTGAATTTCAGAAGAGGAAACTTCTCTAAAATGAGGAGTATGGTGAAAAGGAAGCTGAATGAGAAAATCAGGAGATTCACTTCGCTCCAGAATGCATGGAGTTTACTCAAAACCACAATACTAGAAGCCCAGTTAGATTGTATACCCCAAAAGAGGAAAGGTACCACTAAGTCCAAAAAGATGCCAGCATGGATAACAGGAAAAGTAAAGGAAGTCATAAAGGAGAAGAATTCCTTCCGAAAATGGAAGGCCTGCCCAAATGAGGAGAACAGAAAGGAACACAAACTCTGGCAAAAGAAATTCAAGGTGACAATAAGGGAGGCGAAAAGAAAGTTTGAGGAACAATTAGCTAAAAGCATCAAGGAAAATAACAAAAGCTTCTTTAAATATATCAGAAGCCAGAAACCTGCCAGGGAGGTTAGACAATGGAGGAGTGAAAGGGATTATTAAGGAGGATATGGAGGTTGCAGAGAAGCTAAATGAGTTCTTTGCATCTGTCTTCACGGCAGAGGATACTGAGCATATACCTGTTCTTGAACCAGGCTTTTAGGGGACGGAGTCTAAAGAACTGAGTCAGATAGAAGTGACAAGAGTTGATGTTCTAAACTGGAAAAATTGAAGACTAGCAATTTGCCATGGCCAGATGGCATCCATCCAAGAGTCCTTAAAGAACTCAAATGTAAAATTGCTGACCTCTTTGCAAAAATATGTAACTTATCCCTACAATCAGGCTCTGTACAGGAAGACTGGAAAGTAGCACATGTAGTCTCCCTCCCATTCAAATGCAAAGCAGGGAGGAGGACCTTGCTTAGCAAAAGGGACAATTCATGCTTGCTACCACAAGACCAGCTCTCCTCCCTTATTCCCAAGCCCAGTTCCTTGCTGCTAACTAATGATTTAAATGACTTTTTATTGTTTATCTTCAGGTTTTTAGCCATGTGCTCCCAAAAGGCTTCTCTCTCTCTCTCTCTCTCTCTCTCTCTCTCTCTCTCTCTCTCTGTCTTTTATTGTCGGCTTGCATTTCTTTTGCAAGTGTTTGAGTTCCTGTGTGTTCTTCTCATTTGGACTAGACTTCTGTTTTCTGAAGGAAGCTTTCTTGCTTTTGATAGCTTCCTAGGCCTGGCTAGCTAAGCATGCTGGTATCCTCTTGCACTTGATGGTATCTGATTCTAGTTGAGCTTCCATTATTGTGGCTTTGAGCAGCCTCCAAGCACTCTGGAGAGACCTGACCCTCTGGATTATCCTATTCAGCTTCCTTTTTATCAACCCACACAGACCCCCCACCCTTTGAAACCCAACCTGACTGCGTGGGGCTCTCTCAGCAGTGTGCCAGTCGCAGGTATGCTGAATCCAACCGCATGGTGGTCCCTGTTTCCTGTCCGTTCAGTGGCGCTTGCTTCTCCTAGCAGATCCTGAGCACCATGTAGGATTAAGTCCAAGGCCACCCCGCCTCTGGTCAGTTCCTGGACTTGCTGTCTGTTCTGGGGCACAGTTGTTTAGGATATCTAGAAATTTTGCCTCCGTCCTTGTCACAACTGGATCAGGTATTCGCCCAGTCTATGTAAGGGTAATTGAAGTCAGCCTTTACTATAACTTTTCCTCTCTTGGATGCCTCTCCAACTTTTCCTCTCTTTGATGCCTCTCCAATTTCATTCCCCACCTCAAAATCACATTAAGTATTTTGGTTGGGGTGGGGCAGTACTGAACTTACTTTGGTGCCTGGTTTTGACACCCACAGTGAGCCTGTGGAGGAATCAGCCCAATTTTCAGATTTCTATTATTATTGTTGTTGTTGTTGTTTACACAGTCAGACAGGTGTTATTGACTGGTTTGTTTTATCCAAACATCGAGTCCTTCCCAAGGACCTGAGAATTTTATTATCAATGTTGTTGCTGTTATTATTATAGATATCTTCACAGAATATAGGCTGTTCCCAGTAAAGTTGCTTTTTGTAAATGGCTGGTGGTGATTTCTGTGGCCCCTATGGTGTTGAGGTGCTCTTCAAGGTCTTTTGGAACTGCACCCAGGGTGCCAATTACCACTGGGATTATTTGGGTCTTCTTCTGCCACAGCCTTTCCATTTCAATTTGTAGATCTTTGTATTTTGTGGTTTTTTCTTTTTCTTTTTCCTCTATACTGCTATCACCTGGTATTGCTATGTCGATTATTTTAACTTGCTTTTTCTTCTTCTCGACTAAAGTTATATCTGGTGTATTGCGTAGCAGATGTTTGTCTGTTTGTAGTCGGAAATCACATAATATTTTTGCACCTCAATTTTCAACAAGTTTTTCAATTTTATGGTCCCACCAATCTTTGGCTACAGGTAGCTTGTATTTTTTGCAGATGTTCCAGTGTATCATCCCTGCTACCTTGTCATGCCTTTGTTTGTAGTCAGTCTGTGCGATCTTCTTACAACAGCTGATTAGGTGGTCCATGGTTTCATCTGCTTCTTTACAAAGGCGGCACTTGCTGTTTCTTGTGGATTTTTTGACTTTTGCTCTTATTGCATTTGTTCTTAGTGCCTGTTCTTGTGCAGCCAGTATTAAACCCTCTGTTTCTTTCTTCAAGTTGCCATTCTTAAGCCATTGCAAGGTCTTGGTGATGTCTGATTTTCCACTTATATTGTGCAAATATTGACCAGGCAGTGGCTTATTTCTCCATTTTTCTGCTCGGTTCTTGACTTCTTCTTCCTTGTAGGCCTGCTTTGTTTAATTGGTGTTGAATAGTTTCTCATTCTTGACCATTTGAAGTACATCTTCTTCACTGTCCTTGATATATTCTTCAAGGCCTCATTTCTCCTCCTCTACTGTTTGATGGACTTGCAGCATTCCTCTTCCACCTGAGCTGTGAGGGAGGTATAGCCTATCTACATCACTGCGGGGGTGCAGAGCATGATTGATGGTCATGATTTTCCTGGTCTTACGATCTAGCGTCTCTAGCTCTGCCTGGGTCCAGTCTATTATTCCTGCAGTGTATCTGATAACAGGTATAGCCCAGGTGTTTATGGCTTGTATGGTGTTCCCGCCATTGAGTTTGGACTTGAGGATTTTTCTAACTCTTCTGATGTATTCACTTCCAATTTTTCTTTTAACTTCAGTGTGTGTGATGTTATCAGCCTGGAGAATGCCCAAGTATTTGTAACGTTCTTTCTCTCCCAGGTTCTTGATGTTGCTTCCATTGGGCAGTTCTATTCCTTCAGTTTTTGTTATGTTTCCTCTTTTCATTATTAATGCAGCACAATTGTCTAGTCCATACTCCATTGCTATATCGCTACTGAATATACAGACAGTGTTTAGCAGTGATTCGATTTCTGACTGGGACTTTGCATACAACTTCAGATCGTCCATGTACAGCAGATGGTTGATTTGACTTGATGTTTTAGATGTTTGGTATCCGAGGCCTGTTTTGTTTAGTATTTGTGAAAGTGGAGTCATGGCGATTACAAACAACAGAGGGGATAGTGAGTCCCCTTGGAAAATGCCTCTTCTAATGCTAACCTGTCCAAGTGTCTCGCCATTGATTGTTAACTGTGTACTCTACATGCTCATTGCTTTTTAAAATAAATATCTGAATGTTTTTGCTGACACCAGTTGTTTCTAAACATTTTAGTATCCATGTGTGAGGCAATGAGTCGAAGGCCTTCTTGTAGTCAATCCAAGCAACACTTAGATTTGTTTTTCTTCTCTTGCAGTTTTCTAAAATCATTTTGTCAATCAGCAGCTGGTCTTTTGTGCCTCTGGTGTTGGGGCAATTTCCTTTCTGTTCAACTGGAAGCTGTTTGTTAGTTAATAAGTGTTGCATCACTTCATCTGCTATTATTCCAGTTAATAATTTGAACATGTTTGGCAGGCAGGTTATCGGTCTATAATTACTTGGAACTGCACCTTTTGCTGGCTCTTTCATGATGAGATGAGTTTTCACAGTTGTTAACCTGGGAAAACCTCCGTTGTTGTTGTTGTTTGTTGTTTACACAATCAGATAAGTGTTATTGACTGGTTTGTTTTATCCAGACATCGAGTCCTTCCCAAGGACCTGGGATGGCTGAATTTTATCATCAATACTGTTGGTTATTATAGATATCGTCACAAAATATAGGCTGTTCCCAGTAGAGCTGCTTTTTGTAATTGGCTGATGGTGATTTCTGTGGCCCCTATGGTGTTGAGGTGCTCTTCAAGGTCTTTTGGGACTGCACCAAGGGCACCAATTACCACTGGGATTATTTGGGTCTTTTTCTGCCACAGCCTTTCAATTTCAATTTGTAGATCTTTGTATTTTGTGGTTTTTTCTTTTTCTTTTTCTTCTATTCTGCTATCCCCTGGTATTGCTATGTCGATTATTTTGACTTGTTTTTCTTTCTTCTCGACTACAGTTATATCTGGTGTATTGTGTGGCAAATGTTTGTCTGTTTGTAGTCGGAAGTCCCATAATATTTTTACATCTTCATTTTCTTCAACCTTTTCAATTTTATGGTCCCACCAATTTTTGGCTACAGGTAGCTTGTATTTTTGGCAGATGTTCCAGTGTATCATCCCTGCTACCTTGTCATGCCTTTGTTTGTAGTCAGTCTGTGCGATCTTCTTACAACAGCTGATTAGGTGGTCCGTGGTTTCATCTGCTTCTTTACAAAGGCAGCACTTGCTGTTTCTTGTGGATTTTTTGACTTTTGCTCTTATTGCATTTGTTCTTAGTGCCTGTTCTTGTGCAGCCAGTATTAAACCCTCTGTTTCTTTCTTCAAGTTGCCATTCTTAAGCCATTGCCAGGTCTTGGTGATGTCTGATTTTCCACTTATATTGTGCAAATATTGACCAGGCAGTGGCTTATTTCTCAATTTTTCTGCTCAGTTCTTGACTTCTTCTTTCTTGTAGGCCTGCTTTGTTTCATTGGTGTTGAATAGTTTCTCGTTCTTGACCATTTTAAGTACATCTTCTTCACTGCCCTTGATATATTCTTCAAGGCCTCTTTTCTCCTCCTCTACTGTTTGATGGACTTGCAGCATTCCTCTTCCACCTGAGCTGCGAGGGAGGTATAGCCTATCTACATCACTGCGGGGGTGCAGAGCATGATTGATGGTCATGATTTTCCTGGTCTTACGATCTAGCGTCTCTAGCTCTGCCTGGGTCCAGTCTATTATTCCTGCAGTGTATCTGATAACAGGTATAGCCCAGGTGTTTATGGCTTGTATGGTGTTCCCACCATTGAGTTTGGACTTGAGGATTTTTCTGACTCTCCTGATGTATTCACTTCCAATTTTTATTTTAACTTCAGCGTGTGCGATGTTATCAGCCTGGAGAATGCCCAAGTATTTGTAATGTTCTTTCTCTTCCAGGTTCTTGATCTTGCTTCCATTGGGCAGTTCTATTCCTTCTGTTTTTGTTATTTTTCCTCTTTTCATTATTAATGCAGCACACTTGTCTAGTCCAAACTCCATTGCTATATCGCTACTGAATATACAGACAGTGTTTAGCAGTGATTCGATTTCTGACTGGGACTTTGCATACAACTTCAGATCGTCCATGTACAGCAGATGGTTGATTTGACTTGATGTTTTAGATGTTTGGTATCCGAGGCCTGTTTTGTTTAGTATTTGTGAAAGTGGGGTCATGGCAATTACAAACAATAGAGGGGATAGTGAGTCCCCTTGGAAAATGCCTCTTCTAATGCTAACCTGTCCAAGTGCCCCACCATTGATTGTTAACTGTGTACTCCACCTGCTCATTGCTTTTTAAATAAATATCTGAATTTTTTTGCTGACACCAGTTGTTTCTAAACATTTTAGTAACCCTGTGTGAGGCAATGAATCGAAGGCTTTCTTGTAGTCAATCCATGCAACACTTAGATTTGTTTTTCTTCTCTTGCAGTTTTCTAAAATCATTTTGTCAATCAGCAGCTGGTCTTTTGTGCCTCTGGTGTTGGGGCAATTTCCTTTCTGTTCAACTGGAAGCTGTTTGTTAGTTAATAAGTGTTGCATCACTTCATCTGCTATTATTCCAGTTAATAATTTGAACATGGTTGGCAGATAGGTTATCAGTCTATAATTACTTGGAACTGCACCTTTTGCTGGGTCTTTCATGATGAGATGAGTTTTACCAGTTGTTAGCCGTTGTTCAATATCACCGCCTTTCATAATGTGATTGAACTGTTTTGATAGTTGTTTATGAAGGCTTGTTAGGTGTTTAAGCCAAAAGCCATGCAGTTCATCGTTGCCTGGAGCACTCCAATTTTTAATTTTCTTTGCTCTTTCACTTATTAATTCTGGTGTTATTATTAGATCTTGCATTTGTTGGATACATTTTTTGACCTCTTTCATCCAGCCTGCTTTTTTATTATAATCTATTGGATTGTCCCATAATTTCCACCAGAATTGCACTGTTTCTTCATTATTTGGTGTTTCTACGTTTCTTGCAGTTTCTCCTTCTATGCTTTGGTAGAAACGTCTCTGATTCGACTGGAATTGGAGATTCTGCCTGTGTTGTGTAATTCTGGCTTCATATCCGCTAATCTTCTTTGACACTGCTGTTATTGTTATTTCCAGGACTTCTCTAATTTTCCTTGAATCTAGGTGGTATTTTTGGATCAAATACTGTTTGGTGTTTTCATTCTTCAGCTTCTTGTCTTTCATATCTTTCAATTTACTAGCATTACTTATTATTATTATTTTATTAACTAGTTATTTTTTGCTTTAGTTCTTGTTGCTTTTCTGTTAAACGGCATATGGGTTTTTGAGGTGAAGGCAAAGGGGAGGTTGCCTGGTTTTGATTTTGAAACAGTTCAGCAACGGTGGTATCCTCTATTTCCAACACCTCCTCCACCTGCGCCTGAGCAACTGCTTCAATTGGTGGTAATTCTTCTTCCATATCTTGAGCCTGTGTTGCTCTTTGCAGTTCTTCCAGCTCAACTCCTGTGAATACTTTATTTCTTATTATGAATCTTCTCTGGTCTGCTAGCCTTTGTTCTGTTATTTCTGTGTCTGGATGCTTCTCTTTCCAAATTTGGTACATTCTTTTTAAATAACCTCTTCCAGTTGGACTAGACTTGTAATAGCAGATCATTATTTCCTTGTTGGCATTGTTCGTATATTTTTTTCGGTTAAGCGACGTTTCTTCCAGTAACTTTGCTGTCTTCAGCCCTGGTTGATCAACTGAAGATCCTGAGTCCTGTAGCCCACTTGCCACCAGATATCCAGGGACTCCAGCACCTGGTGCGGTCCTTGTTGACCCGGGCGATGACCGATCCGGTATAGATTTATTAAAGTTACGTCTCACCATATTGTTGATGGGAGAGGCACTCTTTGTCTGGCTCCTCTGGTGAGACCTGTCCAGTATGGTTGGACCTCTGGCATAGCTCTCACCTTCATCAGAGCACACAAGCCCCACAACCACGCCAAGGTATTAATTATTATTATTATTATTATTATTATTATTATCCAGCGATGCCACCCCCAGGACACCCTTCCCTGCCTTCCCTAGCGAGCTGGTTTCCAGGGATGACTGGGTCCCTCCATCCCACCACATTCAGCAAGGTTGGGCCCTGGGACAAAAAGTGAAGATGGGCCTCTGCCCCCTCAGCCCCTGGGAGGTCCTGGCTCTCAGGAGTATACCTCCTACCCTAAACTGTTGCTCCCAGGACCACCCACTTCCTCTCATGTACCATGACTGCTGGCTCCTCCTCAGCATTACCTAACAGTCAATAAGGTGACCAGGCAGGCAAGCCGCCTTGCAAGGTGCACACACCCCCATCACAAACCCCAACTCTCCGTGTTCCTAATGATGGCATCACCCACCTCAAGAAGCCCACCCCAGACAGAACCTCTGTGCAAGAGGATATCTGTGTGCCCATCAAGGAGTGAATCCCTTCTCCGTTCTAGGATTCTGTTGTTCTGCCACCGCAGCAGCAGGCCCTAAAGAGCCTGGGGGCACCGCCTCCTTCCTTTCTCTTCTCGAGAGGAGCCCTGATGCTTGCAGGCTGGCCATTTGTCAGACAGAGGTGCACAGCTCTACAGACTAATGGTTCTCTCAGACGAACTGAGCAGCTCTACCTGGCGAATGGCCAGTCTGCAGCCAGGAGAGAGAGCAGCAACCTTCCCGCCCACCACCACCTTAGGACCTTCCATTCCGTAGGGAGGGACATTCCTTCTGCGGGGTGGGGGCATCAGATCAGACCCAGACAGACTTGTGGGACTGGGCAGGAAGGAGGAAGATGCTCCAGGAGAAGAAGACGGGGTGGGGGGAGGGAGAGGCAAGGTCTGCTCCGTGTGAGAGGGGGGCCTGCTCGGATTCCCCCTTCGCCGCAATTTCCTGGTGGGTGTCACAGGGCATTACGGGAGACGGTGTGCAGGGCCGGGGGAGCGAAGGGGGGGGGGCCGGGGGCGTTTCCTCGAGCAAGGCAGCCTCACAACTGCGGAAGGGAAGGGTGAGGCTTCTGCCTCTCTCCACGCGGGCTGAAGTGTGTGTCTGGTGTTAGGGGGGCCGCGGGTTTCTATGGGGCCAGCCCGGGAGCAGCGATGGCGGCCTGCAGCGCCGGCCAGACGACCACCAAGCCCTGTCGGCAGTCTGTGGCGTCAGCTTCCACAGGGCAGCGGGACGGCTTCGTCAGATGCCCGCCTGTGCCTGGGCGCAGCAGGGTCCTTGTTCGGGGCGGCGGCGGCCATCACGTGCGCGCCTCATGCTCTCTCTGGCCACCTTGAGCAACTGCCAGGGGCAGGGACGGGGAGCTCCGGAGTCTGGGCGCCACCATGGAGAAGGCCCTGCCCGCGTCGCTCCCTCCTGCACCACGGAAGGGACGCAGCCGGGTCTCTGGGAGGGATGGGTGCGGGTCCCGGGAACCAGCCTTCCTCCCTCCCTGCCTGCCTCCCTCCCTGCAGGGCTCGCGGCTCAGCAGCCCCAAACAGCCTGCCGCCGCTGAAGGAGGCTGAGTGAGTGAGGCGGGAGGAGCAGCGGCCCCCAAGGCCCTCGCCGGGTTGCTTGCCACGGCTGAGGCGGCTTCCACACCAACAGCGCCGCAGCGGCAGCCACAGCGCTACCTGCCCCAGGGAAGGAGGAACATCACTCACTGTCATCAGAGCGGGCGCAGTGCAGTGCAGCGGGAAGGTCTCCTGCGCAGGCCTCAGTGAAAGGGAGGAGGAGGGCCCGGGCAGAAGAGCCGTGCAAGTCTCTCTTCCTCCGAGTCCTAGCACCTTCCCTTGGGACTCTTCTTGGCTCCGCAGGCACGTTGGGTCCCGATCCTCCGGCTCCCGCCCCGGCCCCTCCTCTTCCCTGGCCGCCTCCCCTTCTTTTCTCCCTGTCAACAGCAACGCAAAAGGACACATCCAGCGCCGAGATCTCCTGGCCTTCCTCGCTGGGCCATCTGGAGCTTTCTTCAGGCCTCTTCCGTTCTGGTTTCCGGGAAGAGCCTTCTTCAGGCCCCGGGCGCTTCCACCAGAAGAATGCCTAGTCCTCTTTGCCTAATTTTATTTATTTATTTATTTAATGTATTTGTATATCGCCCAAAACTTACGTCTCTGGGCGGTTTACAATAAAACAATACAACAAAACAAGATTTAAAAAGTTAAAAACATTACGAAGCAATTACCAAAAAAAATTACAAAGCAAGCAAAATAAAAAGGTTAAATTATTACAGTAATGTAAAATTTAAAACAATATTGAAAACGATTAAAATAATATCTGATTAAAAGCCGGCGCGAACAGATGTGTCTTAACTGCCCTTTTAAAATCTGTCAGAGATGGGGAGGCTCTTATTTCAGCAGGGGAGGCATTGCAAAGCCAACGCGCCTGGAAAAGGCCTTGACCTCCTCCCCACTTCACTGCAGGTGCAGAGTCATAGCCTCCCCCCAGCACTCTCCCTCTTCTTGCCCCAGGGGGAACTCCGGCCTGCCTGCCCACCGAAAAGGGCTGAGCCTTCTCCCCCCGCCCACCTCAAGGGGGCTCCTCCGAAGCACCCAGAGCCAGGAACTAGCGCCTCGCCCCCCTGACTCATCCATCGACCGGGGGGGGGGGTTCTAGTCCGCCGCCCCGCACCTCTTACAAAGCCCCCAGCTCTCCGCCCCGCTTCTTCCTTTGCTTCTCCTTCTCTCCCTTGTTCAGGGGAAGAGTTCTCGCTTTGTGGAAGCAAGGCGGCCGGAGCCCGGCCTTACGAGTTCGGAGAGGGTGGGAGGGTGAAGGGATCTTGCTTCCTCTGTGCCCAAAACAAACAAACAACGCAAGCAAGCAAGAGACGCCTCCCTCTCAGACGGTGGTAAGTTCCCGAGGGGGAAAGGACTCCTTTCGGGGTAGCCAAGGCGTCGGGGAGCAGCCTGTCGGGGAGCACCCTTCACTTTATGGGAGGGACCCTCGCTCGCTCCCAGAGCCCCTCTTTGGCAACTCTAGATAGGGCTGGGAAAGACCTCGCTCTGCCTGAGCTGCTGCCGGTCAGTGTGGACAACCAGAGCTAGATGGATCGGTAGTCTGACTCAGTAGGAAGGCGGCAGCTTCAGATGTTCCTCTCTCTTCATTCAGATGCCTCCTCGATCCTTCTCTTCCCTCCCCGGGAGGGCAGCTGAGACAGCGCGGAGGGGTTTGGCCCTACATGAAAGCCACCATATGGCGCTGATCACCACCGCCCATTCCAGCGCGCACGGCTGCTGCAGTGGCGGGCTCCATCCGCTCCTAATCGCTCGTGTAAACGGCCCATCTATCACTGCGACGAGGGATTAAAGGGCCCGGAGCGGAGGGGAACGGGCCTGCCGGGCGCTGAGTGACAGCTGCGGGTAACCCTTTCCCTGCCGGAATGGGACGAACTTTTAGTGGAAGCGCAGCTCTCTCCCCGCCCCGCCCTCATCTGAAGAAAGGGCGTTGGGAAAAGGACGGAGGAATTGGCCAGGAAGAGCCGTTTATTTGCAGGGAGGCTTTGGGGACAGCTTGAATGGGAGGAGGGAGGGAGGGAGGGAGGGAGGAAATGGATCAGATTTCCATCTTCGACAATGAACTGTAGGCCCCGATCCCGAACTTGGGGGAGGGTCGCCTCTCTTGTGATTCCTCAAGACCATCAAGGAATTTCTAATTGGGGGGTACAACAAAGAGGGAGGCAGATCCCTTTGAGAGACAAACAATAAAAGGGGGGGTTAAGAATGGAAGTGACCACAAGTCACCCCCACCTGCACGTTCCGCTGCATTTTTGCCATTTAACGGTCTCCATGGAGCCCCCTTTTGGGCAGCGCCGCGGAAAGGATCCGGGCCTGGTCTGAGGTCAGCGTCTAGATTCATAGGGAGAAATTTGGGAGTTCGGACCCCAAGAGTGCGGCCGGATTCCCCTTCCAGTGTAAGATGAGGGAGCGAGCGGACACTTCTCGGGGGCCCCAATCCTCCTCCGCAGCCAGGATGACCCACAGCAGCCTTAACAGCACGGCAGCCGCCAGGGCAGGATCGGAGCCGCTTCCGTAGTAGCCGAGGGTCTTCTCTCCACCTCAGGGCACAAGTTTCGATTGCGGGCGGAGACCATTTCTCCTCAGCATTTAAGGGCCCGCTCTCGGATTAACCCTAACCGGCTCCGAGTCGGATATATTCAGTTATACAGCAAAACCAGAGGCCCTTGTATCTTTCTGATACCGCAAAATCCCTGTTAATCAGCGCGCGAGCGAGAACACACACACACTTCGGAAGCGAAGGAATCTGTGCCCCACTTTGAACCACGGAATTGTTCCACAACCTCAAGACTCGCTAGGGGTGTGCAGAATCAGCGAGCTGGCCCGGAGGAAAAAGCACAGGAATCAAAACAGGCAGGATGTGACCTTCCCTCCTCGCGTCGGAAGCAGTGACAAAGCGAAAAGGACAGGTGTGGCTGCGGGGACACAATAGAAAGAAGAAAAGAAAAGGGGAAGAAAGAAAGAAAGAAAGAAAGAAAGAAAGAAAGAAAGAAAGAAAGAAAGAAAGAAAGAAAGATGCATTTTGCAGATGGTGAAACCTAGGTTGGGAAAAAGTCGCTAGTCCGCAGGACCCCGGACGTCCCACCCGCCTGCCCCCAGCGGCAGCCCCTAAAATTTCCCGGGCTGAAGGTGCGGATTTTTCGGGACTTGGCTCCTTCTGTTTGCTAGACACACACGTGTTCCTTTGTACGCGTGCCTCTCTGCCTTTACTTGGAACAAAGACTCCAATGGCCTGCTGAGAAAAGGCAGTTATTTAGAGAATTCTCCTTGTTCACGGGTACACTTGGCAGCAGGCGATTTTCTCCCCGTCTCGGGTGACTTCCCGGGGTCCCTGAGGGGTCTCCGGCGATTCCCGAGATCATAGCCGGCTCCCTCATTACGGCGGCGGCGGAGTCAGGCCTCCTTCCCACCACTGGGGTTGGGACACTCAAGAGTAGAGGGGAGTGATCACGTGGCTGGCACCTCTCGCGTAGGAAAGGAGCCGGGCGAAGAGGAAAGTGCGTCCTGAGCCCCCTTTTCAGGAGTGAGGCACTTTCCGCCCCTGACAGGTTCCCTGGCGGCGCATCCATCCATCGGCTTTTGTGTCTTACTTCTGCACTGAGGACCCTGGCCTGCGAAGACTCCTGCTTCTCTGTTTGCTATTGATATTAACGTCTGAACACTCTTCATGCGGAAGGGAAAGCAGAGGCGACACTGGCCGTACAGAGGCGCACTCCGGACAATGCCGGCTTTCCGTGTACAAACCCGGTTGACGTCACTTCACGCCTCGCCTGCTGTGGACGTGGAAAGGGGCGTGCGGGCCGCGGCCCTCCACTCCTGCGCACCCTCCGGCAAACGCGCTTCTGGGCACTTCAGTCTCAGGTGTCTCGCATCAAGCAGGGCAGGGTGCGCCGGGAGACCCCGAGCAGAAGGCCGCGCGGCTCTGCCTCTGGCGCATCTGCTCACGGGTGTGAATACAGACAGGCCGTGTCTGAGTGTCCCGTGTGGAGACGGCAGCCGACCTTTCCGCCGCCTGACTCGCCTTGACAGCGACGGTTCTGTCCTTTCCGCCGGCCTGAGGCCCTTTCCGGCCCCTCTGCTCCTTGCCCTCTTTTGCTCGCCAAGCCGACCCCGGCCCTCTCCTTCTTGCTCCTGCGCAAACCCCCCCCCCGCTTCACCTCGGCTCCCGCAAAGACCTGGCTGGGCGGGCGACCGAGCCTCCCTCCTCCGAAAGACCTGGGCGGCTGTTTGGCCTTCGGGGCTTTTCTTCGGCAGATTGGGCTTCGCACCCTCGGGCACCTGTAGGGTACCTGCCTTTCCCGTCCTGGTGGAGAGATGGGGCGGGAGCCTTTTATTTTCCTCCTCCTCCTCCTGCTGCTGCTGCTGCTGAAGAAGAAGAAGAGTCTCGTCCCCTCGTAATGGATCCGAACAGTAGGCCCATTTGGGGGCGGGGGACACTCCTGTGTGACTCGCCTCACGTGTGTGCTTCTACACAAGGTTTTGGCGGCAGGAAGGACACCCCCCCCCCCACAGATGTATCTTTGGAATAGCCGAGAGTGCTGTTTTTCTGTCTACAGAGCCAGAGCCAGAGCGACTTGCCAAATTCCTGCTTGTCAGCCCGGGGGGGGGGGAGTTTCGGGGCTGCCTTGGGCCTTTCTGCCGACCTTTCCTGTTGCGCCCCCCGCGCTGTCCAGCGGAGAAGGGCCTCGCTTCTCGCCCACGAGGGCTGCAGGCAGACGCGCAGACAGGCGGAGGGACCAACAGACGTTTTGGCCCGGCCCGGCCTCTCGGCAGCTGGCTGTGGAGGGGACAGGCGGGGGGGAGAGGGAGGTTTACAAGCGTGCCGGATCATGGAGCTATTTGTATGAGGCTTTTACGGCCGGTCCGGGCAGTGAAACCCAAAACCTGCCCAAAGTCCCGCGCTGCGGGCCTTAATCACTCCCAGACGCGGCGCTTTTATGGGCCATTTAGAGCTGGGGAGGCCATAAAACTCCAGGCAGGCCAAGACCCCGCGGGAGGGGGCGGGAGGAGTCGGGGTGCAGCCCCCGCGAGGGCTGTGATGGACCCCCGGAGACCCCACCCTGCAGAGGCTCCGGCGCACAGTCGAAGGTGCAGGCCCGGCCGGCCCAACAGCAGCCACCCGCCGGCTCGGCGGCCCGCGCGCGGGGGGCTTTGAAAAGCTCTTTACAGCGCTGGGGCAAAGCTGCGTTTTATGACTCCCCTTTTATAGGGATGTTGCACGTCTGCCTTGCATTAGCGGCGGGGGGCGGCGAGGGGGCCGCGCGGAGCGCCCAGCTGGGTCGCAGGCGGCGAGAGCAGCAGGGGGGCCCGATCCGCCAGGAGCCCTGAGCCGCGGCCGGCTCCCTCAGCCCCACGAGGCAGGCTGGATCCGTTCCTGGAGGCACTCCCAGGCACAGGAGCGCAGAGTTCGCCCTCGCATCAGGTTCTAGCAGCACAGCAGAGTCAAGAATCCTAGGAAAGACCCCGAAAAAGAGAGAGATTTCCGAGCGGGAGGAGGGAGCTGACAAAGCGAAGGCAGCCCCCAGCCAGGGGAGGGATCCTGCTGCGGGCCCTGGAAGGAAACTCCCCAGCAAAGGAGCCGCCAACGACCACAGACGGACTCACGGGGAGACCGTCTGCGGGGTCTCCCTCCTTCCTCGGAAGGCCCCAAGGTCAAGCGCGCCCAGAAATCTCCTCCCGAGGTCGAGAATACATTAGATAATATCAACAACAACAACAATAATAATAATAATGTGGGGGGTTTTAGGCAGGTTAGGTTTTTCTTTTTTGTTTTTATAAAGAAGAACGTTGAGGGACGTTCAGGGAGGAAAATAATTATTTCTTTCCTTGTTTTCATTTTCTCGCTCGCTGACTCGCTTTCCTTTCTTTCTTTTCCATTCGATTTATTACTTTTAATTCTTTCTTTCTTATTCTGTTTATTACTTCTAATTTTCTTCCTTTTTTCTAGGTTTTTTTTTGTTTTTTCTCTCAATTTCATATTGTATTTCTTACTTTTAATTGTAGTTCTTTCTTTCCCATTTACTCCTTATTTTTTATTTTCTCTTTCGTTCCTTATCTTAATTTAAAATTTTATTTATTTCTCTTTCTTTCTTTCTTTCTTTCCCCTTCTACTTCTTATTTTTAATTTTGTTTATTTCTTTTCCCCATTCTACCTGTAATTACTAATGTCTAATTTCTAATTATTTCTAATTATTTCTTTCTTTTCTGTCTAGAGGAAAAGAACATTCTCTATTACATAAACGCGGGCAGAGGGGACTCTGTTGTTTTAGGGAAACCCACCGATTAATGCGACTCGAACTGCGCAGAAATGGACGGTGATTTCATAACCGGCAGGAGAACAATACCAGCCGTATCCCCAAAAGCAGCAAAATGGAAAACGGGGACCTCTTCAGCACAGCAGCTGCCGCCCGAAGGGTCTGGTGTTTGCGCTGCGCCACAAAGATTAAGTCGTCCAGTCCTTGTAGAAAGGAGTCCTTGCCACTGGCCCCACCGGCCCATTTTCATACTTCGAGAAGCCCCCCCAGTCAGGGCATCCCACACTACGGGCCAAGTGGGAACCCAGCCAGGACCAGCCAGCTCAGGAACCACCTCAGGAACTCCCAGAAATCTCTGGGCAGACGCGAGCGGGCGAAGGGGGGAGGACAAGGTCAAGGCTCCAGCAGCCCTTCGGGGGGACGACACGCCGCCCGCCGCCCCCGCCCCCATCAGAGATGCAAGGCGACCCCGCGCGGCACCCCACCCCACTCGTTTCTGAATTCTGTTCTGCAAAGCAGGAGGTCAGCCCCACCTCAGAAAGGTCTGCAAAGATCAAGTCGGGGTGCACCTACCCGAGCGCTAAGCTTCCCTCCAGCTCGGGACCAGGCGTCCAGGCGCGACGCAGGCAGAGGCGAATCCTGGGCCGGCGGGAGCCAGAGCCGGGAAGTCCGCTCGCTCAACCCCCCTCGGCCCGCTCAGCTGCCGTGGCTGCCTCGCCTGCTGTGCCAACCCTGAGGTCAGCGAGTCGCGCGGGGGTCACGGCTGTGCAGGTCTCTCGCCTCCTCCTCTTCCTCCTTCTCCTCCGCCGCCGCCGCCGCCCAACAGCCTCTTGCTGCCGCGGCAGGGATCGGGGCCGCGAGTTCGTCTCCAGCCAGGCCTAAGAAAGACGGAAGAGCCGCCGGCTGGCTAGCTGGCCGGCCGGGTGGTGCGTCCATCTCCAGAGTGGAGATGGACGCCCCCCTCCCCTCCTCCCCTCCCCTCACTCCCCCGCCTCCGGCTCTGAAACTTTGCTAACACTTCCGCGCTGGCTCCTCCTACTCGGGTGCCCAATTGATAGCCCTGCCTGTGCGCCTTTAAGGCTGGAGCGCCCGGGCGGGCTTGGCTGGGACTGAACTCGCTCACCAACGGCCAGGGGTGAGGAAGACCTGACGGCACGGGAGGGGACGCCCCCCCCCCTCGACAAGCCAGGCCAGGCCGAGGAGGGGGAGGGGCAGGGACTCCTTGCCCTGCGCTGTGCTTCAGGCCCGGCTGCTGCGGGCGGCGGCGGGGCGGGGGGGGGGGGGGACTGAGCACTGCAAGCTGGAGCGGACGGCTGGGAACTGCGTGGCACGCAGGGGTCCCCCCTGTGGGATCCTGAGCAGCGCCATGACCCCGAGGGGGTGCTGAGCCTGCCCCTGCTCCGGACGCTCGGGGCAGGCTGGGGGGACTTCCCCCTCCTCCCCTCTCCCCTCCCGGCAATGACCTCGGCGAAGGAAGGGAAGGCGGCTCCCCCGCTGCCGCAGCCGGGCGCAGAGGAGAGACGCCGGAGCCCCCTGGACCGCCTGCCCCCGCCGGCCAACTCCAACAAGCCGCTGACCCCCTTCAGCATCGAGGACATCCTGAGCAAGCCGTCCGGGCGCAAACCCCCCTCGGCCCGCCTGCTGGACAAGGTTGCAGGCTCGGCTGCCGCCCCCAGGAACGGGGTGCCCGCCCCCGCCTCGCCGCTCTGCGCCCTGGAGGAGCTGGCCAGCAAGACCTTCAAAGGGCTGGAGGTGAACGTGCTTCAGGCGGCCGAAGGTAAGCGGGGGCCGTCGGGGCCAGAGGGGAGGTCGAGGCTTTCCCGGACTAGAACACCGCGAAGGGCCGTTGCTGGCCAGTCACTCCACCGACTGGGCAGCGGCTGGCGCGGGGCCCCTTTCCTTCAAGCACTCCTCGCCCGCCCCCGAAGTGAAGCAAGCAGGAACCTCTTCCCGAGCAGCGAGATCCCCGGCTCCTTGCCCTTGGGAGAGGAGCCCAGCCGAGGATGGCGCGCGGCCACGAGAAGGGGGCCTTGTGGGCGACTGGGCGCCCTCTGCTCCAGGGAACAGGAGGGGACAGTCACTCCAGAGCCGGGCTGGGCCCCATTTCCCTCCGCCCGAGCCACCTTCCAGCTTTGGAGTTGGCAGAGAGGAAGCAGAAGCCCTTTGGGGACAGAGGAGGAGGAGAAGCTCAAAGCAGGAGGGGGGAGGCTGCCAAAACTCAACCCCCGCCCAAGCGAGCGGGGTCCAAGGAGTTCCCTCCGTTTCCTTGGAGGAGGGGGCGGCCTTGAAGCCCGCCGAATGCCAGGGCGAGAATGGCTGCCCCGGATCTCCCGGCTCCCTTTCTTGGGTCGCGGAGGATCGCGAGCTACAGCCTGAGGTCAGCGGCCGAGCAGTTTGTTCTTTCCGCTGGCTGGTGGAGCGGAGCAGCGGGCCAAGGGAAGGCCAGCCCGGTCCTCTGCGCCCTCGGCTCGGAGGAGGGCGGCAAATGGCTGCTGACGGCTGTCTCCCGAAGACACGCCGCTTCTTCCCCCAGTCCCCGCCCTGCAAGAGAAGCCAGGAGGGTCCGGATCCACTGCCGGCTGCTCCCGAGGTGTGCTACCCTGGTGGCCGGGCTCCTTCCCAGGGCGCCGCTTCTGCTGGGCCCTGCTTGGCTTCGGGCGGCTGGAGTGGCCGCCGCCGCCGCCGCCGCCGCCTGATTGTATTTGGCTTGTGGGAAGGCGAGGCTCTTCTCTCTCCCCCGGTCCCGCGCCGCCCTCCATTAATGTTGGCCGAAGGGTACGCACATGATGATGGTGTGGATGGCGGCAAAATGGCTCCTGTCACCTTAAACCCACCCAGCCCTCCCTGGCCGGATCCGAGGCTGGTCGCTCAGGTGGTCGCCCGAGGAGAGGGAAGCTTGCACAAGCCCCTCCGCCTCCCGGCAAAAAGGGACCCCGGCGCAGTCGGAAGAGAAGCCCCGACAGGCCCTGCGCTCCCAGTTCCCCAGCGCTGCTGCGGCCCTGGGGCACCCTTGTCCCGTGGCGCCCCGGTGCGGAGGCAGCTGCTTCTCAAGCCCACACCCTTCCCGGGCAAGGGGAGAACTTCCTTTCGGAGAAGGCGCCCCCTCGGACGCGAAGTCCCCGCTCAGGGCAAAGGGCAGAACCGAACCCCACCTCGCCCCCTCTGGCCTGTGTCGGGGCGAAAATGCTGGCCGGCTTCAGCCCAGAGGTCTCCGCGGTCGGAAATCTTGTTTTGCGGGCAAGAGCCTCACAAACTGCAGCTCGGAGAGCGGATCAGACCCGCCTCAGCTCCCCCGAAGCCTCTCTCACGGCGGACAATCCGTGGAGTGGGGCGGCGGGCGGAGGCGGCCTTCTCTTCAGAGCCGAGCGAGCGCCTGGTAGCACCTGAAAGGCCGGCGCCTCCCCGGGAACGCGAGAGAAAGAGGGAGAGGCCCATTTGCAGGGGTGGCAAGCCTGGAGAAGGCCCTGCGACAAGGGCTGAAGCCGGGCCCCTGCTCCGCGCCGCCAGCCCCTTCCTTGTCCTCCTCTCCTGTGCCCCGTCCGGCAAGGGCGGAAGCGGAGCATGCCCAGCGACGACTCTCGTCTCTCGCGCTCCTATGAGACCAACGCCGCGCGCTCCCCAGGCAGAAGAGCCAAGCCCAGAAGAGCCCAGGGGAGACGTCTGTCCCTCCCGCGCGCGCCCATTTGCAAGCCCCGAGTGGCGGGCCCCTCTGGCCACTGCAGGGCTTCTAAGGGCTCCTGCAGCCCTGCCGCTCCTCACCTCGTCGGCATGTCCCTGCTCGGGGAAACAAAATGATCCGGCTCGGAAGGCTTGGCTTTGGGGCTTTTTGCGAGGTGTGTGTGTGAAGCGGTTGACACGGAAAATAAAGACAAACCGACCGGATGGCCCCCTGTCCCCAAAGGGCTCCCAATCTAAAAAGCCACTGGAGGGAAGTGAAGAGCACCGTGGATGTCGCTGGGGCCTCAAGGGGGCAAAGGCCTCACGCACTCGCCTGCAGACCTGGGCACAGGAAAAAGAAAAGCGAGCGCCGGCTGTGAGAATGCGTAGGCGCCGGCGCGGTGCGGCGGGGCAAAGGCAGGAGACCGTTCTGTGAGTTCATGCAAAAGGGTCATTGGAGGCCTGGCACTGGGATGAAGCGATCCCGGGGATTTGATGCCCAGCCAGCGGTTGGTGTCTGATCCACAGGTGGGCGAAGCCAGATTCCTCTTGCAGAGATGGGACCCAACCGATTCAAACCTAGCTGCCTGCTGCGGCCGAGGCGCCTTGAGAGGCAACGCTATTTCCCTCTTGCATGGGCGGGCCTTGTGGTCCTTCGGCCCCCTGGAACCCCCTGGTCTGCACCGTGGGTGCAAGACGGTGGCGGCCCCCTCTGTGGCCTCGCGGTCAGGACGAGGCTGAGAGGGGCCCCAAAGCGGCTTTCCCTTGGCGTGAGTGAAGTTTCATGTCGGGGGGCTGCCAGGATCGCCGGTTCGGGGCCTTTTACGAGCCGAGCCTCGGACAAACCTGATCGGAAGCTGCGCTCCTTCCTCAAACTTCTGCCTGGAATTCAGCTTACGAGCCCCGGGCGGTTTGACGCCCTGCAGATTCTCGGGAGACATTTCCCGCGAGTGGGGCTGAAGTGCTGCTGATGCGCGCGGATTTAGAAATGAAACCGGGGGGCAACCTCTAGCTGGGATCATGCCGCGGTGATTTCCTTTTTCAAACCAAGTGTGGCCGAGGCTGGCTGACAGGGTGAGGAACATCGCTCAGAGCAGTCCCATTGGCATGAAAAGGGCAAAGTGATCATCAGTGCCTCACTTTTTAAAAATTTCAGCGGGACTACTTTGAGTAATTTCCCTGATCATGTCAGCAGCCGCTACTCAATAAAGACGGCCCCGCTGGCGTTCAGTTCTTCTGCTTCCACTGAATCCGGCTCCAGCGAGCCGCCGGCCGCAGTTGCTCACCTCCCGAGGTCTCACTCCCGGCGGCGCCATAGTCCCCAGCTTCTCCAGCCCCCCGACCCGCTTCCTTTCCCCTCAAGCAGCCGCAGGGGAGGAGGCGCCGCCTGAGGCGCACCCCAAAGCCAGCCTGCCCTCCCTCGGGTTCTGCGGGTCGCTGGAGGCCGGCGGCGGCGTGGCTTGCCAGCCTCGCCCCTTCCCTGGGCCCGGCGGTCCTCGGGCTTTGAGCCTGGCGCTCTGCCAGGATCCATCCCTCCTACCAGCAGCTCAGCCCCCCCCCCCCCACACACACACACGCTTTCAAGGCCGTCTGGGAGAGCCAGGTTGGGTGCGTGGCGTGCTACTGGGTGCCTGGTGAATCCTGCCAGGACTCAGGCAGGTGCGGAGGGCCTTCTGCCTCCCGAGACGGCCCGGCTGACCGCTGCTCCTCCTTCTCGCCCATCTCCCTCTGCAGGCCGAGACCCCCTGGGCGCCTTCGGGCCCCGGCAGCCGTCCAAGAAGCGTCGGAAGTCGCGCACGGCCTTCACCAACCACCAGATCTACGAGCTGGAGAAGCGCTTCCTCTACCAGAAGTACCTCTCGCCGGCAGATCGAGACCACATCGCTGCGCAGCTGGGCCTGAGCAACGCGCAGGTCATCACCTGGTTCCAGAACCGCCGCGCCAAGCTGAAGCGCGACCTGGAGGAGATGAAGGCCGACGTGGAGTCGCTCAAGAAGTTGCCTCCTGCCGCTCTGGAGAAGCTGGCCAGCATGCCCGAGCTGGAGCCCGAGGCCCAGCCTGCCCGAGCCCGTGGGAGCAGCCTGCCCTGCGCCTCGCCCCCGTCCTCTCCCGGCGGCGCCACTGACGCCTGCTCGGAGGAGGAGGAGGAGGAGGAGATCGACGTGGGGGACTGAGAGGCAGGCGCGGTGCGGGAGAAACTCCCGCTCCCCCGACGTCGAACCCAGAGGGGGGGAAGTGATCCCTCGGGCCCACAGTTCTCCCGCCCCCCGCTCCCCCGAGGGAGCTTGAGGAGGACACCCCTCCCGCACAAGCCCAGAAAGGAGCAAAGATACCCTCATCCTGACCTTCCGCCTCCCAACCACACCCAGCCGGGCCGCACTGGGATTCCTTGCCCCGCATGACCCCTTCCTCTCTACAGTCCGCCCTACTCCCTTCATCTTTTATTTCCTCCCCCCTCCCCGCCTAGCATGGCGTTTTTCCTCTGCCCAGTTCCCATTCCAGCCCCCACATGTTCCCAAATGGCCTCCTGCCTGTCCCCCGCCCCCAGACCCCACCATCCTCCCCACTCCCCGGGCCCTCCTCCCCAACTCGCCCTTCCCTTCTTTGGTGGGGGGCGGAGAGAGAGAACTACGAGGTTTGGTGCAATTTTTTTTAAAGACAAAGATTAATTTTATTAGTCTTTTTTCCTGTCGTTGTTTTGTCCCCGTGGTCTTGGCTGTTTGTCTCTACGTGTGTGTGTGTCTTTTTGCCTCTCCTCCTCGGGTGAGGAAGGATGCGAGAGTCCGGGGCGGCGTGAGGACGGCTTGCCGCCCAGGACATCTGTGGGAGAGGCGGCGGCGGCGGAGGAGGAGGAGGAGACGGGGTGTTTGGGAGCAGGCAGCCTTACCCTAGGGGTAGGGCGTCGGTGCGGGGCGCCGCGTATCCAAAGCGCCACATTCCAAAGAGGAGCCCGAGTGACTATTCACGCGAGGCAGGAGCTGCGCGCCCTACTTGCGCTGCCCTGCTGGTCTGCGCTCCGGGCAACGGCGCCTTCGCCTTCCACCGAGACGCAGCTCTTGGCTCTGGGGAAGAAGAAGAAGCAGCAGCAGCAGCAGCGGGGGCTGATTTGCTCCCCGAATCTGGCGGGAGCTCCCTCAGTCCTCCTCGCCTCCCCTCTCCCTTGTGGAGCAGGCCCCCCTCTTTTCTCGGTCGTGTGTGCGTGTATATATTTTGAATAAAAGGACACACTTGATCCCGCTGCCAGCCTCCCACTCGCCCGGCATTTGTGGGGGTCTGAAGAATCTGGGGGGCGGGGGGAGTCTGAGGCGCAGTTTCCAGATCTGCTGAACCGGAGGGACCTTTGGGGCTGGGGTGCGAAGGAGAGGGAGACAGAGGTGGGGGCCATTGGGCAGTCTGGCGCTTTCCTCCCCAACGCCCGCTGGGGTGGTGATGGAGCGTCTGTGGGACAATGCCACCCACGAGGAAGCGGTCCTGTTCCGGAGACCTTTTGGGTAAGGGAATGACTGAGGGGAAACGACCAAGTGGGTGCGGGCCAGGCTCCTGGGGCTGCTTTGGACTTCCGATTTGCAACGGCTGGGAAGTTTCCTGCTGTGCTTGGGCGACTATCTGTCCTACCAGGTTTGGAGGGTCTGGGGTGGGGTGGGGGAGGCGGGGGGGGGGCGACCGTAGGGGCATAAGCATGGCATTAACGCTTTACAAGGAAATATATCTTAACTGTGGAATCAGGGCTGCAGCCCTATGTACACTTTATTACAAATTATTATAAACATAAGTATGTTATAATTTATGTTACAATTATAAGGCATATTGTTATACCGTAATATATTTGTAATAAGTCGATATGTCGGCGATGCAATGAGCGTATTAACGCCAAACTCTCAACAAAAAGACCTTTTATTGAAAACAAAGAAAAACTAAAAGTTGGTAAACAAAAAACCATAAGACGTTTCGGTGTGACACACCATCCTCAGTTAAGTAAAAACAAATGAGCACAGATGAAAACCTCGGTTCCCCAGCCGTTAAATTCCTTAGACGTGATTATTTGTAATAATAATAATAATAATAATAATAATAATAATAATAATAATACCGTATAACTTACTTTACCTGCGAGTAAGCCCCATTGAACTCAGTGGGGTTCAGGGAGGGGGGCTTCGCCCAGGCTCCCGCGCTTACAGCCCCCCTCCCCGCACTGGAGCACAGCAATAGAGACCCTGGCGGGGCGGGTGTCCCGCGCAAGCGAAAGAGGAAGAGGGAGGGATGGCTGAACATATCAAGATTGGCTGGCATAAGCTGCTATTGTTAAAATTATTATTATCATTATCATTTACTAAATAAATATTGATATTAATATATTAGATATTAATATTATTTATTAATAAATAAATAAATAAATAAATAAATAAATAAATAAATAAATAAATAACAGCGGCGATTCCTCTTAGGGAGACCCACGAACTCTCCTCCTCCTGGGCCCCCTATAAAATAGAGACCCCACCCCGGTGGGATTTACTTGCGAGTAAGGACCAGGCTGAGCCCAGCTGCACCGGCATATTAATTGGGCAGGGTCCCCTTCCTGGGGCAGAGCACCCCTCCCCCGCACACTGGCTTCCGCAAATCTGGGGGCTCATCTTCTCCAGCGCCGCCGCTGATCGTCGCCGGGCTGGGGGAGGGGGTTTTCCACGCCACTCCGAGTCAGCTCACAAGCAGCAGCCGGGCCAGAAAAGAAGGGGGAGGGGTCTCAACTCCCCCTCCGCTTCTCCGCCTCCACGGCGTGTCTGCGCCCGGGACGATTCAATTAAGCGGTTGGAGCCGGCGCTGCCATCTGGTTTGTGAATTCGCCCTGCCGCGGGTGATTGATCGGGGTCTCCGCCCGTCGGGGGGAGGAGCAGGCATGCGAAGCCATTGATTAGCCAGGGGGTCCCTCCCTGATGAATCCCAAATGGCCCGACCCCCGCCATTTGCAAGGCTGGGGATTTGTTCCGGGGGAGGAGCTCTCCGAGGATCGGGGAAGGGCGGGGTTGAGGGCAGGAGGGAGACAGGCCCCCGGCCCTCGCTGTCTCGGGCGCGCAACTCCCCCCGCCCCGTAGAAGATGCTCACCCTTCTTACGCCAGATTCTTGACGCGCGTCGGCCCCACCCCACCAGCACTGCCCCTCCCAACGCCAGCCGAAACACGTGGCCTGTGTGGTGGCCCTCCTCCAGGAAGCGTCTGATGTCCGGCGCGCCCCCTCCATGCGCCCCCCCTCCAAGTCTGGGTACCTTCAGGAGGGGTAGCCGCCGCCGCCGCCGCCTCTGTTCTTGCAGGGCCCGCCGCGTGGCGAGGGGCCGGCTGGGGAGGCTACCCTTCTGGGCTGGCCAAGGAAGGACTTGGCGATTCTCGCTCCTCTGCCGGTCGGGGCTGTGGAGGCGGAGGGCGCCCGGCCGGGGGCGTGAGCTGCATGAAGCTGTAGTTCCGAATTGCCCCGCGGGAAGGAGGGGCGGCCAGAGAGCCTGCCCGCGGCGTTGGCCTCCCCCTCCTTTCGAGTCGCAGGCGAGGCAACCGGGGCAAGAAGATCCCGAGGCTGCTCCGCCAACTTGGCCGGCCTCCCTGCCCGCTCCAGGCGGCCTTGGCTCAGACACCACCGGCTCCCCGAGCACCCCAGATGGGCCACGCCGGTGCTTCAACCTCGCGCCGCCGCCGCCGCCGCCCCACGGAGCCCTCCTGGGTAGCCTGAGCCACTCCCCCCCCCCCGCCCGGGCTCGGAGTGGCCCACCAGGCGGCAGCAGGGCATTTTCCCTTTGCGCCCTCTCAATGGCCCCACCAGCCCGGCCCTGCCCAGCCCTCAGATCTCGAATGTCTGCAGGTCCTTCTATGGGTGTGCAACATCAGAGTGTTAATCTGTGGATCAAGCCTTGGATGAAAACTGTGTTGGAAGCAGGGCCCAGAGACCCCGGGGGTCACCGGTGAAGGCGGTCCCTTTCCGTCTTTTGTTCTTTCCCTTGCAGGGACAGGTCCTTCTGTCAACCGGAGGGAAGGTGGGATGGCACCCCGGAATGTGGCCACTTTCAAGGTTAGGGTCTGTGGCAAATCCTGTCCTCCCCCCACGCTGCATCGCAGAGGATGGAGTGGAGCAGAGGTCCTCTTCACCCCTGTCCTTGGGAACTGGGGCGGGGGGGGCTGGACCAAGCTGCAGCAGCATTCCTAAGCAGAGGGCTGGCAAGCAGGAGTGGGCTGGTGATGGGGGGCAAAAGAGGATGAGGCAGAAGAAGGGGGCCAGAGTAGTGAGCACCAGGGTCATGAGGGAAGGTCCCTGGGTGTCCAGCCCTTGGATGGAGAAGAGGGTTGGCCTCCAGAGGGAGAGAGATTTGCAAATGTCTTCCTGGGCGGCGGCTGCTGCTTGTTTTTAATTCGCCTTTGTTCCAGCTTCACAACACAACATCAGCAGAAATGAAATTTATCCAGGAAAGTGCCTTTGAGTCTCCCTGCAGGGAATAGCGTTTAATTTGACAGTTATGAAGCTCTGACTGACACACACATGCAGCCCGCCCACCCCCTCCACAAATACACCATGCAAGGACTGCAGGAGGATTCTTGATGGACTCACACAGGGGGAAAGAGGCTAGAGGTGTGGGGTGAAAACTTCCCCTCAAGGCCAGCTCCTCCCTTGGCTGGAAGAAGATGGAAACACCCTGGGGCAACCTGTCTCTTGAGCCTGCCCCACTCCCAGGAAGAATGCAGCAACGTGGCTGGCTTCTGTGGCCAGGCAGAATGCTCTCACTCCGCGAGGATCTCCAGTGAGCCAAGAGAGAAGGTGCTGCCTTAGCTCAGCTCAGCTGGGCAGCCTTCCAAGAGGCCAGACAGCAGCATGTGGGGCACCAGCGAGACTGGAAGAAGCCTTCCTGCCACCCACTTTAAAAGGGGGAGGAGGGTATGCCAAACAGCGGGTGTCAGTGTTTGGCCCCCTGCCTCCAGCACACGGAAGTCTTAGCTCCGTGAGGCCTTGAAACATCCGTGGACTCTGCCAGGGCCTGGGAAGAAACACATCGTGGGGTGGGAGGCAGCCAGGAGTGGTGGCAAATCTGCAAAGCCTCTCGAGGACAGCAGCGGCTGCCAACTGGCTCTCCTTAGACTTCCTCTCACACCACAGTATTTAGATTAGCCGTAAGCTAGATCAGGAAGCAGCAACCCAGAGAGGACCCTGCTGCTACAGAGGTCCGTTCACAAGGGTATTGTACTAATAGTATAAAATATGGTGAAGAACTCAAGAGGAAAAGTGCATGTGAAAATAGTTGGTTACTAATATAGCTGACCGTACAGCATCTACAGACCTTATAATCCAGACAAAGCATAAGACAGCTTCCAAAAAACTTCTTGAAAAACACGGAGGTTCTGGTGCAAAGGCTATAGGTGAGAAGCCATCTTTTCCCAGGCCTAGTTCAATCAGCTGAAGGAAAGGAGCAGAGGCAGAGCAAGGTTGGAGTGGGCCCAGAGACAAGATTTTAAAATGCCCCCCCCCCAAGCTCAGCTCATGAAATAAAGAACTCTTAAATGAGGCTGAATAGTGGTTTAAAAAAGCATAGTTTATATACACACACACACAACACCAATAAGATTTTGTAAATTGTGGATGATGCAAGTCATTTAATGGTACTAGAGAAAGACATGCTGCTCTGGTAGCTCCAGGTCTTAACACTCACATCAATTTTGGAGGATGAATACAACTGAAGGAATCCCGAGCGGGTTCGTGGCTGGGGGAGTCAGTCGTGTGACTTCCCTCTGGGGGGCCCCCCAAGGCAGTGGGCCCACAGACAACTGTCTCCCCTTGCCCTATTATAGTTACGCCCCTGGAAAGGAGGGGAAAGGGTGATGATGCTCTTCCGAATACCCAGGACACAACTTCACTGGCTGCCAGCATGCATGTTGCCACCCACGACTCAAGGTCCTTGATTCCCAAGAAGTCCCGGTCTGTAGTCGCAGGAGGGAATCGCTTCTCCCACGTGAACAGCACCTCCCACACTCTTCTCAGATTTGCCGGCAGCACCCTGCTCTGGTTATTGTTAAGGTTAAGGGTGTGTGTGTGTGTGTGTTTCTCTGCATATATACTTCTGTTTGTGGTGTGTGCACACGTTTTTCTGTGTGCATCTGTGTTTCTATAGTTGTGTGTATTTGTGTACTTGTGCTTCTGTGTGCATAATTTACATGTTTTGTGTTTGTGTGTGTGCAGGTGTGTGGTTGCTTGTGAGTAGGTACTCGTGTTGTGTGTGTGCACATATTTTGTCATTTGTGCATGTGTTTCTCTGTGAATGTGTGTTGTGCGTGTGATTGTGCATGTAAGCACACTTGTGTGTGTGTGCATATGCTTGTGCATATGTGTATGCATATGTTTCTTTGTGCATGTGTACACATGTGTGTGATGTACATATTTGCATGTGTGTATCTGTGTGCACGTGTGTTTGTGTTGTGCATGTGTATGTTGTGTATGTATAATTTTCAGTTTGCACATGTTTGTGTGTGGTGTGTGTTTGTGTTTCTGTATGAGTGTGTGTGCATTTTAAAAATCATTCCATACCCCCCAAACCACCACTGTTTTCCCTCCACAGTGCCCTAATTACCCACCTGATTTCCCCCACTGTTTCCATGCCCCCCTCCCCCATTCCCTGGCAGGGCACATCCCACAGCTAATGGAACAGGCATTGCCCTTGCCACAGAGTCCACTAGCTGCGCCCCTGCCGACACCAGAGTACTGGCAAATGAGTCAGCTTTCTGGCTTCATTGTCAAACCAGCCACATTCTGCATAATTTCACCAGGACTTGCTTTAATGGGACAGGAAAACCTTATTAACTTTTGAACCACTGCTCAAAGCTTCACCAAACCAATTAAAGGCCTCCTTCCTAGACAAGCTTGGACAGACCACATCAATTTTCACCAAAACTGAAAGAAATATGACACACCTGTTTAAAGACTGGACGCCCTCCAAAAGGGCCAATGGGTGACATATCAACGCTGTTTAACTTGCTGTAACTGTGGCAATTTTTATCAGAACACTATGAAATTAGGTGCATTTGTAGACTGTGTTTAGTAAATCACACATGCCAAGTTTCAAGTTCCTAACTCAACAGATATCATGTTTATATGCAATACAACATTGAAGCTTATAAAGGTAGAACTATCTTTTGTTACTCCGCTTCACCAACTCCTGTGCCCTTTAATAAGCACAGCCAGAAGGTGTGGTTTTAACAGCACTGCACCTGAACCCCCGTCTCTATCTCCCTTCCTAGGATTGTTAAGGAGGGCTGGGCTGCAGGGACACCTGGACAGGACTACTAAATCCACGTGCGCCCCCCACAAATAATACAATCTGTTTACCAGTATTAAGAGAATGTTAAATGATGGGGTCTTTTTTGTGTTTGGAATAAACAGAGGCTGGTTTTTGGGTGGCAGGTTAGCTAAGTCTTTAGATGGGCCAGGTCATCCTACCCTCTAATTAGTCCAGTGCAACACAGTTGGGATCCAATCTTGGCCCAGCCCATGACTGGAGGAGGAGTCAAAGAGAGCTTTAAAATAACCCACCCAAAGCCAGTCCCTCTGCAGTATCCACAACACCTCCGCCAATGGCACTAACCACAGAGTGGCCTGCCAAGGACACCCTCATGTGGGCCAGGCTTGGAAGAAGCCAATTCACTCAAGATGCCACATCACACCAGTGTTCCCTCTAAGAGGGATTCCTAGATGCTGTTGACTACAACTCCCATAACCCCCAAGCAAAAGCCACTGCATCTGGGGACTCTGGGAGTTGTAACCAACAACATCTGGGAATCTCTGTTAGAGGGAACACTGCCCCACACCATCCTACTCACCATAAAACACACAACCCGCCCGGCACAAGGCAGCCACACAGGAGCTGGTGTGATACAGGCAGCAAGAGGCTGGAAACACAGTCAGTGGGGTTGGGTGGGTGGGTGGGTGGGGCATTTGAGCCCCTCCCATGCCTCACCCACTCACAGGCCCCACTGAAGCAGCATCTTGGCCACCCAGCATGAAGGGAAAGCAGGCCGCTCCTCCCTGGGAGGAGGGCAGGCCACCTGGGCTCAAGCCTCCAAGGCAAGGAGGGCTCATGGGGGGAGCCACAGCCAGCTAGTGGGGGAGCTCCCCTCTTTATTTGGAATGGAAAACCAAACTGAGGCTTGCATTGTGCTCTGAAGGACTTGAAAAAGTTACTAAGGAAGACACACACACCCTGCCGCAGATGGAACCACAGCTGCTGAGAAGACTGCCAGACAAAATTGGCTGATCAAGGATGCGAAATCTCAAGCTTTGATCGCAGCTTCTGTGAGTAAAAATTATCTTTACACGATATGTGATCTTGGAACCTCAAGGGAAATGCTAAGTAAGCTAGATTCCTTGCATATGAAGAAGGGGTGGGCATACACCTTTAACTTGAGAAAGAAAATGCAAGATCTCCAGTATAAAGATGGGGACTGTTTTGCTACATTTATGGGATTTCTGGAAGATTTCTTTTTCCAATTTAAAGCGGCAGGGGAGCAATTTACAGAGTCAGAAGCTGGAAGCTCTGTTCCTAAGCATGCCCCCCAGCTATAGCAGTATAATTGGCCAATTGGAAACCCACACCAATCTAAGCTTTGAGGAAGCACTACAAACATTATCTTCTGAAGCAAACAGGAGAAAAGTTTTGAATTCATGCTATGAAAGTGAATTGGCAAGTAACTTTGCTCTTAAAGCAACAATTGATCATTCCAGAGGAAACCCAAGGTGGGGAGGGAATGCTGCAAGAGGAAACCGCATGGGGCCCCCACATTTACATACAAAGAGGTCTGGCTTCGTTGCCAAGGAAACTCAGTCCAGAGAGAGAGGTCACATGACCGCCAGCAGGGAGACTGCTCCTGAAATGAGGCCAACTGGGACTAATGCCTTTAGATGTTTTCTGTGTAACCAATTTGGCCACAAGGTGGCGAACTATCCCAAGAATCAGACAGGAAGGATTGATTTTACTGAAAGAAATTTGAATCAGGATTTTAAGCATACAGAAAGATATTCGAACAAGAGCTTTAATGTTTGTCTGATGCAAAGCAATGAAAAGTTCACTTTTTGGGATACTGGTTCTTCTGTTCATATATCACATAATTTGGATTTCTATACTGAACTGTTTGATATTCCTGAAGAGACTGTTTATTTGGGCAATAATACTACAATTAAAGCCAAGAAGAAAGGCGAAGGAATTTTGTATTGCAAGTTACTGGATGGATCTGTTAAACCATTTTTTCTTAAAGATGTTTTGTATATCCCTGACTTCTCAAGCTCCTTGATTTCAATATCCAAGCTAGAGAAACAAGGCTGTGAACTGTATATTAAAAATGGACAATGTGTTGTTACCCAGAATGGAGAAGTTTGCCTTGTAGGCTCTAAATGCAAAGGTCTTTACAGTGTGGAGGAGCAATCTGTATCAAAGACAGACAGAGAAAGACCAGCCCAGTCTAAACCTGAGGTATACCAGCCTAATGAAGTGAACCTTGCTAAGTCATGCCTGCATGAAAACTGCTTGCAACTGTGGCATAGACGCCTAGGACACAGGAGCTATGAGTCAATCCAGAACATGAAGGAAAAGGGATTAGCTAATGGCATTGATTTTGTACAATGTGATATTGTAACTAACTGTGTTTGTTGTCTTGAGTCCAAAGCAGTTAACAAGCCATTTCCTAAGCAGAGTGAAAGGAAGACCAGAAGACCCCTAGAGCTGATCCACAGCGATATATCTGGACCACTACCAGCAACCATAGGTAATCAAAAATATTTTTTAACAATCACAGATGATTTCTCACGATATTCAGTTGTATTTCTACTAAAGGAGAAATCACAGATGCTGGAGAAACTCCAGGACTATGTGGCCATGGCAAGCAACAAATTTGGCTGGAAGCCAAAGATCCTGTGCACAGACAATGGAGGAGAATATATGTCCAGCGCCACACAGCAGTTCCTGAGAGAACATGGAATCGTGCATCAAACCACGGTAGCTTGCTGCCCGTCCCAAAATGGAATCTCAGAAAGAAAGAACAGAAGCCTACTGGACATGGTAAGAGTCATGCTTGCTGACGCACACCTCCCACAGAAATTCTGGGGAGAAGGCATCATGACTGCTGCATACATACAAAACAGAATGCACACAAAGCCTATAGGAACAACACCATATGAACTTTGGCATGGTCATAAGCCGTCCATGACGCATCTTCGTGTCTTTGGAAGCACGGCTTACTCATACATCCCAAAGGAAAAAAGGACTAAGTTAGGGGCTAGGGCCACAAAAGGGATTTTTGTAGGCTACTCAGCACAATCCAAAGGCTACAGAATTCTGGATCCTGACACCAACAAGATAACCATAAGCAGAGCGGTGTATTTTGATGAGAATGAAAGAGCTACACCTTCAGAGGGGGCCTACACCAAAGCAATCAACCAGACCAAGCACCCTGATGACTGGATTATGCTTCCTGATCTCAGAGGAATTGAGGAGGAGGAGACAGCAGAACCAGAACCAACCACACTCGACACAGAGACCCCCAGCGATCCACCAGATGCACCTGAGATAATGGGAGAGACCACAGAGGGTGAGGTGAGGCGATCAACGCGCTCAAACAGAGGTGTTCAAGCTCCGAGACTGTCCTACCTCGCAAGAACAGTGGAACAACCAGAACCTTCATCATGGGAGGAAATATCCCAGCTACCACAACCAGAAGCCCAGAAGTGGAAACAGGCTGCAATTGAAGAGCTTGAGGCTCTACAGAAAAACAAAGCCTGGACTCTTACTAAGTTACCTCAAGGAAGGAAAGTTATAGGCTGCAGATGGGTTTTCAAACTCAAACATGATGCTGATGGTGAGATTCAGTGCTACAAAGCCAGATTAGTAGCAAAAGGATATTCACAGAAATATGGAGAAGATTATGATGAAACCTTTGCACCAGTGGTTAAACATACCACAGTAAGGACTCTGTTAAGTATTGCTGCTAGCAAAGGAATGCATGTTGAACACCTAGATGTGAAAACTGCATTCTTGCATGGCGAACTAGAAGAGGACATTTACATGCAACAACCACCAGGTTTCTTAGAGAAAGGCAAAGAGGACTATGTATGCAAACTGCCAAAAGGCATTTATGGTTTAAAACAGGCTGCCAGAGCATGGAACATAAAACTAAATGATATGCTGCTTCAAGCAAACTTCAAAAGAAGTGACGCGGATCCCTGCCTGTACATGAGGTGCATAGATGGCAAGTGGACCTACATTTTGGCGTATGTTGATGATTTGATTCTTGCCTATGAAAATCCAGATGACAGCAAGGAAATAATGCATCATCTGAACAGAGATGTGGAAGTCAAGCAACTTGGCAACATTGCACACTACTTGGGCATTCAAGTACAAAGAGAGAAAGATGGAAGTTTCCTCATCAACCAAGAACAGAAAATGAAAGGCTTGATAAACCTGCTCAGACTGGAAAATGCGAATCCTACACCAACTCCAATGGAAGTGAACTACATAAAGCAAGAAGATCAAACTGAGCCACTATCTGACAACCATAGATATTGTGAAGCATTGGGTAAGCTTTTATACATTAGTACACTCACTAGGCCAGATATTAGCACAGCAGTTGGCTTACTTTGCAGAAAGACTGCATCACCAACAGTCAAGGACTGGAATGCAATTAAGAGACTTGTTAGGTACCTAAAGGGTATTGCACACTTTAAGCTCAAGCTACTAGCTAACAGTCAACCAAAACTAGAAGCATACGTAGATGCAGACTGGGGTGGAGATCTAACAGAAAGGAAATCCACCAGCAGTCACTTAATTTTCTATGGAGATGGAGCCATAAGCTGGTCAAGCACAAAGCAAGACATAGTAGCATCATCAACCACTGAAGCGGAATATATATCAGCTGCACAGGGCAGTCATGAGATACAATGGCTGTGTCAACTACTGAAGGACCTAGGTACAGATGTACCACAGCCCATACCAGTGTATGAAGACAACCAAAGCTGCATTCAACTCTCCAAACAAGAAGATGTAAAGAGGCATACCAAACATATTGATGTGAAGTACCATGTAGTGAGAAGTCTGCAGAAGGATGGACTAATCAAGCTGATCTACTGCCCAACAAATGAAATGCTTGCAGACATACTCACTAAGCCACTACCAAGACCCCGCTTTGAAAAGCTGAGAGAGAAAATGAATCTTGTGAACTGAGTCACGAGACATCGAGAGGGAGTGTTGGAAGTTAAAGGACTTTGCGCTGTCTCTTGTCTCAGACAGTGGAGGACAGACTAGTGAGTCAGAGGGCTAGAGGGTCAAGACATTGGTCACCTCTTCTCCACTGCTCTGACACTATCCCTTTGAAATGTAGATTGGTACTCTTAGGGATGAACTTCCTTCCTCTCTCTCTTCCCTACCTGCCCTTCTACCTTGCAACATGGCAAGCTCCTCTCTCCCTGCACCATGTGTGCAGAGAAGATGCAGAATCCATCTGCATCCAGCTAGATAGATAGATTAGAGATCCTAACTCCTCACTTTCCTATCTAGAATGGAGTTCCTTCATAAATGCCTTATATATTGATTGGAAACTATGAACTGGCTCCAAGTTACTTTACTCTCAGCATACACGCATGCCTAAGCAAATTCCGCTGTGTTGTGCCTCTGTGCACTCTGCTGTAATGAGAAAGGGATTCTCTCACCACAGAGAACTTCCAATAAAGGGAACAGTGAAAACCAAGCTCACGAGGAGAAGCCTGGTCTGGAACCCAACTGCCCAGCCACAGAGCAGTCCTCGATGCAGAGACAAGGGGAGGTCACTTGTGGAGCAAGCGTCCCAGCTGGGGTCTTCCCAAGGGAAGAGCAGAAGGTTCCATGTTCCCTCCCTGGCTTCATCTCCAAGATAGGGCTGAGAGAGACCTTGGCGAAGCCGCTGCCAGTCTGGGTAGACAATGCTGAGCTAGAAGGACCAAGGGTCTGACTCAGTAGAAGGCAGCTTCCTCTGCTCCTAGGTTCCCATGACATGATTCCCCACTGGAAAGGGCAGGAGCCCCCCCCTCCCCACGAGAGACTGCCATGACTCTCAGCTAAGCAGAAGGAACCCAGCCAAGCAGGTGCCCCTCCCACCACAGGACCCGCCTTTTGCTCCATTTACCTGCGGGATGGAGCAAAGGGTCCATGGGATGCTTGTGTGTGGAATCCTCCTGGGGCAAGGCTGGTGGGAGAGTCCGAGGAGACCAGACTTCGCCAAATGCTCTGCCTGTCCCTATGCCAAGGGCAGCAGGCAGAAGTGCTTTTTCTCCATCGCTGCCATCACCAAAGTTCACCTTGCCGTGTTCTAAGTGTACACACAACACTCTTAACGGCACTGCAACCAGAGAGGTAGGACTTCATCCCACACACCCAACTCATTGGAAATGTGGACTCAGTGTGCACTGCACAGCAGTTGTGAACAAGGCAAATTCCATGCTAGGGTGGAAAATAAAACTGCTAACATCACCATGCTCTTGTACAAATCTATGGTGAAGTTACATTTGGAGGACTGTGTACAGTTCTGATCACCACATCTAAAAAAGGACGTTGTAGAACTGGAGAAGGTGCAGAAGAGGGCAACCAAGATGATCAGGGGTCTGGAGCACCTTCCTTAGGAAGCAAAGCTACCACCCCAGTTATACTATCAACTGCTTTGAGATTATTTTAATGAAAAGTGGAACATACATCGAACAATAAATAAATATAAACTCCTGGGACCTTTTAGCTTTAAAGAAAAAGACAACTGAGGGATGACATGATAGAGGTCTATACAATTATGCATGGTACAGAGAGTGCAGACAGAAAGAAAATGTTTCTCCCTCTCTCACAATACTAGATCCAGGGGTCACCCCATGAAACTGACTGTCTGGACATTTAGGACCAACAAAAGAAAGGACTTTTCCACACAGCACATCAATAATCTATTGCATCTTCTGACTTGGAGGTGGTGATGGCCACCAGCTTGGATGGCTTTAAGCAGGGCTTAGATGAATGAATGTTGAACAGGTCTATCAGTGGCTCCTAGTCGCCATTGGCCTCCAGATCCAGGGGCGGCAGGATGCCTCAGAACACCAAATGCAGAGCAGCAATAGCAGCAGAAGGGCAAACCTTTGTCCATGGTTGGGGGCTTCCCAGAGGCATCTTTGGGCCCACGGTGTAAAATAGAATCCTGGACTAGATAGACCCTGGGCCTGGTCCAGCAAGGTTCTTTTTAAAAGTTTTTTTTCCTTAAAAAAAAAAGTATCAAGACAAAATGTACATACATTGAAATACATCTTGAAATTCATACCATGACAGAACCACATAACTCCTAATACTTAACATACACAAAGAATTTAAATTTTAGAAAGGGTATGCCAACCATACTTCCGTACAGAAAAAGGAGAAGAGAAATGAACCATGGAGCAAAATTGCTCAGCCTGGACACACTTGGTTATCTTTTCCTCTGACTGACTCAACTGACCACCTTTACAAAAGCCATAACCATGATTTCTTCTGTTTCACTCAGGTTTTCCTGACAGTACTGATTATCCCAGTCCCTTCCCAACAGGGCCATCGCTTTCACCTCCCCATTTTCCAGGCTGATGAGTGGGCCGGTGTTCTCCACGGGCCCAGCCCGCCCTCTCTCCCCAGGCCCCTCCTCCCTGCTTGACTTGACTTGTATCGAGCTATCCAGCTATCCGCAGTTTAGCTGCCTCCAGACAGCTGGCCACCCTCCTCCTATCCACCTGCTTGACTTCACTTCTCAAATCCATGAAAAGTACACACTGGGCTTTACAGTCCTCTAAAGGATCTCCTGACCTTTCAAATATACTTTGTGTTGCACTTGGCCAATTTTCCAACGGCCTCAGCAAGGCTCCGCTCATGTCTTTATACCTTCCAGGCCTTTCAGCTACAGTCTGTCCTATGATAGGGGTGCTTGGATTGGGTGCAAGACGGGTCCGGTTCCTACGTCCTTGCAGAGTGGGGGGAGGGAGTGTTCAGGCGTTTTGTGATTTTTGTCCTAAGCCACCTCTGGAGCTGCCACTGGAACATAGGAAGCTGCCATATACAAAGTCAGACCCTTGGTCCATCTATCTCCGTCCTGTCTACACAGTCTGGTAGCAGCTTCTCCAAGGTTGCAGGCAGCAGGAGTCTCTCTCAGCCCTATCTTGGAGATGCTGCCAGGGGGGGAACCTGGAACCTTCTGCATGTAACCTTCTTCCCAGAGCAGCCCCATCCCCTAAGGGGAATGTCTTATGGTGCTCACACATGTAGTCTCCCATTCAAATGCAAATCAGGGTGGACCCTGCTTAGCAAAGAGGACAATTCACACTTGCTACCACTCTTCCCATAATATTAGGCTTTGGCCTGAGGCAAACCCACTGCATGTCTCTCTACTGGAGCCACTGGAGGGGAGGGCACCTACACAAACACAAACACACACACACACACACACGGCTCCTCTCCATCCCTCCCATGAGACACCCATGTCTCTCCCCCTTGGCAGGAGGGCCTTGGCAGGTGCAGAGCCCCAAATGCCCTCTCTAGGTAGGGCTGCGAAAGACTCCTGAGTCCTGCCTGAAACCATAGAGAGTCTCTGCCAGTCAGTGTAGACAAGATGGAGCTGCGAGATGGAGCAAGGGTCTGACTCTGGACAAGGCAGCTGCCTCTGTTGCTAAGACAGGGAGAAGGGAGCGCATGAGCCACCAGCTTGCATGGCTTTCCAAGGGCCTTAGACAGACTGATGGAGAGGGCAGGCCTATCCGTGGCGACTCGTCTGGTGGCTATGGGCCACCTCCAGCCTCAGAGGCACGATGCTGCTGCTCAATTAGCAGCTCCGTGCTGCACCCAGGAGGCGGGAGGGGGTCTCTTTAGAGTGTGGGGAGGGTTCTCTGACCTCCCCCAACACGCTCCCCACTCTGGCGCTGCATCAAACATTGCTGGTGCAGGGCAGCTGTGTTCCCTCTTGCCTCCCCATCAGCATAATGCTGGAAGTGGCGTGTGTGTGTGTGCGCGCATGCACCACACGTGTGTGGTTCGAATGGTCCGTGTATAGACTGCTGAACTGGTTTGTGCACACACTCCTGCTCTCCATACCAGTTGAAACAGGATGCTGGCTAGAGAGGCCTCCTTGGGCCTGATCCAGCAAGGCTGCTCTGTTCTTATGAGCAGCTGACGCAAGGTTTCCATGTAGAAAGCCAAGGGCTGCCAGTCCCTGCGGAGACCCTGGGAGGTGAGACAGTTCCGGGACTGCAGCCCTGCCCACCAGGTACAGCAGCTGGATCAGCAGCGGGCACTTCTGAGGCCTTTCCCGGCCTCCAGGCTGGGACCTGCCCTGAGAGCAGGAAAGGGACCTCCTCCTGAGAGGCAAGGCGTATCAAGGAAGGACAGGGCGATCTGGACCTCTTGGCTGGACCACAGAGAGCAACTTCTGGGGCAGCTGCTGCTGTCAGGCCCAGCTGTTGGAACAGCCCCGCCCCCACCTGCTACCTGCCTCCCAGGGGTGTAACTACAACAGGGCAAGGGGAGACAGGTCTGGGGGCCCACTGCCTTGGGCGGGGGGAGAGGCAAGTCACATGGCTGACTCCCCCAGCCGCGCTTCCTTCCGTTGTATTCATCCTCCGAAGTGGATGTGAGTGTTAAGACCTGGAGCTACCAGAACAGCAGGTCTTTCTCTAGTAGCACTTACTTAGCACTTACATTTATATACCGCTCTATAGCCGAAGCTCTCTAAGTGGTTTGCAACGATTTAGCATATTGCCCCCAACATTCTGGGTACTCATTTTACTGACCTCGGAAGGATGGAAGGCTGAGTCAACCTTGAGCCCCTGGTCAGGATCGAACTTGTAACCTTCTGGTTACAGGGCGGCAGTTTTACCACTGCGCCACCAGGGGCTCTTATTCCATTCAAGTACCATTCAATTATTTATTTATTATTATTTATTCACACAGTCAGACAGGTGTTATTGACTGGTTTGTTTTATCCAGACATCGAGTCCTTCCCAAGGACCTGGGATGCCAGAATTTTATTATCAATTGTTATAGAGATCGTCGCAGAATATAGGCTGTTCCCAGTAAAGTTGTTTTTTGTAGTTGGCTGATGGTGATTTCTGTGACCCCTATGGTGTTGAGGTGCTATTATTATTATTATTATTATTTTATTACATTTATATCCTGCTCTTCCTCCAAGGAGCCCAGAGCGGTGTACTACATACTTGAGTTTCTCTTTCACAACAACCCTGTGAAGTAGGTTAGGCTGAGAGAGAAGTGACTGGCCCAGAGTCACCCAGCACATCTCATGGCTGAATGGGGATTTGAACTCGAGTCTCCCTGGTCCTAGTCCAGCACTCTAACCACTACACCATGCTGGCTCAATAGATGATAGAACTCTCCTCCATGAAGTTATCCAAAGTAGATTAGGTTAGGCTGAGAGAGAAGTGACTGGCCCAGAGTCACCCAGCTAGTTTCATGGCTGAATGGGGATTTGAACTCGAGTCTCCCTGGTCCTAGTCCAGCACTCTAACCACTACACCACGCTGGCTTTCTTTACTTCATGAGCTGAGCTTCAGTGGGCGGGGGGCATTTTAAAATCATGTCTCTGGGCCTACTCAAACTTTGCTATGCCCGTGCTGCCCCCAGCAGGCACAGCTGCGCAGGGAGCCACACGCAGGACTGGTTGCCAGCGACTCTGCAGAGTCATCACACTCTGGGGCTTTTGGACTGGACAAGGAGGAGGAGGGGGGTCCAGGCCATTGGTCCATCTAGCTCAGTCTTGTCTTCACAGACTGGCAGCGGCTTCTCCAAGGCTGCAGGCAGGAATCCCAAACCACCCTGCCTTGCCTCCCGTCTCTGAACCCCAAACCCCCTCCCCCTCACCAACCCTCCCCGGGGCCCATCTGCCTCAAAGTAGGTCTACACTTTCACGTGAAGTAAACGTGGAAGGGGTAGGAGGTAATACTGTTATCATGGAAGACATGGAGGTAAGGCTTGAATTAACCCAATAAGCCCCTTTGAACAATACTTGACACGATCTGAGATCTAAGGAACAAATGCCTACTATCCTATTGCCTCGCTTCTACGCGAACAGCGACTCTTTGTCTGAATGGGTCCATGCCTTACACATAACACCCTCCTATCATGGGTTGTCAGGCCAATTCCTATAATATACTTACATGGAATGTTAATGGATTAAGGTCACCAAATCGTAGGCAAGAGATCCTACACTTTTTAACAAAATGGAACTATCACATCTATGTTCTGCAAGAGACCCATTTTGAAAATGAGAGCCACCGCTTTTCGGCACAAAAGCAATGGACAGTGGGCCCATCCTTCTGGTCCTACGGTGGGAGCGGCAATGCATGGTAGCAATATTGTTCAAAGACTGACCTGATCTCAAAATCGAGAGGGTATTGGAAATTGATCAGGGCAGACTAATGTATGTAGATTTTACTGTCAGGGGTGACCCAAGCTCGGCAACCACTCTAAGGCTCGACCAAGCCTTTAGACTCTGCGCCATATATGCCCGGTACAATCACACCTTAGGAAGGCTCTTTGGGCTAAACGAAAAGATATATGTGACACCAAGCGCCACCTCCTGATCACGGTGGATTTTAATAACAGCCCAAATGAGCGACAGGAAAGCCTTTTCAGGAGGCCTCCCAGTCTCCCCCTCAAATCCCTCTCTAACGATTGAGGGGAAAGCTCTCCAACGTTTTCTGAGTGAGACTTGGGGTTTAGATGATAAGGCCTTGGCGGTATATAATGATTTTGATTTTTCCCCCAATCCTTCACGAAGAGAAATTTAAATTGCAGTATAGACATAAATTTAAATCTGGAGTCAAATTTACATATTACCACCCGAGATCAACTAGCTGGCTAGATAGACTCTGGGCTCCCCCTTCTTTTGAAGTCTACAGGTGTAAACTAGTACTTACCCCATGGTCAGACCATGCGGCTGTGGGATTTATTTGTAATCTCTCTGAGGTAATTCCACATGGTAAGCCCTTGTGGCGATTACACCCAAAAATTTTAAGTGAAAAATATCTCAAAGGTGTCCTTTTATCAGAACTGAGGCGACAGATCCCTCGGCTACTAGAGGCAGAAGATGATCTTTTGGGAGCCTGGGAGACACTTAAAAAGAGGGTGGGCTGCCGTACTAGGGCAGTGACCAGCCGGACATATAAGATAGGGGTCAAAAATTATCAGAAAGCGATCACCCAACATCTGAGGATTGTCAATAAGATGAACAGGGGAGAAGCCTTCGACGTGGAATCATGCCACCGCTACAAAGAGACAATCAGGACATTTCAAAATGAGCTGCGACACAAGCGTTTAGAAAATAAGCTGTATTGCTTCAAAGGGTCTGTAGCTGAAAAGGGGGAGTGGGCAAACGACAAGATGCATGCATTTAGTTTGACATTCCAAGGCCTGTGATCGGATGGAAGTAGCCCACTAAAGGCCGACCCCCACGATATGTTAAAGATCATGGCCCAGTTTTATACAAACTTGTATGCATTGAAGGATATTTCTGTAAAGGACATTCAATCTTATCTAGATAGGCTCTGCAGTCTGAATGAATATGGTCTCGGCTATTCCCTCACTGAGGGGGGAAAAAGCTCTTTGACCCATCCTGTAACGATAGAAGAGGTCAGAGCAGTTATCTCAGCGGGAAAGAACACATCGGCCCCGGGGCCTGATGGTCTGCCATGGCCTTTCTATAAGTTTTACGCAGACCAGCTACTACCAGTCTTAGTAAAATTATTTAATTTTGTCCTAGATAATGGGCATTTAAATAAGTCTTTTGGGGACAGCCTCTTAAATTTTCCCCCCAAGAAAGGTGACACCACTTTACCACAAAGCTGGAGACTGATAACCCTCACAAATATTGATTACAGAATCTTTGCCAAAATCCTAAATAATAGATTGGCGAAAGTGGCCCCTAAATTGGTCCACAGCTTGCAGACAAGCGACATCTCAGGAAGAAAGATGACAGACTCATTGTGTCTGCTGAGAGAACTTTTTTACTCTATACAGAATGAAAGTTGGAAAGCTCACCTCCTCTTATTGGATCAAGTTAAGGCCTTTGACAAAGTGAACCACAATTACCTGTGGACATTGTTGAAAGCTAAAGGTATACCACCCCTCTTCGTTACTTGGATACAGCTGCTCTATGTGAATGCAAAGGTGACACTACAGATTAATGGATGGCAGGGCAACCCGATCATTTTGCATTCGGGTGTCCGCCAAGGATGCCCACTGAACCCATTACTTTATGTTTTTGCCCTGGATCCGATCCTGATCAGGATTCAGAGAGAACCCCATCTGCAAGGACTCTCGGTCTCTATCCCTCCGCCCTGCGAGATCTTCCCGGGAGGGAGGAGGAGGGAGAGTGAGGGGATAGCCGAACCACCTGTCCACTCAGAACCGCATTCTGAGTTTAGGGTAAAATTTGTAGCTCATGCCGATGATGTTACATTACTGTTATCGAATGAAAATGAAATCTCTGTAATACTAGACCTCTTCTGGGAATATGGCAAGATCTCGGGCTCAGAATTAAATGCTGACAAAAGTGTATTTGTTAAAATGGACCTCGGACGCCAGCAATTCTCGTGCCTACCCATCTCTGAATGTAAAAGCGAAGGGGCCCCAGAGTCCAAACTGAAGTGGGTAGATACAGTAAACATTTTGGGGATTGAATATGGGATTAAGCAAAAAGTCTGGGGGGGGGAATTGGACAGATTGGGAAGAAAAAGTAATGCTTAAAATCACCATGTGGAAAAAATGGAGCCTTGCCATGTACCAGAAAGCGGTTTACATCCGGACATACCTGATACCCCCGGTGCATAATCTGGTGGTAGTCTACCCTCCTCCGCTCGATCTCCTTCGGAGAGTTGAAAGCCACATCTTCCGTCTGGTATAGCACACAGCGTCCTTCCCTTCGGCCCATGCGGTAGCATTTAAGGAGGCTGAGCGGGGAGGCCTAGCCCTACCTGTCCTGCAACCCTATTTTGTAACTGAATTCATGTCCTACAATTTTGGAAACTGGATTTTCGTGAATGTCCATAATATGTCCAACCTCCTGCAAAAAACCTGGGTCTCGCTTTTCGCTCTGTGTTGGTGAAAGTCAGCATGGGGCATAGCATGGTGGGGGAAAGGATCTTTCAATGGTAATATCACACAAGTATTAAAAAGAGAACACCCGGACTACTTGAGAGATTTGATATTCACACTTCAAAAATGGAAGGTTGAACCGGATCTATTTAAAGGATCCTCCTCAGTTAAGCAGCTAAGGAAAACAATTTATGGAGAGATTCTAGAAGTGGGTTTCTTAAAACCTGATTTAGAACGTAAACGCTACAAACAACGTACTTCACAGTACTTGTTGCAACCCGATCACCCTATCGCTCTCTTTAAAGAGAAAAAAGTCCCTTTCCATTTATGGGAAAATTTATACCACCAAGTACTACCACTTAATGCGGCTAAGCCATGGCTCCCAGAGGACCAGCAAGAGTGCCCTAAAATCACCTGCAAACAGAAAGCTAGTGAGCTAGGCAAAACTTTCAGAGAAACCCACTCACATTTCTTAAAAGAGTGTGTGGTAGCCAAAAGAGTGTGGCCGGGAGTAAGCAAGCTGTTAGAGTGGCCTGATTCAGAAAAACAGACTTGGAAAGAACTAACCTTGGGTTTGAGCGATAGAACCTCTTTTCGAGGTCCTAGAAAGAAACCTTCAAGGAAACTGGACGGAACGGGTGCTCTCATACTAGGGAACTGGAACGTTCCCCTTCCCGTAATCAGGTTAGTAAACCTGTATGCCATTTATGCAATGCTCCTGCATAGGAATAGGGAGGGAAGACGTGGCCAAGAGGTTCACGCAGATGAGACAGTAAATCTCTTCTGGAAAAGTTTGCATGGTTATGTGCAAAAAGACAAGTGTATCTCTTCTAAACAGCAATGGGACAAAGTATGGAAATGGACGTTGGACGTAACCCACCCACCCACCCCCCATTACCTGATGTACCTTGTCACCCTCCATCCCCGAGTTACAGTACTGCCTGCATATACTTTATAACCCTGTGGGTTTCCAAATCCTTGTATGTAAATCTTTGTAGATATATGATGTATAAACAACCACTTTGTACACAATTGTGCTTTGGCAACGTACTGTATGCTTTGGTAGTTTGTTGGTTCAATAAAAAAAAAATCTTGTCCTATCCTGGAGATGCTGCCAGGGAGGGAACTTGGAACCTCCTAGATGCTCTTCCCAGAGCGCTCCAGCCCCTGAGGGGAATCTCTTCCAGTGCTCACACAGGAAGTCTCCCATTCATTTGCAACCAGGGCAGACCCTGCTTAGCTAAGAGAACAAGTCATGTTTGCTGCTACCACCAGACCAGCTGTCCTCTCCCTGAGGGGAAGCCGCTGGAGGAGAGGGCACTTCCACCCCCCAGCCCCCCACCCCACCCCCGGTTGGGGTGGGACGAGGAAGGCTGGGCAGCTGAGTCATCCGGAGTGGGGGGCATGGGCTTCCCTGGGGAGTGACCTATAGGCAGGACACGAAGCGAAAACACACCTTGCTTGAACTGGCACGACTTGACCCCTCTCGGCTCAGCGGCGCGAATACCGCATCGGCGCCGTATTAGCACATTAGGAAGGCCAGGGGCGAAGCTGTTCTCGGGCGGGGGGAGATGCCCCCTGGGTCCTGCGCGGGAGGGGCCTCGCCAGCTGAGTGACAGCTTGCTCTTCGCTCCCCCCCCCCCCAATTCCGAAGGAGGAGATGAGGCAGGGCGGGGGTCCATCTTCCCGGCTGGCTCCCTCCAGGGGCCACTCCCCCTTGCTACCAGCCTGGTTAGAAGCACACGCTGTGAGCGGGCATGCAAACAGCTGGGGGTCCCTAAGTCAACCGGCCCCGACCTGCCACTTCCCCCAAAGCAGCGGCACCCGCGGAGGAGGTGCAGACAGGAGTGCCGACTGCTGCGTCGTCTGCACATGCCCAGCTAACACCTGGGCAAAGCGGGGAGGGTCAGAACCCCACCCCGCGCGCGCCGCGGCCTGCCCCCCACTAGGCTAGCGGAATAACTCCCCGAAAACGCCCCAGACCCGCCGCTGCTGCGGAAGGAGCGACTCGAGGCGTTTCTCTGGCGCCGCAAGGTGGGCGAGTGGGCGGACAGCGAGGAGCCGTCCTGGCCAGAGCCGGGCGGTGGTGAACTCTTCCTGCAGGGCTGAGGCGGGGAGCGCCGCTAGGCGAGACCGGGAGGGGCCGACCAGGCGCCCGCCCCGCTCCCTGGCCGGGGCCTGCGCACTGTCTTTTCTCCAGCCGGGGAGATGGACGCCCCCCCCGCCCCCCGAGTTCGGCAGAAGCCGCCCCGCCACCCACCCCCTCCCATCTGCCGCCGGGGCTCTCCGCGAGGAGGGGGGCTTGTTTCCCTCAAGCTAATGCAAGCCGGCGGGCGGAGGAGCGGACGAGATCCCGCGCCTGCCCGCCAGCGGCGCGGATCCTCCACGGACCCGAACGCCTGGGTCCCTCCCTACTCCAGGCCCGGGAGGTGCGTATCCCCTCCAGCGGCCTCCCCTGCTGTTCTCCGGCCCCTGCTGCTGCTGCTGCTGCTGCTGCTGCAGTCCCCGGGCGCTCCTAATCGGCCGTCGGAAGCGGGAAGAGGCTGGACAGCGTCTGGCTTGACGCGAGGAGCCTCCCTCTGCCAGCGGGTCTCAGATCCTTCGCCAGGGCCGGGTGGGCGCAGTCAGCCAAGCCGGCAGCGAAGCCGCCCCCGCTCAACTGTCTCGCGGCGCTTCAGACTCGGCCGGCTGCCCGCCCCGGTGCCCAGCAGGCGCTGGCAGCAGGCCATGGACGCCGCGCAGGGAGAGCGGGAAGCGGGCGCAGACGCAGCCCAGAGCCCGAAGCGCCTCCTCTCCCCTGGCCTTAGACCTTGGTTGGCGGCGGCGGCGGCGGCTGCAGGGTTAGGGTCAGCAGCTGGGTGGTCCCTTCGGGTCTCCGGCGGGGCTCTTTGCCAAGAGCGGCCCGCGCCCCTCGCCGGCCTCCCGCGTCCCAGTGACAGCCCTGGAAAGGCAAGAGCGGAAGCTCTTGACTGATGCAGCAGCCCCGATTAAGACGGCGCAGTGGCGCCTCGACGATACCCGCAGAGCGTCGCCCGGGCTCGGCCTTTGGCGGGCCTCAAGCGCTGGGAAGCCGCCTCGCCCACCCCCGAGGCCCCGGGAGTGGAGCCGGCCGCGGCAACAGGCTCTGCGCTAGCGGGATGGGCGTAGCCACCGGACGTCCCGGGGCGCCCAGCGTACAGCCGCGGCCTCCCTTTGGCAAGGGCCGGCTGGATTTGGCTGGCAATGTCTGGAAGCCTGCCTGCCTGCCAGAGTGGAGCAGCCCAGAGGGGCGGCCTTGGAGCAAGCGGGGCCCAGGAGGAGCTGCCCCCACAACCCCCGTCGGGAAGGAGGCCCGAGCCCCGCTCTGCCGCAGAACCACCTGCGGCGCCCGCCCCGCCCTGCAAAGCCAGCGCGCGCCCAGCAAGCGAGAAGAAAGCAGACCCCCCGCCAGACTGCTTTGCAGCCAGAGGGCGGCCCTCTGAGAGTGCCTCTGAGCGTGTGCAGAGAGCGTGCCCATCCCCGCCCATAAAGGAGAAGCCTGGGCTGAAGCAAGAGGGCCTCGGCGACTCCTTCCCGGGCTGACCCGCTGCTGGTGAGCCAGCCTTAACTGCCGCTCAAGGCGCGGGGCGGGGTTAGAAAGCAAGGCCCCGGAGGAGTTCCAAGGGAGGGCTTCCCGAAGGCAAGGCAGGACGTGGGCGCTCCTCCTCCTCCTCCCCACCAGAAAAGACGGCCGTGATGGCTTCGAGCAGAGGAGGAGAGAGACCACCTGCCTGGCACGATGATACAGCAGGAGTCCCGGCTAGCAGCGTCCCCGCCCGAGGAGGACGCCAGACTCGGGCCTCTGAGCGCCGATCTTGCGCTGCCCGGCGGAGCGCTCTGCTGCCTGGTGGAGGCTGCGGCTCCGGACCGGGAGGGGCACCTCCGCCCGCCCGCCCGCCTCTTGTCCCTCCGGCCCGCGGGGAGGATGCCTCCCCTCCCCTGGTCCAATTTTTCGGTTGATTAGCTCGGATGCCGTTTCCTGACACCCTCTGCTGTTGGTATTAATTTCCTTTAACTAGTGATTAATTACTCTTTCTCGCGCGCGCCCCCTCTGCCCCGCCCGCCGCCTATTTGCATATTAATCAAATTCTACTTGATTGTCTGACAGACGAGGCAAGCGGGAGGAGCCCGGAGAGGCGGCGGTAGCGTCGCGTTGGGGGTGAGGGGGGGTATCAGCAGGGAGGGGGCGGGCCTGCGCGGGGGCCGGGGGGGGAGGGGAGGAGGTGCCGCCGCCCTGGGACTGGAGCAAGCGCCTTCCTGCCCAGGGGCCCCGGGGACAAAGACCTTGCGCCGGCTGCGCCTTCACATTCTGCCGGCGGCCCGACGTGCGCGATGGCTGCGGAGAAGCGCCTCCTCCGATGAAGGCGCAAGGCCCCGGGCAGAGGAGGAGACAAGGAGCGCAGGATCAGGCTCCTCTCCGCTTGCCGTGCCCAGACTGTTCCCTGGCACAGGGCAAAGCCAGCTGAAAGGGAAAGTCAAGAGGGTCAAGTCACTCCAGAAAAATGGCACTCATTTAAAACCAGAGAACTAGAAGCTCAGTTGGAATGTATACCAAGGAGGAGGAAAGGTACCACCAAGTCCAGGAGGACAGCAGTGTGGCTAACAAGTAGAGTCAGGGAAGCTATAAAAGGGAAGAAGGCTTCCTGCAGAAAGTGGAAGTGCTGCCCAAATGAAGAGGACAGGAAGGGACATAAACTCTGGCAAAAGAAATGAATTGAGACAATCTGGAATGCAATGTCTTCATAGCTGAGAATACCGACCATATAGCTGCTCTGGAACTGAGCTGCTCAGGCTTGGATGCTGAAGAACTGGGCCAGTTTGTGGTGATGAAGAGGATGTTCTAAACTGTCTTGAAAAACTAAAAATTAACCGATTGTCAGGGCCAGATGGCATCCATCCAAGAGTTCTGAAGGAACTCAGATGTGAAATTGCTGATCTCCTAGTAAAAATATGCCATTTGTCCCTATAATCAAGTTATATACCAGAGGACTAGAAAGTAGCCAACGTAACTCTAGTTTTCAAAAAGGGATCCAGGAATTTCCCAGATCACTTTCAAAAGTAGATCCAGGAAATTACAGGCCTATTAGCTTAACTTCTGTGCCAGGTAAATTGATGGAAAGCATACTTAAGGACAAAATTGTTAAAACATATAGAAGAATAGATCCTGCTGAAGGAGAACCAACATGGCTTCTGTAAGGGCAAATCTTGCCTCACTAACATAAGAACAACCCTGCTGGATCAGGCCCAAGAAGGCCCATCTAGTCCAGCATCCTGTTTCGCACAGTGGCCCACCAGATGCTGCTGGAAGCCACAGGCAGGAGCTGAAAGGGGCATGCCCTCTCTCCTGCTGTTACTCCCCTGCAACTGGTACTCAGAGGCATCCTGCCTCTGATGCTGGAAGTGGCCTATAGCCCTCCGACTAGTAGCCAATGATTATTTTTATTATTATTATTTTTACAATTATATCCCGCTCTTCCTCCAAGGAGCCCAGAGCAGTGTACTCCATACTTGAGTTTCTCCTCACAACAACCCTGTGAAGCAGGTTAGGCTGAGAAAGTAGTGACTGGCCCAGAGTCACCCAGCTAGTATCATGGCTGAATGGGGATTTGAACTCAGGTCTCCCCGGTCCTAGTCCAGCACTCTAACCACTACACCACGCTGGCTCAATAGATGATAGAACTCTCCGCCATGAAGTTATCCAAACCCTTCTTATCCAAACCCATCCAGGTTGTTGGCTGTCACCACATCCTGTGGCAGAGAATTCCACAAGTTGATTACGTATTGTGTGAAAAAGTACCTCCATTGGTTGGTCTTAAATTTCCTGGCAACCAATTTCATGGGATGACCCCTGGTTCTAGCGTTATGTGAGAGGGACAAAAATTTCTCTCTATCCTCTTTGTCCACACCATGCATGATTTTATAGAACTCTATCATGTCTCCCCGCAGTCTTCTTTCTAAACTAAAAAGCCCCAGGTGTTGTAGCCTTGCCTCATAAGAAAGGTGCTCCAGGCCCCTGGTCATCTGGGTTGCCTGTTCTGTACCTTTTCCAGTTCTACAATGTCCTTTTTAAGATGTGGTGACCAGAACTGTACGCAGTACTCCAAGTGTGGTCGCACCATAGTTTTGTATAAGGGCATAATAATATTAGCCATTTTATTTTCAGTCCCCTTCCTAATGATCCCTAGCATGGAACTGGCCTTTTTCACAGCTGCCGCACATTGAGTTGACGCTTTCAACAAGGTGTCCACCATGACCTCAAGATCCCTCTCCTGGTCAGTCACCAACAGCTCAGATCCCATCAGCATATACTTGAAGTTGGGGGTTTTCGTCCCAATGTGCATCACTTTACTACTTGCCAACACTGAACCACATTTGCCACTTTGTCGCCCACTCCCCCAGTTTGGAGCTTTTCACAATCCGTTTTGGATTTCACTACCCAAAATAGCACCTTTTAGAATTATTTGAGAGTGTCAACAGGCAAGTGGATAAAGGTGATCCAGCTGACATAGTATGAAAGCTTGACTTCCAAAAAGCTTTTGACAAAGTTCCCCACTAAAGGCTCTTGAGTAAACTTAGCAGTCATGGGATAGGTTCACGAGTGGATAAATGAGATCCCAAAAGTTCTCTCCAAACTGGCGGAGTGGGTGATAAAATGGCAATTGTGATGCATATTGGGGCCAAAAACCCCAACTTCACATATACACTGATGGGGTCTGAGCTGTCAGTGACTGACCAGGAGAAGGATCTTTGGGTAGTGGTGGACAGCTCCTTGAAAGTATTCTCAGTGCATGGCAGCTGTGAAAAAGGCAAATTCCTTGCTAGGGATCATTAGGAAGGAGGACTAAAAATAAGAATGCTACTATTATTATGCCCTTATACAAATCTATGGTGCAGCCACACCTGGAGTACTGTGCACAGTTTTGGTCACCATATCTTAAGAAGGAAAAGAACTGGGAAAGGTGCAGAAGAGGGCAACCAAGATGATCAGGGGCCTGGAGTGGCTTCCTTATGAGGCTAGGCTACAACATCTGGGACTCTTTACTTTGGAAAAGAGGCAACTATGGGGAGACATGATCGGGGTGTTTAAAATTATGCATGGATTATACAGAGAGAATTTCTCTCCCTCTCTCACAACACTAGAATCAAGGGTCATCCCATGAAACTGAAGGCTGGGAGATTTCAGACCAACAAAAGGAAGTACCTCTTCACACACTGCATAATTATCTCATGAAATTCTCTGCCACCTTCCATCTTATGGAATTCTCTGGAAATAGTGACAGTCACCAGCCTGGCTGACTTTAATGGCCCTCCTCCCACTTGGGTCACCATGTCAAGGCTGTGGGTGCAGAAGACAGAGCATATTCTGAAGCCCTGGGTACTGACTGCTGAGGCCAGCCATGAGCAGGACCAGAATCGACCGATGATGGGATTCATGGATCTGGAAGGCCATGGAAGGGGGGTCAAGGGTGACTCTGGGAGGGGGAAGAAGCTCCCCCCGCCCAAAGAAGTGGGACACAACTCACTCACTTGCCCAGATGTGTGCCCCCTCCCAGCGAGGCCCAGGAAGGAGGTGGCTCTACTTGCCCCTGGGCTGGCTGCTTGGCCCCCTGGACCCAGAGGACATGCCGAGTGCATCTCCTTCCTTCCTGGTGGGAATGTCCCCTGGATGAGCCCCCACCACGAACACTGAGCTTCCAGAGGCAGGATCGGGGCCGAGCTGTGGCTGCTTCTCTCCGGAAGACTCGTGCTCAGGGACCTGGGCAGCCCCAGCCCCTTGCCCAGGAAGGCAGCAGCCAGGAGAGAAGCACCAAGTCTCCCCTTTGTGTGGGGTGAGCTCGCCCCCTGCTGCCTGAAGGAGGGAGCGTCTTACTGGGAGCCAGCGCCTGTTCTGCCCCCCTTGCCCCTCCACAAGAACGGCTGTCCAGTCAGCTCCCCAGGGCAAGGGTCCTGCTTTCTCCTCATGTGCTCAGTCAGCTGAGCATCTGCACGGAATTGCTGCAGGGACTGCCCAGCTCCTGGCTCCAGGGCCCGGCTGGAAGGGGGCCAAGCAGGTGAAGCTCCACTCCAAGCAAGGATACCCCCCCCCCCCCGCCACCGGGTGCCGCACAGGACCCAGGCAAAGGGGCAGTGCCTGGCCGCTGAAGACACAACTGGTCCGATCCCAGGTGTGTGCGTGTGGGGTGGGGCTTGAGGGGGTCACCTGCCTGCTCCATGGTCCTGCCCTGCCTTCAGAGATGAGGTCGGTGGAGAGGGTGGTGGCCAGGGAGGGGAGGCCTTCTGCTTGGAGGCTGCGCTGGATGCCTGCCTGCACTCTGGCCCCTCAGCTGCCAGACAAGGGACCCTTTGCGGGGGGGGGCGGCAGGGGGAGTCCTTCCTTCCTTCCTTCCGTCCATCCGCTGGGCCTAGTGCTGGTTTTCCCTGTACTTTGCTAGGTGCAAGAAAAGCAAAAGCAGCACAAAAGGACTTCCTGTCCCGCACTGACAGAGAGGGGCACGCAAGAGAAGGGGCAAGTCGGAGGAGGAGGGCAGCCCAGGGAGGGTGGCGCTTTCAGCACAGGCCTGGCAGTGTGGTCGGGATGGGTTCCCCCCCCCTCCGAAACGGGCTCGGTATTTGTGCTGCCCCAGGAGACCCCCAGCACCCCCTGCCTCGGACGCCTCCCAGCCCCATGGCAGGGGAGCAGCAGCAGGAGGGAGGGCAGACCCCCTCCTGCCTGTGGGCTCCTCAGAGGCACAATCTGGCGGGCCCCTGTGGGAATCCGGATGCTGGGCGAGGAGGGCCTCCTTGGGGGCACGGAGAGGGCAGGGGAATGTATGTGGGGAGGGCGCCAGCTTGTGAGCAGAGCAATGGGTGCCGGAGGGTGGGAGTAGTCACTGCTGCTGAGGGGGGCAGGGGGGCCCCACGGATGGGACGCGCCGGGAATATGCCGTTGCCCTGTGGGCCAGCCCGAGCCTGCCTTGGGCCTGATCCTTGGCTTCTCTCACACGGAGACGGCATTTGGCTGCTTCTCACAGAAGAGGCCTTCGATTTGGCGACCCTGCCTGCAGCCAAGAGCTTCTCCTCGGGGGGGGGGGCACTGCAGGGCAGGCAATCCTGCTTGCCCCCAGAGGGAGAGCCCTGCTCTGAGGAGGCCCTTGCTCCCAGCGCTGCCACCACACAGAGGGGGGCGGGGGGGCGCCTCTAACAGGCAGGTGCTTGGAAGCCAGCCAGGACCCAGCTGCTCCCAAGAAGCAGCGGCCCAGGCCCAGGCCCGGGGGAGCTGCAGCAGCCCTGCTGCCACAGGGAAACCGCCTGGCCCAGTCGCTGCTGCCTTTTCATGGGCCGGTGAAGATCTTTTGGAAAGGTCCCACTTCAGCCCACTGCTTTGCCCCCCGCCCTTGCAGATCCAATTCTGGTCCTCCCTCTGGAGGTCAACCAGCAGCCTCAAAGAAGCCTTTTGAGCCTCACAGGCCCGCCCACCCCAAGCCCCCACGCACCCTCCCATCGACAGCCACACGGCTCGGCTCAGGGAAAAGGGTCCTGGCCCCTGGCTGGAGCTGGGAGGCAGCCCAAGGCGGAGAGCAACCTTGCCTGACCCCTCGGGAGCGCCTCTTCCCGGGGCTTCGGGAGCGCTGCTGGGGCAAGGGCGCCTTCTACGGGCAGCTCTGCGTGTGGGCCTCCGACCGCGCTCCCCCCTCCTGGATGCCTTTCCAGCAGGGCCGGCGTTCTGCTTGAGGCTCCTGACGTTCTGGGGCGAGGGACGCGGCTCGCAGCTCCGGTGACTCCGGGCTGCTGCAGTGTGCCAACCCAGGGGGCAGCTCAGAGCGCACCACCGGCCCTTCTCCAACCCCTCTCCCAGCACGCTCAGCTGGAGCAAAACAGAGCGATGGCCAATTGCAGCAGGGTGGGGTGGGGTGGGGTGGGGTGGGGTGGGGTGGGGTGGACCACCCATCCCAGGGAGGGGCAGCAGCCTCCCCAGAATGAAGAGGTGTGGCCTGGTCCCGGGAGGGGGCACTGGGCCACGCTCCCTGCAGCTGCACCCTGGAACAGCACTTCCTGGTCAGCAGGAAGGCCCTCGGGCTCCCCTGTCACCCCCCCCACCCACGCACTGCCCGCCCCCAGCTGCACCCGCCTTCCAGGGAAATGCCAGGAATCCGGGGGGGGGGGCAGAGCCCAGGCCACTTCAAAGGCCCCGGGGAGGTTTGCGTTTCCCCAGCTGCCTAACATTCCTGCCCTGGGAACGGAAGTCTGTGGATACCTGAAATGGAGCCCCATGAAATTGGGGCAGGAGGAGACCGCGGAAGCAGCAGCAGCAGCAGCTGCTAGGTCACACAGCTTCCACCCCCTGCCCCAGATCCAGAACCTGCAGGGGGGGGGGAGACTGCTGCCCCACACCCCAGCTGGGGTGCAAAGGACTCACCCCAAAGGGCAGGCCCGTGCCTCTCCCAGTCAGCTGGGAAGGGAGTGAGGCCCGCAGCTCCCCAGACCCTTCCCTCGCTCCAGAGGTGCTTCAAGGAGGCCGAGTGGTCCAGGGCTGCCCCCTCAAGCCCCAGCTTGGAGCTAAGCCCCATTCAGAACAAGTCCTGGCAAGGAGAGGAGGGGGGGGCTGGCTTGGCTGGAGGAGGAGGAAATAATCCCAGCTCAACGGGATGGGAGAAGCCACGCGGGGGGGGGGGAGCAGGAGAGGAGGCCATGAGCTGGCGGGAGGGAGGACTAAGCGGGGGTGCAGCCAGCCAAAGCAGGGGAAGAGCCGGAGAGGGGGAGGCCATGGGAAGCAGGGGGAGGAAGCCCCAGAGCCTCTGGCAGACGTGAGGGAGGGCCAGGGGCAGCCCTTCTCCTCCCCGCCCCACACTCGAGGACTGGAGAGGGAGGCGGGAAGAACAGGCACAGGGTGCGCTTTCACGACTTTATTGTGAACAGTGTAAAACAAGATGGCAAGCACAAATCCCTGAATGGACCAAGCAGGGGCAGGGAGGGGGCGCCCCTGCTCCCCCAGGTCCCCCAGGCCACCCCATGGCGGGGGGGGGGCAGGAGAAGGCCTGTTTCCTTGGCCTGCCCACGCTGATTTCACAGACACACCCACCCACCCAGCCAGCTGGGCTCCTCATTCCCCCTCCCAAACAGACATGGAGGGGAGGGCCAGCCTAAGCAACAGTAGCCCCACAGAGGCAGTAGAAGAGGAGGCTGAGGAAGGACCATTTGCCCAACGGCACCAGAGGGCGGACGAGGAGATGGAGAGACACCTGACTGCGAGGGGGGCGGAGAGCTCACCCCCCAAGCCCTGTGCCTTCACGGCTCAGTCTTCCTCCGCCCGTCACAGACCCACACCGAGTTGCGCACCTTTCCCAGGACTCCGACTCCAAAGGGAGATGCCCCTCACACAGCCAAGCAGATCGGGGGGTGGGGGCACAAGTCCCGCAATCCAGGCACCGCCAGGTCCATCTCGGGGCCCCTCCAGCCTCCACAAAAGGCCTCCCCCGCCTGCCTCCAGAGTCCAGCGCGCGGCGGTCATGGCTGCGGCAGCTTCTTGGCAGGGGCTCTGCTCCAAGGAGGGTCCATTGCTGCCGAGATGCCCAGTGGCGTGGCCAGCACTTTGCCAGGAACAGTCTTGCAAGGCTGGGGAGGTAGGGCAGGCCGGCTCCCTGGGGGGCGGAGGGGACGTGCTCAATGACTAGGGTCCACCCAGGAACCAACTGCCCCCCCCCACACACACACCACTTTACAGAAGGGCCACCTGCCACCCACCCCGGGAGTGGGGAGGGGAGACCTGCCTGCCGCTGGCACCTGTGATTCTGCACACAGAGCCCCCCACGTGCCCCAGCCTACCACTTCAGAAGCTGCTGGGTGCCTTGGCGGGGGCAGGCGTGGCATGCACGGGGTGCTTCAGCTGCAGCAGCAGTCGGGCTCCTTCCACTTCCGCGCCCTGGGCAGGAAAGAGAAGCAGAGCCCTGGCCGTCAGGTCTCTCCCCGGCGGCTGCCTTTGGCCCACTGGCGTAAGCCCCGCCCTGCTCGGCCGGGCCAGAAGCCCACCTGGCCCAGCAGCCTGTTCCCCACAGTGGCCCCAAAGAGGGAGGGAGAGGCCAAGGCCCCGCTCCGCAGCCGCCACAGCCACCCAGGCATGGATGGGTCTAAGGCCCTCTGAAGGCGGCCACCTCCCCTGGCAGAGAATCCCGCCAGTCAGGTTTGCTCTGGGCCCAGAGGGGCTTCCTCCCAGCCCATTTCTCCCAGTTCTAGGAGAAGGCAAAAGCCCCACCCCCCACCCCTTTTACAAGCCTCTATGATGGCCCCCCCACCCCGCTCTCATTTTTTCCTAAACTCAAAAGCCTTGCACACATCAGCTTCTCCTCGCAGGGAAGATGCTCACTCACACACATCTACCCCCCAATCATTTGGGTCCCCCTTTTCTCCCCCCTTCCAGACCCACAACACCCTTTTCAGGACCGGGAAACCAGAACTGTTCAGAGCACTATCTAGCAGGACCCCAAGAACGCCTTCCATCCTGGTTAGTAAGAACCGAAGAAGAGCCCTGCGGGATCAGGCCCAAGGAGGCCTCTCTGGGCCAGCCTCCAGTCTCACCGGATGCCGCTGGGCTGACCGTTCAGGCCCCCTGACCGTCTAGGGCACTGAGAGGCAGCTGGCCCCATGTGCCCCGCCCTGACCCATGCTTGCCAAGATCCTGGCTGGGGAGTGCTGGTGCCCATTCACCCAGAGCTCCTCTTGCAGCTCTCCATCGCCTGCTGGGGTGTCTCCTCTCCTGATTAATCTGGCATCATCCACAAACTGGGCCGCCTCGCTGTTCTTTCAGGCAACCCACCCACCCACAGGAGCAGAAGGAGCCCTCTTGGCTGCTCTTTTGGAAAAGGCCTCCACTCTGCCTTCAGCTCCCTACCTCCGAGCACTGAGCAAGAGGCACCCTTTAGAAGTGGCGACTGAGCAGGCGGAGAGCAACTGGCCCTCTCCGGCCCCAGCACGGCATCCCTCCAGTGGCGGGCGCTGGGCTCTATCTAGTGTTCCTTTTTTAGACTGTGAGCCCTTTGGGGACAGGGGGCCACCTTACTGATTTATTCTTTTCTATGTGGGGGAGTGCAGATGGGGGAGGGGGGGAGTGCAGATGGGGGAGGGGGGGAGTGCAGATGGGGGAGGGGGGGAGTGCAGATGGGGGAGGGGGGGAGTGCAGATGGGGGAGGGGGGGAGTGCAGATGGGGGAGGGGGGGAGTGCAACTCTTCTCCTTGCCCCCACCCCATGGAAGCACCTTTCCCCCTCACAGTGCCCACTTCTCTCTAGCAGCAGGAGACCCAGAGGCCGTGCTCCAGACTGGGCTAACCGGCAGACGGCCCCTCTCTTCCCAAGACACAGGAGCTGGGGACCCCGGCCCTGACGCAGAGCCACCCTGCCACCCCACCCGGCCTCCCAGCATGCCAAGGAAGCCGCCAGCACCCCACCAGGCGGGGCCTGGCACAAAAGCCCCTCCTCACCTGCAGCGCCTTGTAGGCTTCCTCGGCCGCCTCCCTGCGGGTGTAGTTGACGAAGGCACAGAACTTGCGGGGGAGGCGGCGGATGGAGTCAATGGGCCCAAACCTGCGTACAGAGGAGAGTGGGGCAGCCCAGAGCCAGGCTTGGCCACACCCCATTGCAGAGCCCCACTTCCGGCACTGGGGAGAGGGCTCCCCAACCCCCCCTTCATGCAAGGATCATGCCGGGGGGGGAGGGTGTTGCAGCAGCGCCCAGGGGGCGGAGGGAAGGGGCCAGCCAATCTTCCCAGGGAAAGGGGGGGGCACTTACGGGCGGAAGTAGTGCAGCAGGACCTCCTGGGTGATCCGAGGCGTGAGGTTCCCCACCCACACGGCAAACCATTCCCTGCAAGCAAGTACGCCGGTCACCGACACCCTCAAGGGCGGAGAGAAGTTCAGGACCCAAGGAATTCTCCCGGGAGGGGCAGCTGGTGCCAGTCAAGCAGCAGCAAGCCGGCGGACCAAACAAGCCTCTTCTGTGCAGAGACCGACTTGAGTCCAAGAGATGCTGCAGCCCGGGGCACGGACACGGCCCGAGGCCACCAGGCAAGGCTCTCCAGCCCTTTGGGAGCAGCTGCGAGCAAAGCCGGCCCCACCCTCCCTCCCCTCTGCCCCCCCCCCCTCCGAGAAGCCTCCAAGCGGGAAGGGGCAGGCTCCCTCCCTCACCTGGCAGGGGCGTGTGCAGCTGGGGGGGGTGGCAGTGGTGCAGCCGCTGCCGCCTTGCACTTCGAGCTGGTGATGGTGACCGAGGCCAGGCCTGCTCCTGCTGGGCGGCCTCCTCGCTGATCCCCTGGCCAGGACAGAAGAGACCAACACACACCTCAGGCCCCACCGGAGGCCCCGCTGTAGAGCAGTGCCTGCAATGCGCCCCACACACGGCAACCCGCTGTTCCTACCCAGGGGCCGCCCGGGCTCCCTGACCCTGGGAGCCCTTCCGCCCCAGAGAGAGGCACCACCTTACCAGGCAGAAGCAGCCGGGCATCGCGGGCCACGACACCCCACTCAGGAGGGTGGTACTGGCTGAAGCCATTTTCCTGTCGGGGGAAGGAAGGAAGGACCGTCACCCACCTAGCAGAGGCAGCCGCAGGGTCAACCGGCAGGGCCTGGGTGGAGCCCTCGCTGCCCGGACAGCTGGGCTGATGGCTCGTCCCCTGCAAAGCATGCCGCAGAGGCCAGGCACCCACAAGGCACTACTGTGCTGCCTGGAGCACCAGATCGGAGGGAAGCCTGGGTGAGCCAGCCAGCCTGGTCCTGCACAGCCCCCTTCGCGGGGAACAGACAAGGCGGCCTTATGCCGAGAGGCAGCCACTGGCAGCACTGGGCGGCGGCAGCAGCAGCTCCCCAGGTCTCCAGGCCCGGAAGGGCCTCCCGCAGCCCTGCCTGGAGAGGCTGCCAGGGATTAAAACTTGGGGCGTCTGCACACAAAGCAGACGCCCCTTCGGGGAGAAGAGCTCTGCATCAGCTGACAGCCTTGCTTCACAGGGACAGAGGAAGCTGCCATCGACTGAGTCAGACCCTTGGTCCAGCTCGCTCAGGATTGTCTTCACAGACTGGCAGCAGCTCTCCCAGGTTGCAGGCAGGAGTCTCTCTCAGCCCTGCTACCTTGGAGATGCCGCCAGGGTGAGACCCAAACTACTAACAGCCCAGATGGCTCCGGTACACACCCTGCCGCCACCCGGGAGACACGGTCCCACCAGGCACCAGGCAGCTCCCCAAGGGCAGGAGCAGCCAGCCTCTGCCCCACTCACCAGCCGGAACTGAATGCGACACTTCTCCAGTTGGACAGCGGCATCGCTCCGGGAACCGTCCAGCCGCAGCAGCTCCTCGAAGGTCCTGGCAGCCTCTGCAAAGCGCTGGGGGGGGGGGAAGGGCAGAGGGAGGGCTCAGTCCCCGCTCAACTCAGCCAGAGGGACACCCCCCCGCCCCCCATCAATACCTTGAGGCCCATGAGAGCCTTGCCCTGCCGGAAGAGGCCTTTGGGCCAGCCAGGCTGCAAGCTGAGGGCCAGCTGGGCATCGCACAAAGCCTCCATGTAGCACTGCAGCCTCTCGTAGCAGAAGGAGCGATTCCCAAAGAACCTGGGGAGGGAAGAGCCCCGGTTAGGAGGCACACAGGCCTCTTCTGGCCCCCGCATTTCGAGCCCTCCTCAGAGCGAAGAAATGGGGTGCAGGAAGGGCCTTCCAGCGAAACAAGACTTGCCCTTGCAACAGCCATGCTGGACTCAGCTCCCCAGAACTGGCCAGCCACTTTCCAGCTTTCCTGTGCACGGGGGCAGAAACCCCTGCCCACCCCCACCCCATGGCATGGCCGTTGTGCCTGTGCGAAGAGGGAGACGGCGCTTAAAATATGCAACTTGTCCCTACAATCAGGCTCTGTACCAGAGGACTGGAAAGTAACAAATGCAATTCCAATTTTCAAAAAGGGAGGGATCTGGGAAATTACAGACCAATTAGCTTAACTTTGGTGCCAGGTAAATTGATGGAAGGCATACTTAAGGACAAAATTGATAAATACATAGAAGAACGGGCCTTGCTGAAGGAGAACCAGCATGGCTGTTGCAAGGAAAAGTCTTGCCACGCTAACCTTCTGGAGTTCTTTGAGAGTGACAACAGCCACATGGATAAAGGTGATCCAGTTGACATAGTCTACCTGGACTTACAAAAAGCTTTTGACCAAGTTCCCCACCAAAGGCTCTTGAGTAAACTTAGCAGTCATGGGATAAGGGGAAGGGGACAGGTTCATGTGTGGATCGGTAATTGGTTGAAGGACAGGAAACGGAGGGTGGGAATAAATGGAGAGTTTTCACAATGAAGGGAAGTAAGAAGTGGGTTCCCCCAGAGATCTCTACTGAGGCCTGTACTCTTTCACCTGTTCATAAATGACCTAGAAGTCGGGGTAAGCAGCCAAGTTGCCAAATTTGCAGATGACACTAAACCATTTAGGGTTTTGAAATCCAAAACAGATTGTGAGGCGCTGCAAATAGAGCTCTCCAAATTGGGGGGTAGGTGATAGAATGGCAATTATGGTTAAATGTTAGCAAGTGTAGATGCATATTGGGGCAAAACTTCACATATATGCTGATGGGGTCTTTGCTGTCAGTGACTGACCAGGAGAGGGATCTTGGGGATGTGGTGGACAGCTCATTAAAAGTGTCAACTCAGTGAATGGCAGCTGTGAAAAGGACATATATCACTGCTGCCTGATATAGTACCAGCGGGGATTCGAACCAGCAACCTTCTACTTATTAGTCAAGCATTTCCCTGCTGCGTCAGGTTGATTAGAGAGAGCGTACAGAGAGAAATTTTTCTCCCTCTCTCACAACACTAGAACAAGGGGTCATCCCATGAAACTGAAGGCTGGGCATTTTAGGGCCAACAAAAGGAAGGACTTTCTCACACAGCACATAATTAATCTATGGATTTCTCTGCCACAGGCTGTGGTGACGGCCACTAGCTTGGATAGCTTTAAAATGGGATTTAGACAAATCCACGGCCTATCAATGGCTACTAGTCTAGCGGCTATAGGCCACCTTCAGGCTCAGAGGCACAATGCTTCTCAATACCAGTTGCGAGGGAGCAACAGCAGGAGGGAGGGCAGGCCTTCACCTCTTGCTTGTGGGCTTTCTAGAGGCATCTGGTGAGCCACTGTGTGAAACAGGATGCTGGACTGGAGGGGTTTGGGGCCTGATCTAGCAGGGCTGTTGTGTACTTAAGTTGCTCTGTAGGGCTTGAGGGGGAGGAGGAAAGGCAGGCAATGAAAATGTGCATCTGCAGTAAATGGCGGAAGCTGCTGGGAAAGAAGAACAGTGATTCCCCAGCTCACAAGGAGCAGCCCCTCCTAAACAGAAAGGTTTCATCTGAGCTCCATACAGGTCTCAGGGCAACTGGATCCGGAGTCCAAAGGGCCTGCCTGTTGACAACAGCGATTCAGCAATGAAATCCCATTTGGGGCTCCAAGTCTTCTTTTGGCAGGCGCCCCACTGGTTCAGGCTGCCACGGAGGAAGCCCGGTGGCACCCAAGCCTCCCAGAGAGCCCGGGCAGTATCAGCATCCGGGGAGGGCTTTGTTCTCCTCTCCCCCACAAAGTGACTCTCAAGCAACCTGCCTCATAAGCTCATCAGGAGACTGAAGAGTCAGCCTGAGCTCTTTGAAATAAAAGGGAGGGATTAGAAAACCCAAAAACTACCAAGAGGGGAAAACGGATTTTACGCAGGGGAACGGGGGGCCAACGCTAACGCCTTGCAAAGGGCATGGAAACTGACCATACACGCCAGTCCTGGGAAACCTGAAGGGAGATAAAAGGTAGAGGCAGGAAACTGGAACCACGGCTTAAAATGGCAACAGAAGAGCTGTGGCTCAGTCAATGACCCCAGTCCGGACCAGGGCCCTCCACCTTGCTCCCCAGATGAGGCCAGAATGCAACTCCCATCTCCCCGGCCATAATGGTCAAAGTGTGAGACCCCCCAGTCTGGAGCCTTGCGACACATTTTTGCCCATGTGGCAGCGGCGGGAGGAAGAGGCAGGTCAGCCCACAGAAGGTGCCTGGGACCTCTGCAGCCTGTGTGGAGACAACCCAGACTCCCAGCTCAGCTGGCCTCGAGGCAGTGGCAGACCTCAGAGCTGGAGCTCAGACAGCGGAGGCCAAATGCCAGCCAATCCCCTCTCGCTCCAGAGCTCACCTGTATTCTCGGGGATTCAGCTTGACCGCCTCCGTGAACAGCAGCACAGCCTCCCGATAGCATCCACGCTTGGCCGTCTCATTCCCGCAATCTGGGGGGTGGGGAGGATGTAGAGACCTGTCACAGAAGGGGCCTGGAATCCCTCCTCTACCCGCCAACCCCTCCCCCATGGGGGGGGGCATATCTTGAAGCCAAGTGGCAGTCCTGCTAAATGCCTCCAAGACACCTTCAGGAAAAGATGACAAGGAGGTCCCCCAGGACAAAAAGCGCAGGGTTTTGATCTGCCCTCATCCCTCCTCCCATGGTAGAGGAGAGGCACAAGAACTTCCTCTGGGGGAATGGAGGGGGAGAGAGAAGACGGAGCGGAGGAGGGAGGACCCCTACACTCCTACACTGCCACCCGCTGTGCCCACCTGCCAGCACCAGGCTCTGCTCCACAGGAGGCATCTGGAGCCCAGGCCTTGGAAGCTGAAAGAGAAAGCAGAGCGTGAGGCCGTGGGGTCCCTCATGCCACTGGGAAGGTCCAGCCCATCTCATGCCTCCAAGATAAGGTGGCTGCCGGGCTCCGGCAGCCCCACTTGGAGATGTTCAGATTAGGTTATCGTTTATAGAAGAGGCTTCCCAAAGCCACAAATGATACAACGACCAAACAAAAAGATACAAGCCTTGACAAGCGGCAGAATAAATGGTTAAAACCAGCCACATCAGTCAAGCAAGAATCTCTAAGAGCAGCAGGGTTCAACAAAACCAATTCAAAGCTCTGCTCCTAAGGGCTGGCTAAAGACCTCAAGCAGGAGGCCCAATGCAGCTCCCTGGGGAAGGTGTTGCCCCAGAGGCCCTCCCTCCCTCCGGTCCCTGCCCATTGCAACTGTGTCAGCAGTGAGCCAGAGGAGAGGCAGGAGAACTGCCTTGGGGGGCCCTCCAGAGGCAAGTCACATGACTGCCCCCCCCAGCCTCCCGGGCTTCCTTCCGTTGAATTCTTCCTCCAAAGTGGAGGTGAGTGTGAAGAGCTGGAGCTACCAGAACAGCAGGTCTTTCCCGAGGACCATTCAGTGACTTGCATCGCCCACAATCCACAAAACCTTTTAAAAAATAATGTAGGAGGATGTTCTAGAGCCCATCTTAAAATCTCATCTCTGGGCCCCCTCCAACCTTGCTACGGCCCTGGTGCCAGGCCTGCGGCATCCCATGGGCCGGGCAGGGCCAGCACTTGCCCAGCTGTGCCTCCCTGCAGAAAGCCCCGCTTCAGCTGCTCTGCTTTCGTCTGGGCAAGACTAAGGCTGGACGGACTGAGTGGCTGCACAAGAGTGAAGAATGAGGGGACACCCCCCAGCACAAGGGCCGCCCTCACCTCTTGCCGCTCCTTCGCCTCAGGCCTGGCTGCTTTCTCCTTCCGCGGCAGGGGCGGCTTGGTGCCCACCTTGAGGCGAGCTTTCGAGACAAAGGTGCTGGTCAGATCAAGCTCCTCCTGTGGATGAGGAACAGGGAAGGCGGCCTCTATCCCGCAGCCCAAGCAGGGCTGGCTTCCCAGGGACCCTTTTGCCAAGAAGGAAGGCCTTCCCCCAAGCCGAAGAGGGGCACCAGCTCCCACTACACGCACATCTGGCACCAGGCCCCAACCTCAGCCAGACAGCTTGAAGGGCAGCAGGGCTTCACCCGCCACGCCGCGAGGATGGCTACAGCCACAGACAGAAGCCACACACGGCCAGATGTCTGTGTAGGCACACAGGCACACACAGAGCAGGGGCCCCCCGAGTCCAAACCACCTGCAGGCCTGCAGAGCAGACACTCCCCTCTCCGCCTCCAGGCACAGGGGCCAAACGCCAGCACGCAGCAGCCCTGCTGAGGGGGACAGAAGCTGCAGCTGCTGCCAAGCGCCTCAGGCTGCCTCCCCCGCCCCACCGCTGGCCCCGGGGACAGCAGCAGTGGCAGCAGCTCACTTCAGTCTCCTCCTCTGTACTCCTGCTGGGGCTCCTGCCTGGGGAGGCCAGACTCTCACTGGGGTCCTGGGTGGAGCTCTCCTCCGAGCCAGGCAAGGCAGGCCCCACGGCCCTTGGAAGGGCAGCCAGGGGGTCTGGCTCCTGGGCGCCTGGGCTGTGTGGAGACGCCTCCTGCAAGCAAAACCAAACAGAGCTGCAGCAAGGGACGCGGCCAGCTGTCTCTCTGGGGGCCACTCCCTCCCAGCAAGCCCAGCAGCTCTGGAGAGGGGCCTGCCGCTGGGAGGGGAGCGCAAGGGGGCCGCGTGCCTCGCCCCAGGGCAGGGGCTCCTTGGGCCATGGGGGGGCGGGGGCCATCGCCACTCACGGCCTGCGCGCTGCTCCCCGCCTGCAACTGCTGCTCCCGCTTCTCCTGCCTCTTCCTGTCCTTTTGCCTCTGAAGAGGAGACAGAAAGTGTCAAGCCAGAGCCCGCCCGGCAGGGGCAGCCTCCTGCAGGCCACCCGCCGCCACTGCCTGGCTAGCGCATTACCTTCTTCTTCATCCTTTTCTTCTCAGCCTTCTTCTTGACGCGCTCCTCCTCAGCCACAAGCTCCTCTGCGTTCCTTTGTGCTTCCTGAAGAAACGCAGACCGGTGAGTCCCCTCCGCATGCCAAGCAGGCACTTCCAGAGGCCCCCCGGTCCCACACAGCCACTGGGGGCAGAGAAAAAGCAGGGCCAGAAAGGCAGGAGCCCGCCGGGGAGTGAAAGGCTGTCTTGCTGCAGATCAGGTTTGCGAGAGTTTCAAGCAGAAGATACGGAGTGGGGGGGGAAAGAGAGAAGAGAAGCCCCACAAGAATCCTGCCTGACGAGAAGGTGTGGGAAAGGAAGGGGAGGGCTGTGCCCGGGCAGGGAGGGGAGCACCAGGCTGGGCTAGCGGCAGCCTCACCTCAGCTGTGAGCTGCTGCCTCAGGGGCACAGCAATGCCCAGCAATGGGCAGTCTGGGCTGCTGCTGCTGCTGCTGGCTGGTGCGGGGGCTGCAGAGGGCTTGCAGAGGAAGGATCTCTTAAAGCCGCAGAAGGTGGCTGGACTGGCACTCCGCCCTGCTCCGGCCGCCGCCGTGGCCACCTTCTCCTCCTGATTGTCCTCATCCTCCTCCTCCTCCTCGGCCGCCTCCTCACTGCTGCCTTCCCAGTCCTCATAGTTGAAGTAGCGGTCGCCCTCCTCCTCCTCGCAGTACCAGCACGGCTCCCCATTTAGGTCTGAGAGGCAACCACAGGGCAGGGGTGAGCGGAGTGCGGGGAGCAGGCCTGAAGAAAGCGGGGGGGGGGCACCTGGCCGGAGGATCCCTTGGCAGGGGCCGGGCCTCAGGCTACCGCTTCCGCCGCGGCAGAGTTCACAAAGTGCTGCCCGGCCGGCTGGAAAGGGCTGCCAGGCAGGCCTCTGGCTGCCCAGATAGCCTGCTGCGGGCAAGAGGAGCTCCTCGATTGCCCCCAGGGCGCGGGGGCTGCCCTACTGCCCTGGCAGGCCGAGGGGTGTCAGGCCGAAGGCCCTGGGCCAGCGGCAGCATTGCCTGGCCGGTGCTGGGGGCGCTGCATATCCCGCCCCGCCCCGCCCCGCTCACCGGGGCACCTGCGGCCGAGGCGCCGGAGGGCTTCGTGCCGGGCGTAGGCCCCCTGCTGCTGCTGCACGGCCAGCAGCTGCTGCATCAACATGCCGGGCGGGGCGGGCGCTTCTGCTCCCCGCGTCGTGGCCCGGCACAGGCGAGCCGGAAGGCCGCCGAGGCTGCGGAGGCAGGGAGGGCGGAGGCGGGGGCGGGGCCGCCGGGAGGCGCTGCTGCTGCTGCTGCTGCTGCTTCCCGCGACCCGGGAGAGGCTGGCGCGCGCCCTTCGGTTGCTGTGGCTGCTTCCGCCGACGCCGCCGACGCCTGCCTCCCGCGCTTCCCCGGAGCCGGCCTGGGGGGCGTGGCCTCCCGCTCCACGCAGCCCGAGTCTTCCTCCCGGAACCGGAAAGGGCGGACACAACCTCGCTTCCGGGAAGGGTTTGGCCGCCGTGGGTGGGCGCTCAGGGCCGCCCTGGGCGCCATCTTGGATGAGGAGGCCCCGCCGGCACGGAAGATGCTCCCTCTCCCCACCAGGAGGCGGCGGAGGCCGAAGTTGTTGTTGTTGTTGTTATTAACATTTATATCCCGCTCTTCCTCCAAGGAGCTCATAGCAGTGCACTACATACTTAAGTTTCTCTTTCACAACAACCCTGTGAAGTAGGTTAGGCTGAGAGGGAAGGGACTGGCCCAGAGTCACCCAGCTAGTTTCATGGCTGAATGAAATGGATTTGAACTCGGGTCTCCCCGTCCTGGTCCAGCACTCTAACCACTACACCAGGCTGGCTCAAGTTAGGTTGGTGGGGGCTGCGCCACATCGCTCCTGAGAGCCGCCGCGCTCCCTGCAGGCTGGCCACTCGACAGGGGATGCGGGGCGATTAACCGTGAAGCTCCACCTGGGGAACGGCCAGCCGGCGGTTGCGGGGAGGCGAGAGACGTGCAAAAGCCGCTCCGGGCGGCAGTGGCGGCGCCCTCCCCCCGTCCCGGCTCCAGTCAGGCCGGCCCAAGCGGGAGAGGAGGGCGCCCCCGCCCCGCGACACCCCCCCCCCAGAGGCCCGGAGGAGCAGCCGCCGCCCTGGCCCATCTGCCACCCCCCCCCCAGCCGCCTCTTCCTGGGGCTGCAAGTTCCATCGATCATCATCTGTCCCTCTTTTTAAGCTCTTATAATCATCATGTATATTTATTTATTTATATATGAGTTGTAATGATTTATGTATATCGCTTTTCATTTTCAAACTATTTCTAAAACAAATATCCCATATTATATACAATCACCTGGAGAGGAGAAAGGACACATTTTAATTCGTCTGTTTATCTTCTTATAAAGAAAAATAGTTGTACATATTGATATGTGTGCTATATTATCAACTCCCCTAGTTGATAAAAGGGTTTCCACTGTTTAAAATATACTGATTTTAATTTTTATTTATTTATTGTTTTGTCTTCCATTCCTTAGCTCAGTCAGTTTGGTCAATGGTGCTGTATTCTGTAGGAAGCTAGGAAGCTGCCTTCTTCAGGGTCAGAGCCTGGGTCCATCTCGTTCAGCACTGACTACACTAGCTGGCAGGGGCTCGCTGAAGTTGCAGGGTTAGGGTTAGGGTCTATATATCCAAAAATCCAAATCTATATATTTTTGGACATGTCCACCTCATACGTGAGGTATCTACCATCTCTGAACCATATCTCCAACGTATTTGGGCCGACTTAGATTCCGTCTCCACAGTTACTTCAGTGTCGGATGTGGAGGTGTCCAGCAACTCTGCTTGTGTGGTTAGGTTGGATCAATTCCAGTTTATGACTCCTGAGGATGTGGATGAGCTGATTGGAACGGTGCGGCCTACCACCTGTTCTCTTGACCCTTGCCTGACATGGCTTATACTATCTGGCAGGGGGGTTGTTGTAGAAAGCCTGGTAGAGATTATAAATGCTTCTCTGAGGGAAGGCAGGATGCTTCCTTGTCTTGAGGAGGCAATTATTAGACCACTTCTGAAGAAGCCTGCATTGGATCCCTCAGAGCTTAGCCACTACAGGCCTGTCTCCAATTTTCCGTGGCTGAGCAAAGTTATTGAGAGTGTGGTGGCCTCTCAGCTCCAGACAGTCTTGGAGGAAATTGATTATCTAGACCTATTTCAAACTGTCTTTTGTATGGGCTATGGGGTGGAGAGTGCCTTGATCAGCCTGATGAATGATCTCCAATTGGGAATTGACAGAGGAGTGTGACTCTGTTGGTCCTTTTGGATCTCTGTGGCTTTCAGTACTTACTGACCATGGTATCCTGCTGGGTCGCTTGAAGGAGGTGGGATTGGGTGGCACTGTCTTACAGTGGTTCTGCTTCTATCTCACAGGCAGATGCCAGATGATGTCTCTTGGAGACTGTAGTTCTTCAAAATTGGAACTTTCGTATGGTATCCCTGAGGGCTCCGTATTGTCTCTGATGTTTAACATCTACATGAAACCGCAGGGAGAGATCATCAGGGGATTTGGTGCAGGGTGCTATCAGTATCCTGATGACACCCAAATCTATTTCTCCATGTCAACGTCATCAGGAGGGGGCATAACCACCCTAAATGCCTGCCTGGAGGCAGTGATGGGCTGGATGAGGGATAACAAACAGACTGAATCCAGATAAAACACAGGTATTCGTTGTGCAGGGTCGAAACTCGGGAGATGAGTTTGATCTGCCTCTTCTGGATGGGGTCACACTTCCTGGAAGGAACAGGTATGCAGTCTGGGGGTGCTTCTGGATCCCAGCCTCTCCCTGGTGTCCCCGGTTGAGGCAGTGGCCAGAGGTGCCTTTTATCATCTTTGGCTGATACGCCAGCTGTCTTGAGATAAAATGACCTCAGAACAGTGGTACATCTGCTGGTAACCTCCAGACTGGATTACTGCAATGCGCTCTATGTGGCGCTGCCCTTATATGTAGTCTGGAAACTACAATTGGTCCAGAATGCGGCAGCCAGGCTGGTCTCTGGGTCATCTTGGAGAGACCATGTTACTCCCATATTGAAAGATTTGCACTGGCTGCCAGTAAATTTTTGGGCAAAATAAAAGGTGCTGATCATAACCTATAAAGCCTTAAACAGCTTGGGCCCTTGGTATTTAAGAGAACATCTTCTTTGTCATGAACCCCACTTCCCATTGAGATCATCAGGAGAAATCCATCTGCAGTTGACACCGGCTCGTTTGGTGGCTACTTGGGGACAGGCCTTCTCTGCTGCTGCCTCAAAGCTTTGGAATGCACTCCCTGCTGAAATAAGAGCCTCCCCTTCTCTGAAAACTTCTACAAAATCTTTAAATGCACATCTATTCACCCAGGCTTTTAATTAAATATTGTTTTAATAGTTTTAACATTGTTTTAATATTGTGAAATTTTAAATTGTTGTAATGTTTTAACTTTTTCTGTATCATCTATTTTGTTTTAACTAATGTTTTAATTCTTCTGTTGTTTATTTTAACTAAAGTTTTAACTTTTTCTGTTGTTGTTTGTTTGCTTTGTTGTAAATTGCCCAGAGACGTACGTTTTGGGCAGTATAATAATATGATAAATAAATAAATAAAATTATACAAATATAATAATCCCTGCAGGCAATGTAAAACAGATGTAAAACTTGTAAAAACAGAACTCCAATCATTGTTCAGTATCCTAACCTGTAACATCCTTTCTGTTTTTCTTACTATCAATAATATAGCCATACATTTTTGATAGTATCCCTTTAATACTTTTAGAATCCTTAATAGTCTCAAAATCCGTTCTGAGTGGGTAACAAAATGGCAAATGCGGTTCAAGGTGAGCATGTACAATGTGATGCATACTGGGGCAAAAAACCCAACTTCACATATACACTGATAGGATGTGAGCTGTCAGTGACTAACCAGGAGAGAGATCTTGGGGTCATGGTGGACAGCTCATTGAAAGTGTCGTTACAGTGTGTGGCAGCTGAGAAAAAAGCTAATTCCATGCTAGGAATCATTAGGAAGGGGGTTGAAAATAAAAATATTATAATGCCCTTATAAAAATTATGGTGCGGCCACATTTGGAGTACTGTGTTCAGTTTTGGTCACTGTATCATAAGAAGGATATTGTAGAACTGGAGAAGGTGCAGAAGAGCGCAACCAAGATGGTCAGGGGCCTGGAGCACCTTCCTTATGAGGCAAGGCTACAACACCTGGGGCTTTTTAGTGTGGAAAAGAGATGACTAAGGGGAGACATGATTGAGATGTATAAAAGTATGCATGATGTGGAGAGTGTGAACAGAGAGAAATCTCCCTTTCTCACAACACTAGAAACGGGTCACCCCATGAAACTGAAGGCTTGCAGGTTTTGGAACACCCAGAGGTAGTACTTCTTCACACAGCGCATAATTAATCTATGGAATTCTCTGCCACGGGATGTGGAGATGGCCACCAGCTTGGATGGCTTCAAAAGGGGTGGAGACAAATTCATGGCGGACAGGCCCCCCAGGCAGGCCCCCTCCCCCACCATGGCCTGTTAGGCTGAGCAAGGGCTTTGCTGTTCCTCACTATGCTGAGCTCCACCCAGCATTGTGTCTTTCTCAGTGCTGGGAGGAGGACCCTTCCAGAGAGATGCCGCCCTTTCTTGAGAGCTCCAGGGTAGATGCATTGAGAAGAGCTCCACTTCCCAGCACTCTGGGCAGGCCTTCCAAGGTGGTGCAGGGGCTCCGTTGCCCTCAGTCTGGGCAGCTGGTGTGCCACGAAGCAGCCCGGGGGGGCACACGTTGCTGCACCTTTCTCTAGTAGCCCAAACAGCCCTGGGACTTGCCACTTCAGAGGCTGCTTGGTGTATCTGGCAGCTCCCATGACAATGGGTGTATGGGTAGAGGGAATGGGGGTCTCTGGCAATTCCAACATCTCCCATAGTAGGATCTCAAGACCCTTCCCAGGAGATCGGAAACTGTGTGCATGTGGGACATCCGGCTTCGAATCCTCATTGCCAGCAGCTGTGGCTCATCCTAATGAGCGGGGTGGGGTGGGGTGTGTGGTCCTAAATGAGGCAGCTCCTCTTTCTCCCGCCCCACCCAAGAGTGGCATTGGCCAGGGGGCCGGGCCTGGGGCAAATTAGCCAGTGCAGGGCCCCCTTCCAGTGAATGTTGGTGGGAGTGAAAAGAGTGGGGCCTGGGGCAATCACCCTGCTTGCCCCTGCCCCAAGGACAGCCCTCGCATGGCCTGCAGGCTGGCCAGTTGTCAGGTAGAGCTGCAGGCAGCACAGGTGAGGCAGGAAAGAGAGGAGCAGCCTGGGTTGCCCAGCACATCCGAACCAGCCGCTACTGAGTGGCGGTGGGCGGCCTCGGCTGTGGCAGAGAGCTGGCTGGAGGCGGCGGCAGGAAGCGGGTGGAATGACAACCTGCCTCTTGGGCCCAGGGAACAACCCAGCCCGGACCGAAGAAATCCTCCCGTGACCCAGCCAGGTGGCAGAATGGCATTCCAAGGAGAGCCCAAGGCCCCTGCCTGGCCCAGCCCTTCTGGGAAAGGGGAGGGCTGAGAGAGGACCCCCTCCCATCCGGCATGGCCTCAAGCTCTAAGCCAAGGGCTGCCACTCTGCCTGGATTAAGGCCACTGCCTGGGAAGCCAATAAGCTCCTTTCCTTCTTGTCACAACCCATCTTGACCACGATGGAGGAGGAGGAGGAGGAGGAGGAAGAGGAGGAGGTCCTGGCCGGGAGCCGCAAGAAGCCGCCCTCAATGGAGGTAGGAGATTCTGCTGGGGACAACTGGGGTGTGGGGCGGGGGGGGCACCGGCCAAGGAGGCCCCAGCAGCCCCTTCCCTGAGCCAGCTCACAGCCACCCGTTGCAGTCGGGGAGATGGGGTGGTAGCTCTGGGGCCGAGCCGCACCTGCTTGGCATCCAGGAGGTCTCGGGTTCAAAGCCTGGCAGCGTCTCCGGCTAGCGCTGGGAAAGATCCTTCTCTGGCTGAAGCACTGGAGAGCTGCTGCCAGTCAGTGCGGACATGGCTCAGCTAGATGCACCATGGGCCTGACTCAGTATTGGGCTGCTTCCTGGGTAGCCCCGGTTCTGATGTCCAGGGCCACAGCCCTTCTTGCCAGGACAGGAGCCTTGGTCTTGGGCCCCAGAGGGGCTGAGACCAGCCGGCAAGGAAAGGGGCGCATCTAGCCTAGCAGGGAGTGTTTGGCTGAGCATGAACACACGTCTATGAACACGGAGGGCCTGCCCAGATCAGCAGTGGCGGGCAGAGAGGTTCCCGCCCCGCCCCCACCCACCCTTGGGAGGCAGGAATGTGAGTCCAGATCCTCCGGGGCTTCCCGCGGACTTGACCTTGCAGTGTGCTTGTGGCCGTGAAGCCTCCCATGCTGAGAGGGGACGGGACCTTTGCAAGCCGCTGGGCAGCTCAGAGACCTCCCTTTCCAGAGGCTGAGCAGGATGGACCCCAGTCCAGTCCGGCTTGGGCTTCAGCTGGGGCTGGGCGCAAAACCTCACAGCGGTCCTGGCAGCAGGAGATGGCCTTCTGTGGGGCGGGGCGGGGCGGGCTGTGCAGCGGGAGGCCCAATGCCAAGAAGAGGCCCTGCTTGCTGCCTCAGCAGGCAGCCCAGCCAGCCCAAAGGCACGCATGCCACCCACCCAGCCACCCACCCGTGGACCAGAAGCTCGGGGGCAGCCAGCCTCACGCCCCACTTCCAGCAGCCCCACGCCCCACCCTGTGCCTGGGGATTGGGCGGCTAATGAGTTGAGGAGGATTATGCTCTTGATGGGAGCAGCAGCAGGGAGACATGCCCTGGGCAGCTGGCCGGCCACTTGCTCGGCAGTGCCTCCTCTGCTCCTGGGAGGACTCTGCCACTGTGCTGGTCTGGAGGTCTGTGGGATGCTCCAACTCGCCTGCCCCCTTTGGCCAGGCCATCCTTGCCTTTCTAGACCGAAACCACGCCATTCCGAACCACTTCAAGGTGGAGATAGCAGGGCAGGGGCAGAAGAAGAGGCTTGTCAAAGCCTCTAGAGCCAGCCCCCAATCTGAGGAAGCCAACACACCAGAAAAGAGAGCCCCAGCAGAGCAGCTGTGGCCTTCCCAGGCTCTGATGTTTGGCGCAGGGCTGGGAGCTCTCTGGTCACTGCTGCTGGCCCTGCGGTGGACTCCCCTTCTGCTCCTCGGGATGACCCTGGGAGGTCCTGCCCCCTGCACCAGGGCAGACCCAAGAGACAGGATTCCACCCTGCAGCTCAAGGGGTGGGTGGGTGGAGGTGGCCACAGAGCTGGGCTTGGGCCCTCTGACCCACAGGAAGCATCCCTCTGCTTTCCTGATACGCTTCCTGTGGGTCAGAGGGAATGCAAGGCACCCTGCAGTAAGGAGAGGCTGCACAAGAGAAGCAGCCAAGCACTGGGGCAAGTGTCTGAGTCACCAGGATGTGACCCACACCAGCCAGCAAGAGAAAGAAGCCACTCATTTATGAGTAGACCTGCAGGAACTGGTCTCCATCACAGGCTGGCTCTGTTTCATGGGAACTGGCCAGCTCCCAGGAGGCTGCAGGGCAAAGCCAGGGCTGAATCGCACTTGAAGAGTGACTCTGCTGCTGCTTTTCCTTTGCAGAAAATCGTGCTGTACAACCCGAGATACACTTTGCAAGAGGCTGGTGGTGAGAATTACGCTGACAATTGACAAGCATATACACCACTGACCCCTGCTTCAAGGGTGCCCCAAACCTATAAAGAAAGCGTGCTAAAAAACCAAAATAAAGTCTAGGGATACGGAGGCTACCTTGTAAGCAAGCAAGCACAGTGTGTGAGCAGGCAGGGTGTGTTTCCTGATTCCATGGTATGGAAGTCAGGGCAAGCGCCTTAATTGACAACTGCCATGTTTGTGAGGCATGTGTGAATTTGCCGTAAGGGGGGACTGTAAAATTCTCTTAAACCCAGCAGGTTACCTCTGTACTAGAATGTCCTTGTTTTTGAAAAGGAAACTCATGTGATTCCATGAGCTAGGACTGAATGTCCCTGTAGCTCTAGAATCGTTAGCATCAGGAACAACTTGTTCTAATTAGCTGGAGGGGGGGTCACCAAAGGAGACATAGCTGCTCTCTCTCCTGCCCCAGCTACACTGCCTGCAGACTGGCTATTCCTCACGTGGAGCTGTGCAGCTCTACCTGATGAATGGCCAGCCTGCACTCAGTGCAAGAGCAGGGTGGCTCTTGGGCAGGGAGGGAAAGAAGGAGCCTGCCGGGAAGCAGAGGCAGGTGCGCCTCCATTGGCACCTCCACCCCTTTAAAGGCAGGGAGAGTCACTCCGGTCCCTGCTGCCCAACGCAGAGTGGGCCAATCTCCCTCTCAAACGGGAGGGAGGCCACACCCCGCATCTGACATCAGACGCAGGGGGCGGGGCCAGGGGCTGCGGCGATGGCCAACCATAGGCCGCTGCCAGCCTCCCTCCGCCACAGGGGGGGAGTAACTGGCCCTCTCCACCCCCAGCCCAACAACCCCCAGGGGCTGTTGCTGCGGTCTGGTCTTGTGTTTCTTGTTAGATTGTGAGCTCTTGGGGGACAGGGAGCCCTCTCCTTTATTTCTTTATTACTTCTCTGTGTAAACGGCTTTGGAAACTTTGGTCGAAATGTGGCCTATCAATCGGTGTTGTGGTTGTTCTGTGAGCACACACACAGAGACCATTTTATTTCTATTTCATCATTATACACGGCTTTTAAACAAAAGGTTTACACCACAGAGAAATGAAAAAAGTGGTTGCCTGTCCCAAAGCAGCTCACAGTCTCTTTGCTCTCGTATCTTGAAGACAAGAGGACGAGGCCAGCAACAGCCCCTGGAAGGGAGGCTCGGCTGAGTGGAGGGGACAAATGGGCGGGAGCAGCCACCCCCCACCCAGCAGCTGCCCTGCTCTCTTCTCGGTGGGCCTGCTGAGCAGCCTGTTCCGGCAGTTGCGGGGGGGGGGCGCCCCCACTCTGCTGCCCGCCCCTGGTGGCCTCCGGGAGCCCAGGGCCCAGCGAGCAAGCAGGCCAGGGAGCGGCCGCCACTGCCAGGGGGATTTCCAACCTCACTGTGGTGGTGGCAGCAGCGGCGGCAGCGGCAGTCACTGTCCGCCCTGCTGCTGCCGCCACCTTCTCCGGGCAGGCTTGCCGCTCAGAAGAGTGGAGGAGAGGAGAGCAGGCGCGGGGCGGGGTGGGGCTGGCATCACCCCTGCACCCGTTTGACCCACAGGGATGGAGGGGGGCCTGTGGAGGTTCCCTGGCTGAGGTGCCCCACCAGCCGAGAGCCAGTCCTCCCTCCCTCCCTGCCTCTCACACACACACACACCAGCGCCAAGTACAATGTTTACCCCTCCAGACGCCATTTTTCACCAGATGTGTGTTTCGAAATATGGCCAGTGGATGCTTCTCACCAAGCAGGTTCTCTGTGCCAAATTCCTTACTGACAGGACAAACGAGCTTGATTTAGGCCAGAGAGAGAGAGAGAGAGAGACAGAGAGTTCAGGCTTCAGGATGCTGGACAGCTGCTTAAGGACAGAGCAGCTCCTGCCGCTTCCTAAGCTGAGCCACGAGTGACAATGTCTTGGAAGAAGCAGCTCTCATATATCTCCACCTCACCCCTTCAGAACAATACTGCTTGGGGTGACTCACAGGAAGAGTAAAACCATCAACAATAGAACATTAGTGAAATAAAAACAAAGTAACCCAAAACAGGACCCTGTCAAAACCAACTTTAAAAGCTGAAACCCCCCCCCCCCAGCGATAGCCCTAAACAAAAGAGCCCCTCTTTGCAAAGAGTGTGTGAGTCTTCCTGGGAGGGATCGACTCCCCCACTCCTTTCCAGATGCTGTCCTCCTGAATAGGGTGCAGTGCCGGTGGCGGGGAAGGGAACCCAGCAGTGGCTGCTGGCCGGACTGGTGCAATGGACCGACACAGCCCTGGTGTGGCAGCGGCAGCAGCAGCCCCACGGAGAAATCCCTGCCCGAGAAACAGGCTCTGGGGGTCCAGCACGGCAGTCGCATTCCTGGCCAGTCAGGGCCACAGATCCAGGGGGCCGGGGCCGCAAGTTCAGCCCTCCTCGGGGTGTGGGGTCTCCTTCCTCAGGGGCTGAAGTGGAGCAAGGAGGGAAACTGCCAGCGAGCAAGCAGCCAGGCTGAGCCCCCTTCTCCCCACTGGAAGGCTCAAAGACAAGGGCTGATGCCTTCGGAAGCCCTGGCATGCAGGATGTGGACCAGGGCCAACCCCTTGCTGCTCTGCCCACTCAGCCCCCTCCTCTACCTCCAGCGGGTTCAAGAGAGACTAGAGGAGATGGACTTGTCACCAGGGGCTTGGGGGTCAAAAAGATCAAGGGGCCGCCCAGCCCCGAGGACGCCTGCATTTTGCAGAATGCCGACACGGCTAGTTTACAGGGGTGTCACTATAGCCGAGCGGAGGGGTCCAAAGAGGCTGCCCCCCACCAGCTTCATGCCTCCCTATATTCTTCATTCTCCTCCTCACTCCAAGAGGGGTGAAGACGGGCCCCCTGTCCCCTAGCTATGCCTCTGCTAGTTTAGCATGAGTCCTGAGGATTGCCCTAGTTAGGGTTAACCCCAGTGCAGAGTCTGCGACTGCCTACAGGGCAGGTAAGGACTCCTTACTAAGGAAGGGAGCTGGTCTGGTGGTCGCAAGCAGGCCTTGTCCCCTTAGCTAAGCAGGGTCCACCCTAGTTGCTTTTGAACGGGAGACTACGTGTGTCCCCACTGTAAGAGATTCCCCTCCGGGGATGGAAGAGCAGAAGGTTCCAAGTTCCCTTCCTGGCAGCACCTCCAAGATAGGGCAAGAATTTTTTTATTGAACCAACAAACTACCAAAGCATACAGTACGTTGCCAAAGCACAATTATATACAAAGTGGCTGTTTATACATCATATATCTACAAAGATTTACACACAAGGATTTGGAAACCCACAAGGTTATGAAGTATATGCAGGCTGAGAGAGACTCCTGCCTGCAACCTTGGAGAAGCTGCTGCCAGTCTGTGTAGACAATACTGAGCTAGATGGACTTATGGTCTGACTCACTATTTGGCAGCTTCCTATGTTCCTGTGGAAGGAGATTCTTGAAGGGGGAGACAGGTAGACCCTGCCCTGCTGCCTTCTGTGAGCTCTGCTGTTGAACGCTCCCCCTTCTCTGGTGCAGGGAGCAAGCAACAAGGAAACAGGGGGTGGTCTGCAAGCTCAGCCCTCGCTGGCTGTCCTCTCTTGGAAACAGTATGATGGGTCTTATCCAGCCAGGCAGTTTCGCCCTTTGAGTGTGAGCGCTCTCCCTTAGACCCAGCTTTGGCAGCACCACAGCAAGGAGGGGCTTCTCCCCAAGATTGCTGGCTTGGCGCCAAGTCTCTGCAGGGCTTAGAGTACAGTTCCTGCTCCTCCTTTCCCACCCCAGGGTCAGGATTCAGGCCTGGACTCCAAGCCAGAGCAAGGGGGTGCAACAGACTTTTCCCTTTCAGGCTCCAGGTGGGGAAGGCTGCTTTTGAATGATTGCTCTGCAAATTAGAAAACGAGACCGTCAGGAAGAGGGGTTTAACCTAAGTTGCTCCCTAGAGTACTGGATTTCTGCTTGCAGGGAGCCAGTGGCGTAACAAGCTCTGAAGGGCCTTGTGTCCAAAGAATTTACTTGGCTGGCACCACGACATTTTTTTGAGGAGAGTTCTTCTCCAGCTTTCTCCTGCTCCAGGGCCGGTAAGCAGCAAGTTGTCTGTCACTGCTGCCGCCTGGGAGCTGCAGTAAGCCAGGCCACTTTCTTGTGGGTGCTCCACTTGTGTTTGAACCATCTTATTGCTTATTCTATACTAGTGTTTTCAGGCCCATTAAATAACGGGCGCTAGTAAGTGCTCCGGGCCCCCGCCGCCATTCCCCCTCCCACCGCCCTCAGCCGCGGCCGGTCTCCCCATGCTGCGGCCGGTCTCCCCGGCCGGGCAAGGGCCCCCAAGTTTCCCCCCCGCCCGGCTTTAGCACTTAGCAATAGTACTTACATTTACCATATTTTATGGACTATAAGACTCACTTTTTTCCTTGAAAAATATCCACCAAAATTCAGGAGCGTCTTATATGTTTTAACAGTTTAATATGTTAAAACTCTGAAAAACTGGATTAAAATTAAGGTGCGTCTTATATTCTGTAGCGTCTTATAGTCCGTAAAATACGGTATATACCGCTTTTATAGCCGGAGCTCTCTAAGCGGTTTACAATGATTTAGCATATTGCCCCCAACATTCTGGGTACTCATTTTACCGACCTCGGAAGGATGGAAGGCTGAGTCAACCTTGAGCCCCTGGTCAGGATCGAACTTGCAACCTTCTGGTTACAGGGCGACAGTTTTACCACTGCGCCACCAGCGCGATGCCAGGCTCTGCCGCCACCTCGGCCGGCTTCCCCCGCCGCCTCTTTCCCCGCCGCCTCTTTCCTGTGTTTGTGGCGGGCGCTTCTGGCCCTGCCGTTTCCCTCGCCGCCTCTTCCCGGCTTCTTCTGGGCAGCCGCTTCTGGGTGCCTCAGCCTCGTCTTGGCCTCGTCTTGGCCACGCGCTTGGCCAGTGCTCCCCTCCGCCGCATGCCCAGCTTCTTCGGGGCGGCCACTTCTGGCCGCCCAAGATGGCCGACGGGTGCTGGCGGTCGTGTCTCCCTTGCCCCGTTCTGGGCATGCGCTTTGCGCATGCCCAGAACAGCCCAGGGAGGCACGAAAACACGCCTTGGTGTCCGTCCACGGAGGGACACCAAGGCTTTTATTAGAGAGGATAAACCACTTGGAGAACACTTTTGTTGAAGAGTGGTATAGGAATATCCATAGCAGAAGCAGCAGGAGGCACACACTGCAAAATGATGATCAGTGCAACAAATAACGGAATCCTGCAGCTGAACGGCTGTTGGCCTCTTTTTTGCTTCTGTTCCAGCGTGCTGCGACCACCGGACCCCTGAATTTCAAATATTTTTAATGTATAAGGCTGTTTTTTAAAAAATATCAAAGGCAAAACATTATATAATATAATATCACAGATCACAGAATGAATAATAACTCATACACTTCCTGCCTAGAGACCAGGTCTCAATTATTATTATAAGATGTTAATAATCCAAAACGTCAACCCAAACAAGTCTGTGCATTTGATGAATAACACAAATCTTTCCCTATCTGAAGATAACAAGCAGGCCGTTTCTTCGATGTGTGTTCCTTCTTCTTAACGCACATGCCGGACAACACAAGGCGCCTGAGCAAAAGCCGCCAAACACCTCGAGGTTCTAACCTGCAAGTATCCGACCCACCCTTGATTGGGAGCTCCCCCCCGCCTCCGCCTCCCCCTCCCCCCCCCCCCCCGGCACCCGGTCCCCCGGGGCTCCGCTTGGAACCCGGCCGGGTCTCGACCTGCGCCCCCTGCGGCGTCCGTGGGGAGTGCAGCCTGCGAGACAGACCGTGGAAGGGCCCGCTTTCCCATCACGTGATATCGTCGGTTCTCCTATTGGTCCGCTTGTTCTGCGCGCGCCCCTCCGCCCCCCGCCCCAATGGCTGGCTGGTGGTGGTCCGGAGCCGGGAGCCGGCGGCGAGCCGTGCCGGGCGACGCGCAGGGCGGTCCCAGGCTGGGCCGCCCCGCTGCGAAGGCCGCTCTCGGGCCTCTCCGGTTGCCATAGCAACGCGCGACTCAATTCCCCCGGCGGCGGGCCCCGCCCCTTCTCCAGCGACGGCCGCGATTGGCGGAGAGGCCGCCGCCTGCTGCTCTCCCGGCTGACGCGTGTGCGGCTGAGCAGGTGTGAACGTGCCTAGTTTGCGTGTCATGGTCGTCGCCTGAGCGGAGCAGACGTGAGTCGCCGTCGTCGTCCCGGTTGCGGCGATCTAGCGCAGGCCCAGAGCGGGGCAGCCGCGGGCTCCCAGGCGCTGCCCAGAGAGGCCACCGGGTGCGCGCAGGCGGGGCTCGCCCGGGCCGCGGGGGCGGAGGGAGAAGGAGAAGGAGGAGAAGCCGCCGCCGCGCAAGGACCAAGGGCGGCGGCAGCAGCAGCAGCAGCCCCGGCGGCGGACACGCGCAGCCTGCCAGGCAGGAGCAGCACCCCTGCAGTGCAGGCCGCGGCGGGCGCGAGCCGCGAGCGGGACTGGCTGCTGCTGCCGCCGGCCTGGGCTGGCTCTTGAGCCCCGCAACCAACGCCCGCCTGGCCGGCCCGTAGCAGGGCCTGCCCGGACTTCGCGGGGGGCGTCTCGGGGCCCTTCCGCGCTCCAGGATCCCCCGATTAGCCACTGAGTAGTCGGACAGGGAGGGAAGCCGGCGGGGCTCTCGGCAGGCGGGCAGGCAGGCAGGTGCCCCGCCCGGAGCGGAGGCCCCATTCGCCCCCCGGGGAAGATCTCCCGGTGCTCACCCAGATGCCAGCCAGGCGGCCCCGCCTAGCCAAGGGGCCCAGTCAGGCTTGCAAGGCTGCCCCAAGACCGGCTCTCCTGCCACGTGCCCCGCCCCGAGGAAGGGCCCTCGGCCAGGGCAGCGGCAGCAGCAGCCCGACCAGCAGGGCCCTGCGGCGGGCGCCCCACTTTCCTCTGCAGCCCCCCTGGAAACAGGTTCCTGCAGGCTGAGGGAACTGGAGAGCAGATGTCTGGGGCCAAAGGGCCGCCGGGGAGAACGGGCTCCTTCTCCCCGGGAAGGCCGAATCGGGCTGCTGCCCCAGCAGGGGCTTGGCCTGTGCGGTGAGCCCTGCTCTCCCAAGGGAGGTGGGTGGGAGGCGGCTCCCTTTCTCTCACGAGGGCCCCTCTGTCTTCCTTGCAGGTGGTCGAGGCAGAGGCGGTGGGCTTGAACTCCATCTTCCTCCTCCTCATGTCGCGGGTCTCCCAGGCCTCGGGGGCCATCTTGCCACCTCTCGGCTCCCTGATGGGGCTGCGGAAGGCATCGCCCGCGGACGGAGGGGAAGCCCTGGAGCCTGCCGATCCAGGTAGGCGGGAGGGCCGGGTGCCCAGGAGACCCCCAAGGGCAGCGCCGTGCCGCCTCCCTGCTTGCAGGCAGCCCCGGGCAGGGAGGAGCAGAGCAGGGGTGCCCCGGGCATCCTCCCCGTTGGCCAGACAGGCCTGGAGCGCAGCAGGGCCCCAGGGAGCGGCTCCCCTCCAGCAGGCCGCCTGGGGCTGGCACCTTCCCCTCCCTGAGTGGCGGGCGGCGGCGGCGGCTGCAGCGAGATCCCTTAATTGCATTTGCCCCGCCAGGAAGGGCAGCTTAATCCCGGGAAGGATCGGCAGGCTGCGGGCAGCCCAGGTCCCGCCGGAGCAGCAGAGGCGACTGACCTCCTGCGGCACTGTGCGGCGGGCGCAGGGGGGGCCGGGCCGGGCCTGCCTGGCAAGCCCCGAGGAGCTGTCCCTGCAGGCGGACCCTGAGGCCTCTGCCTGTCTGCCTGTCTGCCTAGGCTCCGGCTCCTTCATGCCTTTGGCCAGGTCCTTGCAGAGAGCGGAAGCCCTCCTGCGCCACTGTGTCAACCCCCGCCTGAGGCGCCTGCTGCCGCCCCGCCCCAGCGAAGGTTCCTACGACAGCGAGGAGGAGGAGGAGGAGGCAGCGGCGGCAGCCCCGGGGAGCCTGGCCCGCCTGGCCCAGGTGGAGCGCACCTTCTTGGCCCTGAGCCGCTGCCTGCGGGTGCAGGAGAACCCGCGGACGGAGACCTTCCAGGCCCACATGCGCCCAGAGGCAGCCCAGGGCCCCTTCTCGTACCACACGGCCCGGACCGGCGTGGCCCGCCACTGCGCCACGCTGCACGCCCTGCTGCAGCACCGCCACCGCCTGCGCCTTGCCCGCCACTACAGCCTCCGCCTCCGGGCGGCCTCGGACTTTGTGCGCCGCTTGGCTGCGGCGGAGCGCTGCAGGCAGGACGCCGGCCAGCGGGGGCGCCTGCTGCGGGGCCTCTGTGAGGAGCTGCGCACCCACGCCCTGCACTGGGAGGGCCTGCAGCGGCGCCTCCACAGCGACCCCTGGCTGCGCTCGGTGCTGCTGCAGCGCCCCGAGGCCGTGCTGCGCATGAAGGAGGCCCTCACCCTGCTGGCGCTGCGGGCCAGCCTCCTGCTGGAGCGCCAGATCGAGGCCCTTCTGCGCAGCTTGGCCCGGGGCGCCAGCCTGCCCCCAGCCCCGCTCGCCGACCTCTTCCAGGGCCTGGAGATCTACAACCAGGTGGTGAGCCACCCGGGCTTGCAGCGGGCCTTTGCCGAGCTGCCAGCCGAGCCGGCAGGGGGGGAGGGGGGGAGCGCCCACGGCTTCCCGGTGGAGAGGGTGCTGGGCATCCTGGCGGCAGAGAGGGGCAGGCTGGCAGCCCGGAGGCTGCACTTGCTCCTCCCAGCCCAGCAGGCTGGCGCTGGGGAAGCGGCCCCTTGGGAGGGCCCTGCCGAGGCCTGGCTCCGGGGCTGGGCCCCCCAGGCGCCTCCGGCCGGCGAGGAGCCCTCCAGCCTCTCGGCAGAACTGCAGGCCCTGTGCCAGGAGGAGGAAGCACTCATGCTGCTGGTGCTGGGCAAGCTGGTGGCCTCCAGCGACAGCCTGTGGCATCACGTCCTCCACCGGCCCCAGCCGGAGAAGCCTCTCCAGTGCCCGGAGCCATCTGACGTGTCCGCGGGCCCCGACGCTGCCGCCCTGCCCAGCTGGAAGGCCGTGCGCTGGTGGGATGCCTCCTTCGCCGAGGCTGCAGCCGTGCTGTATGCCCGCTACCGCCCGCTCCTCTGGAGAGCCACCGCGGCCTCCCTGGCCCACCAGCTGGAGCTCCAGCCAGCCCTGGCTCAGTCCCGGGAGTGGGTTGCCGCCACCTGGGGCCAGCGGCTGAGCCGTGCTGTGGCGCAGGGTAAGTGCTGGGGAGGGGTCTGCACCCCCTTTGGTAGTAGTCCAGCCATGCAGAGGGAGAGGCGGGGGCGATGGGGCCTCTTGAAAGAGCCCTGTCAAGAAGGCAAGTGCTGCTGGAGCGGCTTGGAGGGCAGGCCAGTCCCAGCCAATGTGAAGACTTGGGTGCAGGATGAGACCTTGGCATGACTCCTCTGGCGGGGATGGGCCTCTCGGGGGTACCCTGGACCCTGAGGGGCTGCGTACTTTGGCTTTATGACTCAAAAAGCAGCGTGATGGTGATGATCAGAGTACGAAGAAGATTTATGTCCCGCTTTTCAGCCAAAGCAGCTTACATACATATAAACAAACAGGCAAGCAAAATGGCCCCCTGTCTCCCAGGGGCTCACAGTCTAAAAAAGGAACCTAAGGCAGACCCCAGCAACAGCCACTGAAGGAGCGATGCTGTGCAGGGGATGGAGAGGGCCAGTTGCTCTCCCCCTGCTCAAGAAGGGGAATCGCCACTTTTCACAGGTGCCTCTTCGCTCAGAGCCTAGGAGACTCTTGCAGGGAAAATGAGGCCTCCTTTGCCTTCACTTGCACCTCACTGTCTGCCACGGTGGGGGGGGGGGTGGCGGTTCCCTTCCCTGGGTGGCTCCCAAGTGTCAGAGGCAGGAAAGGTGCGAGGCGTTGGGAGCAGAGTGGGAAGCAGGCCGTGGCTGCAGGCTTTGGACACACTCCCCTTCCAGGGTGGCAGCGGGCAGGATAACGCCCTGGTGCGGTGAAGGCCCCCCCTTCAGCCTGCCAGGCAGACTCTCCCTCTCCCAGGCCAGTGTGCCTTGGGGCGGCCCCGGTGCCTGCCCTCGGGGAGAGGCCAGCGCATGCTGGATCCCCGGTCCCCTTACTGCCACCGCTGCCGCCGCCCTTTCCCTCTGGCCCTGAGCTGGCTGGGCTCACGCCGCTCTCTCCCCTCCACTTGCAGCCCGTGTGCCTCCGGAGAGTGCGGAGGAGCTGAGGGCCCTGGCGCTCCACCTGCTGATGCGTGACGTCCGCCAGCACTGGGACCGAGGTGGGAGCCTGGGGGGCGGGAGGGGCTGTGGAGCGGAGCCTCTGGGGGCGCCGCGGCAGGGTTGCTGGGGGCGGGGGGGGGGGCGCATGGAGGCAGCCTCTGCTCAGCCTGGCTGCCACGGAGGGCTGTTCCGGGGTGCCTCTCTGCCTTCCCACCCATGGCCAGTGGCCCTCTCACTCCCTTCCCGGCCCAGGCTTCTGCCGTGCCCTGGGCTCCAGCCTCACCGACAAGTGCGTGGCCAAGGCAGCCCCGGCCCAGGCGGCCGCCTGCAGCCAGACCGCGCAGCACCTGCAGCCCCTCTGCCTGCCGCTGGCCTTCAGCCTGAGCTGCTGGGATGCCCAGCCTGCCGAGGACACAGGTGAGCGGGGGGAGGGGGGGGGGAGGGAGGCGGGGGCGCTGCGCTGCCCTCTGTCTGCTGGCCCCTGGCGCGGCCCCCGCAGGCCTTGACCAGCCAGCGTCTCTCTCTTGCAGCCGGCCAGCCCTCCGGCCCCACACGCCTCCGCCTGGAGCTGCTCTCCCTCTTGCTGGCCACCAGCCACGCCTCCTGCTACTGGGTCATGAGCAAAGCCCACCAGTACTTGGCCTCCTGGTCACTCAGCCAGTTCCTGCTCGTGACCCAGGGAGACCTGCAGGCAAGTGCGGCCGGGGGGACGGGCCATGCGAGACCCCTGGCCCAGCAGGCTGCTTTGAGAACCCCCACCCCACTGTGCCGGGACTGGACTCTGGGGGGGGGGCAAAGGGCCTGCCCGCCTGGCCCTCACGCGGGGCCTCCCTGCTTTGGCTCAGGGCCCGCCTGGCCTCCCCGCTAGCAGCTGCTGGCTCCTGCTAGGCCTCTCTGCCCAGGGGCAGCCTGGACTTGCTGGCCCAGCAGCTCCCTCCCTGAGCGCTGGGCTCCAGCGGCACCCAGCCCTCTCGCCCACCCCCCTGTGGAGCTCCCTGCCCCCAGTGCCGACCAAGGAGGCGGCCACCCCGTGTCACAGCCAGTCTCGGGAGGGGGAGGCAGGAGGGCTGCTTGGTGGGGCCAGCCAGACTGCAGTGCCCAGCTCCACGGGGCTGCCCCAGAGCAAGCGCTCTGCTGCTGTGCCCCAAACGCTGCCGCCACCTCCACCTCCTCCTCCTCCGCCTGAAGGAAGCCGCTTCTCCTTCCAGCTGCTGAAGGCAGAGATGAACAAGTTGTCAGCTCTGGTGAGCTCGGCCTTCTTCGGCGAGGGCCGGAGGGAGGAGAGCCCCCTCGCCTCTCACTGGCAGCAGGAGCTGAGCCTGCAGGTCCTCTCCAGCGCTGCCAGCATCCAGGTGGGTGCAGAGGCCTTCCAGAGGAACCCCTGGTCCCAGCAGCCTCTGGGGCCTCCAGGGTCAAAAGGTCCCAGCCGGCTCACAGGCTCCCCTGGGCAGGGCTGGTGGCGCAGTTCTTGCCCCTCGGAGGAGCCGCGTGGCTGCTTTAGCTGCTCTCTCTTTGGCAGGACAAAGCCAGACGCAGGGGGCCCTTCTCGGGTGCTGGCAGGTCTGGTCCTGGGGGGCGGTGCCCCATGGATGTTGGGGCAACGTGTGTGTAGTGCGGGGGAGAGGCTGGCAGGCTTCCTCCCCCGCGGCCAGGGCGTTCCCAGATGTGCCTCTGTGGGTGCCTGCGTGCCCTGCCCTCCCACACACACACACACACGCGTGCCCTTCTCCTGCTCGGTCCTCCAGCTGTTTGCCAAGGATGTGCTGAAGCTCTTCTCTTCGGATTGCAAGCGCATGTCAGCAGAGATCTTCGGCCAGACCATGCCGCTGGGCAAGCACTGGCGCCTGGCCCTCCAAACAGGTATGGAGGGAGGGGGCGCCTCGGGGGCACCAAGCCCTGGCCCGGCCCGAGGGGTGGCTTTGCCCAGGCAGGGCCCCACCCCCGGGAGTGGCCACAGGAGGGGCGCTCACCTCCCCGCCCCCTTGCAGAGCTGCCCTCCGCCCCCAGCGAGTATGCCTCCGCCGCTGCCCAGACCGTGCTGGGCCAGGTCCTGCAGGGCCTCCAGCTGCTTCCCCAAGAGGCCCAGGCCCCAGCCCTCAGCCAGGTCACCACTGCCTTCTTAGAAGCCTGGATGGACCACATCCTGGCCCAGAAGATCGTCTTCAGGTAAGGGCTTCGCCTTGGGCTGGGGGGCGGCTGCTGCTGCTGCTCCCCCCGCCCGCCCCCCGCTGACTGACGGCCGGGCCCGTCTCTCCTCCAGCCTCCAGGGGGCCCTGCAGCTGAAGCAGGACTTCGACCTCGTGCGGGAGCTGCTGCAGTCGGAGGACTCGGGCCTCTCCCTGGAGATCAGGCAACTGGTGCTCTCCCTGCGCGTCTTCCAGCAGGTGGACAACGCCCTGGCCTGCCTCCTGCAGCAGCCCGCCAAGGCCTCCCTGCCCTCCCACACCTGGGACACCTTCCGCAAGTGCTGTGAGTCTCTGGCTCCGTGCCTCCTCGCTGGGGGGGGGGAGGGCGGCGCCTCCCTCTGGCATGGCAGGAGAGGCCTGCCGTGGGGCTGAGGAAGGAGGAGGCCGCCTGCCGTCAACTGCCAGCCAGAAGCCCCTCCTAGACATCTCACCCCCACCCTCTCCGCCCCCTCGGCCAGACTGACCCCTGCAGGGCTGCTTGGAAGGGTCTGCACTCCCTGGTGCTGTCGGGGGGAGGCTCGGGGAGAACAAAGCCATGGGCAGGCGAAGGCCGGGAGGAGAGCAGAGCTGCTCTGGTGGCGGCAGGCAGGCAGGACTTGTCCCCTGAGCCCAGCAGGGTCTGCCCTGGTGGCTGCATATGAGTGGGAGACTCCGTGTCTTCTCTGAGGGGAATACCTTCTGAGCACTGGAAGATCTTTCCCTCCGGGGATGGAGCCGCTCTAGGAAAAGCATCAAGGTTCCAAGTTCCCTCCCTGGCGGCATCTCCAAGAGAGGGCTGGGAGAGAGATTCCTGCCTGCAACCTTGGAGAAGCCGCTGCCAGTCTGGGTAGACCATCCTGAGCTAGATAGCCCAGTGGCCTGACTCAGTAGATGGCAGCTTCCTATGTTCACCCCCCCCCCCCACCCTGCCACTTGTGTGAGCTTCCAAAGGGGGCCTCTGGTGACGGACCACCCCTGGAACCCAAGACTGAGTTCATCCAGAAAGGCGGTTTCTTGCTCCCAGCTTCATAGGGCAGGGATCTCCTCCTCCTCCTCCTCCTCTGGAGTAGACCTCGGCGTGCCTGGCAGGCAGGCAGGCGGAGGGAGATGAGTGGGCATCTAATGATGGAGCCCTTGAAAGATGTATTTCTGTACTGAGTTAGTCTTGGGACAGAGGAAAGAAAGAGCAGCTCTGAGCATGTGAAGGATGCCTCTTCCTGGCCCCTGAACAGCCCTGGATTGGGCTTCAGTCCAGAGGGAGGGAGGGACTTGCACACACCCACCCCTGCCTCCTGGGCTTCACGGTTGTGTCGAACCCCAAGTGCCCCCCCCGCGCCTCCAGCTGCCCTCCTGCCAAGGGGGCCTGGACACCCCCCTCCCCGAGGCTCCGAGCAGGCTGGCTTTGCCTCCGTGCTGCTGCTGACCCCCCTCCCCTTCTCCTCCCCCCCCCGCAGGCTCCTCCAACGGCATCCACACCCAAGAGAGCGGCGCCGGCAGCTTGAACAGCCTGGAGAGCTTGGAAGGGCTGCCTGTCCCAGCTGGGGCTGCCCTGCCGAGCCAGGCGGGCGACCTGCTGAGCCGCATGCAAGCAGGGGGCTGCAGCCCCGAGACCTACCTCAGCCCCACGCAGCAGGAGTGGCTGGCGCTGCGGCTGCAGGGGGGCCGGCGCTGGAAAGTGCCGGGCCTGCCCTGTATGAGCCGGGCCACCGAGCCCTGAGTGGCAGCGGGTGGCGCTCCCGGCACGGGCCTCCCCTCCTCCTCCTCCTCCCCCCCCCCGTGCCGCTGCTCTGGGGTGCGGAACGGGCGAGGCCTGGCAGGGGGGGTGGCAGCTGCCACCTCTTGCGCACCCCGCTGCCGCCACCATCTTGTGGCCACGCCTCCACGGTGCTAGAAGGGGAGCGGTGAGCCCCTCTTCGTGTGGATCAGCAAGACGTCCAGGAGGGCCGGCGCCCAGCTGAAGCAGCCCACCACCACCACCACCACTTGCTTGCCCGGCCGTCGCTGAGGGCAGGAAGAGACTTCTGGGCTCTGTGACTGATAGGAAGCACTGCTCCTGCCACAACGCAGCGGAGCCGGGGGGGGGGGGCTGGGGAGGAGGCACAACTGTCTCTGATCCTCTCTCCCCCACTGCAGCAGTAATGAGAGCTGAGCTGTCTGCAAGGTGGCCATCTGTCAGGTAGAGCCAAGCGGGCAACCATGCAGCTCAACCCAGTGAATGACCAGCCTGTAGGGGGGTCAGGGCTGGTTTGGGGTTTACCTGATCACCTCCTACAGTTTTGTTAACTCTGCAACTGCCAAACCCTTAATTTTGATTTTAAAATACATCTGTGGTAATATGCCTGGACTGGGAAGGTAACAATAAATGGAAAATTCAGAAGTGCTGGTGGAAAGCGGATGGGCAACCTGTTCCGGACACGGGCTGCAGCCTGAGGTTTTTTGCCTTGATCTGGGCCTCTTTTTAGCATCCGAAATGGCAGCAGTGGTGAGGAGTGGCACAGAGAGCACCAAACGAAGAGCATAACCGATCTGAAATGAAGAATCCAAAAAGCAACCTGACAGATGCAATAATACGACAGAAAGAAAAACAACAAACAAATATATAAATATAAACTATATTGAAAATTGAGTAATCATCTAAACATGGTGTGTATATATAATTAAATCATGTAAGGCAAATTTGCAGGCAAAACATAAAATTCATCCAACAACAAATAATTGAATGAGATGAAAGAACTAAATGTGCAAACAGCAGCACTCCAGTAATAATGCTGTCTCGAATATCTTTCAAGTATTCATAAAAGTTCATATATTCTTCCAAAAATGTCAATAAGATCTTCAGAACTTCAATGTTGTGGAATAAATCTTATTTGTGGGAGACCACAGGACTTCTCTTATGATGCGATAATTCTCTTCAAAGGTTTCTGAGAGACCTTTGAAGAATACATGAACTTCTATAAATACTGGGAAAAGATATTTGAAACAGTGTTGTTATCGTTTGCACATCTAGTTCTTTCATTTGATGGACTATACTGTTCTCTTGTTCAGTTCTTTGTTGTTGGATGCATTTTAGGTTATGCCAGCAAATTTGCCTTACACGACTTTATTATCTTGATTGATTGATTGATTAAGTGCTGTCAAGTCAGTGTCGACTCTTAGTGACCACATCCAGGATGATCTGTCTTCAACTTGGCCTTTAAGGTCTCTCAGTGGGGCATTCATTGCTGCTGTAATTGAGTCTATCCACCTTGCTGCTGGTCGTGCTTTTCCCTTTCCTTCAACTTTCCCCAGCATTATAGACTTCTCAAGGGAGCTGGGTCCTTGCGTAATGTGTCTGAAGTATGATAGTTTGAGCCTGGTCATTTGTGCCACGAGTGAAAATTCTGGATTGATTTATTCTATGATCCATTGGTTTGTTTTCCTGGTTGCCCATGGGATCCTCAAAAGTCTTCTCCAGCACCCAATTTCAAAAGCGTCAATACTTTTTCTGTCTTTCTTCTTCAAAGTCCAGCTTTCACATCCATAGAGTGTCACAGGGAAAACCATTGTCCGAACGATTCTAATCCTTGTGGGTGTAGAGATGTCACAGCACCTAAATATCCTCTCCAAAGCCTTCATTGCAACCCTACCAAGTGCTAGTCTGTGGCGTATTTCTTGACTGCTGGATCCTTTACTGTTGACGGTTGATCCTAAAAGGCAGAAGTTATCCACTACTTCAGTGTCAGTTCTGAGGCTGGTTGCTGTACCCATAGACATTAGTTTAGTCTTCTTTACATTTAGTTGTAGTCCCATTTTTTTCACTGTGCTCCTTGACTTTCATTACTAGAGCTTGCAGATCATCTGCATTCTCAGCTATCAGAGTGGTGTCATCAGCATAGCACAGATTATTGATGTTTCTTCCTCCAACTTTAAAACCACGCTCATCTTCTTCCAATCCAGTTTCTCTCCGTATATATTCAGCATATAAATTGAATAAAGAGGGAGAAAGTATACAGCCTTGTCTTACTCCTTTGCCGATCTGGAACCAGTCTGTTTCACCATGTTCTGTCTGGACTGTGGCTTCCTGCTCTGTGTCTAGGTTTCTCATGAGAACAATGAGATGTTCTGGGATGCCCATTTTCCTAAGGATATTCCAGAACTTGACATGGTCAACACAATCAAAGGCTTTTCTGTAGTCAATAAAGCACATGTTAACTTCTTTCTGGTATTCTTTAGCTTTCTCAATTATCCAGCGTGCATCAGCAATGATATCTCTTGTTCCTCTGCCTTTTCTGAAACCAGCGTGAACATCTGGCATTTCACTTTCCACGAAGGGCTCTAATCTGCGTTGGATGATCCTAAACATTATTTTGCTAGCATGTGAAATTAAGGATAATGTGCAATCTGTTAAGTCTCCTTTCTTTGGTATGGGTATGTAGACTGACCTCTTCCAATCTGTTGGCCACTGTGTCTTTCTCCAATTTTGCTGGCATAGTTTGTTTAGAGCCTTGACTGTTTCTTCTTCTGTTGCCTGCCATATTTCTGTAGCTATTCCATCAATTCCTGTAGCCTTCCGACTTGGTAATGACCAGAGTGCTGATCTAACTTCATCTTCCCGTACTAGAGGTTCTTGAATGTAGGGAATGTCTTGTAAAGTATCTTGGATGTTGACGTCCCTGCTGTACAGGTTTTCAGTATAATCCTTCCATCTCTGTTTGGTCTTCTCTGAATCAGTTACTATCTGCCCTTTGGCAACATACCAATTCAAGGTTGGAACCTCCCTCTGAGTTCAGAGATCTTTTGGAAAACTTGCCTTGTTTTTCCGTGTCTATTTCCATCCTCAGGGTCTTTACAGATGTCATTGTAGTATTGCTCCTTGTCTCTTCTAACAGCTTTCTAAAATTCCCTATTAAGTTCCTCCCTGAGGTCTTTATCTTTCTTGACTTTGGCTTCTCTCCTCTTTTGGGCAATTTCCACCATCTGTTCTGATATCCATTTTGCTTTCTTCTGTTTCTTGGTCTTTGGCAGTCTCTTTTCACATTCATCCTTAACAGCTTCTTTGATTTCATTCAATAGTTCCTCTAGTTCCCTCTCAATGTTCAGAACTTCAAAGCGGTTCCTGATGTTCTGCTTGAAAATGGTAGGTACATTCTCAAGATCATATTGTGGAAGCTGGATAGCTTTGTTTTTCCACTTTAGCTTGACTTGGAACTTTCACATGAGCAGTTCGTGATCAGTTCCACAATCGTTCCCTGGCCACGTCTTTGCTGTTATGAGCTCTTCCACCTCATTGCACCAATAATATAATCAATTTTATTTGTATAGCCGCTGCTTTGGTTGTTTAAAGAATGTGTTAGCAATGAACTTGAGCATAAAACTCATCAATTTCCTCTTCTTCTGCATCAGTTGTTGGGGCATAGACTTGAAGAACTGTCATGTTAAAGGGTTGTCCACGAAATCTAATTGATATTAGTCGGTCACTGACTGCATTGTATCCAAGTACTGTCATTGCTATATCCTTCCTGACTATGAAAGCAATACCGTTCCTTCTCTGGTTTTCATGTCCTGAGTAGTAAGTGGTATGGTTTTCTGACTGAAAGTGTCCCATTCCAGTCCATTTTAATTCACTGATGCCAAAGATGTCAATCTGTAGTCAATTCATTTCATCTTTCACTGTGTTGAGCTTTGCCATATTCCTGCTTCTTACATTCCACGCTCCCATTGTGATTCTGTCTTTGCAGCTTCGGATTTTCTTTTCCCGCATGGCAACATCAGCTGCTAGATGTCTAAAAGGCTTTAGTCTAACCATTGGTACTCTGAGAGATCCTCAGCTCTTCCTCAGTAGCATGTTGAGTACCATCCAACCTGAGGGGACCATCATCTGGCACTCCATCAACAATCATTCAATTTTGTCTGTCCATGTGGTTTTCTTGGTAAAATACAGGAGCGGTTTACCATTGCCTTCTCCCACACAGTATGAAATGATGCCTTTGTCGTTGTCACTGAAGTGATCGTCCACCTCCAGCACCTTCCTATATTGCTGCTGCCCAATTTAGGTGCCTGCTTGCTTTAGCTGGGCAGCTGGGATGACCTTTGCGCTTTGGGTGGCCCTACTGGGAGTATATCTCCCAGCATACTTGGCTCATCCCTCCCAGGAACACCCACCCCCAACCACAATGAGGCAACATAGCAGGACTTGGGTGGGTTAATTATTTATATTATATATTACCATATTTAGAAGAATGGCATAGGCTATAAGAACAGCCCTGCTGGAGCACGACAGGACCCATTTGAAAATTGTCCCTACCCTCTGTTTCCTGTCCTTCAACCTGTTACCAATCCACAGTTGAACCTTCCCCCTTCCCCTTATCCCATGACTGCTAAGTTTGCTCAAGGGCCTTTGATGAGGAACTTCAAAAAGGAGGAAAGGTACCACCAAATTCAGGAGGATACCAACATGACTAACAAGTAAAGTCAGGGAAGCTATAAAAGGGAAGAAGACGTCCTTCAGAAAATGGAAGCCCCGCCAAAATGAAGAGAACAGGAAGGGACTCCGGCAAAAGAAATGCAAGGAGACAATAAGGGATGCAAAGAGAGAGTTTGAGCAGCAGATAGCTAGAAGTGTCAAGGGGAATAACAAAAACTTATTTAAATATATCAGAAGTAGAAAACCTGCCAAAGAGGTGGCTGGATCTTTAGATGATGAGGGCATGAAAAGGATTACTAAGGAGGATACAATTATTGTAGAGAAGCTGAATGAGTTCTCTGCATCTGTCTTCATGGCAGAGGATACTGACCATATTACTTTCTGCAGAACTGAGCTGCTCAGGCTTGGAGGCTGAAGAATTGGGCCAATTTGAGGTGATGAGAGAGGATGTTCTAAAGTGTCTTGAAAAACTAAACATTAACAAATCAGCAGGGCCAGATAGCACCCCTCCCCCACGAGTTCTGAAGGAGCCCAAATGCGAAATTGCTGATCGAACAAAAATATGTAATTTGTCCCTACAATCAGACTCTGTACCAGAAAACTGGAAAGTAGCCAATGTAACTCTGATGTTAAAAAAGGAATCCAGGGGGATCCGGGAAATTACAGACCAGCTAGCTTAACTTCAGCGCCAGGTAAGTTGATGGAAAGCATACTTAAGGACAAAATTGATAAATACATAGAAGAACGGGCCTTGCTGAAGGAGAACCAGCATGGCTGTTGCAAGGAAAAGTCTTGCCACGCTAACCTTCTGGAGTTCTTTGAGAGTGTCAACAGCCACATGGATAAAGGTGATCCAGTTGACATAGTCTACCTGGACTTACAAAAAGCTTTTGACAAAGCTCCCCACCAAAGGCTCTTGAGTAAACTTAGTAGTCATGGGATAAGGGGAAGGGGACAGGTTCATGTGTGGATCGGTAATTGGTTGAAGGACAGGAAACGGAGGGTGGGAATAAATGGAGAGTTTTCACAATGAAGGGAAGTAAGAAGTGGGTTCCCCCAGAGATCTCTACTGAGGCCTATACTCTTTCACCTGTTCATAAATGACCTAGAAGTCGGGGTAAGCAGCCAAGTTGCCAAATTTGCAGATGACACTAAGCTATTTAGGGTAATAAAATCCAAAAGAGATTGTGAGGTGCTCCAAAATGATCTCTCCAAACTGGGGGAGTGGGTGACAAAATGGTAAATGCAGATCAATGTAGGCTGTCCGTGACTAAGCAGGAGAGAGATCGGGGTGGGGTGGGTGGCTAACTGAAAGTGTAGACAGGGCGCAGCAGCTGTGAAAAAGGAAATTCCATGCTAGGGTTCATTAGGAAGGGGGTGGTAAATAACTAAATCCCTTTCTCTCAGGTGTACCCGTCACTATTCCCATGTGTGGCAGCTCTTGCAAGAGTGCGAGCAGCTGCCTGGATAGCAATGGGGATGGGGCAGAAAATGGCAGTAGCGGCCGGCCGGCCAGTGGGCAGGCAAAAAAATGGGGGGTGGGGAGAAAGCAGGGGTGGCAATTAGAGGTGCAGATGCTCTGCGCCTGGCCCAGCTAGTTGTTGTTGTTATGGCCTTAGACAAATCTATGGTGCAGCCACATTTAGAGAACTGAGTACAATTCTGGTCACCATATCTTAAGAAGGATATTGTAGAACTGGAAAGGGTGCAGAAGAGGACCTGGTGAGGAGGAGGATGGAGCCCAGATAGAGCACTCTCTTGAACCTGCTCACCCAGCACTTCTGTGTGCAGAGAGCAGAGATTCCCCGGGCCTTTTGAAAGAATTCTGAAGGATGGACACTCAAAGGAGCGGAGACCAGACCTCCCAGACCAAACTGGTCTAATGTCGGTTGAGAGCCAAGTTCTGAGCCACCTGATTCCACTTCTGGACCTTTTCACTTTCTGAGATTCACGCACTAAGTGCACCTAAAGGGGCTGTGGGTGGGTGTTTCAGAGCATATGTGGATGGAAGCAGGGGGAGCGTCTTGCTGCTACAGGTGAAACTAGGAAAATTAGAATATCATACAAAAGTCTACTAATTTCAGTAATGCAAATTAAAAGGTGAAACTGATATATGAGACAGATGCATTACATGCAAAGCGAGATAAGTCAAGCCTTAATTTGTTATAATTGTGATGATCATGGCGTACAGCTCATGAAAACCCCAAATCCACAATCTCAGAAAATTAGAATATTACATGGAACCAAGAAGACAAGGATTGAAGAATAGAACAATATCGGACCTCTGAAAAGTATAAGCATGCATATGTATTCAGTACTTGGTTTGGGCCCCTTTTGCAGCAATTACTGCCTCAATGCGGCGTGGCATGGATGCTATCAGCCTGTGGCACTGATGAGGTATTATGGAAGACCAGGGTGCTTCATTAGCGGCCTTCAGCAATTCTGCATTGTTTGGTCTCATGTCTCTCATCCTTCTCTTGGCAATGCCCCATAGATTCTCTATGGGGTCAGGTCAGGCGAGTTTGCTGGCCAATCAAGCACAGTACACTGTATACTTTTCAGAGGTCCGATATTGTTCTATTCTTCAATCCTTGTCTTCTTGGTTCCATGTAATATTCTAATTTTCTGAGATTGTGGATTTGGGGTTTTCATGAGCTGTACGCCATGATCATCACAATTATAACAAATTAAGGCTTGACTTATCTCGCTTTGCATGTAATGCATCTGTCTCATATATCAGTTTCACCTTTTAATTTGCATTACTGAAATTAATGGACTTTTGCACGATATTCTAATTTTCTGAGTTTCACCTGTAGGCTGATGTGTTCAGGTCCTAGTGTCTAGACAGGGCTATGGATTTCCCCTTTGTACCCTCACAACAACCCTGCAAAGTAGATGCATTAATGAGCTGCTGTGTGTAGAAATTCATCTGTAGGGAGAGAGCAGGCTGCAGGGTGGGGGGGGGGTTGGAACTGGGGCCCCCGGCCTCGCTCGTACTCTCAACTTGCAGCCTCAGCCCAAGAAGCCTCGTGCTTGCCTGCTGGGAATAAAAAGGCAGCAGTAGGGAAACACTGGGGTGGGGGGCGCAGTTGCTGGGGTGTGCTTTGGCTTCCTCTTTGCCTCTCTGAAAGCCACTACAGTACCCTGAAAGCCATGAACAGTGCAGACTGCTGAGCTGAGCCAAGGGTAAGAACAAGTACATTGACTGATAAAATTAAATTAATTTACTTTGCTTTTGACATCGAGTGTGTGGATCAAGGCGATCCAGCTGACATAGTCTACCTGGACTTCCAAAAAGCTTTTGACAAAGTTCCTCATCAAAGACTCCTGAGGAAACTTAGCAGTCATGGGATAAGGGGACAAGTACATGTGTGGATTGCTAACTGGTTGAAAGACAGGAAACAGAGGGTAGGTATAAATGGAGAGTTTTCACAATGGAGGGAAGTAAGAAGTGGGGTCCCCCAGGGATCTGTACTGGGACCGGTGCTTTTTAATTGATTCATAAATGATCTAGAAGTAGGGGTAAGCAGCGATGTGGCCAAATTTGCAGATGATACCAAACTCTTCCTGGTAGTGAAATGGATTGTGAGCAGCTCCAAAAGGATCTCTCCAAACTGGGCGAGTGGGCGACAAAATGGCAAATGCGGTTCAATGTTAGCAAGTGTAAAGTGAGGCACATTGGGACGAAAACCCCCAACTTCAAGTATATGCTGATGGGATCCGAGCTGTCAGTGACGGACCAGGAGAGGGATCTTGGGGTCATGGTGGACAGCTCGTTGAAAGTGTCATGTGCGGCAGCTGTGAAAAAGGCCAATTCCATGCTAGGGGTCATTAGGAAGTGGATTGAAAATAAAACGGCTAACATCATAATGCCCTTATACAAAACTATGGTGTGACCACACCTGGAGTACTGCATACAATTCTGGTCACCACATCTTAAAAAGGACATTGTTGAACTGGAGAAGGTACAGAAGAGGGCAACTAAGGTGATCAGGGGCCTAGAGCACCTTTCTTAGGAGGCAAGACTACAACACCTGGGGCTTTTTAGTTTAGGAAAAAGACAACTGTGGGGAGACATAATAAAGGTCTATAAGGTCATGCATGGTGTAGAGGAAGTGGAGAGAGAGAGATTCTTTTCCCTCTCACACAACACTAGAACCAGGGGTCACTTCATGAAATTGATTGCCAGGAGGTCTAGGACCAACAAACAGAAGTACTTTTTCACACAACGCATGATCCACTTGTGGAACTCTCTGCCACAGGATGTGACAGCCAGCACGCCCTCAACTCCTGTCTGTGGCTTCCAGCGGCATCTGGTGGCCCACTGTGTGATACAGGAAGGTGGACTAGATGGGCCTTGGGCCTGATCCAGCAGGGCTGTTCTTATGTTCTTATGACATGTTCAGTTTTAGACATGTGGGGAGTGGGGGAATGCCTTCACTGGGGAATGCTACAGAGTGGGACTAGAGGGGCATAGTCCTCGATTGGACGGATAGATGGATATGCCCCCCTAATATGTGCATCCCTAGGCGACATACACAATTTACTTGACATATTTACTGTGTGAAGGAGGCACAGTGAGAATTACTTCCACATACTGGTGCCCCGGATTAGAGCCTTCATAAAGGGGGAGGGGTGTCACATGACCTTGGAGTGATCTTGTGACAACAGCCTCTCTGCACACAAGGGGGGGGGCGCTAGTGCACATTTGGAACCAGCGCACTGAACAGTACGAATGCCTTAGCACCATCAGGTCAAGGTAGCCTGGGAGAGCTGAGCACCTGCATCAGCTGAGTGGCAGGGAGAAGAAGTTGCGGCAGACCCCAACTCCCTGGTGAAAAAAGTGCCGCCTTGCAATTCAACAAGCCCTATGCCGCCGCCCACCGAGCAAGAAGGAGAAGAAGCCCAGGTGGTCCACCCAAAGAAACAACCGTTAGGAAGGCAGTAGCCCAGCAGAGGGTGGGAGCTCTTAGCACATTGGGCATGGAGCGTGACTGTGTGACCACCCGCCTGCTGGAGGGCACGAGTCTCAGGTGCGCTCAGAGCAAGGAGTTCCTGGCACAGTCAGGGGAGCAGCAGGCTTGGCCCTGGAGGCTGGGGGGCGGGGGGGAGCCACGGCTGAGAGAGCCAGAGAGAAAGGTGGGCGAGAGCTTCAAAGACAAGCCAGGCATTGTCCCAGCAGTGATGGCTCCTCTGCTGTCCCTCAGGGCAAGAAGGAGGGCACCCCTCCTCAGATGATGATGATGGCCCATCACCCAGTGCTACTTGTTCCGTGCACAGGGCCAGCGAGACAGGTGGAGCTGAGGGGTCTCAATGTGTGGATGAGACCGTGGGGCCGGCAGGAGGGGTTTCGATTTGTTAGGCACTGGGATACGTTTTGGGGCAAGCAAAGCCTGTACAAAAGGGACGGGCTCCACTTGAACCAAGACGGAACCAGACTCTTGGTGCTTAAAATCAAGAAGGTCGCAGACCAGCTTTTAAAATAACTCCTGCAGGATTACTGGCAGGAAATGGGTGGCATCCCCTAAGGTGTGAGGGTGCAAATGTTTTGGATAAACCAAAAGGGGACAGAGTAGAGCAGAAGGAAACACAGGGCAGCTGGTCAAAAGATGGTAAAGGAGATTGTTGGCACACACCAACACCAGGTAAGAGACTCAGCATATAGGAGGTGTCTATATACCAATGCCAGAAGCCTCTAAGTGAAGATGGGTGAGCTGGAGTGCTGGTTTAACAATTAAAACATAGACACAGTGGGTGTAACGGAAACCTGGTGGAACAGTGAGAACCAGTGGGACACGGTGATTCCGGGATATAAACTCTGACAGGGAGTGGTGAACTGGGGGTGGAGTATCACTATAAGTTAAAGGAGGGATAGATTCCAACAAGCTAGAACACCTAGGTGGACCAGAGTCCTCCACAGAACTATTATGGGTCACATTATGAGGACTGAAAGGAAATGTGTTACTAGGTATGTGCTACCACCCTCTGGATCAAAGTGCTGAGAGTGACCTGGAGTTGGAGAAACAGATCAGAGAGGCGTCAAAGAGAGACAGGGCAGTAATAATGGGTGACTTCAACTATCCACACATAGACTGGGTAAATTCACATTCAGGTAATGAAAGAGAGGCCAAATTACTAGACATGCTAAATGACTGTGTTTTAGAACAGTTAGTCACGGAATCAACCAGAGAGAAGGCAACCTTGGACTTAACCCTGAGTGGTGCCCAGGACCTGGTGTGAGATGTCGGAGTTGCAGAACCACTGGGGAACAGAGACCACAGTGTGGTCCAGTTCAGCTACTAGGGGGGTGGAGCATTGCCAAGGAAGTCCAACACAGATGCGTTGGACTTCAGGAGAGGAAACTTCTCAAAAATGAGGGGACTGGTTAAAAGGAAGTTGAAAGGGAAAGTCAGGAGGGTCAAATCACTCCAGAAAGCATGGAACTGATTGAAAACCACAATACTAGAAGCTCAGTTGGAAAGTACACAAAGAAGGAAAGATACCACCAGGTTCAGGACGACGCCAACATGGCTAACGTGAGTCCAAAGGAACTCAGATGTGAAATTTCTTATCTCCTAGCAAAAATATGCATCTTGTCCCTACAATCAGACTCTGTACCAGAGGATTAGAAAAAAGTAGCCAATGTCACTCCAGTTTTAAGAAAGGAATCCGGGGGGGATCCAGGAAATTACAGGCCTGTTAGCTTAACTTCTGTGCCAGGCAAATGGATGGAAAGCATACTTAAGGACAAAATTGTTAAACATGTAGAAGAACAGGCCTTGCTGAAGGAGAACCAGCATGGCTTCTGCAAGGGCAAGTCCTGCCTTACTAACCTTCTGGAGATCTTTGAGAGCGTCAACAGGCATGTGGACAAAGTGATCCGGTTGACATAGTTTACTTGGATTTCCAAAACGTTTTGACAAAGCTCCCCACCAAAGGCTCTTGAGCAGTGTTCCCTCTAAGGGGTGCACACGTGTACACACTCACATGTTTTCTGATGTCCGCTCAGTTCATTTTAGATCCCACTCGGGTTTAATCAGGAAGGCCCCACTCTGAGGCTATTCCCATAACCAGGTGAAATCAGGCTAGGGGAGCTAGCTGCGGCAACTGACAAGCAGACCTGCGACCAGGAGGCTCAAAAGCAGCCTCCCAGCTCAGGGGTTTCTCCAGCATGCCCTGCGCGCTTGCGCAGGGCATGCTGGAGCTTCCGGGGGGCCGCATGGCCCCCAATCCCCCAGCCCCTGCCAGCTCCGTAACGGAGCCGGCAGTTGTGTGGGTGGCCGATCTGGCTGCCCAGGGCGGCCGCCCTGCTCATGTGCGAGGAGAGTGGGCTAAGCCTACTCTCCCTGCTAACGCCCTAGAAGAGCCTCTCTGAATGCATGTGCACACACAACGCCTTGATATTGCTAACCCAAACAAAACTAATTTCACACAGAGGGGGGAAATTAGAGAGAACACTGCTCTTGAGTAAACCTAACAGTCATGGGATGAGTTTTCACAATGGACAAAAGTAAAAAGCGGGTTCTCCCAGATATCTGTACTGCAACCCGTACTCTTTAACCTGATCATAAATGATCTAGAAATTGGGGTAAGCAGCAAAGTGACCAAATTTGCAGATGACACTAAACTATTTAGGGTAGTGAAATCCAAAACAGATTGTGAGGAGCTCCAAAAGGATCTCTCCAGACTGGGGGAGTGGGTGACAAAATGGCAAATGTGGTTCAATGTTGGCAAGTGTCAAGGGATGCACATTGGGGCAAAAAAATCCCAACTTCACATATACGCTGATGGGTTCTGAGCTGTTGGTAAGATCTTGGGGTCATGGTGGACAGCTTGAATGTGTTTTTCAATGTGTGGCAGCTGTGAAAAAGGCCAATTCCATGCTAGGGATTCATTAGGAAGGGGACTGAAAATAAAACTACTACTGTCATAATGCCCTTATACAAATCTATGATGCGGCCAGATTTGGAGTACTGTGTTCAGTTTTGGTCACAGTATCTTAAGAAGGATATTGTAGAACTGGAAAAGGTGGAGAAGAGGGCAGCCCAGATGATCAGGGGCCTGGAGCACCTTCCTTAGGAGGCAAGGCTACAACACCTGGGGCTTTTTAGTTTAGAAAAAAGACGACTGCGGGGAGACATGATAGAGGTCTATATAATCATGCATTGGGTGGAGAAAGTGGAGAGAGAGAGATTCTTTTCCCTCTCATGCAACACTAGAACCAGGGGTCACACCATTAAATTGATTGCCAGGAGGTTTAGGACCAAAAGTACTTTTTCACACAATGCGTGATCCACTTGTGGAACTCCCTGCCATAGGATGTGGCGACGGCCAGCAACCTGGATGGCTTTAAGAGGGTTTGGATGACTTCATGGAGGAGGTCTATCAATGGCTACTGACAAAGAGACATGATTTGATTGATTGATTGATTGATTGAAGTGTCATCAAGTTGGTGTTGCCTCTTAGTGATCTCTCCATGATGATCAACTTTTCTCTTTCCTTTAACTTTCCCCAGCATTATGGACTTCTCAAGGGAGCTGGGTCTTCGCATCATGTGTTTGAAACCACATGGATAGACGTGATATAGGTGTATAAAATTCTGCATCGATTAGAGAGAGTTGACAGAGAATTTGTTCTCCCTCTCTCACATTTGAAAAAGGCTGGGAGATTTCGGAGCAACAAAAGGGAGTCCTTTTTCACACAGCACACAATTAATCTATGGAATTCTCTGCCAAGGGATGTGGTGGTGGCCTCTTGCTTGGATGCTTTAATAGGGGTGTAGACAAAGTCATGGAGGAGAGGTCTATCCATGGCTACTAGTCTGGTGGCCCCCTCCAGGCTAAGAGGCGCAGGAAGCCTCTGAATAGACCAGCTGCCGCAGGGGAGCCACAGCGGGGGGGCGGCATCCCTTCACCTCTTGCTTGTGGGCTTCCCAGCCGGCCTCTGGTGGGCCACAGGAGGCTGCCCTTCTGTAAGGGACACGTCAGCGTTGGAGGAGAGCCGGCGGGGGGGGGGGCGCTCCTGGCCCACGGCCGTCGCGTGTGTCTTGTGTCCCGGCCCCGCCATGCCCGGCTGGCTTCTGTCTCGGAGTGGGGGGAGCCAGAATCTTCCCCCCTCCAGGCCAAGGGCTGCCCCGGAGGGGCTGCGCTGCTGCCGCCGACGCCCTCCGTACCCCCGCGCAACAGCGGAGAGAGGCAGCCGCGGCGGGCGGAGCGATCGGAGGAGGCGGGACGGGCGACGCGTCCTCCGGTCCCTCCTCTCCCCGCCGCTGCAAGCAAGCAAGCCAGCCCAGCCCAGCCCAGCCCGCCTCCCCCCGCGCCCTGCTCTGAGTGAGCTCACTTCCTCCGCAGGGCTCGGCGAGCGCAACGCAACGCGGCGTGGCTGGGCTGCTCGGCTGGCCTGTCTGAGCCGAGCCTCGACGGAGCGGACACAGACGGGCAAGGGACAGGCAGGCTGCGGCCGGCGACGCACGCGCGCGCGCGCTTTCTCCTTCTCCCGTCCGCTCGGGCACTCTCCGCCTCCTCATGTCCGCCTCGGCCATCCCGGCCAGCTCGGGCGAGCTGCTGCGATGCGACCGCGCCCCCTTCCTGCTGGCAAGTGTCCGGCCCCGCCCGCCAGGCGCGCCCCCCGACCCGCCGGGCTCCCAGCAGCGCCCGACCTCCGGGCCGCGCACCGCTTTGTTTCCCGGGAGGAGGAGGAGGAGGAGGAGGAGGCCACGCGCCGTGCTGCTCCCCGAGGGTCGTCGCGGAGCGCCGGACGGGGCTGGCGGGGAGGGGGGGTTCGAGTGAGTCCCGCCTGGGGGAGGCTTCTCCGGCTTCTCCGCCAGCCGCGTTGCTGCTGCTGCCCCGGGGCCAACACACGTCGCGCGAGTCAGATCTTTCCGGGGAGCCCCGCCCCCCCCCGCTTGGGGCGGCTCCCGGCGCCTCGCAAGCCATTGGCGGCCCGGCCTGGCCTGACCCGCCGACTGGGAAGCTTCGCGGGGGGGGGGAGACCTGCACCTGGAGCGCCGCCGTGGGGCGTGGGGGGGACGCAGCCCCTGGCAGCCAGCTCCTCGGGCCGTGGGGCGCCGGGCTTGCAGCAGAAGCCACCAGCAGCCCCGTCGAGCTGCCTGGCGCAGAGCCTCCCTGGCTCCATTCTACGGACGCCTGCCCCCCCCGCCCCCCCGGGCAGTGCCCCTCGCGGACGGGCCTTGCCTCTGGGGTTAGTGCTTCGCAGCCAACAGCCAGGGCTCCCTGCCTGGCCTGGGCTAGGGTTGCCCGGGCTGGGCCCGGGAGCCTCTCCAGAGCAGCAGGCCCCCTGGGCAGCGCGCCCTTGCCCATGTGCAGAGGGCCTCCCCGCCGCTTGCTCACGCGCCTCCCGGTGTGCCCCACACAGGCGGCGGACCCGGAAGGCTCCACGGCAGAGGCGCTGGCGGCGGAGGAGCTGCTGGAGGAGGGTGGAGACGAGGCTCGCGCCTGGAGCCCCCCGGAGAAGTCCCTGCACGAGGCCCGGCTGAAGGCCAAGGCGAAGCGGCGGCTGCGGCGCACCTCCTCCCGCGACTCCACCCGGGAATCGCTCTCGGAAGGCGGGGAGCCCAGCCCGGACCCCAGCAGCCCCCCCAAGGGCAAAAGCCATGACCGCAGGTCCCGCATGGGCAGGGGCCGCGGCCTGCCCAAGAAAGGTACCCCCCGCTGCTGCTGCTGCTGCCCCCAGCCCGTCGCCCCACTCCCACAGGCGCCCCCCCCCCGCCAGCTCCTGGGTAGCAGCCGCTCCTGCCTTCAGTTCCGCGGGGGGGGGGGTGGCTTTCTTGGCTGCAGGCCCTGTGCGGTCATTGGGCTCCTGACAGGGGCCCCCTCTCTCCCCAGGTGGCGCAGGGGGCAAAGGCGTGTGGGGCGCACCGGGCGTGGTCTACAGCTACCAGGAGCCCGACGCTCGGGACCCCAACTACGACGAGGCAGCTCAGGTACAGGGGTCAGGACTGCGAGCCCCCCCCCCCCCCGGGTCCCCCTCCCGCTCCCTGAGTCTCTAGGGCACTGGCTCTCTGGCAGGTTCCTGTCTCCAAAGAGAGAACCGCAAATGCCCCCCTTTTCCGGAGGTGAAGCTGCTGCTGCTCTCCTGGATGGCTCCCAGCCGCCCTGCAGGGTCACTCAGCTCTCACGGAGGAGGAGAGGAGAGGAGAGGAGAGCTGGTCTGGTGGCAGCCAGCAGGGCTGGTCCCCTGAGCTAAGCAGGGTCTGCCCTGGTTGCACATGAATGGGAAACCAGAAGTGTGAGCCCTGGGAGAGATTCCCCTTCTGGGGATAAAGGGGCTGCTCTGGGAAGAGCAGAAGGTTCCCAGTTCCCTCCCTGGCAGCAGCATCTCCAAGAGAGGGCTGAGAGAGACTCCTGCCTGGGAGAAGCCGCTGCCAGTCTGTGTAGACAATCCTGAGCTGGATGGACCAAGGGCCGGACTCAGTAGATGGCAGCTTCCTAGGTTCCTATGATGATCTCTGAATGCAGACTGGGAAGCTGTTGATGTGCCTGGCTGCAGGTTCCGTCGGCCCCTCCCCACAAGTGGCTGCACAGGACGGGGGTGGGAGTGGGGGGCAGCTGAGGATGGGGAAAGGCCCTCTCCGCCAGTGAGTGGTGATGCAACAAGTGCTGACTGCCCTGTCACCGTAACGCCACCCAGGAGGATGGGGTGCTGAGGCCCTGTTGCCAGATGAGGCAAATGTGTTCCCTAGTTTCACAAGTTATGCCAGTCATGCAGGTTTATTTGATGATTTATAAATCACTTTTCCCACTGAGGTGCTCAAAGCAATGTACAGCAAGACATGAAAACAGCAACAAAAACAAAGTATTGTTTACACATAAATAAAGTCAATCCAAAAAATGCAACCGAGATCACAGCAGCAGCAGTAGCAGCAACCAGCTGCACAGTGGTCAGCAGCAGACAAATGCATGCATGCATGCAAATGCTTCGGAAAGGTCTTCCCAGGTGGGCGGAGGAGGCGTCTCCCCAGCGCAGCTCAGGGCTGGGGAGGGAGGGAGGGAGGGGGAGGAGAGCCGGGGCTGCCTGTTCCCCCCCCCCCCACTCTGCAGAGCCCTCAGCTGGGTTCCCTGCAGGAGAGGCTCCCCAAACTGGCCCTGAGCCCTGCCTCCTACCCAGCCGCTCCTTGACACCCTCCCCAAATGTGGAGAAGAAGCGGGGGGGGGCATGGGCCCCGGCCACATTTCCTGCGAGGGGGGGACATGGCTCTGTGCCTGCCGAGCCCACAATGCACAATGGCCGCAATCCACGTCCGCCCTTGGAGGGGCCTCCTGCTGGCTGCCCCCCCCCCCCCGGCCAGCCTCTGTTCTGGCTCTGCAGGCTGCAAGCCCCCCCCCCCGTGTGGGCGCTCTTGGGGCAAGGTGGGCCCAGGCAGGGAGGGGGCGTGGCAGGGACTTGCTGCCGCCTGCTTGAGGGCCCTCCCTGCCCCCTGGACTCTCCTTAGGGGGACACCATTTACGCCACGGTGGTGCCTGAACTGGAGGAAGAGGAGCTTGAGAAGAACGTGCAGCCCATGGTGCTGGAGTACTTTGAGCATGGAGACACCCTAGAGGTGGTGGTGAGTGGAGGGCTCTGCGGGGTGGGGTGGGGGTGTCTCCAGTGAGCCAGAGGCAGGCAAGATGCCGCTCTCTGCGGGGAGGGAGGGAGGGAGGGAGGGAGGGAGGGAAGAAAGACCCAAACATGCTCAGGAGCCCACCTGAGCAGGAACCTTTTCAGGGGAGCCAGAAGAGGGGTCTCGGGCCAGGGCCCCCTGCCTGGTGTGCTGGAGGGCCCGATTCCTGCTCTGGAAGCCGCTGCAGGAGGTGCTGGGAAGGACCAGGTCTGGAGAAAGCTGAAGCCCTGGAGGAGGCAGCTTGGAGGACCCCAGCATGCCAGGGGGGCGGGGGTGGGGGCCTGGAGGCCCTCCTGCCCAGCCCCTGCTTGGAGGTCTCCAGCCTGGGAGGACGTGCCCCACGGCACGGCCTGGGCTCCGTTGCCAAGCCATGTGTCCCCTTGAGACATTTCTCCTCGTGTTCCCCTGAAGTCCGCCCTCCTGCTGCTGCTGAGCCCCTTGGATCTAGGCCTGCCCTCCAGGGCAGCAGAGCAAGCCCTCTCCGGTGTGAGAGCCCTTCGGGGAGTGGAAGGGGACTGCCAGCGTGTGTGTGTGTGTCCCCCCACCGCCCCGGGGCCTCAGCCTTGTTTTCTGCTGGCGAATCTCTCCACTTCCTTCAGCCTTTCCAGACATTGCTGGTTAGGGTTCAGTTTGCCGTCCACTGGGACCCCAAGGCCCTTTCCGCACGTCCTCCTGCCGGGGGGGGGGCGTCCCCCACCCTGGGGCTGTTTTGCTCCTTGCTGCTGCTGCTGCAGAGCTCTGCCGGAATCCACTTGGTTGGTTTGAGCCCAGTTCTGTCCGGCCAAGCCTTTAAAAAGGGGAGGGGTCTTCCTGAGAGCTTGCCCGGAGCCTCCGTGCCGGAGGCTGCCGCCCACACTGGAAATGCCCGTCTCTTCAGACAGACCTTGGCCTCCAGGACGGATGGGCTCCTGGGCCAAGGCCGGGGGGGGGGGCGCCTCACCCTTCTGAACATGGCGGGGGGGGGAGTCTTTCCCGTTACAGCGTCTGTCTGCAGAGGCAACCAGGCGGCAGGCGAGGGAGGCTTCTGAGCCAGCAGCAGGGGGTGCTTCCGGGCGTGCTCCGGAGAGCATGCTGCCTCCCCCCCCCCAGCGCTTTTGAAGAGGGCTGAATTGCATGCCTGTCTTGCGCATGCCTGGCTGAGGCCGCAGGCTGCAGCTGGGGGTCGGAGCGGCAGGAGGAGGCCCGTTCCCTGGCCGGGCCTCCTTTGGCTTGGGGCAGCTGCTCAGGCCTGCCGTTCTCCAAGGGGAGGAGCCCCACCAGCAGCTGCGGCCCTTGGCAAGAGCCAGATCCCCCCACCCCCTGCCCTTTGCAGACCTGTCTGGCCTGGCTCTGGGCGGTGGGCATGTCGGGGGTGCCAGGGACCCCTCCCCACCACCAGCCTCTGGCGAGGAGGTGAGTCCTCTAGCTCCCTCCTTCTGCTCATCCCCTTTTCCTGGCTGAGCTGGCCTGCCGCGCCCCCCCCCCCCCGCCTACTCCACTGTGGTTTACATTTAGATTGAACTCCTTGAGGCACAGACTTGCTCTGCTTCTCAAGTTCTGAATGTACAGGTGGCAATGGTGATAAGACCCAGATCAACTAACAGCAAATTTACTGGATTGATACAAGACGGCTTGTTGAGAAGCAGTCCTTTCTTCAGCTTCTCCTTGGAGCTCGGGCCCCAGCAGAATGCAAAGAATAAGTGGCAGAAGGAAGGTGCCGTTTAGGAAAGGGAGCCCACTAGCCCCCCACCCCCAGGCCCCTCGCCTCCAGCCGGGAGGGCCGAGCAGGGGCCTGGTGGTGCCTGCGTCAGTCGGGAAGCCGAGAGTGGCTGGGGCTGGCCGCTGCCTCCTGACAGGTGGGCTTTGGGCCTGGCCTTGGCAGGAACTGCTCCGGGAGCTGAACCTGGGAGGGCACAAAGCCACCGTCCCCTCGCTGGCCGTGGCCCTGGCCCTGGAGGGCAAGGCCAGCCACCGGGAGCTGACGTCCCGCCTCCTGTCGGACCTGGTGGGGAGAGTGCTGAGCTCCGAAGACATCGCCACCGCTTTTGATGGGATGCTGCGTGACCTGCCGGACCTCATCCTGGACACGCCGGAAGCACCCCAGGTAAGGGCGGGTGGGGGGAGCACGGTGTGGGGCGTGTGCCCTCTGGGCCCTGACTCCGTCCGTCTGTCTGTGCAGATGCTGGGCCAGTTCATCGCCCGGGCTGTGGCTGACCATGCGCTGCCGCTGGACTTCCTGGAGCGCTACAAGGGCCGTGTCGACTGTGAGCATGCGCGGTGAGAGAGCCGGCCTCCTGCCCTGCCCGCTGCGCAAGGGCTGTGGCCCAGACTTGCCAGGGCTGGGCGGGTGGGCGGGAGACCCCGCCGGCCTCCTGCCTGGCCCCACGTCTGCTTCCCTGACCGCCCTCCCTCCTCTGCAGGGCCGCCCTTGACCGGGCTGCTGTCCTGCTGCGCATCAAGCGCGATGTCAACCACCTGGACAACGTGTGGGGTGTGGGCGGCGGCCAGAGGCCGGTCAAGCATCTCATCAAGGAGGTGAAGGGCTGCAGGGCTGCAGGGCTCCTGCTCTCTCTGGCGGGTGGGGGCTGCGTGGTTGTCTCTGCCCCAGCAGGGGGGGGGGGGTTCAGGGCCTAACTGGAGGCAGGCCTCCTCAGAGCTTGGCTGGGAAACAGCTTCACATTGCCAGGGCTCAGCGGGGGGGGGGGGAGGATGAGGGTTATATCTGAGCATGTGCAGAGTGCTACCCGGGGCGAGTTAGGGGCGCATCATGCCATTGTGCTGTTTGTGTGCCATAGGTCAGAGTCTGGGCAGTGCCAGGAAGCCCCACGGGGGATGCCCCGGGAGTCCCACAAGAAGAGCGGTGACTGGAAATGGGGGCCCCTGGGCAGGCGGGAGCCCGGGGTCTCCTCTTTCGGGGGCCGAGGGGCTGAGTGGCTCCGGAGCCAGTGAGGCTGGCCACCTTTGCTGGGCCAACTAGGCCTGCAGGCCACGGGGCTCCTGGGACGGCCCGCCTGCCTGGCCCCGCCTGTGCTGCTGGTGATGTGTGGCTTAGTGGGGCAGGGCTCCCTTGTGGGGTGGGCCCAGTGTGTATTCTGCACCTGCTCAGGTGGCCAAAGGGCAGTTTGCAGGGAATGGGCAAGTCCCGCTAGATGCCAGGCCTGCACTGAAGGGGGTCTTATTCAGGGGACAAGACCGAGAAGCTGCATTGGGAGCTGGGCAGAGTGGCTGCACCGGGCCCCCCCTCTATGCTGTGCCCCCCGGGGGGTGTCCAGCTCCACTCCTCTCTCTCCCCCTCTGCCCTCCGGCCTCCAGATGAACCTTCTGCTCCGCGAATACCTGCTTTCCGGGGAGGTGTCTGAGGCTGAGCACTGCCTGCGCCAGCTAGAAGTGCCCCACTTCCACCACGAGCTTGTCTATGAGGTAGAGGCGGGGGGGGGGGGGAGAAGCCACAAGCCAGGCAGCGGGGGGGGGGGCACGTGGCGGCCCCCTCGGCAGGGGCGGGGGCTGCGCGATGCTCCAGTGGTGCTCCCTGCGGTGTGGCATCTCGCTGGGTGCCTGCCAGGCTCCTTCCGCGCTGCCCTCTCTCTTGCTTCCTTCCCTCCCCACACCAGGCCCTGGTGATGGTGCTGGAGTCCTCCGGTGAGACGGCCGTGGCCATGATGGTGACGCTGCTGAAGGTGCTGTGGGAGACGGGGCTGGTGACCCTGGACCAGATGAACCGGGTGAGCGGGCGCTGGGCTGCCTGCCGAGCTCCGTCTGGGCACGGGGCCCCTTTCCGGACGGAGGAGGAGCTGGGCTGTGGGCGGAGGGGGCCGCCTCGCCTTGACCTGGGCCCCTGCCCCTGCCCCTGCCTCTGCCTCTGCCCCAGGGCTTCCAGCGGGTGTACGGTGAGCTTGCAGACCTCAGCCTGGACGTGCCTCTGGCTCACAGCATCCTGGAGCAGCTGGTGGATCTCTGCTTTGCCGAAGGCGTCATCACCAAGCAGCTGAGAGACACGTGCCCTGCCCGGTACGCCCCGGCTGTGCCGCCCCTTGAGGCAGGCCCCGTGGGGGGGGGGCTGCGCTGGCATTGAGGGCCCCCCGCCTGGCTGCTTTCCCCAGTGCTGGCCTGCTCCCCTCAAAATGTCCTGCAGGCCTCTCCGCAGCCATCTCAGCGTGGCCTTTTTTCGGTACAAGTGCCTTTCCGTGAGTCCAAGAAGGTCCTTCGGTCTCCTCCGTTCCCACCTTCTTTAGATAGCTGTACTCATGGGAGGGGGGAGCCTGCCAACATGGGGGAGGTGGGCTGCCAGTTAGAATGGGAGAGGCAAGTGGGGGGGGCTGTGGGAGTGTGGTGGCTCTGCCCTGACCCCACCCCACCCCGTCCCTCTCTCTCCTCAGGGGCCGGAAACGCTTCGTCAGCGAGGGAGATGGTGGCCAAGTCAAGCCGTAGCGGGTCGCTTTCCGCCCAGCCCTCTGCTCGGCCCCCCCCCGCCATGCCTCCAGCCCAGCTCGGCCTGTGGACCTCCACGGAGAGGCTGGGAGACCCTTGTTGAACACCCCCAGCCGGGCATCCACGCAGCGGGCTGGACGATCGCGGAAGAGAGCAGGCTCCATCCCCTGCTGGGCTTGGGCTGGCCTTCCTGCAGGGAGCCCCCCTCTGGGACTTGCCCAGTCCTGCTTACTCCCCCACCCCCCACAATCTCAGGAAGCCAAGAGGACTTGCACCCCAGACCCACAGGGAGTGGAGGAGAGGTAGGCTGGGCCCCAGAGGCCACCCCCTTCTTCAAAGGCCCAGCCCCCTTGCTGTGGGCAAAACCACCAGACACACACACACACACACACACACACACACACACACACACCCGCTGATCACCTCTCTTGGGTCTCGGGATTATTTTAGAGAGACTTTGGATGTCCCTCCCCCCAGTAGCCAAGAGGGTCAACGGTCTAGTGGGCGGAGGGGGGGGCAATTGAGCAGGCCTGCCTCTGCCCCCTCCCCACTGCTGCCCCCCACCCCATCTTGCCTCTGTTGTGCCTGGCAAGGTCTGGCTGTAGGTGGTGGGGAGGGATTATGGGGCTGGGTGGGGCTGGAGAGGGGTTGAGGCAGAAGCCCACCCTTGTTCTGCAAAGGGGAGGCTGGAGTGTCTCCGGGCAGGGGGGAGCCAGCCTGCTGGGCAGATCTCACTGGTTGGAGCTGGGGAGGAGGAGGAGGAGAGGCTCCCCGATGTCCTTGGAGGTACAGGTGGTGGGGATGGGTGACGAGTGGGAAAACCCCCAATAAAAGTTGTATTCGAAGGAGGTGGCTGCCTCGTCCCTGTGTGGGCTTTTCTGGGAAGGGAGGAGCGGTTGTGGCCGTGGGAGCATGAAATCTTGTCTCCGTTTCTGCGTTGCCGCCCAGAGCAGTGCTGTCCCACACGCTGGGGGGCAAAGCAGCAGCCCTGCCCCCCCTCGCCAGCAAGTGCCTGGCAGTGGAGTGTGCTTCTTCCGAGGGGGCTTGCTGCCCAGCGTCTTTCATGGATGGGCTCCCAACACATGCAAAGCAGAGTCTATAACTGCCTCCAGCGCACGCGCCCCCCCCCCATTGGGTTGGAGAGTGGGGCTCAAGCAGTCAGTGCAGCGGGGGGGGGGCTCAAGGAGCTCTGCAAATGGGGGCCTCCCAGGGTGCCCTTGAGAAGCCACGTACCCTCGGGGGGCCGCTTCTGTGAGTGGCTGGGGTGGCCGGCTTGGGCTCTGTGGGTTTGGTGTCTGGGCAGGGGCCTTTGGCTCTGGTGCATGCGCACCCCCCTGTGGGAGAGTGGGGCAGGGCTCGGGTCAGAAAGAGTCCCCTCCTGCCACAGAGGGGCCCCAGCCCACCCAGGAGCTTGAATGAGACCCAGCCTGCGGCTGACCCATCAGCAGCTGGTGCTGCCATGTGGTGGCCTGAGGAAGGGCCCGTCTGCAGGCCAGGCTGGGCCCGGGAGGGAGGAGCAGGCCGCTCCAGGAAGCGGAGGCCTGGGGCCTCCCTGGGCGAGGAGACTCTGCTTTTATAGGGGCCGGGGACAGTCAGATCCTCCCCTCAGATGGAGACTAGGAGAGAGCCTCATCGACCGGGAGATGCTTGGGGGGAGCTCTGGACTTTGAGCATGGGGCGTGCATGTGGAGGGCATGCTGACCGAGAGGCCTTTTCTCGGAATGACGGGTCTGTGCTGTTCTCATCGACCGGTTGACCAAGAAGCTTTTGAAACACTGATCAAGATCCTGCACCAAACTGGGCCTGAGTTTTGCCATAATCGTGCTAATCAATGCATGTCTATATTGCAGCCTGGGCTGGCAAGGTTTATGTAACACTGAGAGATTAGAGAGGATTGTCAGTAAGGATCAAGAAGGTTGTTTCGCACCTTGTGGTTTTCCTTACTCTCAACTCCCACCCCACCCCGATCTCTCATCTTTGGCGCTGCAAGAATTGCTATCCTCCGAGACAAACTCCAGAGATAGCAAAATTCATGATGTATTAAAAAAATTAAAGATTGTGCCATCCAGTCGGTGTGGCCTCCTGGCAGTCACAGAGCGATGTGGCTTTCTTGGTAGAATGCAGGAGGGGTTTGCCATTGCCTCCTCCCGCGCAGTGTGAGGTGATGCTTTCGCCATTGTCACTGAAGTCAGCATCTGCCTCCAGCACCTTCCTCTCTCGCTGCTGTCTGAAGCTGGCAGAAGTGCTACTTTTTGCATTGGTAAGACTGGTAAAGTTCTGTGTGAAAGGCGTTTCCAAAGCGAGGGGCAGGAGCACTTTTTCACTAAAAACAGCATGAGCGAAATGGCAAAAGGAGAGAGAGAGAGATTGTTGGAGGGAAATGAGGAGGCCTTTTGGCTTTGACTTCTGACTTGGCTGGGCACTGTGGAGTGTGGGTCCAAAAGGAGGCACCGGTGAGCCAGGCCTTATCCAAAGCACAGAGTCTGTCTGGGAGCTCTGCTGAAGAGCAGAGTAGAGATTCTTCTCTGGAACGGGATCCTGCCTTTTCCTGGGACCAACACTCTCAATAAGCTCCGAGACCTTCCAACACCTGAAGCTAGTTTCCCACAAGAGCAGCCTTGGGTCCAGTCTGAAGCCTGGTGCTAGGAACTTTTCCGGAAAAACCTCTGCTCCGTTCCCTCCTCGAATCCAAATCTCTCTACCTCTCCCCACCTTTCTCCCAACTTCTTCCTTTTTTCTTTTCCTACAAAGTTAAGGTGTTCTTTGTAGTGTTTATGGATGAGTTATTACTCATCATTAAGGCAACACACACCACCTGGCAGCTGTTATTTCTCTGTAAAAGCTCTACTACTGAGCCCCTGGTGGCGCAGTGGTAAAAAAACTGCCGCCCTGTAACCAGAAGGTTACAAGTTCGATCCTGACCAGGGGCTCAAGGTTGACTCAGCCTTCCATCCTTCCGATGTCGGTAAAATGAGTACCCAGAATGTTGGGGGCAATATGCTAAAATCATTGTAAACCGCTTAGAGAGCTCTGGCTATAGAGCGGTATATAAATGTAAGTGCTAGTGCTATTGCTACTAGTTAAGGAAACATTCCCAAGACAGTGGGCAGCCCTCCCGCAGGATCTCCCCCCACCTGGCGGGGGGCTCCAGGGACAGCTGGCCTTGTCCTGGGCAGTGGGGTCTGTCTTTCTCATGTCTCTGCCATGAATTGCTGTATCTCGCTAGAGGACCCGAGAGTTCCCAGGGGGTCGTGTGCAGTTCCTTGGGCTCTGAGGTGCTCTTCTAGAGCATATGCAGAGAACAAAGTGGCTGAGAAGAACCAGCATCCGAGAGGTCCTTCGTCTCAGAACAATGTATGGACTCAGAGCTGAAGACCTTGGAATCGGACCGATCCCTGGAACGAGGATCTAAACTGACGGCACCGGGCCTGGGCAGTCGGTCTCTGCTCGAGAAAGAGAGAGAGAGCTCAGAGCAACCCTTGGAATGTGGGTCAAGTATCCAGCCCTTTGGGGTGGTTGACAGTCGCCCTGAGATGGCCAGAGAGATGAGATCAGCTGCACGAGACTGTCCGCGGCAGGCACATGACCGACACTTGGAGGCATTTTGCATAAGCATAACTCAGGGGGAGAAAGGGGGTCTCCGGAGTCCAGGCTATCCCTGCGGCCCAGCCCTTCCCCCTGGCAAGGCCGAGGGACCTGCAAAGCTCGCTCCCTTGAGGGGGGGGGGGCTGGCTCAGCTGCCTCCCTTCGTGACCCAGGGCAGGGGACAGCAGCGGCAGCCCCCAGGCTACCCCTTCAGGACTACGTTCCCCAGCATGCATCGAGTGTGGGAGGCAACACTTCAGAGCCGGAAGTCTCGGCCGCCGCTGCGGCCATGAGGCATGCTGGGAAGTGTAGTTCCGGCAGGGGGCGGGGCGTAGGGGGCAGTGTGGCGGCGGCCCGGAAGGCTGGAGGGACACGTCAGGGTAGGCTGCGGCCGCCGGGGGAGCTCCGCGCCGAGGGCCCCCCCGGTCGCTCTGGGCTGGGAGTGGGCCGCCCTCCCCCAGGACCTGCCCCCACCCGGCCTTGCCCTGGGCCTGGCTGGTCTCCCGGCGGCGGCGGCGGCGGCTGCTGCCGCTGCCTTCCCACCCCTGGTGGCGGCGGGGGAGTCGGGGCTCAGCTGGCAGCAGCCGGGCGGGGGAGCTGGAGAGGGCCGCCCGGCTTGCAGGCCTGCACGTGGGGGCTGGTGCCCGCCAGGCTCTCTGCAGCTGCCCCCCCCCCCAGCAGGCGGCCCTCGGGCTCCCAAGCCGGGGTGGGCTCTGGGGCCTAACGCGTGTCCTTGGCTGCAGGTGTGCGCAGGATGGCCCGGGAGCGCAGGCGGAAAGCTCCCGAAGGGGGCCGGCCTCAGGACAGGGGGCCCCGGGCTCCAGGGAAGAGGGAGCGGCCCGGGGCCAGGCTGGGGCTGGGGCAGGTGTGTGCGCTCCTGGCGCTGGCCTCCGGCACGCTGGGCTGCGCGGCCTTTGCCTACAGCCTCTACGCCCGCTGGTGGCTGAAGAGCCGGGTGGTCACGCTGCACCCGGCGCCCCGCATCCTGGAGCCCAACAGCAGCAGCCCTGCCACCGCCCCCCACCTCTTCTGGGGCTCCTACCGCCCCCAGGTCTACCTCGGGATGAAGACGCGCAGCCCCCAGTCGCTGGTCACAGGTGATGCTCAGCGCACGGCCCCTCCCCTTGCCGTGGTCCCCGGGCTCTGCCTGGCCCTTCACCCCCCAGCATCCCTCCTGGGGCGGGACACGTGGGGCACTGCCCTCCGCTCCGTTGTCCCCGCTGCCACCCAGCAACAGCTGCCTCTGCTCCCTCGCTGGTCCTCCAGCAGCAGCCACTGAGGGACGGTACAGAAGACGAGGGCCCAGAGGTCACCCACACCCTGTGCAAAGGCCAGACCCCCCAGCCCAGAGGGCAATGTGCCTGCAGGTGTTTGCAGAGGGCGTTGGGCAAAACGGTCTCCCTCACTCGAGACTAGGGTTGCCAACATTTCATTGCCAGAATGAGGGACACAAGTGGGAGGGGGGCTGGCTGGGAGGAGCATGTGGTGGTAATCAAGCGCCTGAGCATCACTGACATAGATGCAATTGGACTCTCTGCTCTTGACCAGGGGTTCTCAACGTTGGGGCTCCAGATATTATTGGACTTCAACTCCCATAATCCCCTGCCCCAGTGGCCTTTGGTTGGGAATTATGGGAGTTGAAGTCCGATTACATCTGGGGACCCACACGTTGAGAATCCCTGCTCTTGACTGAGTGGGAGAGCCAGGCTGTCCCTACAGGGACCAACATTTCATCCCTGCGTAATGAGGGACAGTTGGCAACCCTGCAAGAGACTCCCACTGAGTCTCCCCAAAGGCCTTTTGCAGGGCAGCTGGCCCTCCCCCAGTTCACAGAACCTGAAGTGGGGAGGGTGGATCGGGCTCCAAAGCCACCTGCGGGGGGGGGCCTTCTGGACGCCTGCCAGTCCCAACAGAGGCACCAGAAGGAAGACTCACAAGGGGTCCTCCCCGCCCTTGGGTATCCTGGCTCGGCGGGTGGGGCCACCGCGAGAGGGCCCTGCTGTGCTTGTGCAGCCGCTCTGGGTTCCGCTCTTTTCTCGATTCGCTTGGGGAGGGTTTGCCTGGAGGTGAAATATGCCCAAGCCAACCCCTGACAGGCTCTCCGGGTAGGGCTGGGTCAAAGTCCTTGCTGTTGTCCGGCAGAAGGAATGGTGGCGGAGGAGAGCTGCAAGAGGCCTCCCTCCCTCGGGATAAAGCAGCTTCCTAGGAGGAACCTGCTCCGCCCCAGGAGCTGTTTCATCCGGCAATTTATAGAGTTAATCAACCATCCAATATCTTTAGTCCAAGCCCTGAACTTCTGAAACAGTTCCCAAGTACAGCTGTGGGGGACAAAGAACCACACTCACTTCAAGCTGCCTTACACAGAGTTGGACCCCTGGGCTGCCTCTAACCCAGCGTGTCTGCTCTGACTGGCAGCAACTCTCCAAGGCTGCTGCCGGGCAGGAGTCTTCCCCGGCCCTTCCTGGAGTTGCTGCCCAGGACTCAGCCAGGGCCTTCTGCTCGCCACGCAGGGGCTCTGCAGCTGCACCCTGTCCCCCCCCCCCCGGCATAGGCTCCTGTCCCGTTAGTAGGCAGCATTTCTGGCAGCCCCGGAGGCAGCAGGTGCCCTTCAGAGCGTGCCCTCTGGTTTCCCTGGCCACGCCCCCCCCCACCCACCGCCTTGGCCTCAGACTTGGAGGAAAGGGGTTCCACGTCTGCCCACCCATCCAGAATGGCTGCCAGGAGAGGGAGGGCAGGTCTCTTCCTCAGCCCCTGCCCGGCCGGCCAGGGCCCCCTCGGGCTGCAGGGGCAGGAGAGGGCCAGAGAAGGGACCCAGGAAGGCCCGCGGCTGGTGCTGGCGGGAGGGCTGGCCCTGCTCCGTCCGGCCCCCTCTGCAGGCAGCAGCTGCCAGCCGTGCTGCCCTCTCTCCTGCAGGCCTGATGTGGATGCACCAGCTGGAAGGGGACATCCGGCTGCGCCACACGTGCGAGCAGAGCGACGGCCTCCCCCGCTACGGCTGGCTGCTTCACGACGGGGTCCACTTTGGGGTGCAGGAGATCCGCGACGTGGGCCTCAGCCTGCAGACGGAGTTTGTGAAGCGGCCCGGCGGCCGGCACGGTGGAGACTGGAGCTGGAGGGTCACCGCGAGGCCCGAGGTGGGTGGCCGAGGGCAGCGGAGGCGCTGCGGATCCCCGTGTCTGCTCCGTCTCGGTCTCCCTCCGCTCGAGGCTGCGCCGTCCGTCTCGGAGGGGATTCCTTGCTGGGAGTGCCCCCCCCCCCCCGAATGCCAGCGCCCTCTCACTGGGCAGCCTGGGGCCAGGCCCCCTCCCTGGGGCAGGTCCTCGTCCTGCACCTCCTGCCTCCCTGCAACGCCAGAGCGCCTGCCAGGGGCCACGGAGCAGATGCGCTCAGCCTTCCTCCGGGACCTCCGGTGAGAGCCAGACGTGGAGGCGGCTCCATGGCCCCAGGAGGCCCCTCCCGAAGGCCCAGGCGCAGGGGAGGCCCTTGGGAGGCCCTTTGGCTGTGGGGGGCAGGCCAGCAAGCGACGCCGCTCTCCTGTGTGCAGGGGGCCCCGGTGCCTTTCGTCTCCCTCCTGTTCTATGTGGCCACGGATGGCCAGGGGGCCCTGCAGCCTCGGGTGGAGGAGAAGAGCCGCTTGGCCTCTCTGGCAGGCACCACGGAGGAGCTGGGTCACTTCACCATCACCTTCCAGCGGCCCACCACTGAGACTGGCACAGCTCCGCTCTATGCCAGGTAACGTCTTGCCGTGCTCTCCGCAGGGCGGATGCTCGGGGGGGGGGGGCGGGCAGGGCGCGTCTCTCATGCCGTGTGTGTGTGTGTGTGTGTGTCTCCCTCTCTCCAGTTACAACTACCTGCAGGCTACAGCCGAGGGGCTGCACCGCCTGAGCGAAGTGGTGAAAGCCAGCCTGAGCCCGCGGTTTGTCTATGCCCCGCCAGGGGGCCCCAAGCGCCGCTACTTTGGGGTGGACGCCCAGCGAGGGGGGCCCGGAGAGAGGGAGCCCCCCCGCAGCCAGCTCCTGGTGCACCAGGTGACCGTGGCGCTGCCCTGCCGCCTGGAGGTGGCCTTTGAGTCGGGCAGCGTCGGGCAGCGCCCTGCGGGGCGGCTGCTGGGGGAGGCCCTGACCCGGGAGCTGGGCAGCCACACCGCTGCCTTTCAGCAGCGCTTCGAGGAGACCTTTGGGCTGTCCCGCAAGGGCTACTCGGAGCAGGAGCAGCACTTTGCCCGAGCCCTCCTCAGCAACATGCTGGGCGGCCTGGGCTACTTCCACGGGCGCTCGCTGGTGCAGTCTCCCCACACGGAGCTGCCGCAGCCCTACCCGGAGGGCCCCCTCTTCACCGCCGTCCCTTCCCGCTCCTTCTTCCCCCGCGGCTTCCTGTGGGACGAAGGCTTCCACCAGCTCCTGCTGGGCCGTTGGGACCCAGCCCTGGGCCGGGAGGTGCTGGCCCACTGGCTCGACCTCATGAACGCCGACGGCTGGATCCCGCGGGAGCAGATCCTGGACGACGAGGCCCGCAGCAAGGTGCCCCCCGCCTTTGTGGTGCAGCACAGCAGTGCCGGCAACCCCCCCACCCTCTTCCTGGCCCTCCGCCAGCTGCTGGCCCAGGGCGCAGCCCAGACCGACTACCTGCGGCGCCTCTTCCCTCGCTTGCAGAGCTGGTACGCCTGGTACAACCGCACGCAGGCTGGGCCGCTGCCCTCCACCTTCCGCTGGCGCGGGCGGGACCAGGACACCCAGCTCTTCCTCAACCCCAAGACCCTCACCTCCGGGCTGGACGACTACCCCCGCGCCTCCCACCCCTCCCCGGACGAGCGCCACCTGGACCTGCGCTGCTGGATGGCGGTGGCCTCCGCCGTCATGGCTGAGGTGGCCACGCGCCTGGGGGAGCCCGCGGGGGACTACCGGCACATGGCCGAGGTGCTGAGCAACAACCAGCTGCTGGACCAGCTCCACTGGGCGGAGGCGCTGGGCACCTTTGCCGATTACGGCAACCACACTCTGGCCGTGGCGCTGGAGCGTGAGCGGCCCCGCCCCCCTCCCCCGGGCCAGCCCCTCCCCACCCCACGCCTGCTGCGGGTGGTCCGCAAACCTCCCAGGCTGCAGTTTGTGGGGGGCGCCCTGGGCTACGTGAGCCTTTTCCCACTGCTGTTGCAGCTGCTGCGCCCGGATTCGCCCCGGCTGGGCTCCCTCCTGGCAGACATACGCAGCGAGAAGCTGTGGACGCCCTTTGGCTTGCGCTCTCTGTCGCGCACCAGCCCCTTCTACCTCCAGCACAACACGGAGCACGATGCCCCCTACTGGCGGGGGCCCATCTGGATCAACATCAACTACCTGGCCGTGCGGGCGCTGCACCACTACAGCCGCCTGGAGGGGCCCTACCGCCAGCAAGCGGCCGCCCTGTACCAGGAGCTGCGAGCCAACCTCATCGGCAACGTCTTCCGGCAGTATGTGGAGAGTGGCTACAGCTGGGAGCAGTATCACGACGGCACGGGCAGGGGCCAGGGCTGCCACCCATTCACAGGCTGGTCTGCCTTGGTGGTGCTCATGATGGCCGAGGAATATTAGCCACCGAGGGGCTGGTGGCAAGACCCTTGCCTCAGCTGGCCAGCCCCGTTGGGCACACTGCCCCTCTGGGCTCCGTGCAGGGCCTTGCCTTCCCCGCCACCGAACCCCAGGGCATTTTTCTTTATTTTTTTAATGAAATAAAGCTGTGAAGCTAGAAGTTCTCTTGTCCTCTTCCGCAGGGAGCAGGAGCTAGGGGAGGGTTGAGGATTGAGTCTGCAAAGGGAAATCTTGCCTGACCAACTTTTTGGAGTTCTTTGAGGGTGTCAACAAGTGTGTGGATCAAGGTGATCCACTTGACATCGTCTACCTGGACTTCCAAAAAGCTTTTAACAAAGTTCCTCATCAAAGACCTAGCAGTCATGGGATAAGGGGACAAGTACATGTGTGGATTGCTAACTGGTGGTTGGAAGACAGGAAACAGGGTAGGTATAAGTGGAGAGTTTTCACAATGGAAGGAAGAAAGAAGTGGGGTCCCCCAGGGATCTCTACTGCAGCCCGTACACTTTCACCTGTTCATAAATGATCTAGAAGTTGGGGTAAGCAGCGAAGTCGCCAAATTTGTAGATGACATTAAGCTATATCTAGGGTAGTGAAATCCAAAACAGAATGTGAGGCGCTCCAAAAAGATTCCTCCAAATTGGTGGAGTGGGCGATGAAATGGAAAATGCAGTTCAATGTTGGCAAGTGTAAGGTGATGCACATTGGGATGAAAAACCCCAACTTCCAAGTATATGCTGATGGGATCTGAGCTGTTGGTGACTGACCAGGAGAGGGATCTTGGGGTCGTGGTGGACACCTTGTTGAAAGCGTCGACTCAATGTGCGGCAGCTGTGAAAAAAGCCAATTCCATGCTAGGGATCATTAGGAAGGGGACTGGAAATAAAACAGCTAATCTATCACCTCTTTTTGCTGGAAGCCTTGGAGCGGGGGCTGGAGGGCCCTCTGCCAGGAGGTGGCCCTCCCAGCGCCAAGCAGAACTTTGGAAAGGGTGTGCCTGCCCTGCCTGGGCAGTCTCACGCAGCATGCTTGGGTGTCCAGTGCGAAACACTACCCACTGCAGAGAAGTCGGCTTCCCTGCTGCCCCCAGGCAGGTGGATCTGGAGGCCGCGCCCAACCTCATGTGGCTGCTTTGGGCAGCAAAGCTGGACCCCCAGAACCCCCTGCCTCTAGCAAGGGACCCAGGCGCGTGAGGTGGTCCGTTGGCATCTGAGCCACTGTATTGATCTCAAACAATTTGGGGAGGGGGCTGAGCCAGCCCCCCTTGCCTGGTCTCTAGGCTAGTGAGCAGCTGGACCTTTGCACATGGGCCAAGACTGAAATTGTAGGGGCTTCAAAATTAAAATGCCCTTATACAAAACGATGGTGCAGCCACACACGGAGTACTGTGTACAATTCTGGTCCCCACATCTCAAAAAGGACACTGTAGAATTGGGAAAGGTGCAGAAGAGGGCAGGCAACCAAGATGACCAGGGGCTGCACCTTCCTTAGGGGGCAAGGCTACAACACCTGGGGCTATTTTGTTTAGAAAAAAGACAACTGCGGGGAGACATGATAGAGGTCTATAAAACCATGCATGGTGTGGAGAAAGTGAAGAGAGAGAAATTCTTCTCCCTCCTGCATAACTCTAGAACCAGGGGTCTAGAAGTAGGGGGTCATGAAACTAATTGCCAAGAAATTTGCCAAATACTTTATCACACCATTCTCTGCCACAAGATGTGGTGACAGCCAACAACCTGAATGGCTTGAAGAGGGGTTTGGCTAACTTCTTGGAGAAGAGGTCTATCAATGGCTACTAGTTAGGAGGGCTATAGGCCACCTCCAGCCTCAGAGGCAGGATGCCTGAGTACCAGTTGCAGAGGAGTAACAGCAGGAGGGAGGGCCTGCCCTCAACTCCTTCCTGTGGGTTTCCAGCGGCGCCCTCCCCCCAAGTTATTTTCTAACAACTCCAAGCTGCTCTTTCCCCACCAGCAAAGACAGGCCAGGAACCCCACCCCTCTCTCACACGCCCCGCTTCCCTTCCCCATGGCAAGATAAATACCACCAACTGAAAGATGTCCCTAAAATTGGGGGGGGGATTTCAAAGAGACATTGTCAGTGAATCAACTTTAGACTGGGAAGAGCTTTGCTTGACATGGATGGAAACTGGCAGCTCAGATCAGGTAGGACTGCTGGATTGTGGCCAGCTAGGTATTCAGAAGGACCAGCTGCTAATGCGAAGCAAAGGCTCCATGTAGGGGACTGGAAGGGCCCTGCTCCTGCCAGGTACAACTCACAGAGCAAGATGAAGGGGGGATAATGCTGCTTCCCCCCTGTAGCCAGGCGGTTGTGAGGCCATGGCCAAGTGGGTGGGGCGAGGGAGCAGCTGGTCCCATGGGGGCTAACAGGGAGGAGCTGAGGAGAGCAGCAGGGGAACACAGCTCCCAAGGCCAAGAAGAGGCATTTGCTGCTGAGACTTGGGAAGGAGATCACTGTAGGGAGCCCTGCCAAGATCTCCGGAAACAAGCAGCGTGCTCCATGGGGGGCCAGCCCAAAGGCCCGCCTCCTCGCACTGGCTGGGAAACCCACATGAAGACACATCTGCTGTGCACCTTCTTTAAAAATGTTAAATTCTTGTTATGTTCGGAACTTTTTGGTTTTTGTTTTAACTAGTGTTTTACTTTTCCTATTTTTATTTTGCTGTCAACCACCCAGAGATGTAAATTTTGGGCGGTATAAAAATATGTTAAATACATACTAACTAACTAACCAACCAAACCGGGCCTGGTAGAAGAGTCCTAGAGAGGACGGGGAGCAGACACTCCGCTGCTGACACCAACAGTTCCTGCCATAATCCCTGAGAATAGAAGGGACTGGCTGTAATAAAGCCAATGCCAGGGAGGCAGATCCACAAGAACTCTGCCTGCAGGGAGAGGCAGGGGCGGGTGCCTGCAGCAGCACTTCCCCCCCACCCCCGAAGCTTGGGAAAATGACCAGGCCAGAGGATGCATCACTTCTGGTTTTTAAAAGGCATCCTTCCACATGGGCCTGTTCTGACCTGGAGGAGCCTGGGCCCACCCCTAGGAGACTCTTCCTTGTAGCTCCACCCCGAGAGAGACAGTCCCCTCCCTTTGACGAGATTCTGTGCGGCCCCCCTTGGACGACGACGGTGGAGTCACTTCTGCACCTACCTTCCCATGTCAGCATCTGCCGCCCCATCCCATCAATTCAAATGAGCCAGAATTTCCACATCTCTTTTAATAATAAGCACGCGCTGCTGCCCCCGCAAACAGCACCTCCACTCCACGGGCTCCCAGGCACTGGTACGGCATGGACCAAACTGACCGCTTCCAGCAGCCCGAGGGAGAAAGCCAGCTCCCCACTCCACTCTGGCTGGAGCAGGGAGCAGCAGGACCCATCCCAGTCATGCAACCAGCAAGGCCCAAGGCCAGTGCAATGTGGGAGGGGGCAGGGAGCAGGGAGGTCCCCACCAAGGAAGAGCCACCCCTTGTACCAAAGGTTGCGGAGCGGAGCAGAAGACACACACACACACCATGATGGCAGTCACAGTCCAGCAGGGGGCTGGGCCCAGCCCTTGGGCCCAGGGCAGTGGGGTCCCCAGGCCAGGGGGCAGACCTCTGGCCACACCACTGGAGGAGGGGGGGGCAGGGCAGGGCAGGGGGACGCGACAGGCTGTCTGGGCGGGGCAGTGTTGGTGCTAAGGCGGCAGTTCTCCACAGTGACCGGCAGGGGGCAGAGGCCCCCACTCACCCCCACCTGCTGCCTGGCCCTGGGGCAACCGTGGCAGGGGAGGAGTCTCTGAGGCGGCATGAAGGAAGGAGAGCAGCCCCCCGGAAGCAGGAAGGGGGCAGCCAGGCAAGCGGGACAGGCGCCCCTCAGACAGGCAATGTGGGTGAGGCGCCTCGTTCTTCAGGGTCCCCGTCCGTCTGCCCCCCACACAGACTGCGGAGCTCCATGCCAGCGGGAGAGCAGGGAGGCCCCTTGCCAAGCAGGTGGGCCGCCTCCTCCTCCTGGCTCTCGTCCCCAGCAGCCTCCTCCTCCTCCTCCTCCTGGCCGCGCCCCACCTCAATCCCCGAGTCACCCGTGAGGCGGCGGTGCCGGAAGTGCTCGGCCTCGTCCATGCCGTCGGGCCCCTCGTCACTGTCGGAGAGGCGCCGGGGGTCGCCTTCAAAGAGCTCCACGTTGGAAGAGAAGAGCGTGTGCTTGGCGGGCGGGGCGGGGCAGGGCACCGACTTGCTGGCCAGCCCCCAGCTGCCCCCTGTGCTGCTGCTGCAGCCGCCGCCGCCGCCGCCTGCCTCGGCCTCCCCCTCGCTGGGAGAGCTGGCCTCCGTGGCCGACAGCGAGGCGCTGCTGGGCGAGGTCAGGCAGCTGGACTCGCAGGAGCAGCTGGTGTAGTTCTCGGAGCTGCCCGTCAGGGTCAGCGTGCTGGAGCCCAGGCGGCTGGCGGAGCCCCCCAGGATGGCACTGTAGGGGGGAGGCGGGGTGGTCGGGCGGTGGGCCACCTCCTCGTAGGCAGGCAGCTTGAAGGAAGCCAGCATCCCTGCAGGGGCAGCGGGGGGGGGGAGAGAGGAGAAGGCAGCTGAGCCGGGCAGCGGGAGGAGGCCGAGAGCCTCCAAGGCCACGCTCCAAGGCCACGCTCCCAGGCCCCACCCAGGATGGGCGGGGGGAAGTCTCGGGACACCCCCAGCACGCTGCCTTCCCCATCCACCCTGACACCACGGCAGCTCCCCCTCCCCCTCTGAGAACCACCAGCCTGGAGTTGAGTGAATCCTGCTACTGAGCACGAGAAGCAAAAGGCCACCCACCTGGCCCCAGCATCCTCCCAGGGGGCTGCACACATCTGCCGGGGGCCCTCCAAGGAGCTGCCACGTCAGGGGGCTGAGCCCAGCTGGCCCACCAGGCTCCTTTCTGACCTTGCCCTGCTTAGAGTTCTCCAGACCAGGGCACAACTGGGCCACCACCTGCCCTCCCCGCTCATTCTGGGGACAGCCCTGACCACTGCCACCTTCCCTACTGGCTCAGAGCCAGCCCGGCAACAGCCCTCTGGCGGCAACCTGAAGCCACTCACTGAGATCCATCATGGACGGCGGGTAGTTGCAGGCACCATGGTAGGCAATGAGGTTGATCTCGCGCTGCCGCTGCTGCTGCTGGAGGCGCAGTTTGGCCCGGCGGTGCCTGTAGGCGCAGCAACAGCTGAACAGGATCAGGATGGTCCAAAGAAGCCAGAACCCTGGAAAAGAGGAGGAGGAGGAGGAGGAGAGAGAGGAGCCAGTCAGAATACAGGCCCCCTCTCTGGCTGCACCTTGAGCCCTGGCCGCCACGCGAGGAAGAAAGCTTTTGGCTGGGCTCCGGACATGGCAACCTCGAGGGGAAGGCGAGGCCTCTAACGGCCCTGACAGGCATGGGACCGGGCCGCCGGGAGGGGAGAGGGCAGGGCGGGGGGCATCGATCCCATCAGTGAGTGAGTGAGTCAGTCAGTCCGTGCAGTCTGAAGCCAAAGCCAGCTACTGGGAAGGCCCCTGGAGATCTTCTAGTCCACCCTCTCCACAGCATCCCTGACAGACGGCCACCCAGCGGCTGCTGGAAACCTCCAGCCACGGAGAGCCCACCATGGGGCAAGGCAGGCGTTGGCACTGTCCAGCCCCCCCTCCTCCCCCCAGCCAGGAGATGCCTCTAGATCGGCTTCCTGCCCTTTCCGCGCCCACACGGGGTCCACTCCAGGCGCTCCTCCCTCCGCCCTTCAGATCTCGCCGGGCTCCCGTCTTCAGTTTGTCCTACCAAGGCGAGGGAGATTTGAGGCGCAGCTGCCTCTGCTCCGCGCAGCCCCCTTTGCCTCCACGCTGCCTGCAAGACCTGCCCAGCTCTACCTGATGAATGGCCGGCCAGCCGGCCAGCCTGCAGCAGAGCTCTCCTCCACAGCGGGCCACGCGAGAGGGAGGGGGGGAGGGAGAGCACGGGGGGGGGGCAGCTCCTCGGGCGCGCCTGGCTGCCCGCCTGCCTCCCCCGCGCACCGAGAGGGGCCGCTCCGTGGGGCTGCACCCCACCCCACCCCCCGCCGGGCCGGGCGCGCCGACTCACACCAGAGCTCGTAGTAGTAGATGCAGCAGCCCGTCTCGCCGCAGCAGTGGCCCGTCTCGCAGACGTAGGGCTGGTTGTTCACCCCGGGGCAGTACTCGCGGGCCTGCAAGACAGACAGACAGGCGGGCGGAGGGAGAGCCCGGCAGGCGCGCAGGCCCAGGCAGCCCCTCGCCAGGCAGCCCGCCCGCTCGCCCGCCCCCTCCTTCCAGGCCTCCTCGGGGGCCGCCGCCGCCGCCGCCGCCGCAGGCTCCCCGCCCCGCGCGTACCTGCTGCCGCTCCCGGCCCAGCAGGGCGGCCCACCCGGCCTGCGCCGCCTCTCTCCCTGGCGGAGGCCGCGGCCGCTCCATGACGCCACCTACAGCCCGGCCAGGCCCCGCGCCGCCCGCTGCCCGGGCCGCCACCGCCGCCGCTGCTGCTGCTGCTCCGCCTGGGGCCTGGCCATGGCGGCCGCGTCCCTGCCGGCTCCTCCGGGGGCGGCTGGGCCCGGCTCCGTCGCCCCGGCCTCTGCAGCCGCCATGGCTCCAGGCAGCAATCCCCGCCCCGCCGCACGAATCCCACCAATCGATTTCCGCTCCCAGGGGCGCCACCAATCAGCGCCGGAGCTCTCTCTACGCTCCAGCCAACGGGCGATCGGCTTCTACCCTAACAACAGCAGACAAAGAGATGGCGTCCCGCCCCCCATGGTGATGGGCGCGGCCTGACGCCAGTAACTATCATCCACCTCCGTGGGCAACGATGAACGACAGTTCCGCCGACCAACGAGGGTACGAGAAAATCCGCCCTACGAGTGACCGGCGGATCAACTGGCCAATGGTCAGAGGACTATGGTAATCCGGCTGCTACACGTCGAGAGAGCGACTAAAGAGCATGCTTACTGGGAGGGCTCTCTGGAAACCTATCAACCAATCAAATGCAGGCACTGGCTGCAATAGGCGGGGGCTTCAGAAGCGAGCCAATGGGAAGCTGCGAGGCAAATAGATGGGTGGGGCTTCTGAAGGAGAGCCGTTGGCAATAGCAGGCAGGAAGAGCCTGTAGCTGTCGCTCTGTCCCGCCTCTTCCGCCAGGCCCCTACGCCCAGGAGCCCTCCCTCCGTATCTTCCTCCCCCCACGCCGAGGGGGCGGGGCGCCAGGGGAGGCGCAGCTGCCTCTGCTTCCCAAAGCTCCCTCACGCCCCGCCCCGCGGCTGCAGGCAGAGCAACTCTCGGCGACGCTGGAGCGGAGAGAGCAGCGAACGGAGCGCCAGGAAGGAGAAGCAGCCTCTCCCCCAGCCCGGCCCAGGAGGACCAGCTGCTCCTGGCCCCGGAGGAGGAGGAGGAGGAGGCTGCTGCTTTGGTGGGGCTCCGTCTTGCCAGCAAGCCCTGCCGCCCCGCCCGGCCTGGCCAGCTGCTCCCCACTCTCTGCTTGGAAGCCCGTCGCTCTGCCCAGGCCAGGGCCGGGCGCTGGTGGTGGAAGAAGGCGCGGCTGAGGCCGGGGCAGCCTGCCCTCCTCCTCTGCTGCAGGTTCCGCTAGGCTGCCTGCCACTTGCAGCGCCCCTCCAGCAGCCAGTCGAGTGCTACGCTACCTAAGAACAGCCGCCCTGCTGGATCAGGCCCAGGAAGGCCCATCTGGTGCGGCATCCTGCCTTACACAGTGGCCCACCAGCCGCCGCTGGAAGCCCACAGGCAAGAGGGCAGGCCCCCTCTCCTGGGCGCTTTCCAGACTAGCTGCTCAACAGCAGCAAAACGCCTCCTTTCAGGCAAGTCACATTCAAAATGTAAACAGCAGGGTCTCTCGGAAACAACAACCCGGAATTCAACAACTTTTTTACACCAGACATACGACATAATCGATTAAATTAGAAACAAGGCATTGGCAACATGAACGGCCCCCTGCTGCCCACGTAGGGACTGCGGTGTCACAACACAAAGTGTGGAAGCACACTTCCGAGATACATCCTGACCCCATTGCAGGGTCTAATCTGGAAAGTGCCCTGCAGTTACTCCCGTGCAACCTGCCTCTGAGGCTGGAAGTGGCCTCTAGCCCTCAGACAAGTAGCCATGCTCAGTGAAACCAAGAGACACTCCAAGCACCACTTACTCTGACTTTGCCAGACTGCATGCTTTCAAGGCTGTAATAATGGGTGATTTCAATTTCCCACACACAGACTGGGTGAATTTAAGAGAAAGTCCTTTGCTATGAACCCCACCGCCCATTCAGATCATCAGGAGAGGTTCGTCTGCAGGTGCCACCGGCTATTCGGGGACAGCCAGGCCTTCTCTGTTGCTGCTGAAATAAGAGCCTCCTCATCTCTGACAACTTTTAAACAGGCTGTCAAGACACTTTTGTTCACCCAGGCTTTCATTTAATTTATTTATTTATTACATTTATATAGCTCTTCCTCCGAGGAGCCCAGAGTTACAGAGGAGCTTCCTCGCTACAACCCTGTGAGGTAGGTTAGGCTGAGAGATACATGACTGGCCCAGAGTCACCCATTGAGTTTCATGGTTGAATGGGGATTCAAACTCAGGGCTTCCTGGTTGTAGCCCAACGCTCTAACCACTATGCTATGCTGGCTCTCAATTAGATACTGTTTTAATAGTTTTATTATTTTTAATAGTTTTAACATTGTATTCAATTGTTGCAATATTTTTACCTTTTTACTTGTCTTTATTATTTTGTTATAAACCGCCCAGAGACTTGCATTTTGGGAAGTATACAAATAAGTTAAATAAATAAATACACAGGTAATGACAAAGAAGACCACCTTGGACTTAATCCTGAGTGGTGCACAGGACTTGGTATGAAATGTCGTGGTGGTGGAACCTTTAGGGAACAGTGACCATAATGTGAACAAATTCAGCATACATGTGAGGAGAGAATCATCTGACACAGACACTTTGAATTTCAGAAGAGGAAACTTCTCTAAAATGAGAAGTTTGGTGAAAAGCAAAATGAAAGGGAAAGCGCTGCAGATAAATTTCTGGGCAAAATACAAGGTGCTGCTTATTACCTATAAAGCCCTAAACAGCTTAGGCCCTGGGTATTTAAGAGAGCATCTTCTTCACCATGAGCCCCACCGCCTGTTAAGACCATCTGGAGAGGTTCGTCTGTGGTTGCCGCCAACTCATTTGGCAGCTACTCGGGAACGGGCCTTCTCCATTGTTCCCCCTGGCCTTGGGAATGTGCTCCCTGTTGAAATAAGAGCCTCTCCATCTCTGGCAACTTTCTAAAAGGTGCTGAAGACACATTTATTCACCCAGGCTCTTAGATTTATGGTTTTTAATTATTTTAATTGTTTAGTTTTGAATTTAATTGTTTTTGATGTGAAAACCTGAGCCATTATAAATCAAATAAATAAATAAAATAAAACCAAGAGAGTCATTTAAAACCACAATAATAGAAGCCCAGTTAGAATATATACCAAAAAAGGAGGAAAGGTACCACCAAGACCGGGAGGATGCCAGCATGGCTAACAGGTAAAGTCAAGGAAGTTATAAAGGGGAAGGAGACTTCCTTCTGAGATTGAAAGGTCTGCCCAAATGAAGAGAACAGAAAGGAATAAACACTGGCAAATGAAATGCAAGGTGTCAATAAGGGAGGCGAAAAGAGAGTTTGAGGAACATTTAATTAAAAGCATCAAGGGGAATAAAGAGAGTGTCTTCTTCATTATGAGCCCCACCGCCCATTGAGGTCATCTGAGGAGGTCCGTCTCCAGTTACGGCCAACTCGTTTGGTGGCTACACAGAGACGGGCCTTCTCGGTCACTGCCCCGAGATTGTGGAATGCGCTCCCTGCTGAGATACGATCCTCCCCATCTCTGGCACTTTTCAAAAAACACCTGAAAACCCATTTTTTCACCCAAGCTTTCTCAGCTTCCTACATTTTGGGGGTTTTAATATCTGGTTTATTTTAAAATTAAAAACCCGATTTTGGAGGTTTTAATCACTGTAATTGTTGTTTTAAAATGTTTTTAAATTGTTAATTGTTATGTTGCTTTTAATTTGTTTTAGCTCTTTACTGTTTTAGTGGTTTGTTTTAATTGTAAACTGCCCTGTGCCATTTTGGAAGGGCGGTATACACATCAAATCAAATCAAAAATAAATAAATAATAAATAAACAAAACCTTTACATACACCAGAAGCAGGAAACCTACCAGGGAGGCGGTTGGACTATTAGATGATGAAGGAGTAAAAGGGATTATTGAGCAGGATATGGAGATTGCAGAGAAGCTAAACAGGCTCTTTGCTTCTGTCTTCACAGCAGAGGATACTGAGCATATACCTGTGCCTGAACCAGGCTTCCCAGGGATATTTATTTACATTTAAAAAAATATCTCATTCTTCCTCCAAGGAGCCCAGAGCAGTGTACTACATAGTTAAGTTTCTCCTCACAACAACCCTGTGAAGTAGGTTAGGCTGAGAGAGACACGTGACTGGCCCAGAGTCACCCAGCAAGTATCATGGCTGAATGGGGATTTGAACTTGGGTCTCCCCGGTTCTAGTCCAGCACTCTAACTACTACACCACGCTGGATAGAAGCTAAAGAACTGAGTCAGATAGAGGTGATGTTCTAAACTGTCTGGAAAAAATAAAAACCAAAAAAATAGCCAGGGCCAGACAGCATCCACCCGAGTCCTTAAATAACTCAAATGTGAAATTGCTGGTCTTGCAAATATACATATTTTATCCCTACAATCAGGATCTGTACCAGAGGACTGGAAAGTAGCTAATGTAACACCAATTTTCAAAAGGGGATCCAAGAAATCATAGTCCTGTTAGCTTAAATCTTTTGTGGGCAAATTGATGGAAAGCAATCTCAAGGATGAAATTGTTAAGCATATAGAATAGACCTTGCTGAGGGAGAACCAGCATGGCTTCTGCAAAGGTAAATCTTGCCTCACCAACCTTTTGGAGTTCTTTGAGAGTGTCAACAGGTGTGTGGATAAAGGTGATCCAGTTGTCATAGTATACCTGGACTTTCAAAAAGCTTTTGACAAGGTCTCTCATCAGAGACTCTTGAGAAAGCTTAGCAGTCATGGGATAAGGGGACAAGTACATGTGTAGATTGCTAACTGGTTGAAGGACAGGAAACAGGGTAGGGATAAATGGAGAGCTTTCACAATGGAAGTAAGAAAGAAGTAGGGTCCCCCCGGGATCTGTACTGGGACCGGTGCTTTTTGATTTATTCATAAATGATCTAGAAGTTGGGGTAAGCAGGGCCAAATTTGCAGATGATACTAAACTCTTTCAGATAGTGAAATCCAAAACAGATTGTGCGCAGCTCCAAAAGGATCTCTCCAAACTGGGTGAGTGGGCAACAAGATGGCAAATGCGGTTCAATGTTGGCAAGTATGAATTGATGCATTTCGGGGTAAAACCCCTACTTCACATATTCACTAATGGGGTCTGAGCTGTTGGTGCTCGACCAGGAGAGGGATCTTGTGGTTGTGGTGGACATCTCGTTGAAAGTGTTGACTCAATATACAGCAGCTGTGAAAAAGTAAATTCCGTGCTTGGAATTATTAGGAAGGGGACTGAAAATAATACTACTAATATTATAATGCCCTTATACAAAACTATGGTGTGGCCACATTTGGAGTACTGGGTGTAGTTCTGTTCACCATACCTCAAAATGGGCATTGTAGTACTGGAAAAGTTGCAGAAGAGGCAACCAAGATGATCAGGGGCCTAGAGTACCTTATTCATAAGGCAAGGCTACAACTCCTGGGGCTTTTTAGTTTAGAAAAAAGATGACTGAGGGGAGTCATGATAGAAGTTACAAAATCATGCATGGTGTGGAGAAAGTTGAGACTAGTCATGTGTATATAAAAACCATGTGTCATAGGAAAAAACTGTACAATAATAAAGTGAGATGGGATCCTGTGTCACTGACAGCAGCAGGAAACCTACCTAAAATTTATTTATTAATTATTGATTTAGCACATTTTTATACCACCCCATATATAAATCTCTGGGTGGTTCGCAATATAAAAACACAAAGCACAATTAGAAATACAGATATAAACATTTAAAACTTAGAACTTTAAAACTATAAACTCAAAGCCTGACTAAACAGGTGTTTTCAGATGCTTCTTAAAAACACCCAGAGACAGGGAGGCTCTAATTTTGTTAGGAAGCCTGTTCCAAAGTCACAGGAACATAGGAAGCTGCCATATACTGAGTCAGATCATTGGTCCCTCTAGCTCAGTGCCCAGTTTTGAGTTGCTACCAACTGAGTTGGTGGCAACCGCTACTGGACCTCGCCTGATTATCTTAAGAGGCAGCGGGGCTCCTGAAGAAGGTGGCGTCCTCTTAAACACCTTGGACCCAGCCATTCAGGGCTTAACAGGTAATAACCAGCACTCAAGCATCTTTGTGGAGAAACTAACTGTTCCCTTCCAGGGCACCAAGTGGAAAGCTTTTACCATCACTCACCCCTGCCCCTCTGCCATGGATCCACTCCAGACAAGCAAACCCAAGCTTCTCCGAAAGACCTCCTAGGCACGAGGGGTGCAGGGAAGAGGCAGGAAAAGGGCAGCGGCCTTCTACCAGGCAAGAGAAGGATATCCTTTCCAGGCGGGCACACGTGAGCTCCTGGAGTGACACAGGCTCGGGCATGCACTGCTCTACAGAGGAGCAAGCAGCGAGCGCAGGGGGAGGCAACCCTGGCTCTCCAGCTGCTGCTGAACTACATCTCCCACCATCTTCAGCCACAGTAAACTGCACAGCAGGGGCCCCGTGGAGAGGTGGAGCCCAGCTACAAGTGAAGGCCTCTGGCAGTCGCCACCTGGCCTGTCCCAAGCAGAACATCTCCTCTAGAGCTCACAGGCCCAAGAGACGGAGGGGCAGGGAGAGGCGAGGCAACAGCAATCAGACCAGATGAGGCTCTTCTCAATATTTTAATATTCATTGCATCTCTAATTCATATCACCATAAAGAAACGACCAATAAAACCATGTTCATCTCCAGGTTTGACTGAGCCAGGAACTTTGAAATGCCACCCATCCTTTCCTGCCCTCATGTAACAGCTGACGGCAAGGCTCCTAAAGGCAGCGGAATTGGAGAGGGGGAGGTACAAGAGGAACAGCGGGATTGCTGGAGCCACTTCTTGGGGCCCCATGCCAGTTCAGACGTCCGCAGGGCTGACTCCACACACACACACACACACACACACACACACACACACTCTCCCCCTCCGGGTCCTGCATGACCAGGAAGTAGCCTGCAGCAGTAACACCACCGTGGATCACATCCTTCCACGTGAAGCAGAACTGCAGGCGGCACCAGGTCTGCTTTGAGAGACGCTCTCCTCACGAAACACCTAGGTGCTGGCAGTCTCAGAAGTGGGGGGGGGGAGGCCGGCTGCTGCTGGGGCCCAGCCCGTTTGAGAAGCGATGCCCTTCCTGGCCAATGGACAGCCTGGCACTGCCACCACCCGGCTGCCTCCGCTCAGGGGGAATGAATGGGTTGTGGCCGCCCTCTGGCCCCTCCTCGCCATGATTACAGAGCAGCTCGCAGAGGAGTCCCGGCGCCTTCTAGCAGCAGCAGCAGCAGGCGGCACTTCTCTGGCCCCACTGTGGTGCAAGGGGGGGGGCGGCGAAATGCTGCTAGGCTGCCACCTGTTGAAGCCACAAATTCTTCTTGTAGCAGGCCAGGCTGCAGAGGGGCACCCCAGTGCGGGAGCACGAGTAGCGCTTGAGGTTGGGGCAGCCGCTGACCCCACAGGCGGTGGCTGGGGGCAGGACAGGCAGGAGGGGGGGCAGCAAAGGCAGGGCGGCTCCTGGAGGGAAGGACACGGTGATGCCCTCAGCAGCACTGCGGTAGCAGACCGTGGGGGCCGCGGCCGCCTTGGCTTTGCGCTCGCGCAGCGTCTTCACTTTGGCCTTGCTGGTCTTGGTGAGGCGCTCGATGGTCTGGTTCTTGTTCTCCTCGGCCTTCTTGGCAGCCTGCAGGCGCCGCTTGCGAGCCCGCTCCTCCCGCTTCACCAGCATCTCCTCGGTCAGCTCCTTGGCCTTGTAGCCCATCGGCAGCTCCAGCAGGGGCTGGCTCTGCTGCTTGTGCAGGAGGGCTTTCTGCAGGCACAGAGAGCCAAGTGGCAGCCCCTGGCAGGACCCGGCCAGGCAGCCCAGAGTCCCAAGGGCCCCGCACTCACAAGGGCCCCGGCTGGGAGCACGGCCGGATACACACACCCCGCCCCCCAGGCTTGCTTTTCGGCAGTGCTGCCCAGGGCAGGGTCCTGCTCGAAGGGCTGGCCATGAGGAGACAGGCTTATTCACACAGAGCGGAAAGAGGCCCTTTCCCCTCCAGGGGCTGGGACGGGACCACCTTGGAGGAGAGAGGGGGCCGCCTCGCCCCTCCCTGCCACACGGCCATAGCAGGCCCAGATGAACTGGCCTCCTTTGCCGCTGGCAGGAAGAGAGCCGAGCCAGCTGGGGGCTGGGCAAGCCTGGGCATTGCGCTCTCCTTCCTCAAGCAAGGGCCTTATTCGCCCTCAACCACAGGACCACCCAGGGAGGTTGGCCAGCACACCTGTCATGCGGGGACTGGAGGCACCCTCCGGGAGGCCACCCCAAGAAAGGATTCCATGCTGCCAAGGCCTGTCCGCCCCACCAAGGAAGACAGCCCGGCCTCTGCTGCTTCCTCTCAGCCGCACACGCCCAGACCCGAAGGGCCAAGCAGCCCTCCTCACTCTCCCTCCCCCCAGCGCCCCCCTCCCCCCCGCCGCCTCACCTGCCTGGCGGTGAGCAAGGACTCGTCCACCTCCTTCTTGAGCTCCCCGTTGTCATCCAGCTCCCCCCGCTCCAGGGCGTCCAGCCAGCGCTGCTCCTCCTCTTCTTCACGAGCGGGAAAGGCCAGGTCGGTGTCGAGCTCTGGCAGCGGGGAGGGCTCCAGATTGCTATCCTCATCTAGGGGCACGTGGAGAAGGGGCCTTCGTGACCGCTCGGAAGGGCAGCCCTAGCCAGCTCTCTGCTCAGAAGGAAATGGAGTCGCCCCGAGCCAGCTGGCAACAGCCACAGAGCGCCCCCCACATCATCCTGACCAACGCAGCCAGCCCCCTTGCCCCCTTCTTGGGGCCAGGTGACACATGCAAGCAGCCCAGTGGCCGGGCTAGCTCCAGAAGAGGAGGAGGGGGCCACCGTCCTCCCCTGCAAAAAGAGGCCCTTCCCCCCATCCCCAGCCGGGAGGAATTCCACAGCACCTCACCCAGCCAGGCTCGATACTGTTCAATGGGCACCCCTTCCATGGGCTCATCCTCATCGTCCACAACCATCAGCGGGGAGGGGGAGCGTGGCCTCTCGGGGATGACGGTGAAGGTGGGCACACTGGCGAGGGAAGAGAAAGCCAAGAAGCTCTCAGGTCACACCTGGAATGGCAGAGACCGCAGGAGGGACTCCGGCTAGTTGGGCCCAGCTCTGCACAGCGGGAGGAACATCCAAGCAGAGCAGGCAAAGAGGCTAGAGGCTCCTCAGCTATGGAACGTGCTTCCCCTGGAAACTCAGAAGGGCTGAGCTTTCCCCAGAAGCAGTAGGAGAGAGCTTCAAGTGCAGGCTGCCAGACTTGGGTAGCGTTTTAATCAGTGTTGGCTTCACCTTATTTTAACAGCTTAGATTTTACATACATTCTGAACATGTTAACCGCCATTTGGATGGGTAAAGCTCCAAGAGAGAGAGACGAAAACAATGGCTAGCCACCTCCAACCACCACTGGACATCTTTTCTTTCTATGCATCATTCCCTCCCCCACCCTCCCCACCAGAGGCCAGAGACGCCATACCTCTTAGTGCCCAAGATCTGCCCACCCAGCTTGATCTTGAGCTTCAGCTGGGGCTTGGGGAGGGCAGCACCCAATTCCACTGCTGCCACAACTCCATCCTCACGGTGATGTCGCTTTTTGTGCTTCTTCTTATGTTTCTTGTGCTTCTTCTTGTGGGACCCATGGCTGTTAGACTCGTCCTCATCGCCTGCAGCGGGAAGACAAAGCAAGCAGGCAACCATGATGGGGCTAAGAGAGGAGGCAAACCACCCCCATAACAAGGAGGAGATGTCCTGTAGTCACTACAGGGCATCTTTAGGAACCATAGAAACATAGGAAGCTGCCTTATATGGAGGCAGACCATGGGTCCATCTAGCTCAGTATTGTCTACACCGATTGGTAGCAGCTTCTCCAAGGTTGCAGGCAGGAGACTCTCACAGCCCTGTCTTGGAGATGCTGCCAGGAGGGATCGTGGGACCTTCTGCAAGCAAGAGTTCTTCCCAGAGCAGCCCCATCCCCAAGAAGAATATCTAACAGTGCTTATATGTGTCTCTCATTCAAATGCAAACTAGGGCAGACCCTGCTTAGCAAAGGGGGAAATTCATGCTTGCTACCACAACACCAGCCACCTAATGGCGCAGGAGGGAAATGATTATCAAGCCAGAGGTTGCCAGTTCAAATCCCCGCTGGTATGTTTCCCAGACTATGGGAAACACCTATATCAGGCAGCAGTGATACAGGCAGATGGGAGAGCTGGTCTTGTGGTAGCAAGCATGACTTGTTCCCATTAGCTAAGCAGGGTCCACCCTGGTTGCATATGAAAGGGAAACTGGAAGTGAGAGCACTGGAAGCTCTTCCCCTCAGGGGATGGATCCGCTCTGGGAAGAGCATCTAGGTTCCAAGATCCCTCCCTGGCAGCATCTCCGAGATAGGGCTGAGAGAGATTCCTGCCAGCAGCCTTGGAGAAGCCGCTGCCAGTCTGTGTATGTGGACAATACTGAGCTAGATAAGCCAATGGTCTGACTCAGTATATGGCAGTTTCCAGTGCTCCTATGATGCTGAAAGGCATCATCTCATACTGCGCAGGAGGAGGCAATGGTAAACCCCTCCTGTATTCTACCAAAAGACAACCACAGGGTTCTGTGGTCGCCAGGAGTTGACACCAACTTGACGGCACACTTTACCACAACACCAGCTCTCCTCTCATAATCACAAGGAATGGATTCAGACCAACAGGTGAGGCAGGAACTCCACCATGGGCAAGCCTTTAGACTGGGAATCACTCCCCTCTTGAAAGACCCCGCCCTTCGGGAGTCACTTGGTGCCCTTTCATTTGCCTAAAAACACACCTGCATATTGGCACTGACCGTACCCATGAAGCAACTCAGCTGTTTGTCTCCATCCACTGCGGTGTCCCTTCCTAAACCATGAAACTGACTAGGGAGTCCTGGGCAGCCAAGGATCAGCCTCTCCCTTCCACACACAAGGCTGCGGTCTATGCACCCCACCCGGTGCCTGGAGGCGAAGGGAGAGAGCCAGCATGCTCGGCCACCCTGCTGATGCCCAGGGCTGCGGAAGGAGAGTGGTGTTCTCCTGAGAAGTGCGGAGGGGGGAGCCCCAGCCTGCTCAGCATCCTCCTGCCTGGCTGGGAGGGACCCGGGGATCATGATGTGGCCGGGGGTGGCCACTGGACCAGGGGGCAGGCCAGATTTAGGGAGAAGGGGGCGGCTCTTACTCAAGGGGGAGCCTGCACTGCAGGGGGCGTGGCGGCGGGGAAGCAACGGAGGGGGGGGCGGGCGGCCCCTCCCAGAAGAGCTGGCCCCTCCACTTCATGCCGAGCGGCGGGTGAGGCGCCCAAGGAAGCACGCCTGCCTGCCTGCCTGCCCGCCCTTCTTCCCGGAGCGCCGTTGGCTCCTCTCCCCCTCCCCGCCCCGGCGGCGATCACGGCAGCCGCGCTGCCTGCAGGCTGGCCAGCCGAGCTCGGGGAACCGCGCAGCTCTCCCTGCCGAATGGCCAGCCTGCAGGCAGCGCGGCTGCCAGGATCACTGGGGCGGGAGGCGCGCACACGCACGCGCGCTCACGCGGTGGCCTCTCACCCCGCCCGGCAGCGCCCTCCATCCTGCTGCCGCCGACGCCCCTCCGCCACACTTTCCTCATCAACCGGCGCGGGAGACTCCAACCGGAAGGGGGACGCCACTCGCGAGCGGACACGGCCCGCTCCTTCCTCTGACGCACTTCCGCTCCCCGGCCACTCGTCGATGAGTATGACAAACCTGTGCTACGCCGGGCGCTTTGATGCGTTTGGCGGGTTTGCGCATGTGCAAAGCGGAGGGCGCGGAGGTCTGCTCTGCACTGCAGCGCCTAATACGGCCACGAAGTCCGCGAGCAGCCCGCTTGGTCCCCCCTCAGCACCTTGAAATGGCTTGTGGTTATTATGGTGAATGAATGAATGTATATATTTTGGAGCATTTGTGCGCTATAAAGTCATACTTCCCGGTACAGCCAACAACCTGCATGGCTTGAAGAGGGGTTTGGATGACTTCATGGAGGAGAGGTCGATCAATGGCTACTAGTTGGAGGGCTTTGGGCCACCTCCAGCCTCCGAGGCAGGATGCCTCTGAGTCCCAGTTGCAGGGGAGGAACAGCAGGAGGGAGGGCCTGCCTCTTCCAGCTCCTGCCTGTGGCTTCCAGCGACATCTGGTGGGCCACTGTGCGAAACAGGGTGCTGGCCGAGATGGGCCTCCTTGCAGGGCCTGACCCAGCAGGGCTGTGCTTATGATACCATATTTTGTATACACAACCGTGCCACTGAAATTAGCTGAGTGCGCTACTTTTTGCACCAGAATATGTTCCGGGATTTGTTATTTATTTATTTGTTGCATTTTTTAGACAAAGTGTTGAATATCATACTTCCCCATGATCGACTCCTGGCGCCCACAGAGAGTCCTGTGGTTGTCTTTGGTAGCGTACGGGAGGGGTTGACCACTGTCTCCTCCTGTGTAGTCTGAAATCAAGCCTTTCAGCACCTTCCTGTGTCGCTGCTGCCCAGGCACAGAGAGAGGCGGGCAGCAGTCCGTGTTTGGCCATCGCTAAAGCCCTCTGGCCACACACCCTGCGTCATCCGTGGGGCCATCCTCATCCGGGCCATGAGGTTAGGCCTCGTTTGGGGGGGAGATCAGCCCCTCTGTGCTGGCAGCGAAGCCAGGAGCAGCAAACCCTGCCTTAAAAAGGCAGGGAGAGTCACTCCAGCCACGCTGCCAACACAACGCGGGCCGATTTTGGTCCCAAACGAGGCAGCACAGCCCATTTGGGAAAGAAATAACTCCCTTGCCTCGCGTCTGATGTTAGACATGGGTTTGTGTCTGGGGCCGCAAGGTGTGGCCCCGGAGGTGGCAGCCAGGGTTCTTTGAACCCATTTGCCCAATAGTGGCTCCGCCCCTGGTGTTTCCCACAGTCTGGGAAACACAGGCTTCCCACTAGTTCTGTCAAGAGTTTCGATGGGCACCTCTTCAAAGTTGCCTCACTGACTCATCCCTATTGTAATGGAGTCTTATCTTCTTGGCCTTCCTGGCCTGAGTGCTTCCTTAACAACAGGTGTTCTCTCTCTTGCAAGAGGAAGAGGGGAGTTTAGATTTCATTCCAAGGCTGAAATGATCCTGAATGCCAGACACTTGCAGTAGCCAGTTCTGGTGTCTGCTTAGTCAGGTCCCCTCACACAAAGAGGAGTGTGGATCTAATCCCCTTTCTAATTTGTGGGGCTTGCAGCCAAATCTAGGGACGACCAGTCCACTGCCAACTAAGTGACTTGTCCCCATGTATAACTTAGACTGGGAGCTCACATTGCGGTGCAGCTCCTGAGCATAACAAAAGTGCAATCTCCAAGCCTGGAGATGTAGTTGCAACTAGGGAGGCTTCTGGGAGCAAGCAGAATCTGCTCAGCTGGTAACAACATACAACTATGAAATGCACTGGGTGACTCTGGGCCAGTCACTTATCTCTCAGCCTAACCTACCTCACGGGGTTGTTGTGAGGATAAACATAATCATGTACAATTACATCTGAGCTCCTCGGGAGGTAAAGCAGGATATAAATTTTAAAAATAAATAAATCCTGTCCCTGCTGAGTCGGTGGGCACTTGGAATGCATGCCAGCCCCAAACAAATGCCAAGTCAGATCTGCCAAATGTCAGATTGGACTACTGTAATGCGCTCTATGTGGGGCTGCCCTTGAAGACTGTTCGGAAGCTTCCGCTGGTTCAGAATGCTGCCGCAAGGATGCTTGTGGGTGCGAGTCGCTTCAGAGTATTACACCCATCCTGCATCAGTTTCATTGGCTACCGGTGCCGCTTCTGGGCCAGATTCAAGGTGCTGGTATTGACTTTTTAAGCCCTACACAGCTTGGGGCCGGGGTACCTGTCAGACCGCATTTGCCCATATGAATCTGCCAGGGCCCTCCGATCATCATTTCAGGCCCTGCTCATGACCCTGCCACTAACAGAGATCTGGATGGTGGGGACTAGAGACAGGACCTTTTTGGTTGTGGCCCCTCGGCTTCGCCATGCTCCCTCCCTCAGTGTTTTTAAAAAACATCTTAAAACACACCTTTTAAAGGAGGCTTGTAAATATTATTATTTTGTTATATCTGGTAGGTTCTTTAGCTTCTTTAGCTTTTTATAACTTTCAGTTTTAATTTGAACCTAATAATTGTGTTTAATCTGACTTTTTAAAATTTAATTTTATTACTTGTATCTGTGTCAGTCTTATTGTTGTCAGCTGCCCCAAGCAGTATTGCACTGGAGGGGTGGGGTATAGCTATTTTAAATACATACAGGTGAAACTCGGAAAATTAGAATATCATGCAAAAGTCCATTAATTTCAGTAATGCAAATTAAAAGGTGAAACTGATATATGAGACAGACGCATTACATGTAAAGTGAGATAAGTCAAGCCTTAATTTGTTATAATTGTGATGATCATGGCGTACAGCTCATGAAAACCCCAAATCCACAATCTCAGAAAATTAGAATATTACATGGAACCAAGAAGACAAGGATTGAAGAATAGAACAATATAGGAACTTTTGAAAAGTATAAGCATGCATATGTATTCAGTACTTGGTTTGGGCCCCTTTTGCAGCAATTACTGCCTCAATGCGGCGTGGCATGGATGCTATCAGCCTGTGGCACTGATGAGGTGTTATGGAAGACCAGGGTGCTTCATTAGCAGCCTTCAGCAATTCTGCATTGTTTGGTCTCATGTCTCTCATCCTTCTCTTGGCAATGCCCCATAGATTCTCTATGGGGTCAGGTCAGGCGGGTTTGCTGGCCAATCAAGCACAGTACACTGTATACTTTTCAGAGGTCCGATATTGTTCTATTCTTCAATCCTTGTCTTCTTGGTTCCATGTAATATTCTAATTTTCTGAGATTGTGGATTTGGGGTTTTCATGAGCTGTATGCCATGATCATCACAATTATAACAAATTAAGGCTTGACTTATCTCGCTTTGCATGTAATGCGTCTGTCTCATATATCAGTTTCACCTTTTAATTTGCATTACTGAAATTAATGGACTTTTGCACGATAGTCTAATTTTCCGAGTTTCACCTGTAAATAATACATAAGTCTTCTGCTGTCCCTAAATCACTGTTGCTTTCAGGCTTCAGTCCTAGGCATGGGAAGCCTCACCATGGGATGTATTTCCAAATAAATATGGAGAGGATGGAGCCATAACATCGTTTCCTGAGAGGATGTCCCCCCTCAGGGAAGAGGAAGAAGGAAGTGACCAAAGGGGTGAGCCTCTGCCTTTCTGGGGTGTGCTCTGCCTGCCTCAACCCTCACCCCCACCTGCCCCTTTCTGGGGCAAAGGACAGGCGGTGGAGGAGGCAGCACCCCCTGCAAAAGTGCCTCCCTTTCGGACCAGAGGGGCATTTACAGCACTAGGGATGGGGGGCTTGTCTGTCTTTTTGGACACATGTGCCTCTTGCAACCAGCTGGAGGGGGGAGGAGTGGACGCCGAAGGGCCCTTGGGAAGAAGAAGCGGCTGCCAGGCTGCCTGCGGCAAGGGAAGGGGCCTAAGCGCAGCTCTCCGCTTGATGCCATTGCTGCCTGTCCAGCAGCACGCACTTCTCTGGCTTCGTCTCTTCTACTTGGGCATCCCCCAGAAGAGTCTTTTGTGGCCAAGCCTTCCTCCCGCTGCTGGGAAGCAGTGGCAGTGAGCGGGTGAGAGAGTCTGGGGTCCGGTGAAGTGGAGTCAGCGAGGCAGGCATGGAGCCTCATGGAGCGGCCCACCGGGATGGGCCCAGAGCTCTTCGGGGCTCCTGCTGGGGCGGCGGCTGGATAGCCTGGTCCTGACTATCCCGCAGCAAAAAGAGTCGCCATGGACAGGCCAGATCTGGCTCCTGGGCCTTATGTCGTGCAAGCTTACAGGAGATAGCTGGCATCTTTCCACATAGTACTGAGAAACGGTTGGTCGTAAAGAGATCTGCAAGAGGGAGATTTCTGTGAGAGAGAGAGGCCGGAGGCAGACACAACCAGGGTTGGGAGTGAGAGGGGAAAGGCCACATTTCCCACTGTGAAGAATGAGAAGCCTGCCTGGAAGGGCAGGGGGAGAGAGAGAAGTGCCCCACCAAGCCCTTTGTCTAAACGCCAGGCCCAAACCAGATCTGCTGGGGGAGCCAGTTCCCAGCCTGTGCCGCTTGTACCCTGGATAGAGAGCAAAGCCTAGCCAAAAGGAAGCGGCCTTCCAGCTTGTCACAGGATGATTCCCCCATGAGGCCAGGCGGGGCAGTGGTTTCGGGTGCCGAGGAGGGTGAGGCCATGGGGCTGGCTTTTCAAAGTGGAGTGGAGGGTGGCGCCCCCACCCCCCTGCTGCAGGCTGGCCTCCCCTGCCTGCTACTGCCAGCACCACCCCGTCTCCAGTCTTGTGCGCCCCCCACTCCTGGCGGCGGCGGCGGCCCCCTCCCTGCCCCCTCAGACACTGGCGGGGTGGCCTCCTCACTCCCCCCTCCTGTGCTGGCCCGCCCCCTGCCTCTCTGCCCCTCACCACCATCCTCTGATGCTGCTGGCTGCTCACACAGCCCCCAGTGATGCAAGGCTTCTCTTTTAGATGACCAGGAGGATTTAAAGAAAACACCCTAGGAAACAAAAGCTCCCTGAGTCTTAAACTGACCCGTTCAAAAAGATACGGTCACTCCAGGCCAGAGCCCGTTCCCTTGGCTTTTTTTTTTTTGCGGGGGGGGGTGGGTCAAAAGTAATTCATCTGAGATCATTAATCCATGTGTGAGAAATAAGCTTTGTTTTATGAAAATGCAAATAAATACATTACAGCTGATAGTGCATAGAAGACGTCCACAGCAAAGTTGAGGAATTTTAAGGGCACAGAGTAAGGAGCTACAAAATACACTCAGGACACCCACCACAGCAGTGTTCCCTCGGAGGGAGATTCCCAGATGTAGGTGACTACAACCCCCATCATCCCCAAACAAAAGCCACCGCAGCTGGGGATGATGGGAGTTGTAGTCTACAACATCTGGGGATCCCTGTTCGAGGGAACACTGGCCCACAGTGCTTGTTTGAAAGGAGTGGAAGTGTGTGGACAGCTGTCCGAAGGCACCAGATTTCTGAACCGCCAAAGGAACACATTGAGACAGCACAACCAGCTACTGAGGGAAGAAGAAGCCCCAGAGGAGGCCAAGCCTCCAAAAGGAGAGGAGGAGAAGCTGGACTGGGCTGGAGATGTGGGCACAACTGGCTTGGGCTTCCTCTCCCACCACCAGGGCCTTCATTAACTCAGCAAAGCTCCAGAGATAAGGAACAGAGGCATATACTGAGTCAGACCTTTAATCCATCTCGCTCAGGATTGTCTTCACAGACTGGCAGTGGCTTCTCTGAGGTTGCAGGCAGGAGTCTCTCTCAGCCCTCTCTTGGAGATGCTGCCAGGGAGGGGACTTGGTTGGAACCTTCTTGCGGCTCCGGCTCCTGAGGGGAATCTCTTACAGGGCTCAAACATCAAGTCTCCTATTCAAATGCAACCCGGGCGGACCCTGCTTAGCTCAGGGGACAAGCCATGCTTGCTCCCGCCAGACCAGCTCTCCTCTTTCCAGACTGTGTTCTCACCAGTGACAGCTGCTGTGTGTATGCACTGGAGCTGGGCTGGGCATTCCCACATCTTGCATTTCCTAGCCTATGGTTTACACACGTGCATATATCTCTGCCAGCTAAGCACAACACTTCCATGGATGTGAATCTATACAAGCTGACGCCACAATAAATCTGTAGTCTACGAGAAGGCACAAGACTCTTTTGTTGTGTTAACTGGCCCAAGGACAAGTGTGGAGCGTGCGAGAGAGAACCAGGCGACACCAAGGCCGGCAGCTGCATTCCTGGGTCTGTGGTGTGGAGCAAAACTCTGGATCTTGGAAAGGGAGGGAACATTCAGGAGGATGCCTGTAGTTCTGAGTCACCTGGGGTTGGGGCCTGCTGTGCAGAGTTCAGGAGAGATCCAGGAGCAACTCATAGGAACATAGGAAACTGCCATATACTGAGTCAGACCATTGGTCTATCTAGCTCAGTATTGTCTTCACAGACTGGCAGCGGCTTCTCCCAGGTTGCAGGTAGGAGTCTCTCTCACAGCCCTGTCTTGGAGATGCTGCCAGGGAGGGAACTTGGAACCTAGATGCTCTTCCCAGAGCAGCTTCATCCCCTGAGGGGAATATCTTCCCGTGCTCACACATCAAGTCTCCCATTCAGATGCAACCAGGGCAGACTCTGCTTAGCTATGGGGACAAGTCAGGCTTGCTAGCACAAGACCAGCTCTCCTCTCCAACTCATCCTCATCCGGGCAGCAGGGGAGTGTGTGACTTGGAACTGGAGAGAGGGAGATGTTTTGCAACCCACTCTTGTATTTGTCACAGTGATTTGCATAAGAACAGTCCTGCTGGATCAAGCCTATCTAGTCCTGGATCCTGTTTCACACAGTGGCCCACCAGGTGCCTCTGAGGAGCCCACAGGCAAGAGGGCACTCCTTTTCTCCTGCCGTGGCTCCCCTGCAACTGGAATTCAGAGGCATCCTGCCTCTGAGGCTGGAGGTGGCCCACAGCCACCAGACTAGCAGCCATTGATAGACCTGTCCTCCATGAATTTATCTAAGCCCTTCTTAAAGCCATCCAGGCTGGCGGCTGTCAACACATCCTGTGGCAGAGAATTCCAGAGATTAACTACGTGCTGTGGAAAAGTACTTCCTCTTGTTGGTCCTAAATTTCTTGACCTGCCGTTTCACGGGATGACCCCTGGTTCTAGTTTTGTGAGCGGGAGAAAAATCCAAGGTCCGGTTGTTTTAAAATACTATGATGAATGTACAGAATACTGAGAAAGAAAATGGTGCTTCTGAGCATGTGTAGAGTGCACTTTCCCCAAGCATTTGAAACTGCAAAGATTTCCACATCAGAAACGGGTGGTAGCAACTTACACCAAAAGTCATTGGTATTTCCCTTTAGACACCACTGGAAGCAACTGTGTGGGGAGAGACTGCTCCTGCCTGGTTGCACCAAGCCAGACACATATGACTTTGCTGCCACGGGATCATCTCTTCCAGCTATTCTTATGGCTTCTGTTTTGCCCATCTAGATGTAGGGGTGAGACTGATGTGAGATGGTCAGGTGACTTTGCTGTTGTTGTTGACAGCTGTGTTTGGGCTCACAGCAGCTGCCTCCTACAGAGTCAGGCCCTTGGTCCTTCTCCATCGGAATTGCCCGCACTGGCTGGCAGCAGCTTCTCCAAGGCCTCAGGTGGGAGTCTCTCCAGAGCCTGGACTGGGGCCTTCTGTAGGCAGAGCAGAGGCCTCACTGCCGCCCCAGGCAGGCTGCAACCCTAGTGAGGAGGGGCGGGGCGGGCTTTCATTCAGGGTGCTTTTGAGCCTGGCTGCTGCTTCGGGTGCGAGGGTTGCTGCTGCTCGCTCGCACGCGCTCCTTCGGCTGGAGAGCATCAGCTCTTGCAGGGGGGCAGCGCGGGGGTGGGGGGGCGGGTGATGTGGCTGGCGCCCGAGGGGGCGTGAATGAAGACGCAGCTCTGCTTGCTTGTGCAAGCAGCAGCAGAGCTCTGGCTGCCAGAAGCGGGGAGCGGCCGGGCCGGGCCGGGCCTCCGCCCCAGAGAGGCTGGCTGGCTGGCCGGTCCCTCCCCTCGGGCGGGCGGCAGGACCATCTGCGACGCGAGGCGAGCAGGGCTTCCTCCGCACGCGGAGCCCGAGGAAGGGACTGCGCACACCGGGGCGGGGCGGGGCGGGGCGGGGACCGCGGTCTCCTGCGACCCCCTTCTTCTGCGCGCCGGAGGACGGACTGCAGCAGCAGCAGCGCCCCGTTGGGCCGCCGCCGCGCCTGCCACAGCCGCTCCCTGCTGCGGGTCTGCGAGCGAGGAGGAGGAGGAGGGGAGCGGCAGCGGCAGCAGGTCGCCTTAGCCGAGGAGGAGCCTCCCGATAACCTCCGGCTGGCAGCGCTGCGAGCGCGCGAGGCCCTCTTGGTGGAGCAGCAGCTGCCCTGCGGGGGCAGCAGTGGGGAAGGAGGCCTGCTCGCAAAGGCGGCAGTTGCTGCGAGGCCGGAGCTGGACGGAAGCGCTAGGCAGCCTCCTGCTGCCGCTGCCGCCGGCTGGGATGGGAATCGCGGGGTTGGGAGGGCTGCGGGGCAGGCTGTGCCTCAGGTGGTCCCCCGGCCCCGGGTCAGCCTCTCTGGCAGCGGCAGCGGCATCTCCAGGAGGGAGGGGAGGGTGGGCAAGAAGACTCGCGCCTGCTCCCTTGGAGAGAGCTGCTGCCAGTCAGTGAAGACAATACACATATATTTAGAGACCGCTTTTCAAGATAAGGTCCCAAAGCGGATTACACAGACATACACTGATTGATTGATTAAGTGCCGTCAAGTCGGTGTCGACTCTTAGCAACCACATAGATTCTCTCCAGGCTGATCGGTCTTCCACTTGGCCTTTAAGGTCTCTCAGTGGGGCATTCATGGCTGTCGTCATCGAGTCCCTCCACCTGGCTGCTGGCCGTCCTCTTCTGCTCTTTCCTTCCACTTTCCCCAGCATGATGGACTTCTCAAGGGAGCTGGGTCTTCGCACAATGTGCCCCAAGTAGGATAGTTTGAGCCTGGTCATTTGTGCCGCGAGTGAAAGTTCTGGATTGATTTGTTCTATCATCCATTGGTTTGTTTTCCTGGCTGCCCATGGGATCCTCAAAAGTCTTCTCCAGCACCCAAGTTCAATAGCGTCAATGCTTTTTCTCTCTTGCTGCTTCAAAGTCCAGCTTTCACATCCATAGAGTGTCACAGGGGAAACCATGGTCCGAACGATTCTAATCTTTGTGGGTATAGACATGTCACCTTACATACATGCATGCATACAATGGCTCCCTGTTGCCAAAGGGCTCACAGTCTTTAAAAAAACACACGATAGAGCCCAGCACCAGCCACTGGAGGGATGCAGTGCTGGGGCTGGATCCGGCCAGTTGCTCCCCCCCCCCGCTCAGTCAAGAGAATCACCACTTTAAACAGGTGCCTCTTTGCTCAGCTGGCCGGGTTCACTGAGTGTCGACAATCGTGACTATGGACCAACGATCTGAGTAGATATCAGGCAGCTTCCTCTGCACCTCATGGATCTGGCCAGAACAGAACACTTTGTTTCTGGGCACTACTCAAAGTGCTGGTCTTGCGGCCCTGATATTTTTGTTTATTTAACATATTTCTATGCTGCCCCAAATTTGTGTGTCTGGGAGGTTTACAATTATCATCATTTAAAAGTTAAACTCATGTAAACCCCAACATTAAAAGTATCAAAAACTATACAAAAGCCTGGGTGAACAAATATGTGCTTTACAGAAATGTGAAAAGATCACCTGCTCCACCATGAGCATGTCGGTCCTTTGAGTGCCGCCAGCTTCTCCAGTGAGGCGAGATGGAGGAGAAGCAGCAAGGAGCATGGTCTCCTCGGTTCTGGCCTCCCATCCTGCTGGGGCCACTTTCTGTCCCCCTTGGCCCAAATACCTGCACCCCATGGACTTACCCTGAGTTCAAGCATCGCTTCTCAAGCCCTGCTCTCTGCCCCCCCCCCCCGGATCGGAACCAAATGTGGTCCAAATTTTGTAGTTTTAATGCATTTCTATTGTTTGTTTTAAATGTAATGGTGTATTTTACTTTTTGTGAGTTGCTTTGCAAGGCACTGCACTTTTAAAAAGGTGGAATGATAACCATAACAACATAACTTGGAAACAAGTTGCAATTTGCTGCTGCTTTGATTATAGATGCCGCTGCTGCTGGTGGTTTTGGTTCTGATGTTGATTATTTGGTGCTGGTGTTCCTGGAGAGACCACATGTGAGCACCACAGGATCTTCCCCTCAGGGGAAGGGGCCACTCTGGGAAGAGAGCAGCTGCATGCTTGCATGTAGAAGGTCCCCAGTCCCCCCCCCCCCCGCGCGGCCTCCTTGCATCTCCAACCAGAGAACCTTGGAGAAGCTGCTGCAGACGATACTGCGCTAGATGGACTCGGCAGAACCGAGAAGGCAGCTGCCTCTGCTCCTCTGTGTCGATCCACCCCCCGCTTGGTGTCCCGGTGGTTTTATATTTGCTAGCCAACCTTGTGAATCCCAGTGAGAAAGCATAGACATAAAAAGGCACCTGCATGCAAAGTCCTGCCAGATCTGAGCCCCAGCACACACACACACCCCGCCTTCAATTAGAGACACAAGGCTGCCCCCGCATGCAGTATATGCTTGGCCAAGAAGCCGCAGCAGGCCTTATGATGGGGGCAGCGGGGAGCAGCAGGGAGCAGCCCCCCACCCCTCACTGCCTGCCTCTGGGGCCTCAGGAGCAGGCAGGAGGAGGGAGACAAGCCAGGCCAGAGAAAGGAAGCCGCAGATGCTGCGTGGGAGGCAGGAGCCGCTTCCAGGGCAGAGATCAGGGAAGCTCAGGACAGCTCCAAGGCGGGGGTGGTGGCAGGGGAGGTGGCAAGCAGCAGAGCCCTGCAGCAGCCTGGGACCAACGGGGGGGGGGGGCAGGACAGGTGGATTTCGAGTGGCACAGCAGATGGCTCTGCCAATGTGCCAGCATGGCCCACAGCAGTGGCTGGCAGCAGCGGCAGCAGCAGCAGCTCCTCTCCAGGGCTGCAGGCAGAGCCCCCCCCCCCCCCGCTGGCTGGAGATGCTGCCAGGGAGTGGCGAGCCAGGGGCTTCTGCAGACCACCAGAGGTCTGGCCGTGCTCTGCCCCCACTGAGCTGGGGAGACTCCTCTGGCGAAGGGGGCCCTGTTTCCTGAAGACCCAGGCCCACCACTGGAAGCCCCGGCTGGAAGCCCATGGGAGACGGCAGGCCAGGCCACTGAGGAAGAGGTTGCCACCAATCCAGACACAGGCCGCTGACTGCAGTCCAGCCAGACCTTGGCTCCCACCACCTGCTGCCTGCCCAGCGCTCTTGGCCATGGCCACGGGGGGGGGGCTGCTTGACCGGTGACTCCCTCTGGCATGCACCAGCCGCTGTGGGGGCCACCAGCAAGCCCACCCTCGGAAGAGGTGCCCTTCCTGCAGGAGCCACCCAGAGGAGGGGCAAGGCACGGCGGTCTGGGTGGGCAACCCTTTGGCCTCCTCCCTCCCATCCTTGCTTCCTCAGACTCAGGGCCCCTCCTCAGGTCGCCAGGCTCGCCCCCACCAGCCAAGCCAGCCCCGCTTGCTTTGGCCTCGAGAGAAAGAGGGACGCTGCTCCCTCCCAGCCCCACCAGTGCCTGGCACCGCTCGAGGGCTCCTGGCAGCTGCTCCCCCCCTCCCCCCGTGCCAGCTGCAGCCAGCTCGACAGTCTCTCCCTCCGTGTCCCGGGCAGAGCCCTCGGCCCCCTTCGAGGAGGCCTGCCGACAGACTCCCGGCAGAGCGCCTGCGCCGCAAGGGCACCACCACCCGCACACGCCGGGCGGAAAGGACGGGCCAGACGGGGTCTTCTTGATCGGCCTCACTCCTGTGCCCGCCCCCGAGGAACCGAGCGCCAAGTCGGAGCAAGCAAGCAGCCGCCCGCCGCAGACTCCCCGCGAGGCCGGGCCTGTCTGCGGGCAGGGAAAGAGCCGGGGAGCTGCGGTCCCTCGGGAACCGAGGCGGGCAGGCCGGCGGGCAGGAGCCGGGGCCAGCTCCCCGCGCCCCGGACCCAGCCACGTGCTTTGCGGGCGGCCGCTAGCACCACCAAGGCTAGTCCGAAGCCCTCCTTGGGGCCGGCTGGGCAGCGGCGTCCGCCTCCCGCGACGGGGCGGGGCGGCAGCAGCAGCAGCGAAACACCGCCCAGAAGGCAGCGAACTGGCTGGTTGGCGGGCAGGACCGTCGACGGGGCAGCGCGAGGGCAGCCGCCGCTCCCGCCCAAGTGCCTCCCCCGAGGCGGTGTCGCTTTACGAGCGCTCAGACCCTGCTGTCCGCTGTGAGGCTCCACGCCCGCCGCTGCCTGGCCCCTGCCCTCCCGGGACCATGTTCCAGCGGCACCACAGGAGCAGAGTGACGGTCGCGCGGGGCTCCGCCCTGGAAATGGAGATCCGACGGGGCCGGTTCCGACTCAGCCTTCTCGGCGACACAGAGCAGGTAGGAGCGCCCGACCGCGGGGGGGGGGGGAGGGAGGGAGGGGCTGAGCCTCGCCAGCCCCTGCCAGGGGGCCGCCGCCGCCCTCTGCACGTGGCAACCGCCACTCCCCGCTAGGTGGCCCCTTGCCAGGCGGAGGGAAGTTGGCGCTGCGGCTGGGGACGGCCCTCTGGCAGGCAGGCCGGGCAACCCGCAGCGGGGCTGGGCAGCGCCTGGCAAGGCTCCGGGGTGGGGCCCTGAAACAGCCTCGGCTGGCGGCGGGGAGCCTCCGGAGCCCTTAGGAGCGGGGCGCAAGAAGGGGGCGGCGGCGGCGGCGGCGGCCGAGGGGCCGGGGTGACCCAGGGAGGGAGGTTTGCCGGGAGGGCGACGGAGAGGACTGTGGGGAGACTGAGGGGTGCGGGGTCTGAGAGCGAAGGCAGGGTCTTGCCGGGGCAGAGGAGCGAGAGGCTGCGATGGAGGGAAAGGCAGTGGGCTCCTGCCTTCTACTGCCGCCACTTCGAAGATTTGGGGGGGGGGCAGGGACCGGAGAGGGGGTGGATCTTGACCCCATATACCCCTTTGCTCCTCGCTCTCCCGCCAATGAGAGCCGCCCGTACTCCCTGCAGGCTGGCCATTGGCTGAGGGTCTAGCGCAGCTCTACCTGAGAATGGCCTGGCCAGCCGGCAGCAGGCAGTGCGGCTCTCCTTAACTCTGGGGCCAGGCAGGTGCGGGAGAGGGGAGCAAGTGGGGCTCCGGCAAGGAGGAGCAGCCGCCCCACCCCCACTCAGGGCCAGCCGCTCCTGCCCACAGGAAGCATTTGTGGCTGCCTGCTGTTGACCTGCAGCCTGCTACGCTCAGATGGTTCATCGCAATGTGAGGAGGGCCAAAGCCGGCCCTGAGCCCCTGCCCCTTGCCTGTGGTCTTCGGTTGATTCCAGGCCTGCTCAACTTTGCCCCCCACCCCTGCTGTTTTACTCCTATCATCTCCAGCCACAGTGGCCAGTTGATTGATTAAGTGCCATGTCAAGTCGGTCGGTGTCAACTCTGAGTGACCATCTAGATAGATTCTCTCCAGGATGATCGGTCTTCAGCTTCACCTTTTAGGTCTCTCAGTGGGGCATTCATGGCTGTCGTCATTGAGTCCCTCCACCTTGCTGCTGGCCGTCCTCTTCTGCTCTTTCCTTCCACTTTCCCCAGCATGATGGACTTCTCAAGGGAGCTGGGTCTTCGCACAATGTGCCCCAAGTAGGATAGTTTGAGCCTGGTCATTTGTGCCGCGAGTGAAAATTCTGGATTGATTTGTTCTATCATCCATTGGTTTGTTTTCCTGGCTGCCCATGGGATCCTCAAAAGTCTTCTCCAGCACCCAAGTTCAATAGCGTCAATGCTTTTTCTCTCTTGCTGCTTCAAAGTCCATCATTTGCATCCATAGAGTGTCAGGGGGAAAACCATGGTCCGAACAATTCTAATCTTGGAATCGTTGTGACTAGTAGCCAGGGACTATGGGAGTTGTAGGCCAACATCTGCAGGAGGGCCGAAGGGGAGCAGCATCTCATCTGTTTACACCTTGCCCTTTGGTTCTGGGGGAGGCGGCTGCCAGTAAAAGCAGAATCGCTTGCATTTGTAGGATGTGGATTTGCATTGGCAGGGTGCAGCACAAACCGGGGCAGTCCCAAGGCAGATGAGTGGCCAGGCTCCCTGGGAGGGCCTTCTGGAGTCCGGGCAGTGGGGCACCAGCAGGCGGGCCTCTTCCCAGGCGGCCTCCGCTGAGAAAGGAGCCTCTGAAGCTGCTCGGGAGTGCAGGCAGGTGTGCGTGGCAGAAGGTGGCCCTGCAGCAGGCGCCCTGGTCCTGGGCCCTCTAGGGCAGGGATGCTCAGACTTGGGCTCCCGGGTGGAGTTGGAGGGCAACTCCCATCATCACTAGTGGGAGGGGAGGGAGGTTGAGCATCCCTGCCCTAGAGGGCTTTAAAGGAGGAAGCCAGCCTTTCGAATGGTGCTCCAAAGGACCTGGTCACCTGCTCCTGCTAGCAGCTGCAGACTCTGAGCACTCTTCAAAGGCAGCGAGCACAGCCGAGCAGGGAGGCTCCCTCTCTAGGGCTGGATCGCGGTGGCCAGGCTGCCCCTCTCTGCCCCTTCAAGCCCCTCCCTAACCTGGATGGCAGCAGCTGGCGGAAGGCGGGCCCTGCTGCACATGCTCTGTCCAGACCTTGCAAGACGTGGCTGGATTGAAGAGGTCCTCAAGCCTCGCACCAGGCTCAATTTTTGTTGGGGGGGCGGGGGGCGGCACAGGTCCTGTTGCCCTTGAATGGGCTGAGCCCACCACCTGGAGAGGACGGGCCACCTTCATCCGTTCTGGACTGGCACCGCGGGTTTGTTGGTCCTCATCCAGTCCACCCAGTATGGATCTGCGCCAGGTAGCCTGGCTGTGGCTGAGAGAAGCTCATCCTCTGTCCCCCGGGACTGGCTGTGCAGTCTGTAAGTTGCAGGCGGAGATCCTGCAAGGATGCCTCACGGGAGTAGGATGCCTGGGTTCTCAGATCCCCACACAAGGAATGGCAGCTGCTGACCTCTCTCCATCACACCCCCCCCCCTTCAGCACAGAGAAGCAGCCCTGCTGCTGGGTCAGGCCCCAGGAGGCCTCCCTAGTCCAGCCCACAGTGGCCCCCCCAGTGGCCCACCAGAGGCCTCTGGGGAGCCCACAGGCAAGAGGTGGGTGGGGGCACACCCTCTCTCCTGCTGTTGCTCCCCCACCCCGGCATCTTGCCTCTGGGGCTGGAGGTGGCCTATAGCCCCCAGACCTTTCACCCAAAGGATGTGGTTGGGGAGGGTTCCGTTTGGGACAAAGCTCAGCCCTGGAGTTACTGAAGGAGAGAGTGCCTCTGAAGGCAAGCAGAGTGCCTTTGTCTCACCACAGAGCAGCCCCACCCCCGGTATCTGGGGGTTATGGCATTCCAATGGGGCTGTGGCAGTCTCCAGGGGGCCTCCATTTGTCCCCCTCTGGGCCAGCCCAGATACTCCAGGCAGGTCTTCCCCACGAGAACCTTCCTCGTCCTTCTGATTGTGGGTGGCAGGAGGCTGCGGGGGGGGGGGGGCTTGTGACATTCCTCAGCCCATTCCCTGAGCCTGCCGGTGGCCCAGCTTCAGGCTGCAGGCAGGGGCAGCTCTGCAGCCCCTACAGCACACACCCACCGGCCCCCCAGCAATGACCCCCTGCTGCTTTCCCTCTCCCCCCCAAGCGACAAGGAGGGAAGGAGAGAGAGACTTGAAAGGAGGCCGGGTGGGACTTCCATGCGGAAAGAAAGAAAAGGCCGCACCTTGGCCCAGCCTCCCCCCCCCGCCCCTCCCCAGCGGGTGGAACAAAGGCTGCCTTCTCCTGCCCGCCCCGCCCGTCTCTCCCCAGGAGGGCAGCTGGTCCCTCAGCAGACGGACGGGGCGCTCCAGCCAGCCTCCCTGCTTTCTGGCCCTGCGGATGGCCCTCCAGCTCTGCTCTCTGGATCTGGGGCTGTCCGGATGGCACCCCCACCCCAGTTGCAGGACTTGCCACCACTGTCCTGATCGGGCCCTCGTGCATTCAAGGGCTGCTGCAGGGAAGGCCCACGGACTTCACTGGCGGAGTGGAGACAAGCTCAGGAACAATGTCGAGCTCCGCGGTGTGTTTGATCACGTCAGGACGAGTGTGAGGCAAACCCCTCCCAGGCGTGTTTCGTGTCAGAAACGTTTTGTTGGTTCGGTCTGGATACAGGACCGCTTGGTCAACATAGAAATGGCTGGGGTGGAGCAAGGTCACCTGCTGGCACTGGCATTTTTGGATGGGCTGTCGAAGTGGCAAGCGGACCAGCATGGCCCTCTGTGAACCAAGGTGCCAAGGGAAGTTAGAACACGGCTGAGGCGAGCCTGGGTCCTCCCAGGCAGTAAAGACCCCCGGGAGGCATGGATGGCTTGGAGGGGGGAGCCCTTCCGGACGCGATCTTGGAGGGTCTGCGCTGAGTCTGCCCTCAGGCCTTGCTGCTCTTCCCAGCCTGTGGCCAGGGGGACCCTGCTTGGCTGGGTCCAGCGTCATCCAGCCCCAGGCTTTCTGTTCGTGATTCAAGTGCCTGAAGGGGGCACATGCAGAAGGGAGCAACTTGTGTTGGAGTCCCCAAATGCCAGTCTAGTTCTTGGCATGGCTGGTAGCAGCTTGTCCTCATGGGCCAGAGGGGTGCCAAAGGAGGCCGCTCGCGTGGCTCACTGCCTGCAGGCTGGCCATCTGTCAGGTTGAGCTGCGTTGCCAACCGTGCAGCTCTACCTGACAAATGGCCAGCCTGCAGGCAGTGTGGCCCCCGGGCAGGGCAGGAGGGGCAGCTGTGCCTCCTTTGGTGCTCCCCCAGCTCGTTAGGAAGGAGCTGCCACTGGACGCCGCCTGTGCCTTTTAGAACAGTTGGGTCATGGGGTTTTAAGTTCTGTCCCAGTAACCCGATGCAGGCAAACGGTCCCAGCAGCGGAGCAAATGTAGTCCTCGGCCTCGGAAAACAGCAACTCCTCACGTGAGGAGCAGCGTTGCTGGCAAAGCACACTTTGCCCAGTGGCAGCCAACACTTGGGCGGCCTCCCCATGAAAAAGGCCAGGGGAGGGATGGATGCAACCCGTATGTTCAGTGGGAGCTTCCCAGGGCCGTTGATGGGCAGTGGATTCAGGCCAGGCCAAAGTGAGGGCAACTGCCAGAGGCCCATCAGCGTGAAGAAGGGATTGGGCCCACTCATGGCTCTGTCGGCAACTGGGGCGGCAGCTCTGGGCTTCTGGGGGACCCTGAATGCCAGCTGTGGGGCAGAGGGTGATGCTGGGGCGGGATCTTGCCTTCTGGCCCTGCTCTGTGGTGGGCTTCCCAGAGGAATCAGCTGGGCCATCAGTGTTCCCTCTAAGAGGGCTTCCCAGATGTGGTTGACTACAACTCCCAGAATCCCCAGCTGCAATGGCTTTTGCTTGGGGATTTGGGGAGTCGGAGCCAACAACATCTGGGAATCTCTGTTCAAGGGAACACTGCTTGGGCTGATTCAGCAGCAGGGATCTTAAGATGCTCTTTTGGACCCTGTTGGGTTGTTTTAAAAAATGGGGAAGATTAACTGAAACAAATCTCTTCTTCGTTTTGCTTTGTAAACTGCGTTGTGAACTTTTTTTTTAAAAAAAAGTGGTATAAACAGATTCCTCATCAATTTCAGTTTTCTCAGATCCTCTTTCCTGCCCTGTCCTGTTATCCCTTTGACCGCTGCATATTTGTGGTCTGCCACATAGCTTGGTGCTGCTGGAATATGGAAAGCAGGGTGGGCAGAACCGGATCTCAGAAGATCGCCACTCAAGGTCTGGTCCCCCTTCTCAGGCTTTTGGTGAGCCCTGCATGTTGCCTCCACGGTTGTCCGTGGGCTGGAACCGGAGTGCTGGCTCTGGACTAAAAGAAACTGGGGGGCACTAGCTACCCGTTGGTTTAAAAACCAATATATATGGTGGGCTTGAAAATGTCGCTGGTGTGCCGCTTTCCCTTTTGCTGCATCTCAAGGCCAGGAAAAAGGCATCCGGAGGATTTCTGCTGCTGGTGCATTTCCTAAAGCAGCCCCGGCAGGCGGAAGGCGGTGTGGCTGCGCAGCTGGGCTGGGGGTCTGGTGTCAGCCCCGGCCACTCGCTGCCCGAAGCCCCACAGGCCAGACGCCCCCCCTCCCCCCTTGGGTGTGAAGATCGCCCCCCAGCTCTTTCCCCCTCTCAGCCCCCTGCCCCCCCTTCCTCCCCAGAGAGCCCGCTCCCTCCCTCCCTCCCTCCCTCCCTCCTCCCTCCCTTGCAAGGCCTCAGGAGTGCCGCTGCTGCCGCCGCTGGGGCAGTCTTAGCTGGGCTCTCCCTGTGTGACGCGTTCTGGGCCGCCAAGAGAGGGAGTCCTCTGTGCCCTTCATGCAGGGCCAAGAACGTGTAGGTGGAAGCCGCTCAGACCCTGTAAGACAGTAGAATTGACCGGAGTGCCAGTGGCAGTTCCAGCCTCAGCCACGGGGGGGCGGGGCGGGGGGGGCAGGGGGGCGACACCCTAAAGGCGGATGGGAGGCCAGGAGGGGCCTTTGGGGGCACCAGCCACGCACAGGGATGTTCTGGGCCGGCCTGGCCAAGTTCGGTGGCGGTAGAGCTGGCTGCACCATTTCAGCCTGCAAGTGGGGTGGGCGTGGGGGCCCCTTTAAAGAGAGGGGGAAAGAAAGGACAGAGGGACGGGCCTTCTGCTGAGTCAGTCCCGCTAGCTCAGTATTGCTGTAAAGAGACTGCAGCGGCTTCTCCAAGGTTGCAGCCAGCAGGAGTCTCTCCCAGCCCTCTCTTGGCGATGCTGCCGGTGCTCTTCCCAGAGCAGCCTCACCCCCCGCAGGGGAATACCTTACAGTGCTCAGGCATGTCATCTCCCATTCAAATGCAAACCAGGACAGAGCCTGCTTAGCAAAGGGGGCAAGTCATGCTTGCGGCCTCAAGACCAGCTCTCCATGCCACACGCACGCACACACAGCACCTTGGGGAGACGTTTCTAGTCCTGCTGATTTCCTTTAGTGCTACTTTCCACCAGTATTTGTTCAGAACGTTTTCTGCCGGAGAGGCTCAACGACGTGGCCTTCCGCCTGCAGGCTAAAGAGGTGCAGCCCCTCTGCCGCCTACTTCTGCTCTAGGTCTGGTGAGGCCCCAGAGGCTGGGCAGTCGGCCCCCATGCGTGGGCAGGCCTTCCTGGCTGCGGCGTCAGAACTGGCAGAGACGGGCATGTGCTGATCTGCCTTCGAGCAGCAGCAGCAGCAGCAGCAGCAGCAGCGGCTGCAGCTGCCGCCATGGCTCCCCCCACCCGTAAAGTTGCTTTTCTGGCTCAGCGCCTTGGGCTGTGGCTCTCTCTTGCCTGCCTCCTCCGGGGCCAGTTGCCACATGGGAGGCAGCCGTCCCGGTCTGCCTTGCAGGGCTGAGGTTGACTCTGGGGGCCCTTGGTGTGCTGTCCTGGGTGTGCCAAATCCTGACGAAGGAGCCTGACTGATGACCTCTGTGAGGCCCCAGGGCACCGAGAGGCTTGCTCTGTCCTGGGATGGCCTTTGCTGCTGGTTCCTGCCTTGGCAGCAGGGGGCGGGGTGGGCCACCTGAACTTCCGGGCACTCCCAGGTCTGGCTGTTGGTGGCTGGCATCAGGCCCAAGACGGGTTCCGACCCAGAGCCCGTCTTCACCAGGGAAGGACTTGCCCCAGCTCAGCCCTAACATGGTGGTACAGGAAAGTGCCTCTGACCGCAAGCAGAGTGCACCATCCCTTCCCCATGGAGGAGGCAGCCCCCCTCCCCCCTCACATCGAGCATGGAGAAGAGGGCTTCCTCCTTCGGCAGGCTGATGGAGGCTCTGGGGGCGACCCTGGGAAGCCCGCTTGGAGGGGCTGTTGCTTCCCTCCCAGCAGACATTGAGGAACCCCCCCCACCCCCGCTTGCTCTCACTCTGGGCAGGGGAGGCGGCTGGCTGTCTTTGCTTTTCTCCTGGGTGGCGCATGGGGGCGGGGGGGGGGCGGGGGGGCCCCCAGTGGCAGTGCCTGGCTCTGGCAGAGGAGGCGGCCCCGTGCCGGGCAGTCTTCGTTGGGGGCAGGCGCACGCATCCTGGGTCAAGATGCCAGGCTGGCGCAGGAGCCAGGCAGGGAGGCAGGCGGGTGTGAGGGGCACATCAGTGGCCGGGGGGCTCTGGATGGTGTGGGCTTGGCTTGTGGCCGGATTTGGCCCGGGCACCCTTTGGGGCATTGTGCAGGGCAGCATGGTCAGAGCAGGCACCTGGGGCATGTGGCCTGGTGGAGCCAGGCGGGGTGCGGGGTGGGCGACTCTGGGTCCCTCTTGCTCTCTGCCCTGGGCGGCTGGGAAGTGGCCTTGCCCTGCTCCCTCCCACTCCCCGCCGGTGGGAGGGGACAGGGAGGGGGAGGAGGAGAACTAGCCCAGGCCGGCCTCCAGCCAGCCAGCTGGGAAGGGGCGGCTCTTCCTGTAAGAGGAAGGGGAGGAATGCTGGGCTGGCGGGGGGGGGGAGGGGGATTTCCTGTCTGTGGGGAAGGGGGCTGGGGCGGGGCGGGGGGGGGCCCTGAGCAGGCCAGCCAGAGCCAGCCGGAGGTGAGAGCTGGGCTCTGGGTTGGGGAGGCGGTGCCAAGCGGCAGGCTCCGGCAGGGGGCAGCGTCTGGCTGCTGCGGAGGGGGGTGCCAGGGGGCGCTGGGGAGACTCTCTGGGACCCGCTGCCTCCTGGCTGTGGCCCCAGCGGTGCCGCCCGGGGGGGCTTCTTCCCCAGGGCAAAGGGGGCACCCATGGCTGGCCGAGGGCATTGTCCAGAGCCGGTGGCGTGGGCCACATGCTTCCTCGCGTGGGGTGCCCCTGGCCGGCTCCCAGAGTGTTGGGGGGGGCAGCCTCCAGGGCCCGCCTTGCTGGGCACAGTAGCCGCTTGTTCTCGCGGTGGGTGTTGAGGTGCTGGGCTGGCATGGAAGGAAGAAAGGGTCTTTTCTTTCCACAGCTGGGCCGGGGGCACGGAGGAATCTGCTGACGGAGGAGGAGGAGGAGGAGGGGTCTGGACAGTGGCGGGGTGGGGGCCGGAGGCAGCGAGCCGGCCCTCCCGTCCGAGCCCTCTGCCCTCCCAGAGAGCGCCCTGGGAGTCCACTTGAGCGGAGCCCAGATGGGGGCCCTGCTGGAGCCCCCTGGGGAGTAGCTGTCCCCTGGAGCGGGGCCTGCCTTGGCCGAGATGCAGGACAAGCTGCACATCCTGGAGGACCTCCATATGCTCTACATCCGGCAGATCGCCCTCAGCCTCGAGGTAACCTCCCTGGGAGAGCGGAGGGGGCCCTTTCAGAAGGAGACAGCAGGCCCAGTCAGTGTGCCGCGGGGGGGGGAGTTCCTGCGGGGACACGTTTGGGTCCCCCAAGACGACAGTAGATCACCTCTCCTGGCTTTTGTCGGCTCATCTTTTGCCAAATGACCACTTTTGAGTTTCACAGAACTCTTCCTTGAGCAGCCGCTCAAGCCATGGCTGAGAGTCCTGGGAACCTCCAGGAATCCCATTTGGGGCGATCAGCTGCACTGCTTTGGAGCTCCGGCAGGTTTCTCCCAGTCCCCTCTGTGGCCACTGTGCCCCTCTGAGGCTGTGTGGCTTTGGGGTGGGAAGGGAGCCCGGAGAGCCCCAGCCAGCCCCGGAGGCTGCCATCCCAGAGCGCCCTGCCCCCTGCCCTGCGAGGGGGTCCCAGGCTGGCTGGGCTGCTGCTCTGTGCCTGGGACCCCTGGCGGTCTGGGGCTTCCTGTGCTTCACCAGGACTGCCACCTTGAAGGGACTGATTGCTTCGATTAACCAACTAGTTGAGCGGATCTAAATCGACGAGTCCCCTGTTTGCCGGGCGACATTTTCAACGAGTGTATTCTGAGTGTCCGCCTTTGTTGACACTCCTGGGACTGACTGAGGTTCCTTCCCGTTGGGCTGCCACCCTAGAACTGATGGCGCTGCTGTTTCTAGAGGTTCACCTGCACCGGGGGGGGGGCCCAGGGGGGCCCTTGGTTTGGCCACTGTGCCGTAGCAGAGGGACCCCTCCTCTCACTGGGGGAGAGGGCTTGGGGCAGGCACGGGGGGCATTTGGGCCCGCGTGGAGGGGGGCTCTTGCTGCCTTGCAGGCTCTTCTGCGTCTGGGGGTCCTGCATTTCGTCGGGGTGGGGCTGCTTTTCAGCCCAGCTCCAAAGGCTGGGGGTGTTCCAAGGGGAGCCTCGTGCCGGCCGCACCTCCTCCTGTTAGGCACACCAGGCTGGCTTTGGGGCTGCCGGGGCTGCCAGTGTTTGCAGGGCAAATACAAAGGGGTGTGTGTGGGGGGGAGGCTTGCTCTTGGAGCATTTGGGGCTTGCTCTTGGCTCAAGGTTGACTCAGCCTTCCATCCTTCCGAGGTCGGTAAAATGAGTACCCAGAAATGTTGGGGGCAATATGCTAAATCATTGTAAACCGCTTAGAGAGCTCCGGCTATAGAGCGGTATATAAATGTAAGTGCTAGTGCTGTTGCTATTGCTATTTGCCTGGCCTTGCAGGGCTGCTGCTCTTTGGAGCTCCCTCTTCTCCGGGCCTTGGCAGACGCTTCTGTCTTGCAGGGCTCTGGCTTGGCCTGCCAGCGGCTTCCTGGGCCTTGGCCCTCCGTGCAGGGGGTGGGTGACTAGTTCTGCCGGGGATTACGCAGGAAACGCTGCTGCTGGGCAAAGGCCCCCCCCCCGCTGCTGGGCAGTGAGCCAGCCAGGGCCACGGGCAAGAAGCCCTTTGGGGTGGGCGCGTGGCCTGGCACAGCTGGGTGGGGGTGCTGAGCAGGGATTCCCAGGCCTTGCCAACTCCGGCTCCCAGCATCCCCAGCTGCAACGGGGCCTTTGGCAGGGGATTATGGGACTTGCAGTTGACAGAGCAACTCCCGTCTGCCCTGCACACCCAGCTTCTTTTACATGCCGGAAGCCAGCAGGCCTGGCCTTGCCGCTCCATCCCTGGCATAAATGTGGGCCTGCTGGGAAGTATGCCAGGGCATAAGCAAGGTTCTCTGGGGGGAGGGGGCACCTCGGACCCCCTGGTCCTGCGCCGCCCCCCCCCCAGGCCTTCGAGAGGCAGGAGCTGGGCAGAGGTGCTGGCCAGCAGGCATGCCACAAGGAGCAGGCCATGGGTCTGCCCCATGGAGCATGATCTGGCCACTGTGGGCTTGTGCAGGAGGAGGTCCTGCCCCAGGCGAAGGTGTGTGTGGGGGGTGCGCAGTTTGCATTTTCCTTGGGCACACCCATGGGGGGTGGGGAAGAGGGCTGCTGGGCTCCTGAGAGCACTCGCTTCCCTCTGTGCTGGGCAGTTTTGGGGACAGACCTAGATATGGTGGGGCCGCAGGGGGACCCTTGCCCTGGGAGGAACGTGGGGGGCCGGGTAGTACTTGCTCTGGGCTCCCTCCCAGGTGACTTCAGTGCCAGGTCAGTGAAGGGGGGCAGTCTGTGGGGCAGAAGTGTGCCTCTGGAGAAGATGGATACACTGCTTTTCAACAACAAGAAGAAGAAGAAGAAGATGGGCCGTGGACCCCAGTGGGCGGCAGCAGCCGCCACGGGGGGGGACACGCTCTGCTGGGCTGGAGGGGGCTGGTTGCTCTCCCCTCCTGCCCCCACAGAGGTGCCTCTTTCTCTGGTCGGTCAGCCAGGGCGGCAGCAGCGGGAGCTGTGGAGGAGTCATGTGCACTGAGCCCTCCCTTCTCATCCCATGGGCTGTGAAGGAATGGCACTCTGCACGGGCTCAGAAGCACTCCAGTATTGCTGTGGAGGATCCTGATCTGGATTAAGCCGGGGAGGAGTGGAGAGACCCAGGCCCTTGTGGCCCTGCTCCCTCCCCCCCTCCCTCCCTCCCCCCCCCTTGTTCTCCAGCCTGTTCAGTCTGCAGCCTTCCCTGCCATAATCTCCTGGCAACGGCAGGGCCACAAGCTGGGGGTGGGGCAGCCGGAGGAAGGCTTGCTTGCCCGCTCTGCCCAGCCCCATAAGTGGAGCCTGATCTGGCTCTCCACAAGGCCCGAGCATGGGAGAAGCCTCCTCTGGCCCTCCAGGCTCAGCCTGGCTGCACGTGTCTCCCTGGACCCTACAGGATGGAGGCGGGCACACACACACACACACACACACACACACCCTGCCCTCCCTTCTCTCAGCCCCATGGCAAGGAGGGAGCCCTGCATAGTCCCAGGATGGCGGGGCGGGCGCTGGTGGTGTCCTGGCCTCTCCCCTCCCCCAGCGGCTTTCTGGAGGGCAGCTGCTGCCCCCCCTCTTTGGGTGGGGAGGCAGCCCCCCTTGGCCCCTCCCCAGCCCTGCTCCGGCATCTGCACAGCTGGTGATGTCAGTCTTCCCTCCTCCTCCCCCCTCCCCCTCCGCTGTGCTCCCAGGGCAGCCCCCCCCGCCCGCCCGCCCCTCCCCTCCCCGCTCTCTGCCAGCTTGTCCTGCTATTGCAGCAGCGGCAGCCCCCGTGCCTGCGTGCAGGGCCATGGGCTGGGGAGCCCGGGGCTAGGGGGCCCTGCACTCCGGCGGCAGCAGCAGCAGCAGCAGCAGCATGGAGAACGGGAGGGTGGCCAAGGTGAGTGCCAGCCGCTGGGCTGCGGGAGGGGAGGGGGCCCTGCAAGGGAGGGGCCAGGGCTCGCACAGACAGCCGGGCAGAGGGGGCTGGCCCCCCAGAGGGCATCCGTGTCTCCCCCCACAGGGCCCCCGACCCTTCGGGCATTTCTCCCTTCCTCCCCCCCCCTCCGCTGCTCTGCCCCACTACTCTTGGCTGTCAGCCGGAGAGAAGATGCTAGGGGTGTCTGTGGGGGGGGGGGCAGCTCTGGGCGATTTGCTGGGTGGGAGCCTCTGCTGCACCCAGCAGGCACAGGGCCCCTCCCTCACAAGCCCCCCTGCAGCCCCACCAAGGGGCAAAGGCTTCTGTCTCAGCAGCAGCAGCAGACTGAGCAGTCTTCCCCACCCCCACCCCACCCCACCCCGCCCGGAGAAGGGTCTGATCTCCTGCCCCCAGTCGTCCCCCCCCCGTGTGAGAGAGGTCTGCGGGACCCGAGTCCGAAGCTTTTCCTCCTGGCCCTGGTGGAGGAGGGGGAGGGGGCACTCTGCCTGTGCCTGGTCACTCTTGGCCCCTGAGTGGCCCGGCCGCCTCTTTCAGGGCCTGGCGGGGCTCGCTGCGGCCTGTGACATGGGGGCCTCCTTGGAAGACGGGGAGGGTCCCAGCCGGCTGTAGCAGAGATCCCGAGACAGGCAGCAGCATCCAGGGGTCAGCAAGCCCCCCCTCCCCCCGGGCCCCGCCTGCCCTGAATTGCCACGGCTGCCCACTTCCCGGGGGGGGGGGAGGCAGAACATGGGCCAGATCCGCCCCCTCCCTACTGCGCCGGAGAGATGCCAGCCGGGATCCTTCCTCCCCAAACCCTCCGCTTCTCCCTCGGGAGAGGCTTCCTTCTGTTAAATGTGGCCCCACCTCGTAACAGTCGCACTAAGGAAGGGTCGTGCCCCCGCTGCCCCCCCCCCAAAAAAGAGGTGGCCAGAGAGCCTCTCATCTGGATGACGGAGCTGCAGGCTCCTGGTGGGCCAGAGCAGGGTGGGGGGCAGCCGCACAGCCCCTGCCGGTCATGGGGGAGCAGAGGTGGGTCCCCCAGGCCTTCCAGATGGGGAGGGAGACTGCAGACCTGGACAGACGGAGCAGCTCTGTGAGGAGAAGCAGCCTCCCTGCTCGGGTTTCTCGGGCCAGGCACTACCTGTTGTCTGTGTGTGTCTCTGTGTGTGTGTGTGTGTGTGTGTGTGCATGCCAAGGAGGGCAGCCGAGGTGGGCGGTGGGGTGGGTGGTGCTCTGGAAGGCAAGTCCTGCCACCTGGGGGAGAGGAGGGGGGCAGCGGGAGCCCTACCCTGTGGCCCTTTGGGGAGAGCATGTCCTCTGCACACCCTCAGACACAGTCACTTGAAAGGGGGACCCAGACGGGGTTGCTTCACGCCTTCCAGTGCTGCATCGCCCTGGTGCTGGCGAGGGAGGAGGGAGTCAGGACCCCCCCCCCGCCGCCAGGGGTCTTCAGCCAGTGCTCCTTGGCTCTGACGCAAGCACCGGGATTGCGGTCCTGGGGGGCAGCGGGGAGAACTCGGGCTCTCCGCTGTTTCCCCCCCAGGCCAGGGGGTCTGTGGGGCGTACTCCTTGGTGGGCAGGAAGGCAGTCGGTTCTGACTCCGCCTCTCCGGCCTCATCCAGAGCGGCTCCTCTCTGCCAGCCCCGCACTGAAGCCTGCCTGCATCGGTCTTCCCCTGCTGGCCTGGGTGGAGCCCTTTTGCTTAACCCCGGACCTGCAGACGTTCAGTGGTGGCGGCAAAGGCACTCTGCACGTGCTTTGGGCGCTCTCCTCTGACTGCTGCTTTCCCTGAGACCAGCCACTTAAGCAGGCGCTGGACTTAGCCGTGTGCCGAGGCCGGGCCTCTTGTGTCCCGCAAGGGATGCCGAGGCCAAGGCCCCATTCTGCTTCACACACGGATGGCAGCCAAACACCGCCCCTTGCTCCCAACCCCAGACGGGGGCACAGCGGATCAGCCAGGCAAGAAAGCTCCATTGGAAGAGACTGGACAAGGCACCCAGCGGCAGCAGCAGCAGCAGCCGCCAGGAGAAGCTCTTCCAGCTTCCTGGCCAAAAGCCCAGATAAAAAGGGCAAGTTTCGGGAATGTCCAGAATGCCAGGAGGGAGGGGGCAAATGGGGTCACGCTGCTATGGGTCACGCCTCCGGCAGAGGTGCAACTGGTAAAGATGTGGGGGGGAGCCTTTTTGGTGGTGGCTCCTTGGCTTTGGAACTGCCTCCCCAGGGACACCCACCTCCTGGCTCCCTTTTCACAGGTTTCCCAACATGCAGTTTAAATCCCGTATTTTGTCAGGTCTTTGGGGCTGTCTTTCTTTCCCCTGGGTCCTGGTGCCGGACTGCTCTGGCCTTGTTTCCATCATTTGTATGCTGATTGGTGTGTTTCTTTTATGTGCCGGGAAAGCCTCAGAGACTCAGTAAGGGGTCCTTTCACTGGCTGCCCCCACCTGACCCGGGTTCCCCCTCCCTGCAGGGCACGGACCTCCAGAAGAAGATTGACCATGAGATCCGCATGCGGGACGGAGCCTGCAAGCTGCTGGCGGCCTGCACCCAGCGCGAGCAAGCCCTGGAGGTCACCAAGAGCCTGCTGGTCTGCAACAGCCGGATCCTGGCCTACATGGCCGAGCTGCAGCACATGAAGGAGGCACAGGTGATGCAGCGCATGGCCCGACGGTGAGTGGGGACGGGAAAGAGGGCGCGGCTGGCTAGCAAAGGAGGCGGCAGCCCGTAACTGCCAAGGTGAGAGGTGCCCGGAGTGAGGCTGGCTGGTTGGGGAAGGGCACTCTGCACATGCTTAGCGGTGCTGAATCCCGGCTCTGGGGCTGAGATCTGCTGTGGGCAGCCCCAGGTGTGCTGGGCTCCCAAGAAGGGGCAAGGCCGAGGAACAGGGGCCTGGAGGGGCGAAGGATGGCCAGGCGGCCTGGGGATCCTCGTGGCTTGGCTCTGGGTGAGAAATACGGGTGGGGGTGGGGTGGGGGGGAGTGTGTGTGTGGGTGTGTTTCTCCAGGAGTAGCTCCCGTCAGAGTCGGCAGGCCTCCAGTGAGCTCAAGGGAGCATGTCAGGATCTCCCCCTGATTTTACCTTCACAGCCACCCAGTGAGGTAGGGAGAGTTGACCGCCCCCCAGCACTGCCCCGCGGTCTCCAGAGATGGGCAGATTCCTTGGACATGAGCCTGGAGGTTTTCATGGCTTGGTATTGCAAAGAATACCGAGGGTATTGGGAGTACTCCTGGACCCAGGCCTCACCCTGGTATCTCAGGTGGAGGCCATGGCCAGGAGTGCTTTCTACCAGTTTCGGCTGATTCGACAGCTGCATCCATTCCTTGAAGAGGACGGCCTCAAAACAGTGGTGCACCAGCTGGTAACCTCTAGGCTTGACTACTGCAATGCGCTCTACGTGGGGCTGCCTTTGTATGTAGTTCAGAAACTTCAGTTAGTTCAGAATGTGGCATCCAGACTGGTATCTGGGGTAACTCGGAGAGACCATATTATGCCTGTTTTGAAACAATTGCACTGGCTGCCAATATGTTTCCGGGCAAAATACAAAGTGCTGGTTATTACCTTTAAAGCCCTCTGTTTGATCTAAGATCGTAAATAAACAACTAACTAACCTTTAAAGCCCTAAATGGCTTTCGCCCAGGTTACCTCAGAGAGTGCCTTCTTCTGCATGATCCCCACCTCACGTTAAGGTCATCTGAGGTAGTCCGTCTCCAGTTACTACCAGTACATCTGGTGGCAACTCAGAGGTGGGCCTTCTCTGCAGCCGCTCCTGGGCTGTGGAATGCAGTCCCGGCAGAAATCCGTCATTTGAATTCTCTATTAGCCTTCAGGAGAGCCCTTAAAACGTATCTGTTTGGCCTGGCTTTCCAGGGTTTTAAAATCTGTTTTAATATTTTAACCCGGTTTCAGGGTTTTTAATTCCTGCAATTGTTTAATTGTTGTTTTAAAATGTTTTTAAATTGTTAATTGTTGTTATATTGTTTTTAATTTTTGGTTTAGCTCTTTACTGTTTTAATGGTCTGTTTTAATTGTAAACCGCTCTGAGCCATTTTGGAAGGGCGGTATAAAAATCAAATAAATAAATAATAAATAAATAATGACCAGATGAGGTCCACCGTCAGGTAAACAAGTGTCAAAAAGAGGCAGGTGAAGCTTTGTCCTTTCTGTTAAAAATATTCAAAGCTGCTTGTGAAAAATAAAATCCTAATCAAAACTGGCAAAACACACACATACGGTACACATACACACAAATTAAAACAGTAAAATAAATGAGAAACTTTAAAAGCATGTCAGCTTAAAAGCAGGAGACCAGCAAAAATCTGTAGAACAGCAGATCAGTTGGACATGAAAAACTTGTTGAAACAGATATGGCTTCCTCTGACATCTGAAGCCACAAAGAGGAAGGAGGAGAGCCCAACAGCGGATCTCCCGGGAGAGGGCATTCCAAAGTTTTGCTGTTACCACTGGAAAGACCCCGTCTCTTGTCAGTGCCATCCACTGTCCTGTTGTGGTCGAGGCAGAGGGCAGGGCTTTCAAAGCTGCACTCCAAGGTTCATGGAGGATATTTGCGGTGTGCCATGTTTAAAATGCAAATTATACAAAATCCAGCACAATTTCTTGGAGTTAAATCAAGCCACTCTTTTAACATTGGGTTACAAACCTTGCAGAATTCGCTCCTGCTGCTTTGTACAAACTGTGCTATGTGATTCTTGCTGCTGCATCTCACATGTTCCCCCCTGCCTTCCCACAGATGCTTCGTTTTCTCTACTGACAAAGTGGCCTAGTTTGCCAGTGCAGGATACAGTCTTGGCTTTATATTGTGGAGTCACAAATGTGGCTGTGTTTGGGATGGGAGCCCCTCCTCCTCTCTCTCTCTCTCTCTCTCTCTCTCTCGTGTGTGTGTGAACCCTCTGTCTCAGTCTCCTCCTTTCCTCTCCAGCCCTTCGGATGCTGGACCCACGGACGATCGCTTGCCTTGTCGGGGCAGAGTCTGCATCTCAGGTAAGCAGCTGCCTGCTCACTGCCCAGCGCAGTCCTGGGGCAGCTGGGAAGAAGCCCCACCACACACCCCCATGCTTGCTCCCAAGTCCAGGGAGGAAGGGCCCCCCAAAGCACTGCCCTTGAGCTTGGGAGAAGCTGATCAGGGCTGGCTTCCTGCCTCCAAACTGGAGAGCAGCAAAGGGGGCCAAGCAAGAGTTTTAAAAGGGGTGATGATCCTTGGCCTTTGTCCAGCGCTTTGGAGAGTGTGAAGTGCTTCCTCACAGCAGCCCAGTGAGGCGGGTGAGTCTCCTTATCCCTGGATTGGGGCTGGGGAGAAGAGAGGGAGGGACTTCCTGCCGAGGGGACAAGGTCCTGGCTTGTTGCTTGGTCTCTTACCTGACCTTCCGGCCAGGTCCTGGCTTGCTGCTTGGTCTCTTACCTGCTATTCCACACCAGCTTTTAAAAAATCCAGTAATCCAAAAACCTTCCGTTTAAGATGAGAGTTCAGATGCTTTACATTTTCATTTGTGCTCTAAAAAGAATGGAACTGGCAAGTTAAGGTGCCCATCTTAACTTCCGCACCATATAAGCTGTAACGACCGAACAGTCTGGTATATGATGATGGCTTTAGAAATGAGGCTATATGTACTCACATGTTGGCGTGGTCAGAGATGCATATGGGGCATCTCTAGGAAGTGATTAGGAAAACTGCATCTGTTAAATGTCTGCCTGGATGCATCCCTCCCCAGCCCAATGTCCAGCTGAAAGACCAAGGCAAAGTGTGGGTGCATAGAGCCTCATTTTTAAAGCCATCATATACCAGTCTTTACAGCTTAGATGGCGCATAAGTTGATAGGCACCTTAACTTTCAATTTCCATTCTTTTTAGAGCACAAGTGAAAATGTAAAGTATCTTAATTTTCATCTTAGTCCAAAGGTTTTTGGATTACTGGATTTCCAGGCATTTTAAAAAGGACAATCTGATTAGACACTATGGGGAAGAGCTTACCCAGACCACAAGGTAGAACTTCCTGATGCTGCTGAACACCAAAAACTTTGTAAAACCTTCAATGAAGATAAAGTCGCACTCCCCCAGCCCCGCCTGGAAAAAACAATTCAATGAAATTAGTGGATTCAGTAACAGTGTCAGTGTGATCCCACCTCATGATTATTCATCAGTGAATAAGGACACGACGAGAATTTGTGTTCACTTGAAAGCTGTACTTCATTTTTCTTTTTCGTAAATTAAAAAAAAACTCCACAAACAACAATGATGATTAAAAATAACAAATGCTTTGTGTCCAAAGCTGCAGGTTATCTTCCCAGAAATTCCCCCTAAACCTCTCAGTTCTCCTGCTTGATTTAATTTGCTTCAGGATGGTGTTATCAGCAAAACAGTGGTAGGCCATAAGCCAATCTGAGTGGAATAGTCGGCTTGAACCCTCTGAATTATGCCTTTTTACCATCTATAGTGACTCATACTCTGCTTTATGAGCCCCCTAGAGAAGAAAAGCCCCCCAATTCTTGAAAGCTCAACTCTTTTAAGGGACAGAAACCGACAGGAGTCCTGAGCTCTTCGGGCCTTGGCTGCCCTTCCTCTTTTAATCAAGTGGCGGCATGCTTTAATGAGACAGGAGAACCTCATTAATCGCAGGTCCAGCACCCTAACCGGTTTCGAATATCCGCGGCCGGGTAATGGACACCTGAGCTCAGTAGATGCGGGGGTTGGGGAGACCCGAGGAAAGGGTTAGACCCGCTGCTGGGTATCCGCAGGTCGGGAGTGGCCAGATAATGACCCTGGAGGGTCATTTGCAGCCAGGGTTGCCAACTGTCCCGGATTAGGAGGGACGTCCCTAATTTCAGGGAGGAAGTGTCCGTGCTGTTTGGGGCAGCATTTTGCCCCCACCGGGGTGGCAGGGGGCAGGCACAGGCAGGCTGGCAGCTCAGAAGCGGCGGAGGGAACACGTGGTGGCCAGGCGGGCGAGGGACCCGGCAAAGTGCTCCCGTTTGCACCGCAGCCTGAAAGAGCTCCCTCGCGGCCCTCCCACCCACCTGCTCACCCTGCAGGAGCTTGCGGAGGCTGCTTCACTGGGGGGCGAGCGGCCTGATCCTGCCCCTGCCCGAAAGAGCTCAGCTCTCTCGCAGCTCCCCCGCCCGCCAACTCACCCGGTAAGGGGCGTGAGCGTCCTGGTCCTGCCCCTGCCTCAACTCCCTCCCAGGTTTGCCGGAGCAGCAGGGGTGATCTCTAAACTACTTACTTTGCTGCCTGCAGCTCTTGCTTCTCCGAGAATTCTCCCCTCCCCTCCCCACCCCCACCCCCACGTCTTTCCCATGGGAGAGAGTCCTTGGCGGTTTGGTCCCCACCACAGGAAGCATCAGCAGGGAAACTTCTTTGCTTCTAGTTTTTGGAGGGGAGGGGGAGCAGCCTCTCTTGCCAAATTCCAGCAGCGGGAAGCCCCTCGTCTGCCTCCTCTTATGAAGGGCTTTCACTTGTCTCAATCTAACCAGAGGCAGCCAAAGCTTCATATATCGCTTGGAAATCCGCCCCTTAAGCCCCCCAACGCCCCCACCCCCCAACCCACCCATCAGGTTTCCTGACACTCACATGGGCAGCTTCCCCAGCACAGGGACGGCAGCAGTGAAGTTGTCTTCGGGGCAGGAGCGACAGTCCAGGACAGGGTGAAAAGAGAAGGAAATCCAGCAACCGGGCCTTGCCTGTTTCAATTCACTGGAGTCAACTTAGAATTCACTTAGGATTCCCCGAGTCACAGTTGCATGGGGTGAGGAGGGGGAGGAAGGAGATGGATGGGAGGATGTCCTTGGGATTTTGTTAGCTCCTTCCAGACAAGTAGCAAAAATGCCTCAGATGAATGAAGTTGTGTAGGGCTGCTAATCCTCTAGGACTGACCTGGGAGTCTCCAAAAATCAGCATTAATCTTCAGGTGATGATTGAAGCAGTCTTGACATTGTGCACAATACTGGAGAAAAAATATATCCAGGGCATTTTCCGGACTACGAGAATTGCAATGGGTAAAGCGCTGCAAAGTGTGACGGAATAGTGCAACAGTTTAAAACCAAGAGTAAAGCGTTGATTCAATTCTTCGTTGTAGGCTGGTGGCCATTCATATTTTCTGTCCACTGCAACATGTTTTCAAGGCAGGGCTGCCCATATTCTCCTTGAAACGCATGTATCTGCCTCACCTCCTGCTCCATTTGGGCCAATGGAGTAGCAGGGGGTGTATGTATGTGTGTGACGTGAAAAAATTGTTTGTAACTTATTGGCTACCTTGTGCAAATCCACCAGCAGGGGGAAGTGCTGTTCCAAAACAAAAATCTAACTTTGTCTTGCATCATTCCAGTTTTGCACAAGCAATAACTGGGCCCGGGGGCGGGGGGTGGTGGTTAAAGAGAGGGAGTGGGGTGTGTGAGGAGTGCCTTTGGAGTGAAAAACAAGGGAACTGCTCATTGGGGGGCGGCAGCGAAAGGGAATCCAGGAAGGGGGAAAGACAGGAACTGGTGCACCTCCAGAGAAAGAAAGAAAGAAAGAAAGAGGAGGAAGGAGGCAGCAGCAGCGGGGAGGGCTGTGGTATTGCACAGAAGTAAATGAATCATGATTCAGTTCAATGGGCTTCCTTTTAAGTAAGTGATGGTTCTCTCTCCCTGCCCTTTGCCTTGTAGTAAGCAAGTGGGATTGCACAGAAGTAAATGATTTAATTCAATGGGCTTCCTCTTCAGTAAAAGTGCACGAGAAAGGGTTGGATTCAGTAATCTGCTCAGCTGCACTAATATGAGTCTCTGGCCAAAGTAGCAAATTAAAAGGGGAATACACCAAAGAACCCCAGTGGAATAATAATAATAAAAACCCTCTGATCTCTTCCGTCCCCACCCCTTCTGTGTTGATAAGCTCAAGTTATATTGGAAGCAAGCAGAGGAGGAGGGAGGTGTGGGGTTTGGGATCTGTGGGGAGGAAAGGAGGGGAAAGCCGAGAGTTCTCCCTGCCTGCTTCTCTCTCCATGGTGAGGGGGTGCAGGAAGAAAGCACACGCATGCGCCCAGGCCTGAAACCGGCCAGATTGGCTTCATTTGGGATGGGAGGAAGACGAGTCGGCTAAGGGAGTCTTTCGCAGCCTTCTCTCCTAGTCTTGCCTGACTCCAGCGCACCTTTTGCCAGCGCGCACACTCCGAGCCCTCTACTTCACAGAGTTTGGGAGGCAGGAGATCTCTCGCCGCCGTCCTGCTCTGCCGCTGCCATGCAGCGTTAGGTTTTTAAAGTTTTGGTTTTTTTAAGGTTAAAAGAACGGTCAAAAAGTGGGAGAAATTGAGTCCCTATTGGGACGAGCATTTCCCTGCAGGAAGTCGGAACATCCCGCACAGGGCGGGACAGTTGGCAACCCTACCAGGAACCTACCTCCTCCTTCCCATGGCCTCCATTATCCATGGATTCTCTATCCACGCCCCCCCCCTCGGAACAGAACCCCCACAAATAACGGGGTTCTCCTGTACTTATTAGTGTCTGTCTCTTTTCCTTCTGTCTAGGAAGTAGTATATTTTAATAGTTATACAGAAGTGACATAGCGTCTGAGCATAGCTGGAGTATATTTCTTCCCTTTCAACCTCAGGCCTTCACTTAATGGTTAATGGCTGATTGGTGTCTTGACTGCCTTTTTAAAAGTTGTCAGAGATGGAGGCTCTTATCAGCATGTTCCAAAGCCTCTGGGCAGCAATGGAGAAGGCCCATCCCTGAGTAACCACCAGACAAGCCAGTGGCAACTGCAGACGAACCTCTCCAGATGATCTCAATGGGCCGTGTGGTTCATAGCAAAGAAGAGGTTCCCTTAGATACCCAGGGCACAAGCTGTTCAGGGCTTTATAGGTTATAACCCCGACCTTGTACTTTGCCCGGAAACTTATCGACAGACAGTGTAGATCTTTTAAGTAAGTGATAGGGTCTCTCCAAGATGACCCAGAGACCAACCTGGCTGCCACATTCTGGACCAAGTGCAGTTTCCGGACTACGTGGAGCATAGTGCAGTAGTCAAGTCTGGAGGTGACCAGCAGATGTACTGCTGTTCTGAGCCTGAGGTCATTTATCTCAAGAAATGGACGCAGCTGGCGTATCAACCAAAGGTGATAGAGAGCATTTATTTATTTATTTACTGCCTTTCATGAAAACAATCCCAAGGCCGTTTACAGCAACATTTAAAAACAAGATTATAAAAATGATACAGTTAAAATATGAGACAAATCTGATTAAAAAATTTAAGACACAAGTATAAAAACAATACAAAGTACAAAGAGCAGCAGCAGAGACAATCCTATAAAAGCCCTGGTAAAAAGCCAGAATTTAACATACTTTCTAAAAGCTGTGATGGAAACCGAGGAGCGAATAGCCACCGGGAGAGCATTCCAGAGTCTGGGGGCAGCCACAGAGAAGGCCTGGGACAACCAGGGACACCAGGGAGAGGTTTGTGTCCAGAAGCACCCCCAGATGATAATTTATTAACCCCTGCTAACTTGGCAAAGAGGCACCTTTTAACGTGGTGATTCTCTTTATTCAGCAGGGGGAGAGTAACTGGCCCTCTCCGTCCCCAGCACAGCATCCCTCCAGTGACTGTTGCTGGTGTCTAACTGATGTTACTTTTTAGATTGTGAGCCCTTTGGGGACAGGGAGCCATCTTATTTATTTATTATTTGTCTGTGTAAACCGCCCTGAGCCATTTTTGGAAGGGCGTAATAGAAATTGAATTAATAATAATAATAATAATAATAATAATAATAATAATAATAATAAAAATGGCGAGACACTTGGACAGGTTAGCATCAGAAGAGGCATTTTCCAAGGGGACTCACTACCCCTCTGTTGTTTGTAATCGCCATGACTCCACTTTCACAAATACTAAACAAAACAGGCCTCGGATACCAAACATCTAAAACATCAAGTAAAATCAAACATCTGCTGTACATGGACGATCTGAAGTTGTATGGAAAGTCCCAGTCAGAAATTGAATCACTGCTAAACACTGTCTGTATATCCAGTAGCGATATAGCAATGGAGTTTGGACTAGACAAGTGTGCTGCATTAATAATGAACAGAGGGAAAATAACAAAAACAGAAGGAATAGAACTGCCCAATGGAAGCAAGATCAAGAACCTGGAAGAGAAAGAACCTTACAAATACTTGGGCATTCTCCAGGCTGATAACATCACACACACTGAAGTTAAAAGAAAAATTGGAAGTGAATCCACCAGGAGAGTTAAAAAAAATCCTCAAGTCCAAACTCAATGGCGGGAACACCATACAAGCCAGAAACACCTGGGCTATACCTGTTATCAGATACACTGCAGGAATAATAGACTGGACCCAGGCAGAGCTAGAGACGCTAGCTCTTAAGACCAGGAAAATCATGACCATCAAACATGCTCTGCACCCCCGCAGTGATGTAGATAGGCTATACTGCCCTCGCAGCTCAGGTGGAAGAGGAATGCTGCAAGTCCATCAAACAGTAGAGGAGGAGAAAAGAGGCCTTGAAGACTATATCAAGGACAGTGAAGAAGATGCACTTCAAATGGTCAATAATGAGAAACTATTCAACACCAATGAAACAAAGCAGGCCTACAAGAAAGAACAAGTCAAGGACCGAGCAGAAAAATGGAGAAATAAGCCACTGCATGGTCAATATTTGCACAACATAAGTGGAAAATCAGACATCACCAAGACCTGGCAATGGCTTAAGAATGGCGACTTGAAGGAAGAAACAGAGGGTTTCATACTGGCTGCACAAGAACAGGCACTAAGAACAAATGCAATAAGAGCAAAAGTCAAAAAGTCAACAACAAACAGCAAGTGCCGCCTTTGTAAAGAAGCAGATGAAACCATGGACCACCTAATCAGCTGTTGTAAAAAGATTGCACAGACTGACTACAAACAAAGGCATGAAAAGGTAGCAGGGATGATACACTGGAACATCTGCAAAAAATACAAGCTACCTGTAGCCAAGAATTGGTGGGACCATCAAATTGAAAAAGTTGAAGAAAATGAAGATGCAAAAATATTATGGGACTTCCGACTACAAACAGACAAACATCTGCCACACAATACACCAGATATAACTGTAGTCGAGAAGAAAGAAAAACAAGTCAAAATAATCGACATAGCAATACCAGGGGATAGCAGAATAGAAGAAAAAGAAATAGGAAAAATCACCAAATACAAAGATCTACAAATTGAAATTGAAGGGCTGTGGCAGAAGAAGACCAAAATAATCCCAGTGGTAATTGGCGCCCTGGGTGCAGTCCCAAAAGACCTTGAAGAGCACCTCAACACCATTGGTGGGGCCACAGAAATCACCATCAGCCAATTACAAAAAGCAGCTTTACTGGGAACAGCCTATATTCTGCAACGATATCTATAACAACTGACAATAAAATTCAGCCATCCCAGGTCCTTGGGAAGGACTCAATGTCTGGATAAAACAAACCAGTCAATAACACTTGTGTGACTGTGTGAATAAATAATAATAATAACAACAACAACAACCATCCTCACTTTGGCTTCAGAATTCTCTGTGAGCAGACTCAGTTATGCTCTTGGCTGACTTTCCCGTCGTTATTTTCCCTGATATTGTGGGGATTTCAAACAGTAATTACTCAAATAATCACTAGATTGATGTTTGTCAAACCAGCAAAAGGCACCAGTCCAGTATGGGCCTGAATTTTTGGGGAATGCTAAAAAGATACCAAACATTAAAAAAGATACATTATCTGTGGTGAAAAAACATTGCCAACACTTTGCAATCTCTTTTTAGGTGTTAGAAACTTAAACTGCTGGATCTCAGTCATTCTGAAACAGATTTGCACCCAATTTGGTGGAGTGGTGTCTCTCCTCCCCTCGTTGATGTGTGCATGATGTCAGAGGGGTTGGGTGGATACCGCTGACTTCCTAAGCAATAGAACGTTCCTCACCTTCACTATACTGGCCAGCTGGGCCGGGACAATCTGAGACATTGGCGAGTGTCAGGTTTGAGTCAGGGCTATGGTGTTAGGCACGCAGGTTTTCAACCCTTTCTCTGGATTTCACGTGTGCCCGAAGCCCTCCTGTGTCCCCCAGGGGAAAGATGCAGGCACCCTGGGGGGGATTCTGACGTTTTCCTTTGCAGGTCAAAGAGCAGGGTGCCGGGCAGGGGAGGAATTTAAATGGTGTTTTGCCTCTTTGTTTGTTTTTAAACAAGAACCCAGGAGAGATTCTGCGAATGGATCTTCTGCATTGCAACTCCTTTGCCCCACAACCCATTTCCTGCCCCCCTGTGACAAAGACAACATTGCAGGCAGAAGCAGAAGCAGTCTGGCCCGGCCACTCTGCATCTGCCTGAAGCCAAGCGCTATGGGGCTCTGGTCCAAGGGGTGTGCTGGGGGAGGCTTCCACCAGCCCTGCCCTGTGCCCCCGCTTGGCCGTTGGCTTGACGCTCCTGTGGTGGGCCCGAGCTGGGCAAGCCACGGGCCATGGATGGCCTCCAAATGCCAATGTCAGGAGTGCCGGCCCAGCAACTCCAAGCCCCAGCGGGTGACCTCCGCATGCTTTGAACTCCCCCACGGAAATGGGAAGGGCTTTGCTCGGCTCGATCCTCACAAGGCCTCCTGAAAAGGGAAGCTTCGAAGAAATAGGCTCGCTGCAGCTACGGTGGAAATAGCCTGAAGTTGGCCACGAGCGCCAGAGACCCGTGTCTGGACAGGGCAGGTTCAGGAGGTGGAGAAGAGGAGGAGGAGGAGGAGGAGGGTGTGTGTGTGTGCGTGTGTGCGTGGGGAGGCAGACCACTCTGAGGGCCATTTTCATTCATCCGAAGGGTCCAAAGAGGGTCCACACAGTGACTCCTGGCATGAGGCCGGGAAGCGAGTCCGTGAGTGGGGCGGGAGGATCTCGGCACGAGGGGGCAGCTGCCGCCGCCTTTGACTCTCCTTCCTCCTTTCAGATCTCCGGATCCCCTTGATGTGGAAAGACACAGAATATTTCAAGAACAAGGGTGGTGAGTGCTTCCCGGAAGGGGCTGTTTCCATTCCCCCCCCCCCACGCCCGCCCCCAGCTTGCCATGTGTTCTACCAGCTGGGCTTGGGTTGCCTATAGGTCAGGAGCGGCTCATCCTAAGGAGCCGATGGGGCGGACAGCCAGAGGAGGCACAGATGCTGCTGCTTCTTGGAGCTCTGTTCACTCCTCTCCCTCCTGCTCCACGCTGCCTACAGGCGGCCATTCATCAGGTAGAGCTGCACGATTAACCACACATGATGAATGACCAGCCTGCAGGCTGCGCAGTTCTCAGTAATGCTGGTGTGTGTCTGAGAGAGAGAGGAGCAAATGGAGCTCTGGGAAGGGGAGGCAGCGGTGCCTTCTTTGGCACCCCCCTGCCCCGGCTCACTGGGACGAGCCACTCCGGATACAGGGGCAGCAGGGTTTAAGCAATGGGCATGCATGGACGAGCTGCCTTGTACCGGGTCTATGACTCCTGGCCTAACTCAGTATTGTCTACACACTGATGGGCAGAGACTCTCAGGGTTTCAGACAGGGAGAGGTTCTTCCCAGCCCCACCTGGAGATGCCAGGGACCAAAGAACCCAGAACTTCCTGCATGCAGAGCCGATGTTCCCTGAGCTGCAGCCCCTCCCAGTGAGGCTACTTGGGAAGCACGCTGATGGCATTCTGGCCAGAATGAACTGTTTCCTTTCTGGGACTGAGCTCAGGAAAAAACTGAGATCTTTAGCACAGCACTGATTGGCTAATGCCTGTAATGTCACAAACATATTCGCCCTCCTGCATCCAAGAGCAGTTGTACAGCCATTGCTAAACTGATCGTGCTTTTTTTGTTTGTTAAGTGATGTGTGTTTAAATGAACACATGTGTATGTGACACTTGTCTCGACTCCTGGCGCCCACAGAGCCCTGTGGTTTTGCTTGGTAGAATACAGCCCACCAGATGCCGCTGGAAGCCTACAGTAGGAGCTGAGGGCATGCCCTCTCTGCTGCTGCTGTTGCTCCCCTGCATCCTGCCTCTGAGGCTGGAGGTGGCCCTCCGACTAGTAGCCATTGATAGACTTCTGCTCCACGAAGTTATAAAAGCCCCTCTTAAAGAAGTCCAGGTTGTTGGCTGTCACCACATCTTGTGGCAGAGAATTCCACAAGTGGATTATGTGTTGTGTGGAAAAAGTACCTCTGTTTGTTGGTCCTAGATTTCCTGGCAATCCGTTTCATGGGATGACCCCTGGTTCTAGTGTTGTGTGAGACGGAAAAGAATTTCTCTCTCTCCACTTTCTCTACACCATGCATGATTTTATAGACCTCTATCCTGTCTCCCCACAGTTGTCTCTTTTCTAAACTAAAAAGCCCCAGATGTTGTAGTCTTGCCTCCTAAGAAAGGTGCTCTAGGCCCCTGATCATCTTGGTTGCCCTCTTCTGCACCTTTCCCAGTTCTACAATGTCCTTTTAAAGATGATGTGACCAGAATTGTACGCAGTACTCCAAGTGTGGTCGCACCATCGTTTTCTATAAGGGCATTATAATGTTAGCTGTTTTATTTTCAATCCCCTTTCTAATGATCCCCAGCATGGAATTGGCCTTTTTCACAGCTGCCGCACATTGAGTCGACACTTTCAACAAGCTGTCCACCACAACCCCAAGATCCCTCTCCTGGTCAGTCACCGACAGCTCAGATCCCCTCAGTTGGGTTTTTTTGTCCCAATGTGCATCACTTCTCACTTGCCAACACTGAACCGCATTTGCCACTTTGTCACCCACTCACCCAGTTTGGAGAGATCCTTTTGTTACTCCTCACAATCTGTTTTGGATTTCACTACCTGAAAGAGTTTGGTATCATCTGCAAATTTGGCCACCTCGCTGCTGGAAGAGATTCCCCTGGGAAGAGCAGAAGGTTCCCAGTCCCCTCCCTGGCAGTATCTCCAAGAACGGGCTGAGAGAGACTCCTGCCTGCAACCTTGGAGAAGCCTCTGCCAGTTTGGCTAGACATTCCTGAGCGAGATGGACCACTGGTCTGACACAGTAAATGGCAGCTTCCCATGTTCGTATGATCCTATCGGCCGTGGTGGCCGTGGTGGCCTGACCCTCCACTTCAAAGGAGCCCTGGGGACGGTCCCAGAGTGCTGAGTGGTGCTGGGAACCTGTCCGTCCAATCCGCTTTCTCTCTTTCCTGGCCAGACTTGCATCGTTGTGCCGTCTTCTGCCTGCTCCAGATTGGCACAGAAATTTATGACACAGAGACGGTGCTGGTGGACCGGACACTCACTGACATTTGCTTTGAGAACACAGTCCTCTTGTGAGTCCCTGTCCCCACCCCATAGACACACAGGGGCAACCCACCCACCCCCGGCCCCAGCTGGGAAGAGGGAGAAGCACAGACGGGCTTCTTCTTCCTCGCTGCCCAACTTATCCAAGATATGGCCGGTGGGGGGGGGGAGCATGCCTTGGCCAAGGGCGACTCTTGTTGGGAGTGGGAAAGAAGGGGGCGGGGTCTCTCCCATGGCAGGAGGGAGGCCTTCTGGAGGAGGGGGCCTGTGGTGGGGATTCCTCCTCACTCCGCTCTGGAAGGGGGGTGGTTCTGCCTGCCCTTCTGACTAGCCTTGACAGGAAGACCCTAGGCAGGCTCCATGGGGTCTGTGTCTTCCACCAGAGGCCACCGGCCGCTTTTGCCTTCCTCCTTGGACGGATGTCCCGTCATGGGCCACTTCAAGACCCCTCCCAGTTTCCTGCCCCACAGACCCACACAATGCCCCCCCCCCGTAGCCCCTCCTTGGGCTGAGTTCCTGCCAGCAGGTGGGCGGGGGGCCCAGGGGCCCTTGGTGCTGTGACGCTGCTTCTCTTGGTCTCCCCAGCACGGAGGCCGGGCCGGAGTTTGAGCTGAAGGTGGAGCTCTACAGCGCAGGCCTGGAGGAGGACTCGGGACTCAGCCACACCCCCAAGAAACTGGCCAGCCGTCTGAGCAGCTCTCTGGGACGCTCCTCGGGGAAGCGGGTGCGAGCAGCCCTGGACGCTGGGGGGCCTAGCAGCCCCGTGGGCAATGGGGCCAGCAGTCTCTTGCTGCTGCCGGCCCCCAGCGCCCCACCGTGAGTAGCCGGCCTCTCCGTGCCCTCCGTGGGTGGTGTGTGACCCCACCCCGCCGCCCCCCGGGCTCATCACCAGCTCTCTTCTCCTCCAGGGGGCCCAAGTACCAGCTGCTGGCCTGCACCACCCTCCGCCTGCCGGACGTCCAGGACGCCTTCCGCACCCACGACCTGCTGGTCACCAGCAACGGTAGGCAGGGCGAGGCAGCCGAGGGGGGTGCTGCTGGCAGTGGGGCCAGTGAGGGGGGGCCTCGCTGCAGCCCACGTGCTGCCACGCCTGGCTGGAGAGGAGGGGGCTTCGAGAGACCTGGCAGGCGGGGGCTGAAATGAGGAACCCGGAGGGGCCGCCGTAGCTGCAGTAGCCCCCCAGTATCCGGTGGGGGGCAGGGGGGGCAGCGGCTGGCTCAGGACCGCTCTCCCCCTGCCTGACACCCCCCTCTCCTCCCCCCCCGCAAAAATGTCTGCAGAGGAGAGCGCCTCCTGGCTTCCTCTCTACGGCAGCGTCTGTTGCCGCCTGGTGGCCCAGCCTGGCTGCATGGTCCAGCAGGTGATGAACGGCTTCCTCAAGGTGCAGGTAAGTCCCTGGCCGAGGGGGGAGGCTGCTGGAGGAGGCCAGGGTGTTCTGGGGCCCTGATGGAGCAGGGGGAGCTGCCTGGGCCCATCCCGCTCAGGATCGCCCACCCAGACTGGCAGCAGCAGCGGCAGCAGCTTCTCCAGGGCTGCAGGCAGGAGTCTCTCTCGCCCGCTGTCGGAGATGCTGCTGCCGCCGCCGCCGCCACCACCACCAGAGAGGGAACCTTCTGCATTCAAGCGGGCAGGTCTCCTTTCAGAGCTGCCCCATCATCCCCCCAGAGGAAGATCTTCCAGTGCTCACACCTGTCGTCTCCCATTCAAGTGCAAACCAGGGCAGACTCTGCTTAGCAAAGGGGACCATTCCTGCTCACTTCCTCAAGACCAGCTCTCCTCCCCCATGACGGGTATTTGGGGGAGTCCTTGGGTCACCAGCAGCCCGGAATTGGGCTGGGGGCTGCCCCGATTGCTAAGGGCACGTGCACAGCCTGCCACTAAACCTCTCCCCGGGGGCTGTCGACAAGCACCCCCAGAGCCCACACCAGGCCTGCCACCTCTGCCCCACTTCCGCACCTTGCCCTAGACCCCTCAGAAACTGCCATGGGTATCCCCCCCCCTCCTCCTCCTCCTCACAGCTGGGCAGAGCATTCTGGGAGGAGAGAGGGAGGGAGGGTCCTGGGGGCTCTGCAGCCCGCCCTGCCACCCTCCCTCCTTGGAATGGGTCTGGGGTCAGCATGGAGACTGCAGCTGGGCGGGGGCTGTAGAGGGGCAGGGAAGGGGCACCAGGGCATGCAGGGGGCAGGCTGGGCAGACCCCTCCCTCCTCCTCCTTGGGTAGCCATTTGCAAGGCAACGCCTGCCAGCACCTGAGCCATGGGGAAGGAGTTTTGAATGGGGCAGCAGGCCGGAGAGAAGTGCTTGTGCTGGGAATGGGGCAGGAGGGCCGCTGAAGGTTATGTGTGTGTGTGTGTGGGGTGTGTGTGCACACGATGTCCTCAACCCAGCAGGAACTCCCCCACCCACCCCCGGCCAAAAATAATGAAAGCTCCCCTCCTGTCTGTGCAGCAGGGGGAGCAGCAGGGCTGGCTGAGGCTGTTCTGCCTCCTGCGGGGCTCCAACCTCCTCTGCTACCGGCACCCCCAAGATGCTGAGACCCAGGAGGAGCCGGCCTTCACCATCGCCATCAACAAGGTGTGTGTTGCGGGGGGGGGCACAGTTGGAGGCCAAGAGAGGCCTCTGCCCCCCCCCGCCACCTGCCTCTGCTCAGGGCCTGCCTGCCCCCTTGTGGCCCAAGTGAGCCATGGCAGCCGGCTTGCTCGTCTGCTGGGCTGGTCTCCGGTGACTCCCCTGTGTGGCAGGCAGGCCAAGACCCTGCTTGGGAGGGGGGCAGCAGTGGCTCGTCCTGAGGCGCCTGGGGGGGGGCTGTGCCCCTTGCAGGCTCCCCCATCTGTAGCTGGCCGCTCTGGGTCATTTCTGCACATGCAGGAGACGCGCATCCGGGCCACTGAGAAGGACTCCAAGACCCGGCTGCACAGCCTGTCAGTCACGAACCGCTATGGGGGGGAGGAGGTGACCCACACGCTGCTGGCCGAGAGCCGGGCAGAGACCCAGCGCTGGATGGAGGCCTTCTGGCAGCACTTCTACGACATGAGTGAGTGAGTGGGGGTGGGGGGGGCAGGCCCACGTGGGGGCTGGCTCAGCCTGTGGGCAGTGCAGCTCTGCCCCTTCTCTGGGTGGGCAGCGGGCGGGGGGGGGAGCGCCAGCACTTCTTGGCTTCTCTGGCTGCCGGGCTGGTGCCTCTGCCCTTGGGTGGGCGTGGGCCAGGCTGTGCCCCAACGGGTGCCTCTCCGCCCCCCCCAGGCCAGTGGAAGCACTGCTGCGATGAGCTCATGAAGGTGGAGGCCCCCTCCCCCCGGCGCCTGCCCACCCTGCTGCCCAGGCAGGGCTCCTTGTACCACGAGATGGGTAAGCACAAGCCGCGAGGGGCGGGCGGGTGGAGCAGGGAGCCCTCCCTCCCTCCCCCCCCCTCGGCTCCAGGGTCTTCTGGCTGGCAGGAGAGCCACAAAGGGCTGGCCGGGGGGGGGGGGTTGTCTCCGCTCCCCGGAGGTGCCTGTCAGAAAGCCGTGGCTGGACTGGTTGGTTGCAAGATGGGGGCTCCCCCTCTCATGGGCAGCGCTGGGCGCACAGGCCATTCGCTTAGGGGGCCTGAGCCGCATGGGGAAAAGCAGCCCATTTGCACAGAGCAGGCGTGGCCTGTCCCCTGAGCCGAGGGCTGGGGGGGCGCAGCTGCTTCTGCTGCCTGAAAGAGTCACGCTGCCTGCAGGCTGACCATTCATCAGGTAGAGCTGCACGAAGGGGAGAAACTGAGCACTGGGAAGCAGAGGCCGCGATGCCTCACTGAAAGTCAGCTGCCAGGCAGAAAGTGAGCCCGGAAGCCCCCTCCCTGGTGAGGAGGTGGCGGATTGGTGCCACGGGTGGCTGCCAGTCCTTTTGCAGGGGAGGGCAAAGCCAGCAATCCAATACTCCCCCTCCCTAAGAGTATGCCCCATAGAATTCAGTGGGAGTGGGCTCAGTCCAAGGAGGGCAATTGCCCCCTCCCCCCAGACACCCAAGCTTGGTGCTGTCCCTGAGGGGCAGAGTGTGGGGGGAGCAGCAGGCCTCCCTGTCCCCTCCGCCTTCATCTCCTGCCTGCCTGCCTGCCTGTCTGTGGGGCTCTCTTTTCTCTCCAACTTCCATGGGCCCCTGCCCCATGATCTTGCTTGCTGCCCCGTCCAGGTCTGTGTGTCTGTAACGCTGTCCTCTGCTCCTGCTTTCTCTCTGCACGTGTCCCTCTCTCTCTCTCTTCCTCTCTGCCCTGTCCACCCCGACCCACCCCAGCTCTCCCTGGCCCTGTGGGGCCGCCCTCCAACTGCGAGGGGCTTCTGTTGCAGGACGACGCTCTCTCTGCTGAAATTCGGGCTCTGCTGTCCTCGTATTACAGTGACAGGTGACGTTACCCCACCCAGAGGCCGCCTGGTTGCCCGCTGAGGGGGCTTGTTGGGGGGCAGCCAGAGGGGAAAGAGACGGAGAATTGCTCAAGGGAGAGTTGCTTGTGGAACTCTCTGCCACAGGATGTGGTGATAGACACTCGCTTGGATGGCTTTAAAAGGGACTTAAGACACATTCAGGGAGGACAGGTCTATCCATGGCTACTAGTCCTGATGGCTATGAGCCCCCTCCAGCCTCAGAGGCGCGATGCCTCTCAAATACCAGTAGCAGGAGAGAGGACATGCACTCCCCTCTTGCCTGTGGGCTCCCCGGAGGCATCTGGTGGGGGGCCACGGTGGGGAACAGGGTGCTGGGCCCCTTGGGCCTGATCCAGCTGGGCTGTTCTGGGCTGCCCTGAGGAGAGCTCCAGCAGAGGCAGGGCTGGGGAGGGGAGACGGGGGGCTGGGTGGGGACCCGCTTGTGCAGACTGCCTGCCTCCGGGCTCCATTTTTCACCCTGCCCCCCCCCCATCTGGGTGCTTGTTAAGAATCTGGGCCTGTTGGGTGCGTCTTTCTGGGAAGGGAGAGGTAGGCAGGGAAGAGCATGGGTGCCGGGGGTGGGGGGGGCATATGGCCCCTGCGCAGGTGTCCGGCCAAGCCCTTCAGCGCCCCCCCCCCGCAGTTCCCCTATGCCAGGTCGCAGTGTGGTGGTGACCCCCCCTCCCCATTCCCCTCCTCTGCAGCTATTGAGCCGGGAGATGACATCGAGGCCGTGACGGAGATCCTGACGCGACGGGCCTCCGGCCTGGGCCCCCCGGCGTGGCTCTCTCTCTTCGAGGGGCCCTCGGCCTCCGACAGCGACAGCAGCCCCTCCAGCGCCAGCCCGTGCCCCCCGCCCTGGGTGCGCCCTCGCACGCTCTCCCTGGACGCCAGGCTCAGCACCCCCCAAGGACGCTCCTCCGGCCGGCCTCCCCTGCCCAGGGCCCGCCGCGGCCCCTCCACCTCCAGCTCCTCCAGCAGCGGCAGCCCCACCCCTGAGCCGGAGCGGCCCCCGCGGCGCCCCCGGACCAGGCTCGACCCCTGCTTGTGGCTGCAGTCCCAGGTCTGAGGCGGGGGGGGGGCCTGGCTGGCAGAGAGAGGATGGCGCCTGCCCCCCCCCAGCGCCCTCCGGAGCCACGCCCCCCTCTCCTGGCCGAGGAAGGGGACAGCCAGCCTGGGGCCGGCCCCCCCCGCCACCCCCAACCTGGAGAGTGGGAGGGGGTGGACGGGCTTCCTGACCCACACCTGTCCTGTGCTTGGAGAAGGGGGAAGCGGGGCTGTGGGGCCAGGAGAAAAGCGTCTCCCCTTGGAGGGAAGGAGCTGCTCTGGAGAGGTATGGGGAGGGAGGCTGCTGGACTGTCCCCAGGCACAGGCAGGGGGCAGACCTTGGCCCCTTCTCGGAAGGGGGAAGCATCTGCCCCCCCTCCCCCCCTCAGCCCCCTTCATTTCAGGGATCTGTGCCAATGCCGGAGGTGGGGCTGGGCAGGCCCACAAGGACTCCCCTCGGTCTCTCTGTCGGTCTGAGGGCGAGGGACTGCCTCCCCTCCTCGAGATACACATTAAAGTTTATTTAATATTTTTCTTGTGGCAGATCTTGGCGACTTCCTCCCTCCCTGGAGCGCTGGGGCAAGCGGGGTGGGGGGTGGGAGGGAGCTTCCCAGGCCTCGTGACCCACAACCTCCACCCTGGGGCACTGATGCATTCTGGGCATCCTGGCGGAGGCTTGCTGGGGCAGGCTCCCTAGGCCTTGTTCCTGCTGCTGCATCCGCCCCCCCCGGGCTGCTGGGTGGGCGGAAGAGAGAGAGAGAGAGAGAGAGAGAGAGGGGCACCAGCACGCCAGCCAGCCCTTCCAAAGTCCAGCGCCTGGGACCGGGGCGGAGTCTGCCCTTGGCGAGAGGTGCTGGAGTTTGCTGGGGAGGCTTCGCTTGGCGGAGGGGAGGCTGATCCGCCGCCTCCCGAGGAGGCCTCCTGGCGTTGCGCCTGCCTCTCTTTGCTGGAGGCCTGGGAGCCGGGGCTGGAGGGCCCTCTGCCAGGAGGTGGCCCTCCCAGCGCCAAGCGGGACTTTGGAAAGGGTGTGCCTGCCCTGCCTGGGCAGTCTCGCGCAGCATGCTTGGGTGTCCAGTGCGAAACACTGCCCACTGCAGAGAAGTCGGCTTCCCTGCTGCCCCCAGGCAGGTGGATCTGGAGGCCGCGCCCAACCTCGTGTGGCTGCTTTGGGCAGCAAAGCTGGACCCCCGAACCCCCTGCCTCTAGCAAGGGACCCGGGCCCGTGAGGTGGTCCGTTGGCATCTGAGCCACTGTATTGATCTCAAACAATTTGGGGAGGGGGCTGAGCCCGCCCCCCTTGCCTGGTCTCTAGGCTAGTGAGCAGCTGGACCTTTGCACATGGGCCAAGACTGAAATTGTAGGGGCTTCAAAATTAAAATGCCCTTATACAAAATGATGGTGCAGCCACACACGGAGTACTGCATACAATTCTGGTCCCCACATCTCAAAAAGGACACTGTAGAATTGGGAAAGGTGCAGAAGAGGGCAGGCAACCAAGATGACCAGGGGGCCAGCCTGGAGCACCTTCCTTATCAGGCAAGGCTACAACACCTGGGGCTATTTTGTTTAGAAAAAAGACAACTGTGGGCAGACAGGATAGAGGTCTATAAAATCCTGCATGGGGTGGAGAAAGTGGAGAGAGGAATTCTTCTCCCTCTCCCATAACACTAGAACCAGGGGTCACTCCATGAAATTGATTGCCAGGAGGTCTAGGACCAACCAACGGAAGTACTTTTTCACACAACGCATAATCCACTTGTGGAACTCTCTGCCACAGGACGTGGTGACAGCCAACAACCTGGATGGCTCTAAAGGGGACTTAGACAAATTCATGGAGAACAGGGCGATCAATGGCTACTAGTTTGGTGGCTACAGGCCACCTCCAGCCTCAGAGGCAGGATGCCTCTGAATCCCAGCTGCAGGGGAGCAACAGCAGGAGAGAGGGCATGCCCTCCCCTCTTGCCTGTGGGCTTCCCGGAGGCTTCTGGTGGGCCACTGTGGGCAACAGGCTGCTGGACCAGCTGGGCCTTCCTGGGCCTGACCCAGCCGGGCTGCTCTTATGACTCCGCCTCCCTGACCTCCTGAGCGGCTTCCATGGAGTGTCGCCTGCACTTTGCCCTTTCAAGGCTGCAAAGCGTCACCTGAAGAGGGGCCTGGCCTGATGCCTCTGGCCAGCAGGGAGAGCAGCAGGCCAGGCCTTTCCTGCCGGCCCCCTGGGGCTGGGATCCTGGAGCACGCCCAGCCACCCCCCCCCCACCGTGGCCGAGGGGGCAACTGAGGCTCCAGCCATTCATGCACAAGACCCACAAAAAGCTTTATTAGGCAACAGCAGGCGGGGCTGGGGCAGGGGGGCAGTCCATCCCAGCTGCATCGGCAAGTGGGGGCAGTGGCAGTCACCCTGGGGGTGCTCCGCGTGGGGTCGGGAGGGCAGCCGGTGGCTAGCAGGCCGCTCCAGGCTGAGCGCAAGGCAGGGAGGGGCACTCCGCATCTCCTTGGTGGCCCCCCCCCCGAGGCCTGTTAGCCGCTGTGCTCCTTGGCACCTGGGGGGAGACAAGCGGTTATTGTGGGCGGGGGGGGGCATCCCACAGCCTCCTCCCCAACTCCCAGGGCGCTCACCGGGCAAGAAGCAAGCCCTGCCTGTCCAGGGCTCCCCTGGGGCTTGTTCCAGGGGGTCGGTGGCGGGAGCAGCAGGCAGGCCTTCCTGGAAGAGAAACTGGGGGTGGTCACAGCAGCCAAGGGCCTGCCCTGAAGCGCCCCCCCCCGGGTGCCCCCAGCCAAGGCCACCACTGCCCCAGGCCCACCGGGGTTGTACCTGCTCTCTCTTGCCCAGCTCTGGGGCCCCGGGCCAGTTCCCTTCTTGCACCGCGGTCGCCCCATTGTGTCCAGAGTAGGGGGCAGGCTCCAGCTGGGGGGTGGCAGGAGGTGCTGCGCCTGGAGATCAGCAGGAGGAGAGGAGGAGGAGGAGGCAGGGCTTCATGGGGGGGCTCTTCCCCTCCCCCCAAGAAGTGAGAGACAGTGGCCAGCCACAAGCCCTTGTGAGGGCTACCCCGCCCCTCTGGGCAAGGAGAACGTGGGGCAGGTGCCTGCATTGAGCAGCCGGGGGGAGGGGGGCTGGTGCCGCTTGCTCAGGACCACCACCCCCCCAGAATGCCAGGGGCTCCCCAGGGCCTGGGAGGTCCTCCTGAGCCTTTGGCGGGCCCCTTCCCCACACCGCAGGTGCCACTCTGGTCTCTCCCGGGGCAGACCTTGTGGCCACAGCCCCCCCCCCCTGGCTGAAGGGATGGGGGGAGCGAGCAGCAGCTCCCGCCTGAGGCTGGGCTTCCCAGGGCCCATCCAGGTGAGAGGCGGAAGAGGAGGAGGAGGAGGGGGGGGGGCTCACCTGTGGCAGGGTCCTTCTCCGGGGACAGAGGAGCCTCGGCGGGCGGTCTCCAGCCACTGGCCACCCCACAGCCCTCTGGCCCTTCAGCGAGGGTGTTGCCATGGGGCAGCAGCGGCCTGTCTGGACTCCAGAAGGAGGCGGGGCTGGAGGAGTGGGCAGGGGGCAGCAGGGCCTCCCCCAGGGCAGGAGCTGGGGTCGCTTCAGCCTGGGAGGGGTCACTCTGGAGCACCGGCCCCTCTGCGGCTGAGCCCCTCAGGCTGCCCAGAGGTGGGGAGCTTGCTCTGTGGGGCTGAAGAGGGCTGCCGGGGCAGGAAGGCTCCAGCCCAGCCCCATGGCCATTGCAGGGGGAGGAGGGGCGTCTGGCTTCACACAGGCCGAGGGCAGCCAGCTCCGGCAGGGCCGTGTGGGGCTGGTCCCCCACCTCAGGAGAGCTGCTAGAGGGCCAGGCCTGGAAGCAGGTCCTGGAGGGGGCTGGGGGGCTGGGGACAGAGCCAGCCAGAGGCTTGGGGCTCACGGGGGGGCTGGGAGGAGCGGCTGCCTGGGGCCTGGCGCAGGGCAGGGAGGCTCCTGCTGGATCCGGGCCCCGGAAGATGTACGCCGTCTCCGTGAGGCTGCGCTGGTAGCGGAGGAAAGGCCGCCGGGGGGTGGCTGGTGGGGAGAAGAAGAGAGAGAGGACCCGTTGGCCACGCTCCAAGGGGACCGGCCTCTTTCCTCACACAAAGCTGGTGAGCAGCTGACGTGGCTTCCAGTGGCCAACTGGGCAACATCTTTGGGGCTCAGCAAGGGGAAGGCACGTGCCCCAGTGGCCGCCCCAGCTGCAGGCAGGCCTCTGGGGGGGCAGAACCCCCCGCCCCGGCCTCAGTGGGGTCCAGGGCTCCATATCAGGCCACCCCACAATGGGGGCCCCCACACCAGAGAAGGCCACACACGGCCCAGGCTCTCCCCACTTCTCAGCCCCTCAGCGCTTGTGCAGCTCGCCATTGGGGTGGGCGCAGCAGGAGACTAAGCTGAGAAGGGGTTCGGGTTGAGGTTTGTGTTCAGCCTAAACCGCTTTGGGGGAGAAACCGCAGAAGCCTGTTTGCAGGATTACATTCCTAAAACAAACACCCGGCCTCCCACTTGGCCTTCTGCATCCACCTCCCCACGCTCCGTTAATGCCTGTGTGGGGCTCTGGGGCCTATCCAAGGAGCTGCCAGCCCCACGGACACAGAGAGACACCCCTCCCCCCCGGCAGAGACTGGGCGCCACTCCTGGACAAGGCGGAAGCCGCAGCCCCCCACTCACCAGCCGAGCCCCCTGTTGGCGACAACAGCTCAGGGGCCCCCGAAGCAGATCCCGAGCGGCCCCTCTGCTGGAAGGAGCCTCGGGGCGTGTCGGAGTGCTGCCAAGCCGTCCCGGCCGAATCCTGCCAGAAAGGAGCACAAAGCCTTCCAGAGTCCGCAGCCGACGCTTGCAGGGTCCAGAGGCCAGGGCAGCGCCTCCGCAGGGCTGGGCTACTGGATCGGGGCCAGCTGAGGAGGCCCCAAAGGGTCCTCCCTCCTGCTTCCTGCAGCAGCCGCATGGACGCCTGCCTCCCGGGGGAGCCCCCCCCCAACTGTCATCCCCTGGAAGACGGAGGCTCTGGGATGAATAGTCAGTGCTTGACCGATCCTCCCGGTGTGGCGAAAAGCCCCCCTGCTCCTGGTCATTTCAGAGGTGGAATGGAGCTCCTGCAGGGAGGAGAGGTCTCTGCAGGGCTCCGAGTCGGAGGGCAGGAGGCCCCGGAGTCCCAGTGGCCGGCAGCCACAGCAGCAGGAGGGAGGGCCGGCCCCTTTCAGCCCCTGCCTGTGGGCCACTGTGGGGAGCAGGACACTAGGCTAGATGGGTCTCCTTGGGCCTGATCCAGCAGGGCTGTCCTTGGGTCCCGATGACCTGCTCCGCGGGATGGGGCCACAGCCCAGAGGCCGAGCATCTGCTTGCAGGCAGCAGGCGTGGCTGGGACAGGCTCCTGCCTGCAGCCTGGGAGCGCCGCTGGGCTCGATGGGCCAAGGCGGGTCTGCTCCACAGGCCGCAGCATTCGGCATGCCTCTCGGGTCCAGAGTGTGGCAGCCCAGGTCCTGGTGGCAGGACGCCCATCCCGCGGCAGCTGCCCGGCCTGCCAGCCGGTTCCTGGTCCCATGCCGACCTTGAAAGGCCTGCCCATCCCGCTCTGGGGCCAAGTCCCCCTTGCCCAGCCCAGCCGACTGGGCTCTCCCACCAGCCTGGCAAGCTCTGCTCTCTGGCCTGCGCTTGAACCCGGGCCCAGGGGCAGGACGCGGGGGCCGGCCTTGGGGACACTCTCCGTGGGGCCGTGTGCCAGAGCTGGCCTCTCCCTGCTGGCAAGCACCGGGTCACGGACAGGCCCCCCCCCCCCGCCCCGGCCGGCTTTTCAGGGCTCTCCTTCCAGCTTCAATGGCACTTTGAGCTGGCCCAGCCTTGGTCTTTACTGCCTTTCTAAGCCCTTGAGGAGCTTCTCATGCGCGAGGCAGGAGGAGGCGCCTCATTGAGAGGGAGGCATGAATGTGCCCCAGCTGCTCACAGCCCAGGCAGAACCTCACCCAAGCCTCATCCAAGCAGCCCCCAAAGGCCCCTCCAGGCCAGCCGCCTGTTTCCCACAGTGGCCCAGCAGATGCCTCTGGGGAGCCCACAGGTCGCCCCCCCCCCCCCCGCCGCAGCTCACTGGTGAAGCATCTCCCATCTGCCGGGGGGGGGGTTGGGGGCTCCCCTGATCCCTGCCTGCTTGGCCAGCCCGACTGAGCCGGCCCTCGTCACAGGAGCCGGCTCCCCTTGCAGCTCCTTGCCCCCTTCCCAGACCCCGGCAGGGCGGCCGCTCTGGAGGGGGAGACACTCACCCATCGGGGCCCTTCCCTCCTGCGCTCCTCAGCCTTCAGCTGGGCCTCCTGTTTTCTGCGGGGGGGGGAAGGAGGGAGGGAGAGACGAGTGGCACTCAGAGTCCAGCTGGGCAGGGAGGGAAAATGCTCCCACCTCGCCTAGGGGAGGGCTCCTCTTGCTCTGGCAGACCCCCACGTGGCAGTGAGATGTGCAGAACTAAGGAGGAGTCTCTCCATCCAGTAACAAGCTGCTGCTGCTCAGCAAATGTTTCTCTGCAATTCACCCCAGGCGGTGACGCCCCAGGAGGCAAGAGAGGGCAGGTGAGCCTGGCGAGGAACGCCACAGCAGAGAGCCAGACTGGGAGGGCCCCAAGAGGCTCCTCAACAGGGCGACCAGTGGGGTGCCAGCCTGCTCCGAGGGCCCTCCTGACCTCCGCCTCTGGAGGTGCAAGGCCGGGGAGGCCGGAGGATGCTGCAGCGCCCGCCTCGCCAAGCACCAGTCTCTGTCGCCTGGAACTGCGGCCCTCCCCAGATGAAGCCCCGGTGGCGGGAGGGAGGGTGGGGGGAGGCCGATCCTGGCCAGGCCAGCCCGGGAGGGGCCCGGCAGAACTCCCCGCTGGACTGCCGCTTTCCAGGGCCCCCCTTCCCCCGGAAGGAAGCCCCCTCTGCCTGCCACCAAGAGATCCCTGAGAGCAGCACAGCCCTCTGGGGCCAGGGGGGCTTCCGGGGGGAGGGAAGGGGGCAGTTGCCTCAGGCTCCCCTCTTCCTGCCCCAGGGCGCCCTGGCCCCAGCTGCTGCCATGGCCCCCGAGGGGCAAAGCTGAGTGCAGGTGCAAGTGCGTCACGGGGTGGGGGTGGGGGTGGGGGGCAGCCTCCCCTCCCAGCCCCAGCAGCAGCAGCCCAGCTCACAGGCAGGAGCCCCCCAAAGGCCTCCCAGAGGCTGAGGTGGTGCAAAGGAGGGCGACCGGAGGGGAAAGAGGGCTGGGCCCCCTCCCACATCAGCTCTCCAGCGTGGGGCCTCGGCAGGCACCCCTCTCCCTCCAGTCAGTCATCGGGTGTGTGTGTGTGTGTGTGTGTGTGGCGACTGCATGCTGCCCTCCGGGGTCGAGGGGGGGCACAGACCCCGGAGCCCTGCCCCCCCCGCGCCCCACCTCTGCTCCTGGAGGAGCTGCTCTTTCTCCCGGATCCGCTGCTCCCGCCCCGCCGTCTCCCGCCTCTCCTCCTCCACGCGCTTCCGCTCCCAGCGCCTGCGCTCCGCCTGGGCCCGCTGCCGCTCCTGCTCCCGCCGCTCCGCCTCTTCTCTCTGGGGAGGCCCCGGCAGGCTGGGACACACACACACACACACAAGCACCCCCGCCATGGGCACCCCAGCCCCACTTGTGGCCCCACCGCCCTCCCCGCCTGGCCAGGCCTTCCAGCAGCTGGGAGAGCTGCGGCCCCCTCCCCTCAATGCCCACAACCCCCCTCACCTCAGCCTGGGCCCAGAAGGAATCCCGCTGGGTGCGGAGGACCTCCAGCGCTGGGTTGGTCTTCTGGTAGTTGGTGCCCTGCGGAGGGAAGAGCCCCCAAGACACACACACACCCCGTGTCCACAGGCTCCGCCCTCACGGCACAGCGCTCACCCTGCAGTGCGGGCCCCCCCCCGCTGTTCTGCATCCCCGGAGAGCTCTGTGCAAAACCCCCACCCCAGAGGAGACCATGGCGGGGGGCGGGGGGGGGGGGGGCTGGCAGCTCCAGCCTGAGTGGAAAGGAGACCAGGGACTCTGGCCGCAGCAGGCTCAGCCCTCCGAGTCCCAGCCCAGATCCGTGCCATGCGCGGCCAAGACCCAGCCAGGCTCTGGAAGACTTCTGGCTCCTCCCAGCACAAGCCACCCCGGAGTGCCTTGGAAAGCTGCGGGCGGGGGGGAGCTGGAAGAGAGGAGAAGCTTCTCCGCCGGGGGGAGAAGCTGGGCCCCCCAGCATGCCAAGCCCCCGAGCCACAGCCCCCTCCCCAGAAGCCAGCCTCGGGCAGCCAAGGGGGCTCCCAGGGGCCACCCATCCCCACGCCAAGAGCTGCTTTGGGAGGATCACTCGGCTCTCCAGGCCGAGCCCCTCCCTCCCTAGCTCTTCCCCAGCCCCCCCCGGCCCCCAGTTACCACCAGCTCCTGGGGGTCCCCAAGCGGTGCTTTCTTGGGGGCTGCGCCTCCCGGGGGGGGGACAAGGGCCAGGCTGCGCTGCAGGCCCTCCTGGGTCACCTCTTCAGCACGGCCTGCGCTCACCACCAGGCGGGCTTCCTGCAGAGGGAGGGAGGGAGGAGGCAGGCCGAGGCCCGATGATGATGATGATGATGCCCAGCGACAGAAGGGCCCCCCAGCGGCCGCGAGGAGCCGGCCAGGGCCCCAGAGGCCACTCAGACCGAGGCTTGTCCAAAGAGCTCCCAGGCCGGGGGGGGGGGGCCGAGAGAGGAGCCCACTCTTGGGCTCCAGCAGCTCCCCGTCCAGAGGCCCAGGGGCCCCCACCCAGGCGGCCGTTGGGGGCAGGGAGAAGCAGCACAGCTGGCTTCCAAGGCACACCCCAGGATGGGGGGGGAGGAGCTCTCCATCCCCAAGACATGACCTGGCTGAGCGCTGACAAAGCCCTTTGGAGCTGAGCAAGCTCCTCCCAGGGGAGCCTAAAAGGGAGGGGGGCAGGGCCCTGGGGGGAGGCCAGGCCCCTGCCAGCCGGGTGGGAGAGCATGCTACAGCCAGCCTCCATGGGGGGGGGGCTGTGCAGACGGGGGCAGTGCCTCTGTTCATGTGCAGAGGGCCCCTGCTCATCGCATTTAGCACACAAGCCCCTGATGCCTGGCCTGGAGCCAGCCGGCTTTCCTCTTCACCAGTGCTGCAGAGCCAGCCCCCACCTCGAAGTTCAGGAGCCGGGCCTCCTGGGGAGAGGGCAGGCAGGGGGGGCTTCAACCCCAGAACCTCCCTCCCCTGCCCCCAGACAATGGGGGCAGAGCCACACACATTCCACCCCCCCCCCGCCGGGATGCCTGGGACGCCTGTGCTGCTGGTTCCCATCTGCCTTCTAGGACCAGACAAGGCGCGGGTGGGGGGGGGGGGCTGAGTAGAGGCAGACATTGCGGGGGGGGGGGCGAGGGGGAGAATGGGGCATGGCGCCTGTGCTGGAGGGTCCACAGACAGGATGTGGCCCGAGGAGGCGGGTTCCTTGAGTGGGGCAGCCCCTCCCCTCTCCTCTGGACCAGCCGGTGCTCCTCCCCCCCCCCCGGAATGTCCGCATCCCCCTGGCACCACCAGCACAAGGAGGGTCCAGGGCAGACTCAGCGCCCTGGGAAATGTGCTGGGCCGCAAAGCCCAACAGTCACGGGGAGAGCGAGGCGGGCAGGAGGAAGAAGCCAGCCCCTCCTGCCCTCCCTTCCCACCGGCCTGCGGGGGGGGGGGGCGGGGGGGGCTCACCTTGAAGAAGGCCCGGATTGCTGGCAGGTGCCCCGCACAAGCCTGGCGCCGCGCGTCCGGGACGTTCTCGCCAACCTGGGGCCAAGCAGAGGGGCCGTGCTCGTTCCTGGGCCCTCCCATGGGTCTCCCCTCAGAGGCTCCAGGCAGAAGGGGGCAGCCTCGCCCCCCCCATGGCTGAGCGATGCACCTTCAGGGGCTTCTTCCTTGCGGGCAGCCCCTGCCAGCTCATGTGCCCAGCGGGACGGGCTGCTGCTGGCACAGAGGCCCCAGCCAGAGCTGCCCAGGCCAGCCGCGATGCCAGCCCGTCCTCCTGGCTTGGAAGCCTCCCTCAGCTGGCCCCTCCAAGGAGAAGCCCAAAGACCCCCGCCCCCCCACTCCCCCTGCTTCAAGAGGCGGGCTGGAGAGGGAGAGACGCCCCTCACCCCCGCCATGGGAAGGGGCATCCCAGCCCAGCCCCACCCGGGAGGCCGCTGGAGGGGAAGGGAGGCCCCCAGCCCCAGCCCGCCTCAGGAGGGGCGGCTGAGCCCACTTGGGAGGGGCGGGCAGAAGGAAACCCCCCCCCGGCAGCCCCAGAGGGGAAGTGCTGGGGATGCGGCCCAGACCTCTGCCTGGCGTGTGCAGGACCAGGCCCCCAAAGGAGCTGCCTCCCGCAGAGCTCCGGGCCCAGGCCCTGGGGAAGGGCCCCCCAGGCAAACATGTGCCCAGCCCCCTTCCTCTCCAGGGGGCTTCCTGGGGCAGGGCAGGGCTCCACAAGGGGGTCCCCTGCGGGGCAGCCAATGCCTGCCTCGGGCCCCGCCCCCCTGGCCCCCACAAAGCCCGTGACTCACCCAGTTGATGAGCACAATGAGCGGGTGGCCCGTCCGGGCATCGGGCAGGCGGCACAGGCCGTACATGACGCTGCCTCTCTGGAGGCCCTTGGCCAGCTCCTCGGGGCCCCCCGCTGAAACAGACGGTGGGCTGGAGGTGGGCTTGGGTTGCTTGCCTGCCTGGCCCCCGATTGGTGGCCCTGGGGCTGGCCCCACCCCGTGTGGGCACACTGCAAGCCGCCACCCAGCCCTGGCCCCTCCTCAAGGTCCCGCTGGGTGGGCCCCGGAGCCCAAGGGAGGAGCCCTCCCAGCCAGTGTGGCGCAGCTGGACCCACCTCGGCAGAGGCCGATGCAGAGCGAGCCCTGCCCCATGGCTGCCCCATGGCACTGCCAGGCAGCTGATGCAGGGCTGCCCACGTGAGCAGCAGCAGAGGCAGGAGGCCTTACCTCCGGAATCCAGGAGCTTCAGCTCATTCGACTTCTCATAGGCAAAGAGAGCCCTGAGTGGGGGGAGAGGAGAGGAGAGAGGAGAAGGGGGGCATTGAGTGGAGGGGGGGCAAGGCTTCTCCCTGCTTCCACCCCCACAGCAGCACCTGTCCCCAGGCCAGGACCACCCAAGCCAGCCATGACCCAGGCGGGGGGGGGAGGGGGGCTCCCCGGCATGCAGGCTCCAGGCGGCCTCCTGGCACAAAGGTGGCTCCCCTCACCCTCTTCTGGCCACTCCCAGCACAACCCACCCCGGGAAAACTCTCTCCAAAGAGCCTTGGAAAGCTGCGGGGGGGGGGAGGCCCCTAGGCGGGCAGCAGCTCTCCGAGGCTTCGGGCAGGAGCCCCTCCCAGCCCGGCCTGGAGATGCTGCTGCCGCCGCCGCTGCTGCCAGGGAGAGAAGCTGGGACCCCCAGCATGCCAAGCAGAGGCCCCCTGGCCCCTGAGCCACAGCCCCCTCCCCAGAAGCCAACCTCGGGCCGCAAAGAGGGCTCCCAGGTGCCACCCATCCAAAATGCAAACCAAGGTGGACCCTGCTTAGCCAAGGGGGCAGTTCATGTTCACTACCCCGGGAGGAGCAGCACTCTGCTGGCTGATGGTGCAAGGCCCTCCTTGGTGGCTGAGCGGCCACCCACCACACTGGAGAGCCTAAGCACAGCCCTGCTGGATCAGGCCCAAGGAGGCCCATCTCGGCCAGCACCCTGTTTCGCACAGTGGCCCACCAGATGCCGCTGGGAGCCGCAGGCAGGAGCTGGAAGGGGCAGGCCCTCTCTGCTGCTGCTGTGACTCCCCTGCAACTGGGACTCAGAGGCATCCTGCCTCGGAGGCTGGAGGTAGCCCAAAGCCCTCCGACTAGTAGCCATTGACGGACCTCTCCTCCAGGAAGTCATCCAAACCCCTCTTCAAGCCATCCAGGTTGTTGGCTCTCACCACTCTGAATGCACACGGCCTCAACACTGGCGCCCAGGACAACCCATGCGTGCACACACACCCTGCCCCAAATCGTGTCTATAGTGGGCCCACACGGCAGCACATCTGCACGCACACCCAGCCTGCCGGCAGAGCCCAGCCTCTGGCAACCAGTCACTCCGCCCCCCACTTCCTCATGCCCCGCCCAGTCCCTTCAAGTCTGGGAAGCTGCTGCTGCTGCTGCTGCCGCCCAGGACCCGCCCAGCGCCAGCACACAGAGCTGCCCAGCCGCCTCACCTGCCCCACTCTGGGATCTGCCAAGCCTCCTTTGCTGCCACCCCTCCCCAGAGGGGCTGTGCCCAGCAGTGGGTGCCCCTTCGGTTCATAACGCTAGGCAGGTGGTCTCTCCTCTGGATTCAGACACCCAGATTGCCTGGGCCCGTCCCAGGAGAAGGAAGGAAGGAAGAGAGGGGGCTGAGGAAGCCAGAGACCCCCTGGCCAGATGGACGCGGAGGGGGCAGGGGCCTCGTGAAGAAAGGCTGAAGGGGGCTGGAGAGAGGCCGGGCAGGGGGTTGGGAAGCCTCCAGAGATAGCCAGGAGCCCCCCTGCCTTTCACAAGACCAGACCTTGCGGGGTCCACAGTCCAACAGGCAGAAACGTGAAGGAAAGCAAAAGGCAGCCCTCCTTTCCACAACCCTTCATGAGTCGATGGAACTCCTTGCCAGAGGATGTTGTGAGGGCTGCCAGCATAAAGGATCAGTCAGATTTGAAGAGGAGAGGCCAGCCAGTCACCACATGGCCAAGGGAGCCTCCATGTCCAGAGGCAGTCTATCCCCTGAATTACATCCCCCCATGCCCTACTTGTGGGCTTCCCAGGTGCACCTGGCTGACCTCTCTGGGAAGCAAGAAGCTGGGCTGGATGGATCTGGCACAGGGAACCCTTCTATTCTGCCCTGCCCCACAGGCCAACACCCCCCTGTCCAGCTCTTCCCCTCTCTGCAGAGGGCGCCCCCCAGATGCAGGGAGGGCTGCACCACCCACCCCTCGGGGGCCTCCTGTCCAGCCTGGCTCAGAGCAGCCCCTCCCCTCACCCCCCCCCCCGAGGCAGAATGAGAGGAAATGCATCTGCTCCATGAAAACGGCCCCCCCCCCCCGCCCCAGCTGCAAGGAAACACACAGCCCTGGGCTGGGATGCTCTTCCTCCCCAAGGCCAAAGGAGGGCAACGCGCCCCGACCCCAAAGACCCTCCCCCAGCCCCTCTGGAGATCCTTCCCCAGCTGAACTCCCCCTCCCTAGGACTGGCAATGGGGCTTCAGTCCCCTGGCTGTAAAAGAACACGCTCCCCCACAGTGACCGGGCAACACAGCAGCCCCCCCCCACTAAACATGCCAAGTCCTGTCCCAATGGCTAGCGGGGGGGGGGGCTTCGTCCCATACCAGCACCCGTCCCTCTTTGTGCCCCCCCCCCGGTAACTGAGCAAAGAGGCACCTTTCCATGCAGCGACCCTCTTTCTGTTGAGCGAGGGGGGAGCCAGTGGTCCTGCCCACCCTCCTCCAGGGGCTGTTGCTGGCCTGGCTAACTGGTGCTTCTGTTCTTCAGGCTGTGAGCCCTCTGGGGGCAGCAGGGGACGGGCCAAGCTCTCTGCCGCCGCCTGCTGCTGCCTCCCCTGCGTTCCGGGGCTCTCCCTGCTCTCTGCCAGGGTGTGAGCCTGGGGTCCTCTGCTGAGCTGTGGCCCTGACCGGGCTCTCCTCTGGGACAGCATCAGCCTGGCGGGGGCCGCCCCGCCCCCCGATCCCCCCTCCAGAGAGCCCCCCCCCCGGCCTCCTCTGGGCAGCAGCCGCTGAGCACTCCGCTCCCTTGCACAGCAGGGCAGGATCACCGGCGGCTCGCTCTCTCCAGGGTACGGGCCACAGGCCCTTTGCAGGCTGCCCTCACCCCACTTCCAGACAGGCCCCTTAAGGACATCCGTCAGGGAAGGCAAAGCAAAGCGGGCAGGCGCCTGCCCAAATCCCTGCTCCTGCGAACGGTCCTGCCCGGACAAGTTATCCTGGATTCCACCCAGAAACGCTTCCTGGAAGGGCTTTCAGGCGGGCTCCGGCCTCCCTCTGCACCCAGCTGGGCAGCCAGGCGTGGGGGGGGGGCTCATAGCGAGTGCCCCGGACGAAGCCCCCCCCCCCGCAGACCCTGGGCCTCCTCACAACCCTGATGCCGCTGCCGCCACCACCAGCACGTGTGGTGAGGAGTGGGGAGCCAGCCAGAAGGGAGGGAAGGAGTCTGCTGCTGGAGCGAGCTCCCTCCCCCCAGGCAGGAACAGAGCGCTCCTCCAGCCCCCCCCCGCCCCACACACCCCCCCCGGTGTCTGGAGGCAACTCCTCTGCACCTCAGCAGCACTGGAGCCCCAGTGGAGGGAGGGCAGGCGGCTGCACAGAAAGAGAGACAGGGCACCGCGCCCCCCCCAGAGGCAGGCAGCCCTCTTCTGCCCCTGGGGCTCCTTCCCCACAGGGCTGCTGCCCAGGCCAGGCCAGCCTCTCCCTGGCCTGCCACCAAGCCTGGCCTCCCTCGACCTCCGGGCCTGGTGCAGCCCCCCCTCCCCTCCCCGCCTTGCCAGTCCTTCAGGTTTCCTCCCGTTGGGGAAGAGGTCATCTTGGTCCCGCCGCTGCCCCCCCGGAAGGGCTAATGGGAGGGGCTGCAGGGGGCCTCCGAGGAGCGAGGGCCTGGGAGCAGCGCGCAGCCCCTTTTCTGGGCCACATCCGGAGAGAGGGCAAAGGCCTGGCGCGGAGGGCGAGGAGGTGGCGGCGCTGCTGGGCCACAGATGTGGGCCACGACCGGCAGCCCCTGCCGCTCCTTGGCGAGGCCCAGCCCTCTCTCCTGTCCCGAGGAGACATCCCGGGGCCAGCCAGGCCACTCACAAGGGGGGATGGCGCGCCCGCGGGGCGGGGGCGGGGGCGGGGGGGGGGCGGACACCGCTCAGTGGTGCCGGAGCCCTGCTGGGTTGCACACAGTTCGGTTCCTGGCAGCATTTCCAGGGAGACCCGGCCAAGAGCTGGAAGCCTGGAGAGCCCCTCGGTGCAATCAGGAGCGAGCTGCTCTGTGACTGGGGGGCGGACGCAGGTGGGGAGTCCTGCAGGTGGACGCCAGCGCCCCCTCGATGCCCCCCCCCCGCTCAGAAGGCGCGCGGCTCTGCTGCTGCCTTCTTTGCCAAGCGACCCCGAAGAAGCGGGGAGGGGGGGGCTCGCCCGGGGCTCCCTCTTCGCCATGCAAGGAGAGCAGCCCCCTTCTTCAACGGCACCCACCACTTCCAACTCTAGCTGTGCCTCAACCACTTCTCCTGGGGGGGCTGATGGGCCCGCAGCCTCCCCACGCTCGGCTGCCTTTCTCCCGGGGGTAAGGCCTGTCTGCTGCTGAGCGGGGGCGGGGTGGAGCAAGGCATTGGGGGCCCCCAGCAGGTGGAGGGGCGAGCGGGCCGGCGGCTGCCTCTCGGCCCTCTGCGGCTGAGGCGAGCCAAGGTCCCCTCCTGCGGGGACCTCGCGCCCAGAGGCCTGGGGGCTCGGCTTCGTCTAGCCTCGCCTGCTGACAGACCCTGGCGGAGCGGCCAGGCCGGCTCGCTGGCTTCCCGGCTCTTGCCTTTGCCCAGAGCTCAGGCTCGCCGCCGCCCCAGAGCCGCTCGGAACGGGGGCTATGGCCACCCGCCGCGCCCCACCTGCACCCGTAGCCCCCACGACGGCGCGCGGGGTCTCGCTCACCAGCTGGCGGCGGCGCGTCCGCTCACCACGTCGCCCTTGGCAGCCAGCAGCGCCAGGCGGTGCTTTTCCAGGTTCACGGCGCGGGTGCTCATGGCGGCGAGACCCCCGACAGCCAGCAGCCCCGTCGTCGAGCGGAAGAAGCAGGCTCCCTCCCCCGCCAGCAAGCGGGCAGCTCCTGCCTGAGCCCAGCCTACCGCGGGCGGGGGGCGGCGCAGGCGGGCCTGCAGCTGGCCCGCCCGCCCGCCACGTCGGGCGTACAAGGAGCCCGACGGGGAGGAGGCGCCCGCAATGGGAAGGGCGCCGGGCGAGGCGAGGGAGCCCGTCCAGCCCTGGGCGCATGCGGAGAGCCAGCCGTCGCCCGCCGGGCTTGGGGCGTGCCTGCGAGGGGGCCCCGCCAGGGGGGCGCAGCGGTCTGCCCCAGGCACACGCCCCTCTCTTCCCTGACGAGCCGCGGACGGAGTAGCAGCAGAGGCCGCGGGCTGCCTGGCTCGGAAGGGAGAGAGAAGAAGCTGCGAGCGAGCAGGAGGAGGGCGGCGAAGCCATCACTCTGCGCCCCGCCCCGCCCCGCCCCGGGGACAACCCCACTGGCCTGCTGTGCAGTCGGACCGTCTGGTGGGCCCGCGGCTCGATCTAGCCGCCGCCAGCCCGCGCCCAGTTAATGCCTGCTGGCTGCCGCCCCGAGTCGCCTTTTTGTCCCACCCACCCCACGCCCGGTCCCATCCGTCTGCAGGACCCCCGCCCCGCCACCTTTATTCGGTCAAGCCAGCCAGCTTCAAACCCCCAACGGCCAAAAGCAGGAGAAATGCCGGCGGGCTTCTGCCCTGGAGCTGGAAGCAGCCCGGAGGCTGCTGCAAGGCAGACAGGCAAGGGCGGCTCCTGCAAGAAGGAAGTGCCCCCTCGAGGCGTTCTGTGCCCCCCCCGCCACCCCACATCCCTCTTTCGGAACCCCCACCCCACCCACCCCCAGCTATGCACTTTGCCCCTTCTCTTCTGCCCCCCCCCCGCTTTTTCTAGTGCCTCTTTGTCCAGAGCCTCCCTTGGCTGGGGCCTTGCTGCTGCCCAGGCATCTGCCTTGCCCCAGAGGCCCCTGCAGCCCCTTGAGGACAGTGGTGCTCTCTTCTGGGCCGCCCTCCCTTGGAAATGGGCCCCTGGCTGCGGCTGCTGCTGCTGCTGCTGCTGCCCTCGGGGCCAGTCCACTTCCCTCCCACCCTGCCCCGGCCAGATGACCTCTGGGAGCACTGCAGGGTGAAGGACCTGCAGACTCAGTGGTCCTCTGGGTGACTTGGACCCATCCAGGTGCCCCAGAGCAGGGATCACCTCTGACAAGGCCCAGGTTGGGCCTGAAAGTGGCAAGGAGGGGGTGTGGCAAGGCCTTGGCGAGGGATTGGCCAAGTGTGGAATACAGTGGAACGACGCCTTCTTTTAGCTGGGAAGAGATGGTTGTATTAATGCAGCCTCCAAGTATATTTGCCTTTTTTGCAGCTGCATCATGTTGTGAGCTTGAATTCAGCTTGTGACTGACTACAGTCACCCCAAGACCTTGGTCCCTTGGGCTGCATCCAAGCCAGGCATCCTGCACACATGCCTGCCTCTTGGGTTTTGAGGGGTTTTGCCAAGTGCAGAACTCTGTTCAGCTAGTTGGTTCAGCCCGGTTTTCTCTTCTCTCCCAGAGTATTTTGTTTCTGCCTTCTGAGGTGTGAGCAATCCCTCCCAGAACAAGAGGGAGAGGGCCAGGGCCAGGGCCAGGCTGGAGCCCAGGCTGGGCGACCTCAGCTGAAACCTCCCTCCAGTTCCATGAGGAACCAGTCAGTGTCGGCAGTCCTCTTCCTTGCCACACCCCGGAGCTAGACCGCCCACTGGTCCATGGAGAGCGGCAGGGCTGCAGCCTGCTTGGCTGGCAAGGAGTCTCCAGTGCAGCAGCAGGCCCTGCTGGCAGCAGCGGGGGAGCTGGGAGAGACCCTGAAGCCCTGGAGAGCCGCTGCCAGTCCGTGTAGACGGTCCTGAGCTTGAGGGTCTGAGCCGGCAGAAGGCGCACTCTGTGCCACAGAGACAGCCAGGCCATCTTCTTCACCAACTGGGTTCTGGGCAACTGTAGAGCTCCAGAAGCACCAGTGATGACCCCGCCCCATGATCGTCCCGCGTCTTGCGCTGTCTGGACACCTACATGCTCATACCAAACTTGAAAACTGGCCATGCAAATGACGTCATTCTAATTTCTATTGGAACTTCCAGAGCAGACCGTGCCACATGCATCTGGGGCGCAAGGAAAGCTGCTCCAGTTTTTCCAGGAAAAAACCACATCTGAATGAGGCTCAGTTTGGAAGCAGCTCTTGAGTTGACAGGCCAGGGGAGGGAGAACACTTTTGCTTTCTTTCCTAAAGAGGCAAGCAAGTGAATGAATCAATGAATGAATCAACAATTGAAAACAAGGGGGAAAGGACACGGTAAGAAAAAAACTCTAAATTTAAATTTAAAACTGGAGTCAGATTTAAAAGCTTGGGTGAAGAGGTAAGTCTTTAACAAGTGCTGTTTCAGAGTTGACATTTGAGGTGACAAGGGAAGATGTTCTAAACTGTCTTGGAAAAACTAAAGATTAACAAATTGCCAGGGCCAGATGGCATCCTCCCAAGAGTTCTGAAGGAACTCAAATGTGAAATTGCTGATCTCCTAGCAAGAATATGTAACTTGTCTCTACAATCAGGCTCTGTACCAGAGGACTGGAAAGCAGCCAATGTGACTCCAGTTTTCAAAAAGGGATCCAGGGGGGATCTGGGAAACTACAAGTAAATTGATGAAAAGCATACTTAAGGACAAAACATATAGAATAATGGGCCTTGCTGAAGGAGAACCAGCATGGCTTCTGCAAAGGGAAATCTGGCCTCACTAACCTCCTGGAGTTCTTTGGGAGTGTCAACAGGCATGTGGACCAAGGTGATCCCGTTGACATCGTATACCTGGACTTCCAAAAAGCTTTTGACAACGTTCCCCACCAAAGGCTCTCAAGTAAACTTAGCAGTCATGGGGTAAGGGGACAGGTTCATGTCATGTGGGTTGCTAACTGCTTAAAGGACAGGAATCAGAGGGTAGGAATAAATGGGCAGTTTTCACAATGGAGGGAAGTAAGGAGTGGGGTCCCCCAGGGATCTGCACTGGGACCAGTCCTTTTTAATTCATAAATATTCTAGAAGTAGGGGTAAGCAGCAAGGTGGCCAGATTTGCAGATGATATTATAAACTAGGATAGTGAAATTCACAACAGATTGTGAGGAGCTGCAAAAAGATCTCCAAATCGGGGGAGTGGGCAACAAAATGGCAAATGCAGTTCAATGTAAGCGAGTATAAAGTTACGCATATTGGGGCAAAAAACACCAACTTCACATATACACTGATGGGATCTGAGTTACCGACCAGGAGAGAGATCTTGGAGTCATGGTGGACAGCTCATTGAAAGTGTCGACTCAGTGAATGGTAGCTGTGAAAAAGGCTAATTCCATGCTAGGGATCATTAGGAAGGGGATTGAAAATAAAAATGCTAATATGATAATGCCCTTATAGAAATCTATGATGCGGCCACATCTGGATTACTGCGTACAGCTTTGGTCACTGTATCTTAAGAAGGATATTGTAGAACTGGAAAAGGTGGAGAAGAGGGCAACCAAAATGATCAGGGGCCTGGAGCACCTTCCTTAAGAGGCAAGGCTACAGCAGCTGGGGAGATACCCAGAGGAGTATCCTCTGTGTGAGAAGGCCTACAGTGTTGAGTTGCCAGCAGTATTTGGGGTCTGAATCCCTCTTTGCCAGATGGGCAAAGTGTTCACCTTCAGAACATAATGTAAGAACATAAGAAAAGCCCTGCTGGATCAGGCCCAAGGCCCATCCAGGCCAGCATCCTGCTTCACACACTGGCCCTTTCACAGTTCCATGCTTGGAATCACTACTACTACTACACATATATACATACACCACTCTTCAACCAAAGTTCTCAAAGCGGTTTACATAGAAAAAGAACTAACACACCTCAAGAAGAGGGTCCCCTGTCTCCAAAGGGCTCGCAGTCTAAAAAGAAACATAAGGCAGACACCAGCAACAGCCACTGGAGGGATGCTGTGCTGGGGCTGGAGAGGGTCAGTTGCTCTCCCACTGCTAGAAACACCACTTGACAAGGTGCCTCTTGGCTCAGTTAGCAGGGGTTTAGGGATTGAAAATACCCCCCCCACACACACACGCGCGAGGTCTTTGGGGGCAGGGAGCTCTCTGGCTGATTGATTGTTCATTTTTCTGTGTGACCGGCTTTCTGATGAAAAGTGGTCTATAACTCTGCTAACTTGGCAAAGAGGCACCTTTTACCGTGGTGATTCTCTTTATTTAGCAGGGGAGAGTAACTGGCCCTCTCCACCCCCAGCACAGTACCGCCAGTGACTGTTGCTGGTGTCTATCTTGTTTTTTTGTTTTTAGAATGTGAGCCCTTTGGAGACAGGGATCCATCTTATTTATGTATTATTTCTCTGTGTAAACCACCCTGAGCCATTTTTGGAAGGGTGGCATAGAAATCTTATTATATATTATTTCACACAGTCAGACAGGTGTTATTGACTAGTTTGTTTTATCCAGACATCGAGTCCTTCCCAAGGACCTGGGATGCCAGAATTTTATTGTCAATGTTGTTGCTGTTGTTATAGATATCGTCGCAGAATATAGGCTGTTCCCAGAAATGTTGCTTTTTGTAATTGGCTGATGGTGATTTCTGTGGCCCCGATGGTGTTGAGGTGCTCTTCAAGGTCTTTTGGAACTGCACGCAGGGCACCAATTACCACTGGGATTATTTTGGTCTTTTTCTGCCACAGCCTTTCAATTTCAATTTGTAGATCTTTGTATTTGGTGATTTTTTTCTATTTCTTTTTCTTCTATTCTGCTATCCCCTGGTATTGCTATGTCAATTATTTTGACTTGTTTTTCTTTCTTCTCGACTACAGTTATATCTGGTGTATTGTGTGGCAGATGTTTGTCTGTTTGTAGTTGGAAGTCCCATAATATTTTTGCATCTTCATTTTCTTCAACTTTTTCAGTTTTATGGTCCCACCAATTTTCGGCTACAAGGTAGCTTGTATTTTTTGCAGATGTTCCAGTGTATTATTAATAACAACAACAACAACAACAACAACAACAACAACTCACCATAGTGGCAGCAGCCATCCTCCTGCTGACTCGGATCACAGGGCACGGCCTGGCCCACACCCCTCCTGCTGGGATGGGGAGGAAAGCCACGTGGCAGGAGGGGTCCCCGAGAGCTGGGGAGCACCAGCTGAGAGAGGGTCTAGATTGGGGGAGCGGGAACTGGACTGGTGTCGCTGCCGTGGCTCTGAACAGGAGGGCCTGCTGGGCGGGGAGGCACAGCTGCCCCTGCTTCCTGGAACTCCATTTACTCCACTCTCTCCCACCCCAACATTCATGAGAGCCGCACTGCCTGCAGGCTGGCCATTCATCAGGTAGAGCTGCAGCTCCACCAGATGAATGGCCAGCCTGCAGGCAGTGCGGCTCTCATTAACACTGGGGCTTTGGCATGCTCCTGGCTCGTTAGCTGCCCCCCCCCGCCCACTCCGCTGCACAGCCCCAGAGAGATCCCACTCCACTTCCCTCCCACGGATTCCCCCAGAGAAATGCACAGAAGGTCAGCTGCATGGGAGGAAGGGAAGGCGTGGGGCTCAGGGATGACTGCCAGGCGTCCCCGGTCCCTGCTCACCCCCCACCTGCTGCCTCAGCAGCTCACACAAAGCCGGCATTTGCCCAGCTCAGTCTGCCGCCCCCCCCGCCCTGCTTCATGCGCTAAAGACAGGCCAGCAAATGGGGCCTAGTTGCACCCCTCCCCCAGCGGGGGCCTCAAGCTCGGCCTGCTGTGTGGGTGTGCAGGACACCCGGCAGGGCCCCTCGGAGGCCTCTGTGTGCCCCCTGGCCTTGGAATCCCCCGGCCACCCACTGGCCTGCTGCCTTTCACTCCATCAGGGAGAGCCCTGGAACAACCCTGGAAATGCCCCCCTACCCGCCCCCCACCGATGCCAGCCAGGCGCTCCACTGAGGACCATGCAGAGAGTCCCCCACTGCACAGGCACCGTCCGTGGGAGGCCTTCCTGGGCCAGAGGAGGTGACGTTTTAGCCACCAAGCCCTCTCCCACCGGACCGCTTTCCAGGCTCAGAGAACCACCCACCGACCCAGCAGGCGAGAAGTGCCTCCAAGATGCCTCTCAGTCCCCCTGGAGGGCCTGTCCTTCCCTCTCGCCTGTGGGGGACAGGGGGCTGGACTGGAGGGGCTGATCCAGCAGGGCTGCTCTTCTGTCCTGCCAGCCAGCTCTGCCCCTCCCCAATTTGGCCTTGCCGAGGGCTGCTGAGCAGGCCCCGTCTGCGGCTTGGTCCTTGTGGTGGGCCAGGCAGGATGCAGGGCGACTTTCTCCCTGACCACGTCCTTGCTTCTCTCCCACCTGCAGCAGTCCAGTTGGGCCAGGTCTGCCGAGCTCTGCCCCACCTGCCCCCCTCAAGAACTGCAGCGTCCAATGCACGGGCCAGACGTCGGCAGTGCCACGGTCACCATGGTGCTGGTCAAGGTCCCTGCGGCAATCAGAGCCTCCCCATCTCTGACTACTTTTTAAAAGGCAGTCCAGGCACCTTTGTTCACCCAGGCTTTTAAAGAGAGACTGTTTTAATAGTTTGATGATTTGCAATAGTTTTAACATTGTTTTCCATTTAAAATTGTTGCAATGTTTTAAGCTTTCTTACTTGTTGTTTTTATTTTTGTAAACTGCCCAGAGACTTGTGTTTTGCCCCCCACCTCGCCCCCCCCCCCGAGAGACTGTTGTGCTTCCTTGGGGATGTTCTGAGCAAAGAGAACAGGAGGCGGGTGTGTGTGTGTGGGTGTGTGTCCAGGCCTGCGTCCTGGGAGCTCTGACTAGGGGGAGGAAAGGGCCTCCCACTAGGCCTCAGGCCTGCCCAGCTGACCGCCCCCTCCTCCTCCTCTCTCGCTCTCCCTGGGAGCAGCTGACCCACAGCCAGATGGCTGAGATCTGCATTTCACAGCCTGTCTGTGGGTGCTCCAAAGCGGGGACACAGTTCACCCCCACCACCGGCACTCACAGTCACAGATATGGAGAGCAACTCCCATCCACAGGCCCGGGAAGGAAGGGCCCTCCCTTTTCTCCACTCGGGCCAACAAACCAGGACAGCCAGCCTGGGGAAGAGGGGTCCCGGAGGGACTTTTCCAGTATTCCCTCTAAGAGGAATTCCCCGCTGTGTGTGCCGTCGAGTTGATTTCGACACCTGGCGCCCACAGAGCCTTGTGGGTGTCTTGGGTAGAACACAGGAGGGGCTGATCATTGCCTCCTCCCGGGCAGGATGAAATGATGCCTTTCAGCATCTTCCTATTTCGCTGCTGCAGCTGAGTCAAAGCCGGGACCCATCCTGCCCAGGGTGGCTCTGAAGTCAGCCCCCCACCCCGCTGCGCCCAATGGGCCTTACTGCTGACCACACAGGCACAGGGTCAAGCATCATGTGGGCAAGGCAGGAAGCACTCAGGAGCAGCTCCTCCTGGGGGTGGGGGGGGGAAGGGGGCACAGCGGCTGCCTCGCTCTGCTTCCGGGAGATCCCTCGGCTTTTCTCATCCCATCCTGCCCCGACCCTGCATTAGAGAGCCACTCTGCCTGCAGGCTGGCCGTTCATCAGGTAGAGGGAAGAAAAGGCAAGATCCGCGAACAAAAAAACAAGGGTAAAAAATGAATGAAAAATAATAAAGAATGAAAGAGTGAATAGCCAGAAGACATCTCGGACTGTGTGTGGACCCCTGCATATACTGGTTTCTCACTTTCTCTTTGTATTCCAAAATTCTACTTGGTATTTCGTTATTGCTGTATTTTCATATGTGTCATGCAGATGTGTTTCATTATCTTTACATGTGTTGAGAGCTGGTTATTCTTTCTTTCATTCTTTATTATTTTTCATTCATTTTTCACCCTTGTTTTTTGTTCACGGGTCTTGCATTTTCTTTCCTCTCCTATTCCGTGGACCCCGGTTTTTTCCATTCGTCAGGTAGAGCTGCAGTTAACCACGCAGCTCTGGCGCTACCTGACGAATGGCCAGCCTGCAGACAGCGCAGAGAGGCCAATGGAACTCCGGGAAGCAGAGGCAGCTTAGCGGGGCCTCCGTCCTTGGCCGCCGCCACCGCCGCAGCCTCTGCTCGGGGCACACAAGGCGGGAGCGCGGCTGCAGCCAGCCCGGAAGTGGGGGGGGGGCGCGCGGGGAAGCCCTGCCTGCAGAGCGAGACCAGCCGAGCGGGCTCCGGAAGCCTCCGGCTGCTGACTCGAGGCCGGGAAGCCGCCCCGGGGCCTTGCGGCGCCCCAGATCGAGCCTGCTGCCCCCGTGGCCTGGCTGGAGGCTGGCGCTGCCGCAGCGGCGCAGGGAGGGAGGGAGGCCCGCTGGGGCAGAGAGCCCACGAGGGCCCCGCTCTGGCGCCCGCCGGCCCGCCCGAGAGGCTCTGCTTCCCTCGCTGAGCTCCCTTGGCTCCTCTCTTCCCCGCCCCGTCTAGGCTGGCCATTCGCCAGGTGGAGCTGCATGGTCTACCTGACCGACGGCCAGCCTGCAGTCAGCCTGCCCGGCTCTGCTTAACGCTGGGAGCGTCTCCAAGAGGCAGCAGAGGCAACGGTGCCTCCTTGACCCCCCCCCCGCTTGGGGTGAGCCGCGCGGTGCGCTCTCGCCGGAGGGTCTGGCCGAGGACGGCTCTCCCTGCCCGCCGGGGCTTCTTGGGCTCCCTCCCCGCCCCTTTCCTGCAGCTCGACGTCTCTTTTGGGGCTTGAGCCCAGCCCGCCCCTGGCCCAGGTGGGCTCTGCCCGGCTGCCTTCCCTTGGAGTTCCGCTAATCCGCTGGGCTCAAGTGGCAGCCCTCGAGTCGTTTTCCAAGGCACCGCGCACCGGATCATGTGCAGAGTGCGCGCCTCCGCTCGCGCTCTCCCTCCCCGCGTCTCCTTTGTTCGGCCGGAGCGGGCGGCGCCGGCAGCCCATTGGCCGAACGGGAGGGGGCGGGGTCAAAGCGTGGAGGGGGCGGCGCCGATTGGCGGAGGAGGGGGCGGGGGCAGCGGCGGAGCCTCAGTCCGTCGGTCGGTGGGTCCGGGGCGAGTGGCTGCGGCGGGGGCGATGGGATGGGGGCCCCGCCGAGACGCCGCCGCCGCCGCGCCGTCCGCCTCTCCGCCCCGGGGGCCCTAACGGGGGAGCCGCGCAAGGCGGGGACGGTGAGTAGGTGGGTGGGTGTGAACCTGCGCCCCCCCCCACACACATTCCGCCGCGCGGCCGAGCCCTCCCGTCGGGCGCCCCGCGCTGAGCCGCCGCCCCCTCCTCACCGCAGGCGCGCGCCGATGGATCTGGACCTGGACTACGAGCGGCCCAACGTCGAGACGATCAAGTGCGTGGTGGTGGGCGACAACGCGGCGGGCAAGACGCGCCTGATCTGCGCCCGCGCCTGCAACGCCACCCTGACCCAGTACCAGCTGCTGGCCACCCACGTCCCCACGGTCTGGGCCATCGACCAGTACCGCGTCTGCCAGGAGGTGGGTGCCGGGCGTGGCCCCTCCCTCGGGAGCGCGCCTGGCGGGTCCGCCACTGACCGAGCCCCCCCCGCCCCCCCCGGTTCCTCTCCTCGGCAGGTGCTGGAGCGCTCGCGCGACGTGGTGGACGAAGTGAGCGTCTCGCTGCGCCTCTGGGACACCTTCGGGGACCACCACAAGGACCGGCGCTTCGCCTATGGCAGGTGGGCAGCCGCGAGCCTGGCTGCGCGAGGGGGGGAGGGAGGGAGGGAGGGGCTCCCGGCGGGCAAGGCGGGTGGGCTGCCCCCCTCCTCCTCCTCCTCCTCACCGGCCACGGGTCGAGCAGGCCGGCTCCGCGCCTCCCTCCTCCCTCCCTCGTGGCAGCGCAGGAGAGGGATCTATCTTGGGCCTGAGGCGCTGGCCGCCGGCCAAGCATTTCTCCCGGTCACGTCGGACAGCGAGCGGGGCTGGACGGGGCGCTGCCTGCCCGGCGCCTTAAGGGCAGCCCTGTCGGGGATAAGGGACAGCCCCCAAGTCGGGGTAGGGGGCGGCCCCTGCTTCAGGCCGGGAGGGGCACGTTCCGCTGCTCCCCCACCCCAGTTCCCCACTTAAGGGGCAGGCTGAGCAGCCCCGGCTTGTAGGTGAGGGGCAGAGAGTGCTTTGTGCCAAACCCGGAAGTAGGGAGGCTGCAGGTACAGGATTTTATTATTATTGTTATTATTATTTTACATTTATCTCCCACTCTTCCTCCAAGGAGCCCAGAGCGGTGTACTACATACTTGAGTTTGTCTTTCACAACAACCCTGTGAAGTAGGCTAGGCTGAGAGAGAAGGGGCTGGCCCAGAGTCACCCAGCTAGTTTCATGGCTGAAGGGGGATTTGAACTCAGGTCTCCCCGGTCCTAGTCCAGCACGCTAACCACTACAGCACGCTGGCTCCCGTTGCTCTGGTGGGGTTTTTTTTGGGGGGGAGGCTTGCTTGAGGAGTGATAGTGGGCTGCTCAGAGTGGCTGGTGGGTGAGTGGGAAGAGTGATGGTGCTTTGGGGCAGCGCTGTGGGGCAGCCCCCTTCTCAAAGGCGGCCACACTTGCGAGGCTGTGGGCGCTTCCTGCCAAGAGGCAAACTTTGGGCAAGACTTCAGCCTTGGTGGCTGCCCAAGGGAGGCTTGATGTGGAGGCTGCCAGCCCTGGCTGGAGTGGAGATCTCCCTTGCTGGGAGCGGGGGAGCCTAGCGGCCTCTCTAGGTACGAACGTAAGCGCAGCCCTGCTGGATCAGGCCCAAGGAGGCCTCTCTCGTCCCCCAGACGCCTCTGAGAGGCCCACAGGCAAGAGGCAGAGGAGGGCCTGCACGCTCTCCGGCTGCTGTCGGTGGGAGGTCTTGCTCCAAACCCCCTTCTGGACTGGGCTGCTCCGCCCGAGGAATGGGCAGCCTGCAGGCAGTGCGTAGGGCGGGAGAGGGGCAGAGGGTGCTCTGGGGAGCAGAGGCCGCCATGAGGCCTCCTTTGGGCGAGCCACTCCTGCCTACGGGGGAGTCGGAACCCGAATGTCTGCTGGCCCTCGGGAGGAGGAGGAGGGGGGGTTTCTGCCTTTGGTGGGGGTGCCGGAGAGGCCGCCTGGGCTGGTCTGGGCAGCTCCTCGACCGTCTGCTCCCCCCCCCCCACTGCAGGTCGGATGTGGTGGTGCTCTGCTTCTCCCTGGCCAACCCCAACTCCCTGCGGCACGTGAAGAGCATGTGGTACCCTGAGATCAAGCACTTCTGCCCACGCACCCCCATCGTGCTGGTGGGCTGCCAGCTGGACCTGCGCTATGCGGACCTGGAGGCCGTGAACCGAGCTCGCCGTCCTCTGGCCAAGTAGGGGCGCCTCCCTCCCGGCTGGTTAATGGCTTTGATTCTTACGTGGGGAAGGGGGGCCTGTGGGGCACAGGGCTGGGAGGGGATGGCCAGCACCCCGTCCCTGCACTTCTTTCCTGGAGAGCTTGCTGAGGAGGGCTGCCCCGCTGCTGCTGCTGCTGCTGCTGCTTCCCAGGACCGCATCCTGCCGTGGCCTCGGGCGGTCCCCTGTCCTGCTGCTCCTTCCGCTTGGCGGAGGTCTCCTTGATCCTGGGTCCTGAGGGGGGCTTCAGCCAGGAGCCCCTGTCCTGACCCCGGCGCCCTTCCTCTCTTCCTCCAGGCCCATTAAGCCCTCGGACATCCTCCCACCGGAGTGCGGGCACGAGGTGGCCAAGGAGCTGGGTGTCCCGTACTATGAGACCAGCGTGGTGGCCCAGTTCGGCATCAAGGATGTGTTTGACAACGCCATCCGGGCCGCCCTCATCTCCCGCCGCCACCTGCAGTTCTGGAAGTCTCATCTCAGGAAGATGCAGCGCCCCCTGCTGCAGGCGCCCTTCCTGCCCCCCAAGCCCCCCCCGCCCCTCATCCACATCCCGGAGGCGGCGGCCAAGGAGGGGCGTGGCCCCACTGCCCTCTTCCACCAGCCCCTGTGTGCAGACGTGGTCTTCCACCTGCAGGGCGGCCACCGGGTCTTTGCCCATCGCGTGTACCTGGCCACCTCCTGCTCCAAGTTCTACGACCTCTTCACGCTCGACTCGGCAGGCGGCGCTGCGGGCGCCAAGGAGCCGGCCGGCAGGACGAAGAGCTTGGATGCCGAGCACCTTTCGGCGGGGGCCTCGGCCGTCTCCCTCCGGGCCTCGCAGAGCGACGATCCGCTGCGCTTGGCCCGGCCGCCTCGGGCGCTGTCTGGCTGGGGCCGCGGCTTCGTCAGCATGTGTCGGGAGGGAGCGCGCGACCCGATCACGCAGCGCGAGCGCCCCATGACGGCCGTCTACATGGACGGGCTGGTGCAGCCGGGCCCCTTCCAGGTGGTGCTGGAGTACCTGTATACCGGCCACCTGGACCAGCGCCGGGCGGGCCTGATGCAGGTGGCCAGCATCGCGGAGCTGCTGGAAGTCTTTGACTTGCGCATGATGGTGGCCAACATCCTCAACAAGGAGAGCTTCATGAACCGGGAGATCACCAAGGCTTTCCACGTGCGCCGGGCCAACCGCATCAAGGAGTGTCTGAGCAAGGGCACCTTTGCAGGTAGAGCGGGGTGGGGGATGGGGCAAGCGCTTCGTGGCGGGGGGGGGAGGAGAGGCAGCCCTGCAGGGCTGGGATGAGCCCCTGCTTGCCTGCCTGCCTGCCTTCCTTCTCCAGATGTCGTCTTTGTGGTCGATGACGGGTCGGTGCCCGCACACAAGCCCCTGCTCCTGGCCGGCTGCGACTTCATGGTGGCCATGTTTGGCGGCACCTTCCGGGAGAGCGGTGCTGCTGAGGTGAGGGTGTGGGGAGCCCTTCTGCCTGTGGGCTGGGTGCGTCCAGGGCCCCAGGGTGGGGTGGGGGGGGCAGAGGCTTTGCAGGGGACGTTGGGTGCCTTGCTTTGGGCTAGCTTGGGTCAGCGGAGCAAGCGGCACTGCCCCAGCAGCGGCTTCCTGGCCTTCCGTGCCCCGCCGGGCCTGGGCCCCCTGAGCTTCCTGGCTGCCCTCGGTCTCTCTTGGGTGGAGTTCTGGTCCTTCGGAGGCAGCTTCTGGCTCGGCGTTCCTGGAGGGCAGCTTGTGGGGCCCCGTTAAGAGGCTTCGAGGAGATAAACCTGATTTTCTGTCCTGGTGCCAAGAAGGCACAGATTCCTTTTGTGTCCCTGGGAAGCCTGGTCCTTGGCTGGAGCAGATGGGGAAAGGGGCACCTCTGGGGCCTGAGCAGGCGCAAAATGTGCCCTGTAGACCTCGGGGGAGCGGCGGGGGGGGGGGGGGCTTTTATGTCGGAAGCCTTTCCCAGAGGCAGGCTGAGGAGCTGCCCATCTGCGGTTGGCTCTGCTTGGAATTTCCTCCATGTCTTCTCCAGCGCCGTCTGCCTAAGAGGGGGGCTTGGCTGGCCCTGGAGGCCAGTGCGAGTGGCTTCGGGAGTCCCTGGCCTGATTCCCAGGACCCCTTGCTGGGGACCTGGAAGTTGGGCCGGGAGCTGGCGGGGAGGGAGGCCGAGCTGGCCCTGCTCCAGAAAGGAAAGGTCTGTGTCTCCAGAGCGGTTCTGCAGGAGTCCTCTGCTTGGCAGCAGAGCCAGTCGGGCTGGCAGGTCAGGATGCAGCAGGAGGAGGAGGAGGAGGAGGTCAGGCTCCAACTCCGCCCCCCCCCCCCCCGAGGAGCAACCCCTGTGCTTAGGAGCCAGGCATGGCGGCAGCTCCGGCCGCCTCTCTCTCCTTCCTCCCAGACCCTTTTGGCAGCCGGGAGGCCCAGCTGGCCCCAAGAATGTCCTCCCCTCGCCAGGAGTTGCTGCTTTCCCAAGGGGGAGGGACAGGGGCTGCCTCCCAGGACCAGAGATAAATTGGGCGTCTCAAAAATAAAGAGTCACGGGGATCACGTGGGTCTCCAGCCACGGCTGGGCTGGCTGCTCCAGCCCCTCTCTCAGGCCTGTTCAGCTTCCACCCACTGCCTTCTAGGCTGAGACGTTTTCCCCCTCCTGGAGGGGCTTCCAGTGTGAAGAGCTGCTGAATGTTCCCAGCTGGAGAGAACTTAGAGATCTTGGGATTGGTCTTTGTGCCTATTTGAGCGCTGCCTCTGAGTATGTGCAAAGTGAATTTCATTTGCATTGCCATGATCCTGGGATTAGAAGAATTGAGCCTCCTGGAAGCAGAGCCCAGGGAGTTGCTGGGAAGGTCCAAGTTGTTTGCAGAGCTTGTGTGGGGAGAGCCAGGAAGTTTCTGCGGTCCAGCTGGTTCTGGCGGGCGGTGTGTGTATGTGTGTCATCACCAGAATGCAATTTCCTGTGCTGAGCAGTGGGTTGGCCTAGGAGACCTCCAGGGTTCCCTCCAGCTCTGAAGTTCTGTCAGGCTGGGGAGAGAGGCTTGGTGAAGCCGGGCCAGGCCAGGGGCGACTGGGCAGCTCTTTCAGCCCCCCTCCAACCCCCAGGTCCCCCTGCCAGGCACCAACTGCGCCTGCCTCCGTGCTGTGCTGGAATTCCTCTACACGGGGTTCTTTGTCCCCACCCCAGACCTGGACGCCATGGAGCTGCTGGTCCTCACCAACCGCCTCTGCCTGACCCGCTTGCAGGCCTTGACTGGTGAGTCCTTGGCTGAGGGGGGAGGGGAGGGCTCCCACCCCGCCTGACAAACTGCTGCCTGCCTGGGGGCTTCTTACATAAGCTGCCGATAAGATAATGAGGTTGTGGGGACGCAGCGTCCCTGGGATCAATGTGTCCCCGGCTACGACTACAAAGCAGGGGGAGGGGGTGTCCATTAGCCGCTTGGGCAGCTGTTGGGGAGGAGATGGCTTGTCCTGCCTGGACACATCCTTGGAAGTGACGATTCATGTATCTTCCAACCAGTTAAATAAGCGAGTTCTTCTGCCGCCTTATTTAAAAATGTTGTAGCTCCTCTGTTTTGCTTAAAAGGCACCCAGAGTGGCTTGCAAAATAGGAGCATGCTTAAAACAGCAAACGGAACGATAGCCTGGAAGCGAATGGGGCAGAAGCCAGGCTTCCTGGAGCAGCGTGGCTCACAGGCTTTGCAGATGCTCCGTTCTGTGGGGCAGAGGGGACTTTTTCTCTCCCCCCCCCCCCCGCTGACTCCCATTTGTGGTCTTCTCCCCAGAGCAGTACGCGGTGGATGAACTGGTGCATGCCAGCCTGCAGCAAGTGGAGATTGATGCCCAGGTGATCCTTTACCTGGAGATGACCCAGGTACAGCTCTGCCTGTTCCCAGCCCTGTGGAACTGGGGGTGGGGTCCCAATCCTGCCATCCTTCTCTTGGGGATCAGGGTTCCCCCTTCTGTGGGGCTTCACTGGCTGCAACTAGAGGAGTGCAGTTCTTGGGGGGGATGGGTGTGGGGGGGGGCGGGGGCGGGGTTCCTTCCTTGTGAAGTTCTTCTGTTTAGGTTGATCTAGTGGAGATGTATCTCTGGCCTTTTGTGAGAATTCCAAGGCTGCTTACGCAAAAAGCAAAGGGAAATACGCTTCGTGCCCGTCCAAAGCTGCCTTCCTACAACGGGGGCAGTGCCAGGGGCTGAACCTGGGGCCTTCTGCCTCCTCCACCCCGGCCGGATCTGGTGTGCTTCTTGCTTTGTTGAGGGGTCTGCAGAGCTCCTAAGCAGGGACGCCATGCGTGTGCTGGCGGCTGGGCCTTATGGCTTATTTATTTATTCAGTTTCTATACTGCCCGTCCAAAATGGTTCAGGGCGGTTTATAATTAAAACAGAACAATTAAAAGCAATTAATTATTAGAGCAGAGATTATAAAGCACCATAACACAATACTTAAGCAATCAGAACAATGTAAAAACTATGAAAAACCAGGTTACAACATTAAAAACCTTTGACAACCATTGACAAACCCTGCAAGGCCAGGCCAAAGAAGGCGGTTTTAAGGACGGCTCCCCCCTCACACCCTCCTCCTCCTCCACCTTCTTCTTCACAGTTCCACAATGCCTGCCAGTTGGCTGCCTGGTGCCTTCACTATCTCTGTACCAACTACAACAGTGTCTGCCGCCGCTTCCCGCGAGAGATGAAGTGCATGTCGCCAGGTATGGAGCTAGAATCCCGGAGTTGGGAGGTCCAGCTGCCCCCCCCCGGCAGATGGTGGCCCAGCCTCTGAGTGTGAGGGTGGGGACATCCTGTGGAGGAGAGCCCCCCCCCCCCGCACTGCAGGGTGCAGCAGGCTCTTACCGTGTGGAAACTCCTCCTAACGTCCTCGCTCAATCTGCTTCCTTGCCGCTTCAACCACCGGTTCTAGTCCTGTCCCAGGAGCAACAGAGGAATGTACGTAGGAACATAGGAAGCTGCCATGTACTGAGTCAGACCATTAGTCCATCTTGCTCAATATTTTCTTCAAAGACTGGCAGCGGCTTCTCCAAGGTTGCGGGCAGGAATCTCTCTCAGCCCTTTCTTGGAGATGCTGCCAGGGAGGGAACTTGGAACCTTCTGCTCTTCCCAGAGCGGCTCCATCCCCTTAAGGGGGAATCTCTTCCAGCGCTCACACTTCTAGTCTCCCATTCATATGCAACCAAGGTGGACCCTGCTTAGCTAAGGGGACAAGTCAGGCTTGCTACCACCAGACCAGCTCTCCTTTCCAGTTGGCTGGCCACGTCCTCTGCTCCTTCTGAGTGTCAGCCCTTCAAGTATCTGGAGAGGGCTGTCTGGCTGAGGCTGGCCCCCTCCAGGGTGGTGGGTTTCTTACGGGGAGAACAAATGTCTCTCTTTCTCTCTCCCTCACTCTCTCTGGCCCAGCATGATGTGTCTCCAGTGGCTCTTGGCTGGGGTCTTGTTTCAGTTGTGAGCCATTTTGAGAGAGGAAATGGTCTTCACTTTACTTGCTATGTAAATGGCGTTGAGAAAAGCAGGACATAAATATTTACATCTTCCCTTAGGTATGTTTACCCTGGAAAAGAAATGACTATTGCCCTAGCTGTTCCTCATAGCACTTGTTCTTCTCAAATAGCTTCATTTCGGTCTCCAACCAGCTATACCACATAACACTACTCAGCATAGCAACTTTACAAAGGCAGCAAAGCAATCCAACTTCATCTAGTACATTCATCCTCAGCCTCAACTAACTTATAACACATGTTACATACTGCCGCACAGAGACTTGTTTTTCAGACCCTTCACCATCCTGGTTGCCCTTCTGGGAACCTGTTTATCAATGTCTTTCTTAAGATCTGGGCTCAGAACTAGACACAGTGTTTCTGGCGAGGTCTGCCTTCACAGCCACAGCTGCTGTGCCCTTGTTAATGCAGTCTAAGATTGTATTCCCTCTTCCAGCTGCTGTATCACATTGCTGGCTCATGTTAAACTCATCTGCTAAGACAACTAAATCCTGTTAAGCCAGGTGCATCCTGTCCTTTGCTTGTGCACTTGAATTTTCTTACCCAGATGCAGGACTTTACCTTACCTTTAACTCTATCTTTTATTTAAAATATTTCTCTACTGCCCAAAACTTGTGTCTCTTTTTTGTTGATGTGATGTCACTTTTTGTTGATGTGACCAAAAGTTTGTGCCTGTCCACATTGTTTTGAATCTTGATGAGGTCTCCTAAGGTGCAAGCTATGCCGCTTTATGCCATTGGCAAACTTGAGCCATCTCTTCACACTCTCTTCAAAGTCATTTATGAAAATAGAGAGCACCACAGAGCCCAAGACAACAGACCCTTGGGGGACTCCACTTTCCTCCTCCCTTCAGGCTGATGCGAAGCCATTAAAGAGCTTTTGTTGGATACAGTTGTTCAACCAGTTGTGACTCCATCTGCCAGTAGTATCTTCTAACCCTCTGTGACAACAGGATGTTGTGGGAGACTGCCAGATGTGCTGCTGAAATCCAGATACATCTTGTGTCTATGGGATTCCCATGATCTAACCTAGTAACTATCCGAAAAGATGAGCTTACTTTTTATTTATTTATTTAGTACATTTATATACTGCCCCTACAAAAAAGTCCCTGGGCGGATTAGTTTGCTATGACTTGTTCTTGACAAATCCTGGCTCCTAGTCATGGTCCCACTCTTTTCTAAGTGTTCACAAATAGAATGCTTAATAATCTGTTCAAGCATCTTTCCAGGTACTGATGTTCAGCCACATCCACAGTTTCCTGGCAGCTCTTCCTCTCCCCCCCACCCCCACTTAAAAATTTTTTTTTTTGAAGATAACATTTGCTCACCTGCAATCTCCTGACATTTCAGGAGTTCTCAAGGATGACAGATAACACCTCTGATGTTGCCTTTGCAAGTTTCTTTGTGTCTTTGGGATGGAATTCATCTGACCCTGGGGACCTGAGTCCATTGGAAGTTGATTGATTGATTAAGTGCCGTCAAGTCGGTGTCATCTCTTAGCGACCACATAGATAGATTCTCTCCAGGATATGTTATCAACTCTGTCTTAAGGTCTCTCAGTGGTGCATTCATTGCTGCCATAATCGAGTCCATCCACCTTGTTGCTGGTCGTCCTCTTCTTCTCTCTCCTTCAACTTTTCCCAGCATTATGGACTTCTCAAAGGAGCTGGGACTTTGCATCATGTGTCCGAAGTATGATAGTTTGGGCCTGGTCATTTGTGCCTCAAGTGAAAGTTCTGGATTGATTTGTTCTATGATCCATTGGTTTGGTTTCCTGGCAGTCCATGGTCTCCTCAAAAGCCTTCTCCAGCACCAAAGTTCAAAAGCATCAATACTTTTTCTATCTTCTTCAAAGTCCAGCTTTCGATTCCATAGAGTATCACAGGGAAAACCATCGTCAAGAGACGATTCTAATCTTGTAGGTGTAGACACGTCACGGCATCTAAATATCTTTTCCAAGGCCTTCATTGCTACCCTACCAAGTGCTAGTTTGCGGCGTATTTCTTGACTGCTGGATCCTTTACTGTTGGTGGTCGATCGTAAAAGGCAGAAGCTATCCACCACTTCAGTGTCTTCATTGTCAGTTCTGAGGCTGGTTGCTGTAGCTGTTGTCATTCATTTCGTCTTCTTGGCATTTAGTCGGAGTCCCATTTTGTCACTCTGCTCCTCGACTTTCATTACTGGAGCTTGCAGGTCATCCCGTCACCTTCTTCCCTGCCTTGAGGTGCAGTGTCCTCCTTGGTTAGTGCGATGGCTGTAAGGTTGGCTTACATTTCCTCGGTGGGAGAAGATAGATGCAAAGGAGGAGTTAATAGGTTGCCCGTTGCCATGCCACCATCCTTTCCCAGCAGCAGACCTTGACTTGGGAATTCCTTCTTTTTCCTCTTGCTTGGGACAGAGCCGAAGGGACTCCTTTTCTGTCCTGGCATCCCTCGCAGCTGCCCTTCCAGGCGGTGGCGGGATGACTCCTGATTAGGGCAGAACCTCTCCCCTTGCCTGGAATTGCTGGCCTCCCGCAGGGGCCTGGACAAGGCCTAGGAAGGGGACTCCGGGCCACCCGGCCCTCTCGAGAGAGCGGGGCTGCTGCCTGTCTGCGGTCAGATGCCGGGCTTGCCTGGGCATCTCCTCCAGCCCTGAGAGCTGGGCAACTGGGTGGCCTTGCCCTGGGGGCACCAGCGGTCTGGTCTTGGAGCCCTGGGTTGAAAGAGCAGCTGCTGCTGTCTGGCGTGAGGAGCCGGTGGGGCGGGTTCTCTGCTGCTGTCCTCCAGGGGTGTCTGGCATATGGGTTATGTGATCCCCTGTGACTCTAAAAGGCAAGACTCTGCTAATTAGGGTCAGCTTCTCAAGGCTGGGAGGAGCAAACCCTTCTCCGTCCTTTTTGTCCTGCAGGGCTCTAATCAGGCTGCTCTTCCTCAGCTTTCTGTTTCAACCTTCTTTCGGTTTTGGTTTTTCCTCCGGGCTTTTCCTCCCCGCTCCTTACCCCTCTGATTGTTTTCTCTCTCTCCTCTCTTTCTGCTCCTCGGCTGCATGGAAAGGGCTGGCCCAGCACTACACCTACGAGTACCGAGAGGGGGATCACGGCACGGCCTGCTGAGGCCCCTCCGAGCAGCCGCCCGCCCCAGAGGCCTTGTCCGCCAGCGTCCTGCGTTTCCTCCCGCAGCTCTCCGGACTGCGTGGCCACCACCAGTCAGCTGTTGGGTGGCGTTCCAGAGCAAGCCGAGCCTCCAGCCGCCATTAGGGAGGGTGGGGAAGCAGCCCGAGCAACGGCTCCTTTGCCCCTTCCCCCCGGCTTCCCCTGCCGACTGCCAGTGGTGGTGGCGGCGGCCTGCCCGCTACCCCCGCACGACCATCGAGATTTCATGGGGCATGTGGAAGGCCAAGCGGGTCCGATCCTGCCGGCAGTGGCATCTTCCTCCAGCTAGAAGGCCCAAAGAGGACGACGCTGGCAGGAACAGGGGCATCATCGGAGGGAACAGGAGCGGGCCCAGCAGCCTCGAAACAGACAGTGCCTCCTCGCACAGTGGTGACCAGGAGCTTGGCTACAGCAGCGCTTACTGACCTGGTGAACTCGGCCCCAATTGGGCATACTGAAACTTCTGACCACCATGAGGTCATCTAGTCTGACCCAAAACGCTCTCTCAGACCAGCCGTTAGCGCATTTACCAGGGGACCTGCCACCTGCCTGGGGTTTATGGTTCAAGGACTTCTTGGCAAGTTCCTTTGAGAGATATGAAAAACTAAAATCTAAAAAGCAAAAGCGAACCAAACGGGTCTCCTCCTCTTCCAGTCCAGCTGCTTCTGCTTCTGCGGCACCAGCCCCTAAAAAAAGCAAAGAAAAAGAGGAAACACATAAAAAAGACTTAAAAAAAAGACTTAAAAAGGGAGCTCTAGGTCTAAACAGAGAGAATGGAGTGCACACTCATCTGAACTCTCTGAACCAGGGCCCCAACCCCTGGAGGAAAGGGGTGCTTGCCCACTGAACCTCCGTGGAGGCCTCCACATAGACCTTCAGTCACCCTCTCTGTCATTCCTTTAGAAGAAGACCCTACAGCACTTGACATCCTGGGCCTATCCGCCGACCCACTGGAAGGCGGGGACCAGAGCAGCCACGATCCGAAGGTGAATGGTCTGCTAGCCTAGAACCTGAATCTTCAGAGGCCTCTAAACTTCTACCAAGCCATAGATTTGGCACCCCTCATGACAGAAACAGTACATGCTCTGGGTCTTAAACCTCCATCCTTCCAGGAGGCCCAACCAACTAGCAAAAGTGCTCTGGTCTTCCCTGATCTGGCTGGAGGATTTAATTCAAGATCTTCCTTCAGATCCAGCTAGATTGCGCCAGACGCTCTTAAAGTTACACAAGGTGCAGGCTTTTATCTCCGATGCTAATCTTGACTCCCTGCGTTTCGCATCTAGGTGCCGCATCTACAGCCCTGGTGTTGGGCTGCCAGAACTTGTGGCTGAAGTACTGGCCGGTAGATGCTGCTTCCAAAACCAACCTGCCCGCTGTCCCTTATGATGGGGAAAAATTGTTTGGTGACGCTGCACTAAAAGATATCTTAGTTGAATCTAAGGATAAAAAGAAATCCGTGCCTTCCTCCTCCTCCTCCTCCTCCTCCTCCTCCAAAAAACAGGACCACCCTCAAGGGAGACGATCCTTTCAGACCTTTCGTTCCTTTCGGTCTCGACAACCACGTTTTCCTTATCAACGCGGTGGGTGGCGGGGAGCCAACTGCAGCATCAGATTCTGCATCTCTGAGTTCTCATAGACACTCACTGCAACAAACTATTTCTGCCACGAGAACGCAGACACACCTTGGAGTCCGAGGTCCACCAGGTGGTCCTCAGGAATAGTTTGTTGCTCTGAGTGTCCACTTCTTCCCCTGATGTCCCTCTCCAGGCTTTTAGGCCTCATGGTGGCGAGTTTGGAGCCAGTCCCATGGGCACACTCCCACCTGGGGCCCCAGCAGTGGTTCCTCTTGCCATTCAATTTGGACATCACAGTGAAGTCCAACAGGTGGGTAGTCCTGACGCCACAGGTTCTCCACTTCCTGTGCTGGTGGATCACTCCACCATATTTGTCTGTGTGGGCAAGGAATTTCTGGACCCCCCCCCGACTCATAGTAACGATGGACGCCAGCAAGAGAGACTGGGCGCCCATGCCTACACCAGTCTGCACAAGGCAAGTGGTCGGCCTAGGAGTGCTGCCAACACAGCATAAACTGGCTGGAACTCGGGGCCATTTGAGCAGCCCTACGAGAGCTCCAATCCACAATTCACTACCGTCACGTCCTCATCTGCGTGGACAAGACCACGGCGAACATAAATCGCCAAGGGGGGAACCAGGTCCAGATCTCTGCAAGCGGAAACAGCCCTACTCTTTCAGTGGGCAGAACACCACGTGGCGTCCCTGGCAGCTCATCAAGGACATGGCAACCTGAACATAGTTGCGGACTACCTGAGTCGCTCAGACCTGCTTCCGGGGAAATGGCATCTCAGTCTGAGAGTGTTGCTGCCAATCACGGAACACTTGGGTCTCCTGACAGTGGACCACATCACGATAATCCAGGCAGTGCCACCCTCACCTGAAAGGTTTCCTGAAGGCTGCTACTCTTCTGTCCCCTACTTGGAAACAACACACTGTCCTAAAGGCACTCCAGGCCCCCTGCTTCGAGCCTCTGTCCACGACTCCACTCCGAATAGACTCTCCTTTAAATTGGCATTCTTTGTAGCCATTACCTCGGCATGTAGAGTGTCTGAACTCAGGGCCTTCTCTGTACACAAAATCCAGTGTATTTTCTATGCAGACTCTGTGAAACGCTTTCCAGACCCCTCTTCTCGACCGAAGGTGGCTTCACCCTTCCATGTCTTTCGGGATATTTTTCTGTCTGCCTTTTGCCCAAAGCCGGTTCACTCGGCAGAGAAGGCCCGGCACAAGCTTGATGGCCGTCAATGCCTTAAAGTATACACTCAGCGGACAAAGCACATTAGAACTCCAGAGGCCATCTTTATTTGCCACATTCTGTGGGCCAGCCTGTCACATCTGCCACCATAGCCAGGTGGTTGAAGGCGTGCAGAGGGTTGGCCCACGAATCACAGAATCTCAGAGCACCCACGAAGCGGTTTGCCCCTCCACTAGGGCTGCAGCTGTGTCCGCAGCTTTCTCTACGAACACTCCTGTCCAGGATATTGGCCGGGCAGCTACCTGGTGGATGCCTTCCACATTGACTAAACATTATGAATTAGATGCCTTAGCTTCTGCTCAGGCAGCTTTTGGAAGGTGAGTCCTCCAGCAGGTTCTCCCAGGCGGAGTAGGCACAGTGTACCCTTCCTGGTTGGACTTAGGGCTGTGGTATGTCCCCACATGTGAGATGCCCTTGGACTGCAGCAGCAGAGAACGGAGCATTGGTTACTCACCATGAAGGCTTCTGCTTGCTGCTGAGTCCAAGGGCGTCTCGATCCGCCCTACGACACTAGCGCCTCCTTTTCAGGGACCTTGGGGTTGTAGACTCTTCTGGTTATGGATTCACATGACCTGCGTATCCTTAGTTTTGTTCTGCAGTATACTACCGGGAAACTTCTCCCGTAGTTTTTTGCTTTGCGTTCTTCTCCTTGGACAGTCAGTTCCTTCTGGTTTTTGGCGTGTGTGTTTTTTGGGACACGTTTGTTTCCTATTTATATAGAAATTTTCTTCCTTGAGGTTCTTGTTGCCTCTTGGCCGAAAAGAACTGAGGAGGATTTGCTCCTCCCAGCCTCAAAAAGCTTTTCCTAGTTCGCCTAGTCCTGTCACATGGGGTTGCATAACCCCGCACCCGTGAGCAGCAAGGAGGAGCCTTCACGGTGAGTAACCAATGCTCTGGTCGCCTGGCTGCCATCTTGTCCTGTGAGCGCACGGAGGGAGATTTGGATGTAGGGCCTGGGCCCTTTCCCTCCTGACTTCCGCTGCCAGCCCTGAGCTGGGGGAGGTGGGAAGGGACTAGCCCGGTCTCTTCTGGAGCTTGGTCCTTGCAGAGAGAGAGAGGGGGGGGGGGCAGGCTGGGGCCAGTTGGTTGACTCTCTCTCTCTCTCTCTCTCTCTCTCTCCCCCTCCCCACCAGAGAACCAGGCCCACTTTGAGCGCCACCGCTGGCCCCCCATCTGGTACCTGAAGGAGGAGGACCGCTACCTGCGTTTGCAGAAAGAGCGCGGGCTGGAGGAGGAGGCGCTCCGCAAGCAGCACCCACGCAGCAAGTGGTGCTTCTGGCGCCCCCACCCTGCCAGCCACATCTCCTGACCCCTCCCCCGTGTGCCCCCCTCCCACCCCATCCCCGGGGCAGCTGCCCGCTCGTGCCTTGGGTGGGGGCAAGGGGGCTGGCCCCTGGGCACGGGGCCGTCTCCAGCCCACGGTGGTGTGTGGGAGGGTCTCGGTCGGGTCTCTGGGCCTTGTTTACAGCCCCACCTTCTTGCCAGCTGTGTGCCTCTTGCTGCTGCCTTTGCCCCATCCCTGCCTGTGGCCTGGGCTGGGCGGCCCTCTCTCCTTCCTACCTCGGACCTTAGCAGTATTCTGGCGCAAAGGGAGGCTGGGGCCCAGCTGGGGGCCGGTTGCCAGGCAGAAAGGGGCGGCGGGCTTGGCAGGGCTGCGCCACTGGCATTGGGAGGAACTGGATACCTGGGGTGGAGCCCGGAGGGAGTAGCGAGGGGAGTAGTGGGGGAGTCTGCATAAGGGGTGGGGTTGCGGGGGGGGGGGGCAGGAGCCACGTGCCCTGTAGTGGGGGGAGGGGGCGTTCTTTTGAGGCATCTAGTTGTAGGAGCCACTTCCTGTTTTGTGCTTGCCTGCTCTGGGGTGGAGTTGGGTGGGGAGGCGCTTGTGCCCTCCTCCTCCTCCCGCCCCCCATGTCTGTGCCTTCGACACAACACACAAGCCTCTTCCCTGGACTGACCCGGCGGTGGGGGCGGGGTGTGCACAAAGGGAAGGAGGTAGTCAAACATACTCCAGTTGGGCCGGGGGTGGGGGGGCGGCCAGCCCCTCCCTGCCACAGAGAGCTGCACAAGCATTTTTACACTTTTCTACTGTGTTTTTTCTCCCGAGGCCTCGGCTAAGCACAAACCTCCCCAGGGTGGGTCCACACGTGGCACTCACTGTACCGAAGGGCTTCACGGCAGGCGGGCCCCTGGCGGTCTCCCTGTCTCCACGTTTCCAACCACTGTGAGCTGGGCCTAGCCAACCCCCACCCTGTTTCTTAAACACTTCAGTATTGGACTGTTTTAACCTTTTAATAAAGGCCTTTTCTATTGTGCGTCTGCTGGCAAGCGTCGGCTGGGCTGGGCTGGGCTGGGCGGGGGCGGCCCTCTTCCAGAGGAAGCGGAGCGGGCTGCTTGCTTCGGCCCTGGGCAGCCCTTTGCTGGGCTGGGCGCTGTTCTTGGAGGGCACAGTAGTAGGCCCGGGGGGGGGGGGAGAAAGCCATTCGCCCCCAGGAGAGGGCAGACTCCTCTTTCACTGGGACCCCCAGAAGGCAGTTGGAGACTGGGGTGTGTGTGTGGATGAGGCCTGAGGGGAAGGAAAGGGGGGCCAAAGTCCAGGCGCCAGTGCCGAGGGAAGGCTGCTGCTGGCCTTGAGTAGCCGCCTCCTCTGCCTGCCATAAAGGAGGGCTGTGGGGTGTGCCGCTCCAGCCGGGAGAGCAGGGGCGCAGCGCGGTGGGAGGGGGCCCAGAGGCCAGATCTTAAAATGCCCCCCCCCACTGAAGCTCAGCTCATGAAGTAAAGAAACCTTAAGTGAGGCTGAAGAGTGGTAACTATTATCCTACATTATTTTTTAAAAGGTTTTGTGGATTGTGGGCGATGCAAGTCACTGAATGGTCCTCGGGAAAGACCTGCTGTTCTGGTAGCTCCAGCTCTTCACACTCACCTCCACTTTGGAGGAAGAATTCAACGGAAGGAAGCCCGGGCGGGTGCGTGGCTGGGGGAGTCAGTCATGTGACTTGCCTCGGGGGGGACGACAGACCATTGTCTCCCCTGGCCCGATGCTAGTTATGCCCCTGAGTGAGAGCAAAGGCAGGGGGTGGGGGCAGGACCCTCCAGCCTGGGCTTCCTGCCCCTGCAGTTGCTTTCCTTTCATTCCGGGTTGGAGTTGGGTCCGTACCCATGGCCCACTCCTCATCTGGCGGGCCTCTGAGGACAAAAGCAGGAGCTGAGAAATAATGGGGCGCCAAGATGGCATCTGCAGGGCAAGGAGGTCACAGAGTGGGGAGGAAGTGCTCCTGTGACCAACCTGACAGGTCACAGTTGTAACAGCTGCTGCTGCTGTTGTCCTGTCTGCTCAAAATCTCGCCCCCCTTGTTGAGAGGACAGAGCTGAGGCTGGCCTCTCCACCTCCAACAGGCAGGGAGTGCCTTCCCGGGTGGGGCGGGGGGATGCAGTCAATCCCTCCGGCAGCTCCCCTGCCCTGGAGCTTGCTGGTGGGCTTGGCCTGGTGTCCTGTGGAGGGAGATCTCCAAAGCCATTCCAGTCTGGAAGTGAACGGGAGGGTCAGCCTCTGCTGGGACACCCCAGGGCCACCATCAGCGTGCTGCTCTCCAGGCCACGGCCTAAGGTCTCCTTCCCCAACACCCGGGCTGGCAGGCTGAGATCCCCCGCAGGAAAGCCACGTGTCCTCCCTGCTGAAGGACCCGGCCGGCGGGATCCCACCCGAGGGGTGTAGGATTGCTGAGTGCTGCAGGAAGGAGCGGCAGTGTCAGAGCGGCCTACAGCAAGCGGGAGGTTCCCCAGTCCTGGACACGGAGGGCAGCCACTCTGGGTATTCCCAGTTTATAGATAGATGGCGCTTCAATGTCAAGGCAGGGGGAGGAAAGGGGGTGCTGTCGAGTCAGTGTCAATTCCTGGCAAACGCAGCGCCACGTGGGTTGGGGGGTAGAAAACAGGAGGGGTTGACCATTGCGTCCTCCTGCGCAGGATGAGATGATGATGCCTTTCAGCAGCTTCCTGTATAGAGGAGTTTCCCATATTCTGGGAAACGCACCAGCGGGGATTTGAACCAGCAGCCTCCTGTGCTCCAGGGAGGTTCCTTTCCCGGGTCAAGGGAGCAGAGCCCTGAAGGGTGGGCACGGTGCTGGGGTTGGTGCTGCATCCAGCGCCGAGTCTGCAAGCGCACCGAAGACGGGCGTTGCCAGCCAGCAGGGAAGCAAGAGCATCACGTGGGGAAAAGCAAGGCAGCCTGGAGGGCCAGACTCTCAACTCACAGTTAAAATCTTTATTCATCTTCTAGCCTCTGAGCCGGAAGAGTCTACAAACATTCACATTGCGACTGCCACGGCACGATCACACACGTGGCCCAACTTCCAGCGACGGGCCCGTGTGCGAGCCCAGAGAGAAGAGAGGCTGGGCCCCCTGCTTGGCTGCCAGCAGTCCTCCCTCCTCCAGCAGGCTGATCTTGGGGGGCTGCTCCAGTTCCCTTGGAGCCAGGGCAAGGCATGGCAGTCATCATGCTCACCAAGCAAGCAAGCCAGCCAGCCGTGGGCAGGGGCCCTTCGCGGGCCTGCCCTGCCGCCTTGACCTCCCCCCCCCCCCCGCCACGTGCAGCTCAGCCCAACCAAGGGAGGAGCCCCACTGAGCAAAGGGGTTCAGAGCACTCGGGCTGCCAGAGCCCCCACTGCCTGTGGCATGCTGCACAAGGCGGTGGGGGTGGGCTGCGATTGCCAGAAGGCCCTCCCCAGCCCGTTTCCAGGCAGCACCCGCCGAGGCAGCAAATGCGGCCTGGAAATGAGCTGGGCAGGGCTTGCTTGGGGGTCTCTGGAGCGCATGACCTCCCCATCAACCTCAGGTTTCCAAGGTCCCCCCCCGCCCCGGCCCCCCTCACTGCAGCCTTCTTGTTGAAGAGGAAGGGCCCCTCTGCACCGAGGAGGAATGGGACTGAGGCCAGACTCTGGGGCCTGGGAGGGAGAGCAAGGGAAGGCGGCAGCCGGATGCGACGACCGGCGAGCCAGAGGCGCTGGGGCAAGGCCGACCAAGGGAGAGGAGGAGGACCCGGCTTCCCCCCACGCAGCCCTCCCCAGAGGTGCTCTGTCTTCCGCCTACGTTCATCCTTGCCCTTCTCCTGAGAAAGCCAGCACTAAGCGCTTGCTAGCACCACCGCGGAGCCCAGGGATCGAAAGAGAGGCTGCCAAGCTGCTGGAGGGAGCCTGCTTGGGCGGGGGTCCCCAGCCGGGCCCAGAGGAGGGGGCCCAGCTCCTCTCCCCAGCATCCGGCCAGGCTGGACTGGAGGGGGAAGCCAGTCCATGGGGGCCGCGCGCTTGCTTTGCTCGCAACTGGGGGAGAGCCTTGGCCCAGAGGGGAGGGAGGCGGGGGTGCCACAGCAGCCGCTCGCCAGGAGCCCGCCGGGAAGGCAGGAGGGCGGGGCTGCCCCCCTCCCCGCTCCAGGCCGTGCCCCTCCCACAGCCAGGGGGAGGAGCTGCTACACCTGTGTGTAGCGGAGGATCTCGCTGAGCTCGTAGCCGGTGACAGCAAAGGCACTGCCTTCCGGGTTGCAGAAGCAGGCGCCGCAGATCTGGGTGTCGGCCACACACTCCGTGTGGCAGTGCTCGACCTGCAGGGAGACAGACACGTGGGCATCACGGGCAGCCCCTGCCAGGGCCCCAGGTGGGGGCAAAGAGCCCGCACTGAAGGGTGGGTCTGCTGGCTGGCTGGCTGCCCCCCCCCCGCCTTTGGGTCTCCCTCCCAACCAGCGCTCGGTTCTCAGCCGCCACGGAGTGCACCGCCCCCCCCCGCACCAGGCCCTGCCCAGGAGGCCCCTCCACGGCCCACCACCTGGCTGCCTCACTCCTCGATCCGCCCTTCAGCATCTTTCAGTCTCCCCGAGGACCAGGCAATGCTGCAAGGAAGACCCAGCCAGCCCAGGGGAAGCCGCCTCCTGTGCCGGGCGGGGAGGGACGCTGGAGCTCAGGAGGCGCCTGGGGATCTCTGAGCCAGCTGCCGGGGTGGGTGGGGGGGACGGGCCCTTACAGGAGGGGGGGGCAGGGGCCAGCCCCCCCCACAGCTTACCTCAATGTCCCCAGTGTCCAGGTTACGGCCCAGTCCCCAGACCTGCACAAAGGAGTCCTCGGCCCCAGACAGCAGCTGTGGGAGGAAAGGAGCCGGAGTCCGTTCGGAACTCTGCCGCCCCCCCCCCGCCCCGAGGAGCCCCCTTCCTTGCAGAGGCAGCTCTCCCAGGTAGAAGCCCAGAGAGGGGGGTGGGGGGGGTCCAAAGCACACCCTGGGGGTCCAGCCCAAACACTGCCAAGAGGCTCACAGGCAAAGGGCAGCCGAAAGGGAACAGTCACATGGCCACCCAAGCGCGCCTCTCCCTGGAAGTAGCTGTTGTGCCTGGGCCAGTCAGGGCGATTCACCTAGCCCTTCTCTAAAGCCGCTGAAAGAGGGTGCCGTTGGAACGATGTCCTACAGCAATGAGTTCCACAGGTTAATGGTGCACTGTGTGAATGAACCTGCTGCCTGGCGTTGCAGAGTCCAACTCACAGCTGCCTGACGTTACAAAGCACTGCAAAGAGAGACACCCCCCCCATCTTGCGCCTCCTCCCCCCCCCGCCCCCGCCCTCTCAGAGCGGACAGTCTCTCTCTCCCTGCACCATGCGGGCTTCCAGACTTCTGGAAAGAGCCCAAGTGTCCAAAGCGGGAATGGCCTCACCTTTCCCGAGAGCGGGGCCAGGTCCAAGGCACAGATCCAGCGTGCGTGAGCCGCGATTTCAGCCCGCAGGGTCCCGCTCGTGGCCTCATACAGACGAATCTGTCCGTCCCCATAGCCAGCCGCAACGACCCCGTTCCACAGCTTCACGGAAGAGCAGGTGCACCTGGGCACGGAGGGGAGGGGCTGGTGGGGAGCAGCAGCTGCGCAAGGCCCCTGGCCCCACAGGCGCCTCACGTGCCCCGATGGGGGGAGTGGGGGCTACAAGCGGCCTGCCGAGCCCTCAGAATGGCAGGCTGAAGCCAGGCTCTGGGCCAGCACACTTCGTCTGATTTAACGTATTTTTAGACCGCCCAAAACTTGCGTCTCTGGGCTTTTGGAGGGCCCTGAAGCCCTTTGGGGGGATTCTGCTGCATTCAGGGCCCTAAGTGTCCCCCAGCTCCACTCACTGTTGCCTGAGCACCCCTCAGGGCTCAGCCCTACGCCCCGAGAAGCAGCCCTCACCCCGTGGCTGGGATTTTGGCGATCCACTTGAACTCCTCTCCGGAACGCCAGACACACAAGACACCAGAGTCGTCAGCTGTCACCAGGTCAGCAATGCCTTCCTGCAAGAGGAGGAAGGGCAGAATCCGTCCCCACCGCCCTGTGCCTGGCCCCAGAGCCTGCTCAGGGGAGCCGGGTGCAAAAGCAGCTGGCGAGGGAGGCGGAGGGGACCAGGCCCGCCTGCCACAGCCAGGACGCACGGCCCCACCAGCAGTGCCAAGAGTCCGGGCCGGCGGTTGAGGAGGGTCCTCTCCGCACTCTGCCCTTGCCCCTGGATGCAGGGGGGGGGGGGCGGGTTGGGGGCCTGTGCCGACTGCCTTTGCTGGCTGGCCCCCGAAGAGAGCTGCTCCTCCTTCCAGGAGGGTGGGCCTGGCCAGGGAGAGAGGCTGGGGGCAGCAGAGGGCACTGCTCTTGGCACTGGAGGCTGCGGGCCCCCGGGCCCCCCTGTGCTCTGCAACACCTTGCAGCTGATGCAGCAGGCTTGGCCAGGCCAAGAGCAGCTGGCGGGGAAGGGCCTTGTGGCGGAGAGCTTCTCGTGGCCCGGCCGGCCGGCCCCGGACCCCCTTACCGGCGGCTGCTCACACAGCTCTGCGCCAATGTCCGTGATGGCAGCGCGGTGCTCTTCCAGGACCTCACTCAACGTGATGTTGGCGCCCTTGGAGGGGATGTTGAAGACCAGGACAGCCCCGGACGAGGTCCCTGCCAGGGAAGGGGAGGCAGGCTGAGTGCAGCCACCGACGACAGCCCCGTCTTCAGCTGCAAGGCCAGCTTCCAAGCCCCCGGCCCTCCCTGACCACCAGCCTGCAGCCCCCTCAGGCTTAGCGGCCCCGGCCTGCACCCCTTCCCCACAGGAACCTGCCTCCCCACCCCGGGAGCCTGGCTGGCTCCGCAGAACCCTCCGCTGCCCCCTTCCACGCCCACCCACAAGAGGCCTGCCTAGAACCCAGCCCCACCACTGGCCGGCCAGGCGCACAGCTCTGTCCCAACGGAGGAATGGCCCCTCTCCCTGCCCCCACCCCCTGCAGCGCCTTGGCCTAGCCTGGACTGCCCGCCCCACCGCCCTCCACCCCGCCCCACTTGCTCACCTACGCAAACAAAGCGCTGGCCCGTGGCTGCGATCCCCCGCGCAAACATGGCCTGGCCTGGGGAGGGAAGCACACACCAGTCAGCTCCTGGGGCGGCGGCGGCGGCAGCTCAGAGTCTGGGGGCACTTCTCAGAGCCCCCAGCACGTGTCAGAGGGAGGCTCTTCAGCCTGTGCCCACTGTCTGCTCTCAGCAACTGGCACGGTGCCAGGATCAGTGGGGCAGAGAGTCAGCCTCACGCCCCTCCAGCCCAGCAGATGAATGGGCCAGAGTCTGAACTGTGCTCTCTGTCCCCGAGCAGCTCCTGGCCATGAGGTGGGGCAGCCACAGAGAGGTGGCTGCTTGCAGCTCTATTTCCCCTCCCCACCTGCTGCTGCATCACAAGAGCAGAGAAGCCCCCCCCCCTCGCTGCCACTGGGAGGGGAGCAGCCTGAGGAACTAGCCTGGCTGGCCGGGAGTCTGAGTTGGGACACGAGGAGGAGGCACCTGCCTGAGTGTGTGTGTGTGTGGGGGGGGTTGCCGCCTCCTCCTCCTCCTCCTCACATGGGCAGTGGCAGAAGCCCCCAGCACCCCCCCGGAACCTGCCCCCAGGAGGACTGGAATAACCACAACACAGCGATGGTGCCAGTCCTCAAGCCCCATCTCAGAAAGGTGGTCTAGAAGGATGCCCCGGCCAAAGGCACCCCTCCTGGCCCTACAGAAAGCATGTTGCTGCTGAAGAGAAGAAGCCGGGCTCTGACCTGGCGAGGCAACTCTGGCCTCCTTCCAGCCCAGGCTGGGAAGGACGGTGGCCTGTCTCCACTCCGAACTTTTGAGCTAGTCCCAGGCCATGGCCAACGCTGCCAGGGACAGCCACCTGCACCGCCTGACCCCGCCAGCCTGCTTGCTGGAAAGGGTACCTGGCAACGCCTCCATGCCGTCCAGAGAATGCCAATACACCATGATGGAGCCATCCGACTCGTACATCTTGGGGAAGAGGGAAGAAGAGAGCTCAGCAAAGCCAGGCCCCAGGGGCTGCTCCCGGAACCCCCTCCCGCAAAGAGGGCAGGCACTGGGGCCAGGAGTCTTCCTCGGTCAGCCACTGTGCCCACCCCAACCTCTGGCACGGCCTCTCACCTGGATCCCTTTCTCTGAAGTTAGCACTAGGAGGACACGAGAAGGGAGGACACACCAGGAGGCCTGGAAGAGAAAGCACGTGGCCTGGGGGGAGGGGAGGGGAGGGGGAGGGATGCGGTGTCCTTCCCCACCATCCCCACTCCCCCCAGGCTTCACTTGAGCCACTCACAGGCTCCGAGTCCAACCTTGGAACTAACACCACAAACAGAACGTCCGCAAAGGCCTCCCGGCGCGCACAGAGCACCTCCCCTCCCTCCTTGCGGAGTAACTGCAGCCAAAGCTCACCAGCCAGGGAGGGAGGCGACCTGCAGGGCCGCTTGGCTGGACAGCCAGCACCCTTCCCAGAGGAGATCTCCTCCCCAGCATCTCCCACGCCTGGCCTGATCCAGCAGGGCTGTCCTTAGGCATCCCCCCACGGGATTCTTGGCAGCAACTGCCTCCTCCACCACTGCCCAGCCCACTTTTGGCCATTCCAGTGGGGCGGGGAATGCCAAAGCCCCCATGTCTGACCCATCCTGGAAGGCAAGGATCCCCCGGGCAGCCTCCTCCCAAGAGGCAGAGGGAGCTAGGGCAGCGGAGCAGCAAGGCTGGGCAGGGGCCTCCGCCTCCGCCAAGCCAAAGCCCAGCAACAGAGCTCCAGCGCGCCTTGCACGTGGGCGGGAAGGTGCTCTGGCCTGGCTCGCTCGGGGATGAGGCAAAGGCGGGGAGCTGCCCCAGCCTGCAGCACGCCGCCTGCACTGCCAGCCCGCTCCCATGACGCCTTCGATCGGCTGGCTGGCCAGTGTTGATGCCCCAGGGTGCCAGCACTGGCTTCTCAGTGACAGCAGAAGAGCAGCCACCCTGGGGGGGATTGATCAGGCCGGGTGCTGCTGGCGCTGGCCCAGGAGGCCTCCTTCCCCCCCCCTCCCCCAAGTCTCCTACCTGGGTGATGATGGAGCTGCTGACCCCCAGGCTGCCCTCCTTGGCCTGCAGCTGGCGGTGCGAGAAGCTGAGCCCATCGGCCGAGGCGCTCACCATGTTGACGGTGCTGCCGTGCACGCTAGCAAAGTAGGTGAGCTGCTTGGTGGGGAGGGGCAGCACACTCAGGTTGTTGTAGAGGGCTAAGCTGCTGTCCTTCAGCAAGATGCTCTTCTCCTTGCGGAACATTCCTGCTCTGGGGGGCCAGAGGGGAGGGGAGAGAGGCGCAGTCAGGCCCTGGCCCCGAAGGTGGAGGGGGGCAGTTCAGAGTGGCGTGTGGCCAGCCACTGGGAGCCATTCTCGTCCCAAAGGCTGCGGAGAGACCACCTGGGCCGCTCGCCGTGGCTTCCGTGATGGCCGCCTCCACTTCAAATATGCAGACACTGCCAAGATTTAACAACCGCCAGGACCAGGAGAGGGACTGTGGGCAAGCAAGCACGACACACGCTAGGGCTGGGCTCCTTGCAGAGCCAGGCCAGGCCTCTGGGTGCTCCTAGTGGAGAGGTGGCCCGCAGGACCCATCGCAGAGTTGCCACCCAGGAGGCTGCGGTGCCGCTCCTGGATCAGCGACAGCCGTGCAGAGCCCAAGGACTGTCCAACGGATGGCGGCCTGCCTTGGATTCCGCACTGCTTCACTGGCCAAGCCAGCACCAGACACTCTGGTGCCACAGCAGGGCCCCTCCCCTGTCCACAAACTAGGACAGGGCACAAACCCCTGGAATGTTCGGCTGCACCAACCCCACAGAAGAGAAGGGGAGCTGCACAAGAGCACCACCATTCTCTGGCTGGCCTCCTGGCTCCAGGGCTTTTGCGGGGACCCAGTTAGGCAAGAGGCCCTCTGAGCCCCATTGGGCCCAAGACAGGAGGGGAAAGGCACACGCCGCCACGGAAAGAAACCAAGTGCCTTCCCTCACCACTGGAAAGCCACAGTCAGCCGCAAGGTCTCTGAGATGAGGGGAAGCTGCTCTCCTAGGGCAAAGCCCTGGTTACGCTTCCGCTGCTTATGAAATCGATGCCTGCAGACTGCACCTGTCGGGGGGGGGGGCTCCTGCATAGGGGAGCACCTGCAGGGAAGACGGCCCCCAGTTTCCTGGTGCTACTTCTCTACGGCAGCCAAATAGGCTGCTTTCTTCGGGCCTTTCTCTTGCTGCTGCTGCTGCTGCTCCTTGTGCTCTGCCATCTGCTGCCAAGTTCTTCCTGGCCTCCTGGCTGAGGTTTCCATCTCTGCACCAGCAGCCTAGAAGGTTTCCATCTTTTCAAAGGCAAGTGCTTTGAGAGACCTTGGCCTGAAAGCTGGGATCCTGGGTGGTTGTGGCACCCACAGGAAGTGCCATCAGAGCAGAAGAAGAGCCCTGCTGGATCAAGCCCACGGTGGCCTCCCTAGCCCAGCCTCCGGTTCCTCACAGTGGCCCGCCACCAGATGCCCCCGGGAAGCCCACAGGCAAGAGCTCGGGACAGCAGGCCCTCTCTCCTTGCTCCCCCGGCCGCTGGTGCCTTTAGAAGCCTCCTGCTCCGAAGCCTGGAGGCGGCCCACCCGCCTGAAGCGTCCCACTCCTCCTTCTGTGCCACAGGAGAGCACCCCCGAAGGCTGGTTCCAGCACCTCACTAAGCGGGCACATAAGAACAGCCCTGCTGGATCAGGCCCAAGGAGGCCCATCGGGTCCAGCATCCTGTTTCACACACTGGCCCACCAGATGCCGCTGGAAGCCACAGGCAGGCGTTGGAAGGGGCAGGCCCTCTCTCCTGCTGCTGTGACTCCCCTGCCACTGGTAGTCAGAGGCATCTTGCCTCTGAGGCTGGAGGCGGCCCATAGCCCTCCGACTAGGTGCCGTTGACAGACCTCTCCCAATGAAGTTACCCAACCCCTCTGGGTGCTGGTGGCCCCCAGCCAAGGAAGGCACAGCTGCCCCTGCCTCCTGGAGAATAGTGGTGAGTCCGAACCGGTCCGGCGGCCATTCTAAGGAATGGCCGAACTGCCGGACCGGTTCGGCTCTTGGTGGTCCGGGTCCGGGTGGGGGGTATGACTTTAAGGGCGGGAGGGCTTGTTTACCTCTCCCACCTCTTCGGCCCCCTCCAGAGCCCGTATTTAACTTAAAAGCGGGGCGCTGGAAACCAGAAGACTGAAGGCGCTTTGCGCGCGCACGCATGCGCGCACCACAAGGGACGCCGGAGGCCCGGTCTACCCGCCGGGAAAAGGCCGGGTAGACCAGGCCTCCGATCGCCGGAGGCTCGGTCTACCCGGCCCTTTCCCGGCGGGTAGACCAGGCCTCCGATCGCTGGAGGCCCGGTCTACCCGGCCCGGCAGGGTAGACCAGGCCTCCGGCGATCGGAGGCCCGGTCTACCTGGCCTTTTCCCGGCGGGTAGACCGGGCCTCTGGTGTCCTTTGCGGCGCGCGCATGCGCGCGCGCAAAGCACCTTCAGTCTTCTGGAGGCCTTGCTAACGAGAGGAGCTCCGTTCGGTAGCTCCTCTCGTTTACTTCAAGCATTGGGTAAGGAAACACTCGGGCGGGCGGGCAGCTGGGAGGGAGGGCTGGCAGGCAGGCTGGCGGGCGACGGCAGGGGCACCCTTAATCGTTAATCTGCTCGGGGGGGCGGCGGCAGCAGCGGCGGCTGGTTTCCAGCGCCCCGCTTTTAAGTTAAATACGGGCGCTGGAGGGGGCCGAAGAGGCGTGAGGGGTAAGCAAGCCCTCCCGCCCTAAAAGAAAGGGCCCCTCGTCGGTGCCGGTCCGGACTGGGCCGGACCGTGCACATCCGTACTGGAGAAGCTTCCTTAACTCCCCTCTCTCCCACCCTGCCTGCAGGCTGGCCATTCAGGTAGAGCTGGGCGAACTGCGCAGCTCTACCTGACGAACAGCCAGCCTGCAGGCAGCGGACAGGGCGGGATGGAAGCTTCCCTTGGCTTTCCCCCGTCAGGACCTGCTGCTGCTGCTGCTGCTGCTGCGTCCAGGCCGCCTTGCCGTGGGGCCGACCACGGGACGACAGACCTCCGGCAGCACGAGGCGGCCCTTCCGCGGAGCACACCCGCAGGCCCCGCCCCGAGGGCGGGCCCTCTGCGGGTGGGGGCGTGGCCGTATAGGAGGGGAGGCGGGGCCGAGGGACGGCGGGCGGTTACAGGGGGCGCGGCCTGGCGGGGCGGGCGAGGCCGTAGCTACGCGGGGACCAGGCTGAGCGCGGGCCGGGGACTGCCCAGGTGTGCCCCCCCCAAGCCCACCCCCACACAGAGCCCCCACCCCGCACCTCCTCTCCTGCGCTCGCGCTCCTTGCTCGCTTCCCCCGCCGTCATGGAGACGACGTAGTACGCGTTGACGCCAGGCAGGCGACGGCCTCATGGCCACGTCGGGGGGAGGGCCGGGCGCGCGTTGCCTTGGCGACGCGGGGGCGGGGCGGCCTGCCGTAGACTGGGCCCTCCCTAGATCGCCCGCTCCGTTGCCTGGAGACGGGGACTCTCAGGTTGGCCTTGGGCTGGTGCCACCCCGTGCCGGGCTCTCCGGGGAGCACGGAGGACGCCCGGGGCCCCGGCAGCAGCCGCGGAGGCGAAGGCGGAGGAGGTTGAAAACGCTGTTCGGCGTTTAAAGCGTTGCAGACGCAGCGCGTGGGGGGGGGGGGCGGTGTCTCTCCATCCCTCCCTCCCTCGCTCACTCGCTCGCTCCCCAGAAGGGGTGAGCGACCCCCCCCCCGCCACTGCCCAGCCGGGGCGGGCGCGCGGAGGAAGGAGTTCGCTGGCTGCGGCGGGGGGGACGCCCGAGGAGAAGGGCAGCGAGGGCCCCCCTGGCTGGTCGGGGGTCTCCTCTCCGCCCAGCCGCTGCCAGCCCTGCTATGCTGGGAGTGAGTGTCGCTGCCCCTCCGCAGGCCCCGCGCGGCTCCTCCGATCCTCCTCGCTGCGAGGAGAGAGCCTGCCTTCGTTTCGCGCCACGCACGATGCGGGGGCACTCCTCGCCCTGCGGGAACTCGGGGGCGGCGCCGCCGGCTGCTAGAACCGCCCCGCTCCCTCTGCACCCCCGCTGAGGGTTGCCAACATGTCATTGCCAGGGCACAGGTGGGGGCCTGGGAGGTGTAGGCGGTGGTGATCAAGAGCCTGGGTACCACTGAAGTCTCTGTCAAGGAACTCTCTGCTCTTGACTAAATGGGAGACAAATGCTGCCCCTCTAGGGACCCACACTTCATCCCTGGAATGAGGGGCAGCCAAGGCGGGCCCGAGTTTCGAGGGAAGCAGGATGAGCCGCACTCCCTGGAGTGGGGCTGGGCTGGGAGAGGGGCCGGCCTCGCTCTGCCCCAAGCAGGGAGCCGGTGAGGGTTAGGGTCTTCCTGGCGCCTCCACGGCCCGGCTCGTGGCTGGCCCTTCCTCTTGGGCATTACCACCGTTGCCACCGCCCAGGGCCCTCTCACAACCCCCCTGCCATATGGCTGACCCACATGTTGAGTCCTGGTCGTAAGCCCCCCGTCCAATGCCAGGAGCATCCGTGTGCCCAGAACGCAAGGCGCAAGGCCAGGCCGGCTTCTGAGGTGGCCTCTCGTGCAGCCCCTTGTGCTCGTGAGTGTGCTGCGAAATGGCCGCTCTCCCTGCTGGCGCTGGGACTAGAGCCCAGGACTCCGGGAGGCTTCTGTCTGCTGCAGCTCCTGCCTGCCTGCCAGCCAGCCAGTCTGAGGCTCCTCAGGGGTCCAGGAGCCCCTTGCAGAGCGTGGAGGGCAAGGGTGCAGCCCCCGCTGTCCCAAAGGGCTCCTTGGCCTTGCAGGAGGGTCTTGGGGGGTGGGGGTGGGCTCCCTGCAGTGCTGCCCCTTCCTCTGCCTTGTGGCTGAGAGCTTCTGTTTCCACCACAGAAAATGGCTTCCCGAGACCGCGTGGCTCTAGCCAAGTCGCGGGCAGAGAGGTCGCGCCCTCCCACCGTGCCCGTCCCCCAGGTGGAGATTGTCCCTGGGCGCCTCTCCGAAGGCGAATGGCTCTCTCTGCTCTCCTGCGAGGAAGCGGAGGATGTTTCCGGGGACATCCTGGCTGGGCTGCTGGATCAGGTCTTGGGGGAATGCTACAAGGTCTATCTGGCCCGGCAGGTGAGTCGTGCAGACCGTGAGCAGAGGTCACCGAACCCCGGGCACTTCCAAGAAAGGAATGGGGCTGCTGGCCTTCCAGGAGGGGGCAGCATTCCTCCTGAAAGCCCTGAAGGCCTTTGGGGAGCCAAAGGCATCTGGGCGGGCTCAGCTGACTTTCCACAGCCTTTGTCTCTGTTTAAAGGTGCTGCTGCCGCATCTTCTCTCTGCAGCTCAGGCAACTCTTCCCGCCTCCTCCGGAGAGAAGATTTGGGCCTGCAGGGCAACTCTCAGAGGGCCCCTTGCCCCAGCCCCTGCAGGGCTCCTTGCTCTCTCCTCTCCACATCTTGGACTGGAAAAGAGTGGAGAACCAGAGGAGCCCAGGAAGGTGTCTGTCTTGTCTTCTGGAACTCAGGGAACGGAAAAGACACCCCGAGCCCCTGGAATTGCTGCTTCTGGGGACCTCCCTCCCTCCCTCCCTCCCTCCAAGCAAAAAGGAGCTGGACTGACTTGATGATTGTGAAGGGCCCAGTCTCTCTGGTTTGGGCTTGTCTGGCATCTAATGGGCATTCAGGGGCTTAGCAGAAGGGTGCCTGGTTGTTTGGCTGACAGGGATGTGCACAGAACTGGCGGCAGCTGGTTTGAGGGCGGGGTGGGAGGGTTACCTTTAAGGAGCAGGGAGGGTGCTCTCACCCCCGCCTCTGCTACCACCACCTCCCCCCCCCCCGCCGGCGCTGTCTTAAAAAACGGTCCCGCAGGGCAGCAGCATATCTCCTTGCTGCCCTGATGCAGATCAGACCGAAAGTGCCCAGTGCGTGTGCATGCACACACACATGTCCTTGCGCACGTACAATCATGCCACAAGCAGAAGATGTGGTGTTGGCAGGATGGCAGGCCATGACAGGGGAAGGGACATCAGAAATGTCATCGCTGTTTCCCCTTCCGGCTGTCCTGTGCCAGGCCCCAGCTACCCACAGAGCCTGATCATGCTCCTTTGCAATGCCAGACTGGTTCAAAATCAGACTGTAGTCATCCATGATTTGATCGTGGGTGAGGGAGCCGACCTGGCTTGTATAGGCAGCACCTATTAGGATGGTCTACCCGAGAAGGCTATTGGGTCCCAAAGAATTCCAAGAGGCCTTGGAAGGTTTTACAATTGATTCTACCAGTGATTCTGTTGATGTCCTGTTGGAGACCTGGAATGGGGAACTTACCAGGGCAGTAGACACAGTCACCCCTAAGCGTCCTCTCTGTTCCATGTCGAAATTGGCCTCGTGGGATACAGAACAGCTAAGGAAGCTGAAGCGGCAAGGGAGAAGGCTGGAGCCCACGTGGAGGAGAACTCGACTCAGATCTGACAAGATGCAACACAAAGCCCATTCAAAGGCTTATACTGTGGCAATACATGCAGCAAAGCACCAGTTCTATTCTGCACGTATTGCAGCTGCAAGGTGACGTCCAGCAGAGTTGTTCAGAACTGTGAGGGGACTGACTCGGCACCCCTCTGCTCTGAACTTGGACTTGGAGTCTTCCTCATCCCACTGTGATACCTTTAATGACTCTTTTGCTGACAAAATCTCTTGAATTCGGGCTGACTGTTAGGGCAGAGTCAATGGTAGGGGTGTCCAGTAACTCTTCGTTTGATTAGAATGGCTCAGTTTCAGTTTGTGACTCCTAAGGATGTGAGCAAGCTGCTTGGAGGTGTTTGGCCGATCACCTCTCCTCTAGATCCGTGCCAAACATGGCTTATATCGTCTAGTAGGGAGGCTGTGAGAGATGGCCTAGTTGACGTCATAAATCCTTCCTTCCTTCCTTCCTTCTTTATTTATTATTTCAACATCTCCAAAACTTTCATCTCTGGGTGGTTTACAACAAGATAAAAACAGCATTAAAACATTAGTTAAAAACAAAAACAAGACATTTAAAACACAACAATTCAAAAATTTTAAAACAATATTCTCAAAACAACATTAAAACAATCAAAACAATATCAGTTAAAAGCCTGGGTGGACAGATGTGTCTTTAAAGACTTTTAAAGAATGGTCAGAGATGGGGAGGCTCTTATTTCACTAGGGAGCGCATCCCAAAGCCTCGGGGCAGCAAACGGAGAAGGCCCCTCCCTGAGCTGCCAGATGAGCTGGTGGCAAATGCAGACGGACCTCTCCTGATGATCTCAGTGGGCGGTGGGGTTCAAGGCTTTTTACCATCTACATGAAACGGCTGAGTGAGATCATCCGGGGATTTGGAGTAGGGCTGAAGGAGGCTGTTCAGCATCCAGCAGCCAAGCCTGAGTGTGTGGGGCTGGGGAGCGTCAGGTCATGGGGGGGGGGCTTCTGTAGCAGCGAGCCTTTTGTGTGTGAGTTCTCTTGACACCCCCCCCGCCCAGCCCCCCCCCTCCTGCTCACCCTGCGTCCTCTGGCTGCCCGCAGTGCATCCCCTACGTGATCAGCCAGGCCCGAGAGGCCATGCTCCAGATCGTGGAGTGGCGCTTCCTGGTGCGGGACGAAGGGGAGGCTGATGTGCCAGCGGATCCCACCTGGCAGGAGGACGAGGAGCCGGTGGCCTGCATCACGGACTCCTGGGCTCAGGGCTCGGTCCCTGTATTGCAAGCTGTGCCGGGGCCAGAGGAGGGACAGGTAGGCAGCTGGGGGCTGGCTGGCCCAGAGGGCACGGCTCTCCTTCGCAACACAGCCGGAGACACCGCGGTCTCCCAGACTGGTGGGGTGGGGCGTGCGGGCGGACTGGATCTTGCTCCAGAAAATGGAGGCAAAAAGCACACCCTCCCACAAGTTGCTGGGATGAGTTTTCACAACCCCAAACATGCAGCCTTTGGGACACACAAGGTGATGGGCATCCAGAAGAAAACGGCACTTGGCCACACAAAACACTCTCTTGAGGCACGTGAAGTGGCCTTTCTGCCTGAGCTCACACAGCATATGCCCAGAGCAATGGCCAAGAGCAGAATCAGGAAGCAGAATGGCCACGCCTCCAATCCGGCTCCAATCCCTCGGGGGGGGGGGCGGGGCGCAGAGGGGGCTGGGAAAGGCTGCAAGACTGTGCACATTCGCTTGGGAGAGAGGCAGGCTGTGAGGGGAGCCTGTTGGGGAGGATGCCGGCCAGTCGGGGGGCTTCTCGGCAGATGTCGAGAAATGCACCTGCAGTCGAGGGGGATCTGCATGTCGAGTTGGCCGGACAGGAGAGCAGATGGGGAAGCAAGCAGGAACCCAGACGCCAGGACCCCCCCCCCCCGTGGTGGGCCTGGTGCAGCCCTGCTTAGGGCTGTTGCTGTAAGGTCGCCTTGAAGTGGGGGCTGGTGGTGACTCCAAATCCAGCCCCGCAGAGCTGGCCCAAGCTGGCGAGAGTGCCGAGTCCGGGGCGGGGGGGCAGGGTCTGGAGCCTCCGCCCCATCCTCGCAGCCCCTGCTCCGGGCAGCTGTCCGTCTCTCCTCTCCCCCCTGACTCCGTGGCCTCCACTCTGGTTTCGGTTGGTGCCCCTTCCCTGTCTCTGCAGGGGACCCCGCAAGGGAATGATGCGTGGGAAACAGCTGCAGCAGGAGGCCTTCCTCCCGCTCCCCCTCGTCCCGGCCCATCTCTGCAGCTCTTCTGTTTTCGGAGGAGCAGGAGCCGCTTTCAGACAGTGAACTGCCTTGCTGCGCCTGGGGCGGGGAGGCGGCTGGGGCCAGTTCCCTGTGGCCGGCTGAGCAGCCCTTGACCCATCTCTCCCTCCAGGTTCCTCTGCCGGGACTCGCCGAGGAGCCCCCTGTTCCCGAGGAGGAGCCACCCGGGGGCCTGGACGCCCCTCCGGAGAGCCTGGGATCCCCTTGGAGGGAGGAGCCCCCTCAGCCCCCACCCTGGCCAGAGGAGCAGGAGGCCCGGCCTGCCCCGGAGGCGGAGCTGCCGAAGCCGCCTGCGGAGCCCCGCCCCCCGCCTCCCCGGCCCAGGCCGCCCCCCCACCTGCCCTACTGCGGGCCGGCACGTGGCGCCGCCCAGATCGAGCAGCTGGTCCGGCCGCTGGACGAGGGGGAGAAGGCGCTGCTGCTGCGGGAGCTTTCCCAGGTGCCGCTGGAGGAGGCCTCGCGGAGCCTGCTGGGCGGCCACCTGCCCCTCCTGCCCCCCTCCTGCAGCAACCTGCTGCGCATCCAGCTGGGCCGCCCGCCCAACATCAAGGACGTCTTCTACGACGAGGCCGGCAACATCACGCTGGCCCCCCGGCTGGACATGGCCCGCCTGCCCAAGCGCTGGATCAAGCCCTGCGTGGAGGTGGTGGACCCCGCAGCCGAGTCCCGCCGGCAGGAGGCTCTGAAGACCGTCTCGGGCCGCTGCAAGGAGCGCCGCCGTGCCAAGCCCCCCCGGGTGGGGGCAGACGCCGTGGGCCTGAGCAGCAGCCAGCCTCCGGGGCTGCCTCCGGTGGCGCTGTGGGGCAGAGGGCCCGCCAAGCGCGGCTCTCGGAAGTCCCTCCTGGAGCAGACGGGGCCCCTGCCCTCTGCCCCGGGGCGGCTGCTGGAGCCCAGCAGCGGCCTCTTGGTCCAGCCCGCCCTGCTGATGCAGCCCCTGGAGCTGGCCCCTGGCGTGACCCTCATGCAGAGGGGCAGCTCCCGGCAGGGGGTCCAGCCTGCCCTCTCTTCCGAGGAAGCCCTGGGCACGCATGGGGAGCTCAGGCCCATCTGCCCCACCGGCAGTGCTGCGGAGCAGCTCCTTGAAGTGCCCAGAGGCCCGCGGGGGCTCCACCCTGCTGCTGTGCACGGACCCTCCGCGTAGGCTCAGGCGCGGCTCTCGCCAGGCCCGAAGAAGAGGCCTTTGGGAGGGGGCTCCCGGGGCGGGGGGGGGGGCTCAGGCCTGCCTTGAAAGCACACGCTCTGGGCCAGGAAGAGGAGGAGGAGGAGAGGCAGGCGTTGCTTGCGCTGCTGTCTGTCGTGGATTGCCTCCAGCTTGACTGCCCTTTCACACCTTCCGTCTTCAGAGTAGTCTTAAGTGATGACTGGAAACGAGAGAGTCTGCTGAACGCCAGTTTAGGGAATATACCTCTCCCTGTGCCTGTGTCCATGTAGGGGGTTGCGTTGACAATATAAAAGGTAAGAACTGGAGAGAAAGAGTCTCTACTACACTCTCATGTGCGCACAGCGCTGCTAGTATTGCGCCTATGGACCAGAACACATAGGCAGAGTGTGAGGCTTCACAACAGCGCTCGTTCCAAAGGGCTTTGTCCTTCATTCAGAATCTCGCCCACAGCCACTGTCCAGAGTCCAGTTCAGCAGTCAGAAGGCCAGCTAATTTCCCCTTGGGGTGCATACAGCCCCCAAAGTGCCTTGTGGCCCAGCAAAGTCTCAGCTAGGGAAATATGCCAGCAGCATCCCATCCTTTCCTGAACAGAGAACGGGCTGGCTGCATCCTGGCTAACAAAGTGCTTGCAGAAGGAGGTTGCCCTGGCCACTGGCACGGCCCTCCTTCAGGATCTTGTGCTCCAGATCAGTGTTGTGCTCCCCAAAGCATGCTGGCCCAATGGCTGCGCAAGCTGCAGCAGGCCTCCTTTGTGCCGAGGGCTCCTTTTGTGCAAGAGGACGGAAGCAACAGCACCCTTCCCCAGGTGCCTCTTCTGTCGTGCAGCTGTGCCACCCTTTGGCAGTCGCACAGTTTGGTGGTGCATTGTCAGTCACAGCCAGGACATCAGCCAGCATCTCGGTGAGGTGTTTCCTGTGCTCTGTTGTTGCTCTCGCTTGAGTGCAGGATCAAGCCCTTTCATGCAGAGATTGATTCCTTCATGAAGCATTATATTTGAGGAGCAGAGAGCAACTAGGTAGCGACTACATCAGCAAAACAACTTGAAAAACACATGCAGGACGTTTCAGGTGGAAAGGTTACAGGTGAGGTGCTCCTCGTTTTCCAGGCCAGAATGAAAAGGGAAGGTTGGGGTTTTGTGTTTAATTCTGCTATCCGTGACCCCAGGGGCTAGAGCCCTTGCTCAAAGGAGCCCCCTGGATGAGGCTCAAGGCGGGTGGGAGGAGGAGCCCTACCCGCCATGCTGCGCCGGGGTCAAGACTCGAGAGCACTGGCAGAGTGGCACCCCCGGGCCCACGCGGGGAAATGTGGCACCGATGAGCGGCACATGCTGTCCTCCTCCCCGCCTCGCTCTGGCAACAAGTCATGGAGTGTGTCCCAAGTCTGCAAGATTCAGCTCCAGGCAATCCTCGTGATGGAACATTTGCTGTCAAGCTGTTAGGGTGGAGTTTACCACCTGGCTTCTTCAGCAGCAATGAGATTTCCAAATTTGTTGCATAGACTTGGCAGCTGTTGCTTTTCTACACTTTAACTGGGCCTTCTAGGATGGCATGTGAACACACCCATGTTACTGGCATGTCATGGGATTGCTAAATTCTAGGCTAACTGATGCCTCGGAGCCAACGAATGGCGGAAACAGTGAAACTTATGCGAGGATTGAACTGCAAAGGGCTGAAGGTGCCTACAGTCACTGGCCATCTCTGCTGGCTTCCCACATGTGGACAGGCTTGCCTTCTGCTCCGGAGGAGCAGTGCTGCTTCCTGTTGGAGCTGGACTCTGCCCCAGCTGCGTGCACACAAGCAAATCTTGGCACCCTCTGCGAGCCAGGGAGGCGCCCGAGGGGCTGGCCTGATCAGAAGCCACTGTGGGGAAGGTGACACCTGCAGCACACAGAGCTAGGCTGCCAGTGCCTGCCATGGAGGTGCTTGCGCTGCTGGCCCAGCCCTGCTGGTTTGTCTCTTCCCTGGTCCTGGCCATGGCGCTCTGCTGGCTGAGGAGAAGGCAGGCCTGGGAGCCCCGCACCTGCCGGGTGGACCTGAGTGGCAAGACAGCGGTGGTCACTGGAGCCAGCAGTGGTGAGTCTGCCTGTGGCCTGGACGGCTCGGCCCGCGCCCTCTCCCTTCGGCAGGGCCAGCCGCCAGCCCAGCTGTTGCTCGGGAGAGCACTCGCCGCCTCCGCCGGGTCTGCCAGGCCTGCCTCTCCATCAGGGCAGCAGAGCCCGTTCCAGCCCGCTGCAGGGGCAATCCTGCTCGGCTGGGGGCGAGCCTCGGAGAAGAGCCCAGGCTGGGCTCCTCTGGGCCAGGCGCTGGGTGGCCCCCCCGCGTGCGCGGCCTATCCTGCCGGGCGGCTGGGACTGGCAGCCTGAACGCTCGCTGGGGAAGACCGGGGGGAGCCATGGGGGGCGGGCCCTGGGTGGGTGGTGGGGAGGCTGGACCCCGAGCCTGGCCAGGAGCAGAGGGCACAGGACGGCCGGCCTGAGCCGCCCGCGGGGGGCTGTTGCCGCGCTGCGCAGAGCCAGCGTCCCTTCTGGTCGGCGGCCAGCCTGGCTCCGCTGCTGCTGCTGCTGCCACCGCCGCCTTCTCGGCTCGGAATGGGGGGCGCTGCTGCTGGGCAGAGAGGAGCCTCCTGCGCTGGCTGGGCACGTGGTGCCACCCACGGGGGTCCTGCCGCTCGGGCAGCAGCAGGCAAGCAGGCTCGGCCGGGGAGGGAGCCGAAGGAGGGCAGCCCGGCCTCTGCTCTGCTCCCCTCGGGCTGCTGCTGCTTTCGGGGGCGGTGGCCACTGGGTAGGGGTTGGACGCGGGGTGGGGGGTCCGTGTTCAAATTGTTTAATTAAATATTGATACGTAATTATTCCTTTTGAGCTGCAAACCTAAGTAAGCCTCAAGTGCATTGGATTTAGGGAGTGTAGTGGAGCCAAGCTGCACAGGATCCGTTTCCAGTTGTTCTGTAGTAATTGATTATAGATGGAGATCGAAACTACAAATATAGCTGTAGAAACAGACCTACAAAGCAGCAGCAGCAGCAGCAGCAGCTCAGCGAGAGAGAGAGAGAGAGAGAGACAAGCCCCTGCTCACTATTCATCATGCGGATCAATCAGGCTGGCTTGAGAGCTAACACAGACCACGAATTCTGGATCCCATTTTCCATCCCCGCCGTGTGAAATTCTGGCCATACAACCCATCCATATAAGTTTGCTCCTCCTTGCAGGCTTGTCATGTACTTTGATTTTCACACCATCAAGGCAATGGTAATGCTTTACTGCTTTGAAAATGAAGCTACTGCGGCCTACTGAATGATGCTTACTTCCGAATTAATGGCAATCTCCTTAGCTGTGGCACTCACACCAGGGAATGTTCAGGGTCAGTTTGACTGGAGGAAACCGCTAATTATTCTTGCTGGAGGTTGTCCTGGGCCCCTTGCGGCTGAAAGGGTGATTTAGACATTTTAAGATTTTTTAAAAGAGGTCTTCAGGTATCACTGAAATCCATTCCTACAGTAAGTACCAGTTGATTGCACAGGTCTCTGTCCTCCCCCCCCAATCCAATAAATCAAGAGCAGGGGCGTATCTAGGGGTAGGGCAGGGAGGGCACGTGCCCTGGGCGCCACTTGAAAGGGGGGCGCCATTTTGTAAAATTAATTTTAAAAAAAATGGCTGCTGTGCATGCTCAAATGGCCTCTGTGAGGCCCTAGGTCTTGCCAGGCCTTGCAGAGGGCATTTGAGCATGCGTGGTGGCCATTTTGTTTTCAGTGGCCATTTTAAAAAAGATTTTTTAAACTGGCCACTGCACATGCTCAAATGATCCCTGCGAGGCCCTAGAGGCCAGTGGGGGGAGGAGGAACCTTTGCAAAAAAACAAAAACCCCAGCCTTTAGGAAGCCCTCCGAAGGGGCTACAGGTAAGAAAATAATAATATATAATATAAGTCACTGTACACATATTCAGATTGGCACTATGTACAGAGAATCAGGGCTTGTGAATACTGAGCTGATGCTTATGAGCTAGGATTGTATTCATTTGCTCTTACTTTGCTTCTTGTGATAAGTGAGTTAAATGTGATGTCTTGCTAATATGGCTATTAATGGTGAGTTTGTCTTTGAATCAGTGTGAAATCCTTAATATTAAGGCCCACTGGGAGTTTCTTGCTCTCTTTCTCTCATTTTAACTGTCTTTCTGAAAGACTAGAATATATTCCAAGCAGTGACACAGTTTACTCTGCATATCCTTTAATTATTTTCAGAGTATCTGGGAAAAGCCAAATTCTCCATTTATTTTTAAAACTTATGTAATGGTGATGCTACAATGCATAGCAGAGAATTAGACAGGCACTTCCGTTTAGTTTTCCAAGTACACCTCCACATAGTATTGGGGTATTTCATGAGCCCCAGCATACTGAAATTTGTAGTTTTCCAGCATTTTTTGGTCTGGCTAAGTCCACTGCTAAAATAGTTTTTGAAAGATTAAAAGATTAACGAGCCTGACTTGTATTTTTCAGCTGATATTATGGTAAAGTTATCTGAAAGATGGGTGTCAGATGCTTGGACAGGGGGCGCAATTTCAGGGCTTGCCCTAGGCGCTATTTTCCCTAGATACGCCTCTGATCAAGAGAGGGTTGATATGAGCATTTCTATTATGCTGTTCTTGCGGAGTTTGCTGCTTCTGGTTTTTGAATTGTTATGGGGTGTTGGTTTTTTTGCTGCTGTCATTGTTTTGTTTTGTTTTTGTTGTATTGTGTTGCAGTTGGTGATGTTTTTGTTTTTGCTGTTAGCTGCCTTCAGTGCCTGTGGTTTTCAAAAAGGCCTCCCATTTCTCCAGCATAGGGTTGCCAGCCCTGAGATACACTGCCTATCTCCAAGAGGAAGATTGTAACCTCTAGCTAGCGTTATATAGTTAACGCTAGAGCGTTATATAGTTAACGCTAGAGGTTACAATCTTATAAATATAGTTTATTCCCTCTAAACAAACCCTCTCAGCTAAAGGAGAGAGTTACTGTAGGTGAGGGGAGGGACTCTTGAAGTTGCTGTTTCCAGCATGTTACTTGAGTGTTAGTTTAGCTTTGTTGTTAGCTGAGACCAGGCTGCATGGCTCCTGGGCACGTGCAGACTTCACAATGCAAGCTTTTGTTTTGTGAACTGCAACTTAAGACCTAAGAGCCACCTAGGCAGTGGGATACAGCAGTAACAGGGGTGCTGGCCTTGCCGCGGAGGAGGTGGTCAGAGGATCTAATGAATTCAGAAAGGGGACATGATTTCCTTGTTTGGGAAACACGGATCCAGTGGGAAAGTCTGGACTTGGGTTGGCCGCATCTCAATAACATATGCATCTCACTAAATGACGAGCTGCCTGAAAATCTGATGAAGAATTAAATTCTTCACTTTGCCTGACTCAGAGGCGCTCTGACCCCTAGACTTGGGGGCCAACGTCCAGGGCCTCCACACACCTGCCCCTCCCCGCCAATCCTCTTTGGTCTGTCCCTGGTGGTGTGGTCGCCTGGCCAAGCATGATGATGCTTAATTTTCAGGGGATGCGCGTGCGGGGGGGGCGGGGGGGGGCTCCAAAGGCCTTTAGGTCCAGTCTCCAAAATACTTAGGAGCACCTCTGGGCTACTGTCATGGCTCAGACCTCTGAGTCAGAAGAGTCAGAGGAGGAACAGGAGGACTAGATTGGGAGAGCAGGCTCAGAAGCACAGCAGGAGGACTTGGCTGTGAGAACAGACTCTGAAGCCGAAGTGGAACGGCAGCAGACAGGGGAATCTGGCAGAGATGAGGAATGAGGAGACTGATCAGGAGGAAGCTGGGATTTCACCTGAGTTAAGAAGATGTCTCAAGAGAAAGGCTCAGTGTGAGACTCGCAGGTGTAAGATTTCGCAGGAGAGGGAACAGAAATGCTGGCTGCCGCTTATCTCGAGCCATATATCAAGCAGACGCTGTTCCTGAGACAGTACAGTCAGCAATGTTGCATTCCACAGACTGTGTTCCTCGTACTTTAATTGTTCAACCTTTCTTGTTTCAGCCTGTCCTTGTTCTGTTCCTCCCTTGCTCCTTTATTTCAGCCATCCTAGAGGGCAGTACCTGGTTTGGTTTCAGGGGACTTTATTTTGGCTTCTACTACTTTATCTTTGAGACTCTCTTTTCGCTTCGGTTCCTGCAGCTAAGCTGCTACTTTTATCTATAGAATTTCCATCTTGACTCGCAGAAGTGGAGCTGGAAGGATCGTAAATCCTGTTGGGTCAGCCGTGCCAACAGATTTACAACAGCGACCTGCTTGAGCTCAGGACCTTTTCGAGGCAAAGACGACGTCAAGTCTTGATCACTGAGGGCGAAGCTCTGGAACGAGGGCTCCGTATCCGGACCCTTCCCTCCCGCGCTACTCCTGCTTTGCTCTGCTCACAGGCTCTGATGGCTTCAGTGGTGCCACTTTGCCTGCTATGCCGGTCAGCTGACCTGGGGCAGGGCCAATCCCAGCACACCAGGCCTTATCCAGGCTGGCCGGCGGGGGTGGGGGTTGGGGGGTGGGGCTGGGGCTGGCTCCTCCCAGGGAGCCGCCTGTGTGTTGCTGCTGCTGCTGCTGCTAGGACTTGAGCCCCTCTTCGGTTTCCCCTGGCCTGGCCTGGCCTGGCCTGACTTCAGGGGTGACTCTTCCTAAGGAGCCTGGGAGATACAACTGCCTCTCCTTCTCGGAGCTGGAAACGCTGGCTGGAACTCTGGCCATGCTGGCCTTTTCTGCTCATGCTCTGAGTAAACTGAGCAGCCCTGGGATGGGGAGGGCCAGGGCTGGGGCCCTCCTGGGATCTTTAACTGGCTAAGACCCCTGCTAACTGGGCAAAGAGGCACCTTTTAACCTGGTGATTCTCTTTATTTAGCAGGGGGAGAGTAACTGGCCCTCTCCACCCCCAGCACAGTACCGCCAGTGACTGTTGCTGGTGTGTGTCTTAGCAATAGCAATAGCACTTACATTTATATACCGCTCTATAGCTGGAAGCTCTCTAAGCGGTTTACAATGATTTAGCATATTGCCCCCAACATTCTGGGTACTCATTTTACCGACCTCGGAAGGATGGAAGGCTGAGTCAACCTTGAGCCCCTGGTCAGGATCGAACTTGCAAACTTCTGGTTACAGGGCGGCAGTTTTACCACTGCGCCACCAGGGGCTCTTATGTCTTATGTTTCTTTTTAGAATGTGAGCCCTTTGGAGACAGGGAGCCCTCTTATTTGTTTGTTATTTGTCTATGTAAACCGCCCTGAGCCATTTTTGGAAGGGCGGTATAGAAATCAAATTAATAATAATAATAATAATAATAATAAATAAGACATTCACTAGTAATGTGGGAGTAGGGGACACAATACCACTTACCCTGGAATTGCCCCAAGGCGTCTTGCCTTGCTCCTCAGAGGCAGGCAGGTACTGTAAAGGTAAAGGTAAAGTGTGCCATTGAGTCAATGTCGACGCCTGGCACCCACAGAGCCCTGAGGTGTCTTTGGTAGAATACAGGAGGGGTTGACCATTGCCTCCTCCAACACAGTGTGAGATGATGCCTTTCAGCACCTTCCTATATCACTGCTAGGGGAGAGGGGGCCCGTGTTCACCCCTCTCTCTGGTGAGGGAGATAATCCCTCCAAAGTGAGGGAGATAATGAAGAAAATGGGGAGGGATGTTGCTGGGGGCCCGTGTTCTTTGAACCCTTTCGCTCAATTATAGCTACGCCTCTGCTGCTGCCCAACATAGGTGCTTCCCATAGTCTGGGAAACATACCAGCAGAGATTCGAACCAGCAACCTCTTGCTTCCTAGGGAAGTAACTTCCCCGCTGCGCCATTAGGTGGCTTGTACTGTAGGTGATGCTAAGCCAGTGGCACGGCTCTCTGGGTGGGCCTGCCGAGATGCTTTGCATGGTGATGGTTTTCAGGACCTTTGACTAACATTTACATAGCAATAGCACTAGCACTTACATTTATATACCGCTCTATAGCCGGAGCTCTCTAAGTGGTTTACAATGATTTTAGCATATTGCCCCCAACATTCTGGGTACTCGTGGTGTAGCGTGGTGTAGTGGTTAGAGTGCTGGACTAGGACCAGGAAGACCTGAGTTCAAATCCCCCTTCAGCCATGAGACTAGCTGGGTGACTCTGGGCCAGTCACTTCTCTCTCAGCCTAACCTACTTCACAGGGTTGTTGTGAGGAGAAATTCAAGTATGTAGTACACTGCTCTGGGCTCCTTGGAGGAAGAGCAGGATATAAATGTAAACATAATAATAATAAGGTACCAGGACCTGACAGGACAGGAGGACCCAGGTGGGAAGTCCAGGCTTTGAACAGAGACAGGTCTGGCTGCCAGGTCACAGCTGGGTCCTAGCCAAGGAGATCCCACAACGCCTGTGCTGGGGACAGACCAGGCCTACTGTGCAGCCACGTCTGCAACCCGGAAGCTGCCAGGTCCTCCAGGGCTCCCTGTGGGTGAAAAGCCCTGCGGGGGTCTGACTGTAGGGGCAGCTGTGGCAAGGCTGGGGCCTGGAGGAAGGAGGGGCATGCCTCTGGGCCACCAAGGCTGCTCTTCTCACCCACCCCGTGGCCGCTGGCCTCCTTGCAGGGATCGGCAAGTGTGTGGCCCTGGACTTGGCCAGCAGGAACGCCCGCACCCTCTTGGCCTGTCGCAGCAGAGAGCGAGGACAGGCTGCACTCGAGGAGATCCGCAGGGCCACCGGGAACGCCAATGTGCACCTGCGCATTGTGGACACCAGCTCCATGGCATCGGTGCGTGATTTTGCCAGGCAGCTTCTCGAGGAGGAGAGACGGCTGGACATCCTGGTCAATAATGCGGGAGCCACAGGTAATGATGGTCTGCAAGGGGCCGGGAGGAGGCAGAAGATCGGGCTGGGGAGACGGGGAGCTGGGACTCTCTGGGCAGCTTTTCACAAGCCGGCCCCACTCGGCACGCTGCCCACAGGATGATGGTCTCCAGCCCCAAGGTCAGAGCAGACTTTTCTTTCTTGCTGCCACTTCTGTGCACTAGAGGGACACACACACACGGTGCAGCAGAGGAAGCTGCCATATGCTGAGTCAGACCCTTGGTGCATCTCGCACAGTATCATCTGCACAGACTGGCAGCAGCTTCTCCAAGGTTGAAGGCAGGAGTCTCTCTCAGCCTTATCTTGGAGATGCTTCCAGGCCAGGGAAGGAACTTGGAACCGTCTGCTCTTCCCAGAGCGGCTCCATCCCCTGAGGGGAATCTTTTCCAGTGCTCACACTTCTAGTCTACGTAAGGACAGCCCTGCTGGATCAGGCCCTAGGAGGCCCATCCAGTCCAGCATCTTGTTTCACACAGTGGCCCACCAGATGCTGCTGGAAGCCACAGGCAGGAGTTGAGTGCGTGCCCTCTCTCCTGCTGTGACTCCCCTGCAACTGGTACTCAGAGGCATCCTGCCTTGGAGGCTGGAGGTGGCCCATAGCCCTCCGACTAGTATACGATGATAGACCTCCATGAAGTTATCCAAACTCCTCTTAAAGGGGGTTGTTGACTGTCACCACATCTCGTGGCAGAGAGTTCCACCAGCTGATTATGCATTATGTGAAAAAGTACTTCCGTTGGTTTGTCCTAGATTTCCTGGCAATCCATTTCATGGGATGACCCCTGCTTCTAGTGTTATGTGAGAGGGAGAAGAATTTCTCTCTAGCCACTTTCTCCACACCATGCATGATTTTATAGACCTCAGGGGTGTAACTATAATAGAGCAAGAGGAGACAATTGTCTGGGGGCCCACTGCCTTGGGGGCCCCCCCAGAGGCAAGTCACATGGCTGACTCCCCCAGCCGCACAGCCTCCGGGGCTTCCTTCCGTTGCATTCATCCTCCGAAACTGATGTGAGTGTTCAGACCTGGAGCTACCAGAACAGCAGGTCTTTCCCGAGGACCATTCAATGACTTGCATCGCCCACAATTTACAAAACCTTTTTAAAAATAATGTAGGATGATGTTCTATTGTGGCTCATAGGATATATATGTTACCACTATTCAGCCTCATTTAAGATTTCTTTACTTCATGAGCTGAGCTTCAGGGGGGGTATTTTAAAATTTTGTCTCTGGGCCCACTCCAACCTTACTACGCCCCTGATAGACCTCTATCATGTCTGCCCGCAGTCGTCTTTTGTCTAAACTAAAAGGCCCCAGGTGTTGTAGTCTTGCCTCCTAAGAAAGGTGCTCCAGGCCCCTGATCATCTTGCTTGCCCTCTTCTGTCCTTTTCCAGTTCTACAATGTCCTTTTAAAGATGTGGTGACCAGAATTGTACGAAGTACTCCAAGTGTGGCCGCACCATTGTTTTGTATGAGGGCATTATAATATTAGCCGTTTTATTTTCAGTCCCCTTCCTAATGATCCCTAGCATGGAATTGGCCTTTTTCGTATGCCAATGAAAAAGTCTCCCTTTCATATGCAACCAGGGCAGACCCTGCTTAGCTAAGGGGACAAGTCCTGCTTGCTGCCAGGAGACCAGCTTCAGCGCCCAGGGCTGGGTGTGCTCAGGCACAGGGGCCTCCCAGCCTGTCCTCTTGCATGGGGAGCCTTTCCTTGGAAGCAACGCCCGGCAGCTCTCCTCCCTGTTGGTCTCCTTCTCCAGGCTTGCCGCACAGAGTCACCCCAGAAGGCCTGGAACTGCTCTTTGCCACCAACTTCTTGGGCCCCTTCCTTCTCACCAACCTGTTGCTGGGTAAGGCCAACCCTCTCCCCCCCCCCCACAAATGCCATGGCTGGAGTGCCAGGATTTGGACCCCGTCCTCAGGGTGGGCCTCCCCGGAGACGGAGGCCAAGCAAGGCTGACTCTCTCCATGGAGGTGCTTGGGTCACATCCAGCAGCTTCAGGGGAGTGGAACAGAACCAGAAGTGGGGCAACGATCTTTGCTCTGGAGAAAGTGTCGGGGCTGCAGCAGGCAGGGCGGGGGGGGGACCGTGACTGTGAAACCCCCCCTCCTTCCTAAGAGTTGCATGGGATGTCAGCCTCTGGGTGGAGACGGGGAGCTGGAGGATCCCAGCTCTGCCTGCAGGGGGAGCGAGGGGGGAGCCTGGCCCCGACTCCTCTGGGGGGTCGATGGGGTGGGTGTGGCTGCTTCTTGGCCTCCCTCTGCCTGGCTCGCCGTGCCAGCCTGCCCCACTGCCTCCCCCAGATCTCATGAAGGCCTCTGCCCCTGCTCGCATTGTGAACGTCTCCTCCTTCCGGCACCGTGTTGGGGAAGTGAACATCAAGCTCTTGACTGGGGAGGAGCAGACAAACTTTGACCAGGCCTACTCTAGCACCAAGCTCATGAACATGACCTTCACCGTGGAGCTGGCCCGGAGGCTGCAGGGAACAGGTGAGCGCGCCTCTCTTCTTGCTGCCATCCCTGGGCTCTGGGCAGAACTGCCCCACTGGAGGGGAAAGGGGCGGGGAGCCCCTTGCAAGCACTTCTCTCCCCTGCCTTGGGGCCTACAGGCCTGCTCTGACCCAGGCGGGACGAGGCTGCTGCCCCCAGTCCTTGGGCTGCGGAGGAGTGAGCCTGCCAAGCAGGGGCTCCGGCTAGGAGCGGCCGGGCAAGAGACAGCCGCAGCACACCTGGCCATGGCTTCCCTAGCGAGGCCACCAGCGGGCCTCTTCCTTCCCTCCTCCTGAGGAGACCCCAGCCTGGCCGAAAGCATTCAGAGAGCAGCAGCAGCAGCAGCAGCAGCAGCAGCAGCGAGGAAGGGAAGTGGGCTGGTTGCAGGCAGGGGCAACCAAGGGGCAGAGGCCTGGGCATGCTGGGCACACACTGGGAGTGGACCTCCTCCCCTCTGCCCCATTGCTCAGCTCTGCTTGGCAAAGGGCCAGCCTGCAGGGAGACAGAGGCGCCTCGGAGGAGCTGTGCCCGGCCCTTGCCGGGGTGCCAGAGTTCAGCCGACCTGATGGAGAGGCCCACTTGGAATCTCCCTTGGGGATGGAGAGACGCCCAGGCTTCCCATGGGTCTCTGACCTGGCCGCCGCGGGCGACCCAAGCAGCACCCCCTTGCCCCAAGGAAGCTGGCAGCTGCCGCCTCCGTGCCCTGCCCCGTGACCCACGGCCGGCCGGCCCCTCCTCTTGCAGGCGTGTCCGTCATGGCTTCCAATCCAGGCATCGTTAGGACGGGGATCATGCGCCACTTCAGCTGGTGGGTCCGCCTGCTCTTCGCCCTCTGCGGCCCCTTCCTGAAGGTGAGGCGGGTCAGGGCCTGGCGCTCCAGGGCCCGAGGAGGCCGGGCGCTGCTAGGAGGGGCCTGGTGGAGCAGCCCTAGGCAGTGTGCAGCCATTCAAAACAGTTGCCAAGTGGCCACGAAGACGGGCGCAGGGAACGGGAAAGCAGGGGCAGATCGTGCAGCAGGATGGGGGATCTCTTCGTGCCCCCCGCTCCACTCTCTGGAGAAGCCAGCCAGGCCCCAAGGCCCCCTTCGGATGGGGAAGCCTCTCCTCCTTGGCGGGTTGCTGGGGCCTCCGTGCCTCTCCCCACCCGACACTCTACCCTTCTCCAGCTTACCTGGAGGGGGGGAGCGGCCAGTGGCTGCTCTGACCCATCCTCCGTGAATGGGGGGGGGTAGGGCAGGCTCCTCCTCCTCCTCCTCGCTCTTGGAGGCCCAGCCCCTCCACCCCATTCACCTCCAGAGAGCTGGGGGGCCTCCCCCCAACCCCTTCTTGGCAAAGGAGCCTCCCCGAGTCCCCCGTCCTGTTGCAGGAGGCTCTGGAGGGCATTGCTGGGCAGGCGGGGAGGGCCTCTGCCTTCTCCCACCCAGGCCCCCCTCCCCAAGAGGGAACATTCCTGGCCCCTGAGGGGTTGGCCCCCAGCCCTCCCTTGGCCAGCCCTGCCTGGAGGGGGCCAGCGGCCGGCCGACCCCTTGGCATCTGGCCTGTCTCCAGCAGGCGGCCCCGAGAGAGACAGCCAGAGGCTGGTGAGCTTGGCAGCGGGGCCCATTTCTTCTTGCCTGGCCCTCAGGCCCCCCCGTCCCATTCTCCCTCCCATGCCCCTCTTGCCCACCCACCCACCTTTCTGCGCCACCCTCCCTCCAGAGGCCGCTTCAGGACCCCAGCAGCACGGCTGCCACAGCGCCTGCCGGATGCTCAGCGGCCGGGCTGGGGATGCTCTGCTCTGCTTGGGCCTGCTCCCAGGCAGCACGGGTCCTCGGAGGCCTCTTCCCTTGGAGCCCGGCTCTCGGGCGCCCTGGGGACCAGAGCTGAAGCCGCGGGGTGGGGGGTGGGGATCAGCCCCCCCGGGGGCAGACTGCTCAGCCTTCTGTCGCTGGGAGACATCTTCCTACACGGCTTTCCAGCAAAGGTTCTCAAAGCCGTTTGCATCACAGAGAAGATGCCCCCCTACCCCAGTCCAAATGGACCCGACCCCCCCCCCCGGGAGGGAGGCAGCAGCAGCCGCCATCTCTGCAGGGACGGGGCCCGTTGCTCTCCCCCACCTTGGAAAGGCGCCTCTTGGCCCAGCTAGCAGCAGGGCACTCTGTGAAGGGACCCCCCGAGGTGCCCGTGGCCACCCAGCAGTGCCCTGTGGGAAGGGCAGAAGGCCTTGGCCACCTTGCCCCCCCGCCCGGCAACCCCCTGCCCTGCAGGGAGGCCACCGAGCAGGAAAGACCCAGGGAAGGCTGCGGCCACCCCTTTGACCTTCTGCTTCTGCCCTCCTAGACGCCGAGGCAGGGCGCGGCCAGCACACTCTACTGCGCAGTCTCCCAGGAGGCCCACGGCATCACCGGCAAGTACGTTGACAGCGACTGCAGCCTCAGGCCGCCTGCAGCCTCAGCACAGGATCCGGCCCTTGGCCGCCAACTCTGGGATGCCTCCGCGCAGCTGACGGGCCTTGGTGATGGTGGAAGGGATTGGTGAGACAGGCCCCCCCCGCCCCGGCTCTTCCTCCCAGCCGTCCTCTCAGTGCCAAGGGCTCAGCAGGTCGCTCCTCTGCTGCTACCACCAGCCCTCCGGCTTTGCCGTCTCCCTCCAGGCTTCTGGGAGGGTCTGGCCAGCGCTGCCACCTGGGTAGCCCAGCAGCTGTCCAAGAGGGTCTCCCGCCAGGCTCCCCTGCCGGGGGAGGCAATTCCTTCCCTTGGTGTCCCCAAGGGCTGGGTTTGGGCTCCTCACGTGTTCCAGGAGGAGCACCTGCCTTGCTGAGACCCACAGTGCTATGGGTCTGGAAGGGACAGCTGGCTTCCCCCCAACACCCACCCATGGATGATCTCAATGCTGCATGCAAAGAGATGCGAAGGGCCGGGGAAGGGACTGCCCGCTAAGATGCAGCCACAGCCCTGGACTCCTGGGTGTTGGCTGCTCTCTGCTTGTGATGGGCGTCTTGGCCAAATAAAGAAAGCTTGGACTGCCGTTATGTGTGTGTGTGTGGGGGGGCGCAGCGGGGGGGGGGAGGACTGCAGAGACATTTTAGGGCTTCATGGCAGGGTAGAGTCCAGATCTGGGTTCAAAGAACAAAGCTTTGCTTACAAGGGGGGAAACCCCTACAGCACAGGGGCCAAACAAGCCCTTGCAGAGTTCAGAGCGGCTGGCTGCTTTCCAACAGCAGTCCCAGACCAGCCAGGCTGGGGCTGCCCCACGGAGGAAGCGGCTGCTGAACTCTGCTGTGTTTTGCTGCTGTCAATCTACACACACACCCCCGCATGGTGCTGTTGGTTTCGGGGTGGGGTGGCCTTGGGCTCCCTGAATGTCACAGGGAGTGTTCCAGGAGAAGGGAAAGGCCGGCTTCTTCCAGCACACAGAGGCGGTGCTCCTCATGTCTGCCTCCCGCCACTGGGGCCGCTGGTCTCCCGTCCTCTGGCGGCTTGCCCTGGCCTTGCTGCACAGAACTGGCCTCACCCTCTTCCTGCAGCCCCCCCCCTTTGCTGAGAGTTGGCCGGCTCCTGGTGGGGGGGGCACCCCTGTGGTTCTTCCTCACGGGCAGCCCCCCCAGCCCCCAGGTGCAAGCAGGGGCATTTCACCGGCACCCCCACCCCTGCCTACAACAGTGCTCCAGACCAGCCACCCCACGGCGTTGTTTTGTGTTCTAAAAGGCAGTCGGGCAAGAGCATGTGGATTGCCAGCTGCAGTTTGTCCAGACCAACAGCTGCGGGAGACTTCAGCGGAGGAGGCGGCTCATCCGAAGGAGGCACAGGTGCCTCTGGCTCCCCCCGCCCCACCACACATGCTTGCCTCTCCCATCCTGCCCCATTCATCGTTGGGTGGCTCCACAAACACATTCATGGGGGGGGGCAGGAAACAGATGCAGCCAGGTGGTCGGGAGCCAGACCCACCCGTGCCTCGTCTGGCCACTGATCACCAATTCTTTCATCCAGGCCTACAAATAAGTGTATGAAAGTGTGTATCAAGGCATAATTCAGGAACGTCTGGTTCATATCCCTAATGGAGTATAGAGCCAGCAGGTTGCTCAGAGTTGAGAAGCCTCTTGGTAACAGAGGCCAAAGTCAAGAGCGGGAGGCCCCCTCTCAAGAACGTGGGTTGAGAAGCCCCCCAGAGACAGCAGGTGCCAGGAGCGGTCAAACACCGGCCATTAGCTGAACTCCTCAGTCAGCAGAAAGAGGGTCTTGCTGGTACGAAGAGATCCTACAGGGATTAAAGTTGTCATAAAAGCCAGGTAGTAACTCATCTTCTCAGGCTCTAGGTGGCACCTCTGGAATATGTAAGTTTAATAACTAATACCGTGTATTAATCGCTTTGTTGATGTGCTTGTATGTTTGAGACCTATAAAAATGAGCCACCTGTATGGCTCGGGCGTGCAGTATCAGCCAGATGCTCTCTGATGGTACTCGTGCCTTTCATGACATGAAATAAAAGCTTTTTTGAGCAACGCACCCTTGTTGTTTGACTCCTTTCAGTTAGACAGCAAGTATATCTGCAAGAATTTGGCCTAATCCTCTTTGGTTCTGGCAAGACGCCGCATTCCCTATCCATGACAGGAGGATGAAAGCCAGTGGCTGAATCAAACAGGAAGGCTAGATTCTAGAGGTTTTTCCCCACAACGCCACCCCCCCCCGGCTCATGAGGACAAGTCGCTGCTGGACTTCCGGGAGATCAGAGTGGACGGCTAAGCAAAGATGCAGCCTTGTTCCTGGTGGTGGGGGACACCCCCAGTAGGCTGGCTCTACCAGAGTGAGACGCAGACCCTTTGGCTCAGTGGGGGCTGGGTCTGCTGCTAAGCACACCATCCGAGAGAGGCCCACAGATGCAGGCTTGGGTGCTGGCCAAACCCATTGGCTTGTGGTCACCACCACCGACCCCCACTTCCCCTCAGCCACACTCTGTATTCCTTGATATTTTGCACACACCCTTTGGAATGGCTATTCGTAGGCTACAAATAGCCCTGCTCTGCTCGGAGGTGTTCAGACCACAGCCCTGGAGGCAGTGAGCTGGGGATTTAAAGGCTCCCTTCAAGAGAAGCCAGAACTGACAGTGGACAGAGAGATGCCCAGAAGCACGTGTAGGCTGGCGGTCTCCCCGCACTCACTGGGCCCTCCTGGTGTCCTTGGCTCAAAGGGGGGCACATGAGTCCACCTGTAGAAGCCAGGCACTGAGTCACGCCCAGAAACACCCGGGGCGGGGACGAGATGGAAACGAAGCTCTGGCGGAACAGAAGGTGAAACGACTCGCTGCAGAGGTCCCGAGCCAGCCCAGCAGGAAGGGAGTCCTTTGGAAGAGCCAATGCTCAGCGCTCAGGCCAGAGACTGGACAACGGACAGGGCAGGAAGGCCTCCTTCGACCAGGGACCGAACGCAAGCCCACACACAGCCCCTTTCACCCTCCTAACTTTGCTTTGCCATAACGGAAGTTGGGCAGGAAACTTGCCTTTGGCTACAACTGGTACCAGGTGTTGGCATTTTTGACCCTTGCCATGATTTATCTCCTTGTAGACCAGACCAGACACCAGGGAGGTTTGCCTTGACATCACTTTGCTGGAGAGGAGGTTCAGGGAGAAGCACCAGAGCGACTCAGGCTGGAACTGGCCTGGCAGCAGGGAAGAGACTCTGAGCCCTTGGTTCACACGGGGCACCTCCGTTCCGGGCCTGTTGAGGGCAGAGGAGGTGGAATGGTTCTCCCCCAGGGTTAGAGAAGAGGCCACAGAGGGGCTGACCAGGGCCCTGTGGGGTCGGAGGCCGGGGGCCACCAATGCACCTTGCAAGTTTCCCTCCCCCCTCCCCAATTCTACCCAGAGTCCTTCTGGAAATCCAAGTGGTGCTTGCAGAATAAACAACCGTTTATTTCAAAGACTTCTTGGCAGCCTTTCAGCTGGCCCTTATAAAGCTGCTAGCAAACTATACAGACTCTTCAAAACCCAGCCCAGCCAGCACCATCGCTCCCTCCAGAGGTTGTGGGTCTTGGACCGAGGCTCTCCCCACACCCCAGCAGCACCTGCCAGGCTCCACTCACATCTGCCTTCTCTCTGGGCCCGGTCCGACTCTGATCTCTCTAAGCAGCAACACCTGGAGCCAGGGGGATATGCCCGCGAGGCCACAGACCCCAGTCGCTTTGTGCAGGGAAAGCAGCCCTCAAGGCACGGAATCTGTGCCACAGGCAAGGGGTTTGGCCTGTACTGGGAGCTTCAGCCTGCCCACAGCTTCCATGGGAGAGCCCCTCTGGTTCTTCTCAGTGGGGCTTGATCAGAGCTTCTCGCCGAAGGGGAAGGCTCTGGCTTTGGACAGCGTGTTGGGAGGTCACGATCCAACATGCAACCCCCCCCTTCATATGTACTTGCAAGGACCCCACCCCACCCGGCATCCCACCGTCCCTGTATTCTGGTCCACATGCACCTCAGGGGGGAAAACGGCACCATGGGGCCCACTGCCTAGGCCTCTGCACAAGAGGCTGCTTCACAGCAAGGGACGCTGCCGTTCCGGGGGGGGGGCTGCTCACGCCCACACAATGTGCAGCTCAAGGCCCTCCCTGCTGACGCGCCCGAGGAGCTTGTCATAGTCCCTCTGTGTGATGTCTGGGCAGCCGTCCAGGTTGAGGTAGCTCAGCTGATTGTCCGAGGACAAGAGCCGGTGGATGGTGGGACTGGACACTTTGCCTTGGGCCAGCGAGAGCTCCCGGAGGCGTGCCAGGGCAGTGCCAGGGGGCTCCAGGACCTCCTGCAACACCCCATCCAGGGAGAACGGCAGGGCGACGAGATCCAGGCTTTCCAGGCAGGGGGAATGCCGGAGCAGGGACCGAAGGCTGGCTCTCAACACCGCCGTGTGTCGGGAAGGCAGCGGCTGGTCAATGCCACTGAGGAGCAGGCTGAAGGTGCGGAGCTGGGAGAACTCCGGCACGGTGAGCCACAAGCCCCAGTCCTCGGCCTCTGGCTCCCCCCTGTTGAGGCCCCGCCCCACCGGGGAGAAGAGGGAGGCGCTGAAATTCCGGAGGCCCGGGCACTGGCCCAGGAGGGTGTGGAAGGAGAGCTCGTCCTCCAGGGAGAAGCCCCCCAGGGAAAGCGACTGCAGCTGCGGCCCCAGGCTGCCAACCACCGGCAGGAGCTCCCGCAGGTCCCGCCTCTCCGTGCAGTTCACCGTGAGGTGGGCGAGGTGCTTCCAGGACAGGAAGGCCTGGCCCAAGCCGGGCCCGTCCCCAAGGAACACAGTCACCTCCACTAGGTGTGGGCACACCGCACAGAGTGTGGGCATGAAGGGCTCCCACACCACAGATATTTGCTCGAGGGGCAGCTTGAGCCCGGAGCCCTCCTCTGCCCCGGGGGTGGCCGGCCTGCAGCGCACCAGCTCCTCCAGGGAGGGAAACCCCGGTGCAACCCGGGCACTGCTGAACTGCTGGTTATGGATCAGACACACTGCCTTTGCGACCAGATCGTGGGCCAAGAGCTTCAGGCTAGGCAACGCCAGCAGCAGAAAGGCCAAGGCCAAAACCAGGTCCTGGCTGTGGGCTCCGGGCTCCAGCCCATCAACCGAGAGCACCCGCAGCATCGGGCAGCAGAAGGAGCCCACGGTGGGGTCATAGGCCAGGTGGAGGAGGGAGGCCGGGGACAGCCTCTTGCATTCCGAGATGTCCAGTTCGCGAAGCCGCCTGCAGCAAGAGCCCACCGCAGACAACACGTGAGTGTCACACTGAGTCTCTGACAGGTCCAGCTTTGTCAGGCATGGCAAGCCCTCCAGCAGGTCCACTAGAGCAGTTGTTGGGACCCGGCTGCAGCCCTGGAGGTCCAGGAAAGACAGATTCTGCCCCAGGAAAGAGAGAGAGAGGGAGAGAAAGTCAATGAGCAAACACAGAGTTGATTTGGGATGGGTCTCTACGTGCTGGCCAGGGCAGGGCATGTCCACAGGTCGCCATCCTTCAGGGCTTGCTTCCTACATTCCTCTTTGCCCCATGGGCCCTTTTGGCCCCGGCCATGGTGACCTTTGTCTGCTGCCACAAGCTGAGCAATCTGGGTGTGAGGCCATGCTCGCTGACCACAGGGCTCCCTGCTCATCGTGTTCATAAAGTGTTAGGCCAGAAACTTGGCGCAGTCTGAGGGGGAAACAAAACTGCCCCTCCTCCTCCTCCCAGCCCACAAAAACTCTTGTGGCATCTTAAAGGATGGCGGGCTCTGGTCTAAAGTCTCACGCTGCTAAGGGTCAGGCATAAATATTGGGCTGGTTCAGTCTTGGGTACATGATTAAAAAGCATTAACTTGATCAGACCAAAGGTACTTCAGCTGGTCCCTTCATGTCAAGAGTTTTCCAGGCCTGAATCCAATCCCTCCCTCCCAAGGAGGGCAGAGAGCTGGCGTGGAGGCCAGACTTGGCTTCTGTGGTAGCAAGCAAGATGGCGGCCCTAAGCAGAGACCTCTGCCCTCCAGGATGGATGGTGTCCCTGTCTGAAGAGGCCTGCAGTTCTAGCAGGTCACCAGTGGGAGGAGCTGTACAGACTACCCTGACCATTGCAGGGCCAGCCAGTGCTCCTGCCCTTGCTAGCCAAGGGCACCATGGTGAAATAGAGAAGCCGACAACGACGCTGGAAATGGCGTTCTTGGCTTCATGGGACAGCCAATCCCCTGTCAAATAACAGACAGCCAACCGACAATATCTGACCAGTGTTCCAGCCCTACATGCCACAATCTGGGCCTTTTCCTAAGGGAAAAAGTCCAGAGAAGCCCCGGAGAAATTAATGGGATGTAAACTGGTCATAAGTAAAGGGGAAATAAGATTTTGGCCGCTGTGATAAGATGAGGTCGGTTTAAAGAATGTATCGTGCTCTATGGTTATTTGGGCTTGGCATGATAACTGGGAAAGAAGGGATTGAAGCCCACACTAGCTGAGAAAAGTCCCGCAGCCGAGGCTTAGAAGAAGAACCACCAAGTTGGCCATGTTCAGTTAGAAAGCAGTTAAGAGTTCAGTGGCTGAAGTCAGCAACTGGAACTGAAGGTTCACTGTGTACATGAGTCTGAGCGAAAGCCGAGGGAAAGGGCTGGTGGACAGTGTTGTCCTCTGATGTGAACTGTGAAGAGAAAAGATGCTTATGAAAGTTGTATATGCCAGGAGTGTGTGAAAAGACTCTGAAACCAATCAAGGAAACTACCCAACTATCTAAGTAGAGAACTAAGCTAACATCAGAACTTATAATTAATAAACTTCTATTGTATTCCCCTTGAAAGGATCTGTGAGTAACTGCAAGTACCTGTACCCCGATGCCTACGACACGGCGCCACCTCAGCAGAAGGCGTCTGCTTACTTAGTTTCTGAAATCCTCTCTGATCATATACAGACTTTAACTGGTGGCAGCGAAATAAAGGGACGCTGAGAGGGATAGAAATTGTAAAATAATTTCAAATGTGCATTCTAGAAACACCCTCAGGCTTTCAAAAAACAACACCACCTTCCTGTTCATTAGGGCTTTGGGGCAGTGAAGATCTGGGTTTGTGGGGGCTGATTGTTTTCCTGAACATGTTTTTATTGGCTGCTTCTATTTTATTTTATTTTTAATAAAGCTTTTATGAACTCTGATACTGTGCATCACACCTTGGGGTCCCAGGACAAAAGGCAGCTAAAACCATACAAATAAATACAATAATAGAGATGGCCGGGGAAACTCCCAACCGGCCAGGCTGACTCCGAGACCAGGGAAGGTCCTGGAAGGAGACCATCAAGCAGTCAGTCTGTAAGCAGCCTGCTAACCAGGTAGTGATTCGTAGAAGCCGGCATGGATTTCTGAAGAAGAAACCCTGCCAGGTTAATCTTATCTCACTTGTTGATTGGACTACCAGCATAGTCCTTTGTACCAATGCTGTGTACATAATTTGCCCTGATTTCACCAGAGCATCTGTCAGTTTGCCATTGATACTTTGCTTAGCACACTGGTCAGATGTGGGCTAGATGCTAACAACAGGCTGGAAAACTGTACTCAGAAAGCGTATGGCTTCAATCAATTACTCCATCAAGCAGGAGGGAGGACTCGAGTGAGGTGCCATCGGGCTTTGTGCTCCTCAACATTTTATCAATGGCTTCGGTGCAGGATTAACCACACAGCTCCACCGGATGAATGGCCAGCCTGCAGGCAGCACAGCTCTCATTAAGGCTGTGGCGGGAGCAAACAGAGCTCCAGGAAGCAGAGGCAGCTGTGCCTCCTTTGTGGACCCCGCACCACCGGATCATTAGGATGAGCCACTCCTGGAGGAAACCAACAGTGAAATTCAGAGAGAGACATGCAAAAGTTCAGTACTCAGGAAAGTAAAAAATGCACAGGTATCGGACATGGATACCCAACCTGGCAGTTGTGCATGTGAAAAGGATCTTGAGATTACAGTTGAGCACAAGCAGAAAATAACTCAGCAGTATGTTCTAGCTAGCCACCTAATGGCACAGCGGGAAAATGACCTGCCTAGCAAGCAAGAGGTTGATGGTTCGAATTCCCACTGCTATGTTTCCCAGAATATGGGAAACACCTATATCGGGCAACAGCGATATAGGAAGGTGCTGAAAGGCATCAGCTCATACTGTGAGGGAGGAGGCAATGGTCAACCCCTCCTGTATTCTACCAAAGACAACCACAGGGCTCTGTGGGCACCAGGAGTCGACACCGACTCGAGGGCACAACTTTACTTTATGTTCTAACTGCAGAAAAGACTAATGTGAATTGAAGCAGCATTAACCTAAGTATAGTTTCCAACTCACAAAAAGTAATACTGTAGTTCCATTTTATTCCACACAAGTCAAGTACCCTGTCCAGTCCTGGGTGCAACATTTTAAGAAGGATATAGACAAACTGGAATGGGTTCAAAGGCGGGTGTGAAGGAAGGAGGCTGTAGCTCCTCTCTCCGTGTTACAGATGGCTAGACTGCATATGTCATTGCTGAATCCCTATGGTCAGTGTTAAATGGCTGTGCAGGGATCACAGGTTCACAGCTCCTGTTCTACAGTTTGGTTTGGGAGGGAAGAGGGGGCTTGATTTGACTGGGTATGTTTTGAAATAATGGGGGAAACTTGAGTTTCCTGATTGGCTGGTTTATAGAGATCTGGAGGGGTGGGGTAGAATAAAAGGAGGCCTGCCTGCAGCAGAGAGTTAGTCAGAGTTGCAGTTGAAGATGAAAAGCTGGAGAGCTGAAGAACTGATAAGCTGAAGAGTTGGAGATGGGGTCTTGGAGAGCCAGGAGAGAAGAGCTGAGAAGAGCTGCTGAAATTAGAACTGAGAAATCACTGGGAGTCTTAGGCTGATAACTCTCCTGAGAACTGAATCACCTGAAGGACCAGTCTGGAGTTGAGCCTCCAGTACTGGAAAGGAAGAGCCAGACCTGAAGCTGAGCAAGGGGGAAAGCCAAGCTTACTGCAGAAGCAGATTAGAGGTGCTTATAAGAAAACTCCTGGTAAGGACTCTAGGTAAAGGCACAGTATTAGGTGCAGCTAATTTTCCTCACATTTTATTTGTTCCTTGTGCTCATATGGTTGCTGTTTTTGTACTACATTTTCCCAAAAGAACTACTGTTTTGCACGGAACTATTTTAAAGTAAAAATTATCTTCTTTTGAAGTTAACACACGATAGCCTCTGTCTGTTGTCCCCATCCCACACTCAGCAGCCCTTCCAACCTACTTAACTTTGATTGCAACAGCTTTGGAAGGCTGATTCAGTAGACACAGAAAAACATATAAAAGTCTACTTAGTGGCAGCGGTGAAGTTTAAGTGTACAGGGCTGGTTGAGACCAGACCATGACAGAGGGCACCAAAGATGGTCAAGGATCTGAAAAACAAGCACTGTGAGGAAAGGAAACCAGCCACGTCTAGCCTGGAGAAGAGAAGAGAGGCTGCCACACAGAGGAGGGCAGAGACTTCTCTTGGTTGCCCCAGAGGGCAGATTTTGGCTGAACATTAGGAGAAGCTTCTTCACCACCAGCTGCCTGATGGGGGCTGGGTAGGGGGGGTGCCTTCAAGCAGAGGCTGGACAGCCCTCTCCTGGGGCTGCTGTAACTCTAGATTTCCTGCCCTGAGCAGGGGCCTGGACGAGATGGCCAGCAGGGCTGCTGCGTCGCTAGGATTCCTGGCTTGTAACTTGTCTCACTGACTTCAGGGGTCTGCAGTCATGACCAGCTTTCTTTGGAGACCACCCTTCCTCTGCCAGGTGCCACAAAGCTCCTGCCCTCGCCTCCTGCTCTGAAGCGTGTCACTATTGAAGGTCCTTTCAGAGGGACAGGAAAGGAGGAAAAAGGAGGGCTGGGTGTGGGTGGAATGTATCTAGGGGGGTGGGGGTGGGGTGGCTGCCAGCTCCACTGCTCTCCGCTTGATGCCCACCAGATTCTGCCCCAAAGGCGAGCTCTGAGCTGCCTCTCCTCACGGTTCCCCCGCAGATTTTTCTCCTTGCCGCCATCCAGTGTTTGACTCCAACACCTTATTGCCCCACAGAGGGTGGAGTGGGCGGGCGGGCGGAAGGGGCTGTGGAGCTGCCCCCGCCCCGCCATCAGCCCACCTGCCCCCTTTAGATTAGGGTGAGGGTGCTGCACACAGAGAACGAAGACGAGCAGGGCAGGCCCAGGCGCCAGAGGGAAGGGAGCCCCATCTCGGAGAGCCCCCTCCCAGCACACACGGCCCTGACCTTGCAGCGCACGGTGATGATCCGGGCGATGGCCTGGCTGACCAGCTTCGGGCAGGTGCGCAGGCTCAGCTCCGTCAGGTGCGGCACGAGGAGCAAGTGCAGCATGGCACGCGTCAGCCGCCGGCTCTTCCCCATTAGCTGGAGCAACTCCTGGACCAGGCAGCCAGCTGGGCAGGGGAGAAAAAGGCCCCTGGTGGAACTCAAAGCTTGGCGGGGCGGGCAGCCTTATTAGGGACGCGTCCTGCTCTGAGGGCCGGGAGCCGAGAGCTGTGGGGGTTAAAGGAGGGCCCCAACCGGACAGCGAAGCGCTGCTGCCTCGGGACCAAGCCGGGCCCCCAGAGCAGCTGCCGGGCCCCGTGGAGGGGCTCCCTCCCCCCGCAAGGGCTTCCTTCCCTGCACTGCCTCTTGAAAGCTGCTTGTCTGGACGGGCAGTGGGGTGTGTCCAGAAGAGGATGCTCTCTCCTCCTGGCCTCCAGCTCCAAGCTGGGGAACTGGAGGATGGGGTGAGGAGCCCCTTTTCTCTGGCTCCCCTGCCTGCTCCTCTCCTCACCCCCAGCAGATGCTTTTCGGGGAGTGGAGGGAAGGGTGCCGCCGTGGCAATCCATGGAGGGGGGCAGCAGGGCCGACCAGCCAGAGGAGCCTGCTGGTGCCCACAGTGGCCAACCACAGCAGGTCTGGAGTGTCCCTCCGAGGTCAGCCTGCACCGAGAATCAGGGATGTGCCTGAACCGGTTCGGAGACCATGCTGGAGGCCTCCGAACCGGTCCGGTTCTGAGCTGGTCCGGCGGTTTGGCATGGAGGAGGGTTGTAGCTTTAAGGGCGGGGGGGGTGGTACTTACCCCCCACCCCCCGCCGCTCTTCCCCCTCCGGTGCTGTGGTTTTAGACAAAGATTCTGGGGCGGCAGGCTTCCTCCCTGCCGCCCCTGGCCCCGTCGTTAGCCTGCAAGTGCCGAAGTAAAGATCACACAGGCGCCCGTTCTGCCGCGCGTGCGCACCCGCCGCCGCGCATGTGCTCTGCTGACGTCACACGCGGAGCACGCACGCAGCGGCAGCGGACGCGCGGCAGAACGGGCGCCTGCGTGATCTTTACTTCGGCACTTGCTGGAGTTGCCTGCAGGGCGAGGTGCTGAGCGACTCGGTGGCTGCTCTGCCACGTGCCCAGCCACACCTCCCGGTGGCCTCTGTGCGGCTGCGACCTGGGTGCACGCGCGGGGGGGGGTTCCGTTCCTCCTGCTCCGGCTCCCCCCTCCCTCCTCTGCCGCTCACCCAGCTCGCTGAAGGGCCCCATGAGGAAGCGGAAATGGTACTCGTCCAGGTAGCGGTCGGTGTAGTCCTTGGCCCAGATGGGCTGCATGTGCTCAGCCACATTCTCCAGGCAGAGCCTCTGCAGGGGCAGCACAGACCTCCTCTTGGGCATGGGGCTCCTGCGGAGGGAAGCGCCAGAGATGTCAAGGGCGGGAGGGGAGACCTGCGGCTCTTCCGCCCGGAGGCGGCCTCCGGGCATCCCACAGGCCAGCCAGCCAGCCAGGTGGCTTCGTGCAAAGCAGGAGGAGCAGCTCCTCCCGGAGGGGGCCCAGCCGCAACTCCGCTGGCTCCTCGCCACTCTCTCTCCGCCCCAGCATGAGGGATGTGCGGGGAAGCAGTCGGGAGACCCTTCATGGGCCTCCGAACCGGTCCAAAAGGCAACCGCTTCGATGGTGGCGGGGGTGCTGCCTAGGTGAGCTGCCCCCTCCCCCCACGGGCACTCCTCCTTTCCAAAGTTCATCAGGGCGGCAGCGCACCTCCCGGCTGCCCCCTTGCCCACATACTGCCAGAAGTATCCAACGTGCCTGCACGCGCGCATGGCGGTTGCGATGTGCACAGGCCTGTGGCGGTGGGCGCAGGTGCATCGGATACTTCCGGTTGTATCTGGTCAAGGGGGCGACGGGGCAGCAAGGAGGTGCGCTGCCACCCTGCTGGACTTCGGAAAGAAGGAGCACCAGCGGCGGGGGGGGGGGGGCTGGGGAGAGGGGAAAATGCACCCTCCCGAAGTGCGCTGCCGACCTGATGAACAGCCGGCCTGCAGGCAGTGCAGCTCTCATGAATGCTGGGGCTGGGTGTGGCGGCGGGGGGGGGGGATGAGTCACCCCTGGGCCTGCCCTTGGCTCTTGGCTCTTCTTGTGGACTTGTGTATAAACTGGGAGAGCAAAGGGGAGGGAATCCGCCGCCCCTGGGATGGTTGTGGCGAGAACTGCATCTGCAACACACCGGAAGGGAAAACCCCCAAGCAAATGGCCCGACTTTTGTGCTCACACATGATAAAGAAGCCGAGGAGGAGGAGGAGGAGGAGGAGGAGGAGGAGGAGGAGAGTGAGCCCAGATTCCTTGAAAGAACAAGAAGTGCCTCTTAGCCTTAGGAAACACTGGAGAAGCACGACGATGTTTTGCTGCTGCGACTTCTGTCGCGCAGAGAGGAGAAGGGTCAGGAGCAGAGCTGGATCCCTCCCTAGGTGACTTGACATGGAGGGGGAGGTGCTCGGGCCTGCTGGGGGGCGGGTGGGATTGCATTCTAGGGCTGCAGCCACCCGGGAAGGAAATCCCCCCCACCCCGCCCTTCGGATCTCCTCGGGCTTGCTTTCAAGAGCCACCTGGTGATGGAGGCCCATTCCGGGAGGCTCCAGGCCAGTCTTGGATAGGTGGCAACCAACTGTGGGCAGCGGGAGGGAGGGAGGGAGGGAGCGGAGGCAGGAATTTGCTCCTCCTGCCCCGCCACACCCGATGAATGGCCAGCCTGGCGGCCCGCCAGCCTGGCTATTCATCGGGTAGAGCTGCGCGGTTAACCACGCAGCTCTGCCTGACGAGTGGCCAGCCTGCAAGCAGCGCGGTGGGGGACGGGGAGCAAGGAGCAAGGGGAGCTCCGGGGAGCAGAGGCAGCTCAGCTGAGCCTCCTCCACCTCTCCCTGGCCTGCTCCTTCGGCGCGAAGCAGCTCTTGGCAGCGCCCGGTGGCCGTCGCGGCGTGGCTGAGCCGAGCCGGGAGTCCGGAGGCGGCGGAGCAGACAGCCCTTCGCCCTCGCCCTCCTCCTCGGGAAGGCCCGGCAGCAGCCAACCCTTCCGTCTCCCCACGAGGTGAGGAAGCGGCTGGGAGCAGAGGCGCGCCCCCCTCCCCCGTTCCGGAGCCCCCTTACCGCGGTTTATACACAAGTTCACTGGGGCGCTGTCTGGGTGGGGGCCCCACCAGCCGCCGCTTCCTGCTCGGGTGCTGGAGGAGGAGGAGGAGGGAAGCCCCGGAAAGGGCCGGCGGGGCGGAGGCCAGCCAGGCGGAGCGCAGGGTGAGCAAGCCGCGCCTTCTCTGGGCGGCCCCGTCTCTCCCCCCATCACGTCAGGACGGCCCGATTCGCTCCGTTGCTGCAACAGAGAGCGACTCACTCGCGGAAGCCCGGGGTGGAGGCGCAGGGCGGCGGCGGCGGGGCTCGCCCTCCACGCTCTCCGCCGCCCCCCCCGCCGCGTTCGGACTGTAGCGCTTTGCACGACGTGCGCGCACAGCGCTATACAAATACATGCCAACCGCACGGAGCTACAAAAGTATGGAAAGTACACAAAAGACCAATGCAACGCATTCCGATACGATCCAGACACGTGGCATGCATCCATGCCGTGTGCTCAAGGGACGCGTGTGAATGTATTAATAAAAGTGTACACGGGCAGCTTACTACGGGGCTTCTGGCCCATAGCGGAGGAGTTTCTCCATAGAGGAGAAACTTAAGTATGTAGTACACCGCTCTGGGCTCCTTGGAGGAAGAGCGGGATAGAAATGTAAAATAATAATAAAATAATAATAATTAATAATAGCGGGCGCCGAAGAAGCGAGGGCGGGTCTGCTCCGAGTGCGACCCGCAGAGGGTCACGCCCACGCCGGGGCCGCCTGCGGCCTCAGGGGCGCTGCTGCGCCTGCGCAAGAGCGCCGAAGCCGGCCGGGAAGGGCCCTGATTCAGGCGGGGGTTGTCCTCAGCGACGCCTGAGCGGAGAGTTTCCGGAGTCCCGACTCCCGAGCTGAGGGGCGGCGGCCGGGACTGGCGGCGCCGGGTCCGCCTCGGGAAGGGCTGCCTGGTCGGGCAGGCTCGGCTGGCGGCGCCCTCTCCTCAAGAGAACCGGCGGTGAGTGGGGCGAGGCGGGGTGCGGCCGGCAGCACAAAGGGTGGACGAGGGAGGGGCTCCCCTCGCCTCTCCCCCGCGGGCGGCCCACCTGGCAGGGCTGCTGTTGTAGCAGGAGCTCTGCTGGCAAGGCCTGGGCGAGATGGAGCCTCTTCGCTCAGGGGCAGTCTACCCCCAGGCCCCGGGTGCCTCTGGGCAGGGCCCGCTCGAGGGGTCGTCTGGCGGGGAGACGGAAGGCCCGAGCCAGCCCCGCCACCTCTCGGGGCGCCCGCCCGCCCGCCCGCCCTGGCTTGCGCGGCTCCCCTCCTTGGGGTCCGGCTCTGCCCGGCCCCAGGCCCGGAGGTGGCGGGAGGAGGAGGCGGCGGCGGCGTCCACGGAGGGGCGGGAGCTTCCTTCCTTCCTGCTGCCGCTGCGGCGGCCCCTGCCGGGGTGGGGCGCCGCCCTCCGCTTGGGGGCCTCCCGGGCTACCCCCCCCATCCCCCCGGCCGCGGGGCGGCTGCTGCTGCTGCTCCTCCTCCGCCCGCTTCAGGCTGGGACTAGTGAGGAGGCGCTGGGGCGGGGAGAGGCGCTCGTCCTCCCCCCCCCGTGTGCGAGACTATGGGGCAGCCTCTCTGCGGGGCCTGCCCCGGGACTGGGGCCGCTCTTGGCTCTCCGGCAGTCTGGCCCGCCCCGGCTCCAGGCAGGGCCTCACGGCGGCCGGAAGGCGGCGGTCCCCCCGCAGTCGGCTGCCTTTCCGCGGAGTGGAAGCCGTTGGGGAAGCCCCCACCCGCTGGTGGCTGAAGACCCGGCCTCTCGCCACGTGCGCGGCAGGAGCCGCCCTGGCCGCCGCAAGCCGCGAGTGGAGCCTCTGGGCCCGGTTCACAACGCGCCCCGAAGGCCAAGGCCAGGAAGGCCGCGCCGAAGAGTCTGTGGGGAGTCAGCAGAGGGGCCAGTTGGGGTCTCGGCCCGGAGGGCATTGCCAGGAACGGGGCGGAAAGGAGAATTTCGGCGGGGGGCGGGCGGATTTCCGGAACTTTGTTTTTCTCTGGAAAATGTCCTACAAATCCACGGGCTGAAGGTGTGCAGCAGCAGCAGCAGCAGCAGCAGCAGCACTGCGAGTTCCAGATCAGCGCTGTGCCTTTGCTGGAGTGAGGAAGGGGGCGATTTTTCCTCCAGAGTGAGCCCACTCTGCAGCACCCAGATATCTTCCGGAGGGTTGGGCGACTGCTCAGGGCCATATTGAGGTGACCCACAAGGCTTCAGAGGGAGGGGGGGGGACCAGAGCTCAGTCATCGATAGGCTGAACCTGGCAGAGCTAGTTTGCATGTTGGTCCAGAAATTAATTAGTAACAATGAAGGATGCCAATGCAATGTTAGGCAAGCCTGGCAATCTGAAAGTTATAATTACATGTTTTTCAGTTGATTATGCCTAAGAAGTGAGAATGAGAGAGTATATATGCAGATACTCCCTGACTTACAAACACCCGACTTACAAACGACGACACATAATTACAAACAAAGCTCCATAACATTAAATTTAATGAAGTCCCCAACCTACAACACCAACCTGCACATACAAAGAAACCGTTCCCTCATAGGAACTATATGTGTTCCGAGTTACGAACATCCAATTTACAAATGAACTTTTGGAACGCAGCCTGTTGGTAAGTTGGGGACTCCCTGTGTATTTTATTTATTTATTGAATATTCCAATAAAAACAATTTTTCTCATTTTAAAGCTTTGAATTTGATTCATTTTAAAATTAAAGCCACACTCATGGTTCAACTACTTGGCTTCTTGATATACAGGGTGGAAAAGTGATATGATGTTTTGTTTTTACTAAATAAATAGGTAAAATAACTTGCCAGATTGAATCACAATCTCTTTAGGACAGCAGGAAAATGTGAACAGTAAAAAATTTCTGAGAGAAAAAATAATGCAGATTTGGGGGAAATTGCATGGGAAAACCTCCCCCCAAATTTTCCAGTTCAAACATTTCCAGAAAACCCATATCTCTGGGCATTGCACAGTCTGGGGGCAGCAAAAAAGAAAGCTCTTGTCCTGCATACTTGACAGTCACTTTTTGAGGAGTTGATACACAGAGCAGAGACCCCTCCCCAGTTGATCTTGTAAGGAGGGCAGAGTTATTTTGGAGCAGTTGGTCCACCAGGTATCTAGAGCCTAAACTGTTTAGGGCTTTTATAGGTAAACAAACAGCAGCGGCACCTTGAATTGCACCTGGAGGCAAATTGAAAGGCAGTGCAAATCTTTCAAAATTGGCAGTGGGATGTAGGAAGGGAATTCCCCTCTTCTTGAGAAGTGGGTGAAGAGGTTGAGATATCCTTGTCTTGGGCAGGGCACTTTCCTTTGTGGCAAACCAACAATATTTTCAATATCAACTTTATTTATTGTACTTTGACAATGGAAGTGAACATGTTTCCATTGGAGGTCCTTAGCTGGTAAATTCTGAGCTGCCCTGCAGAGGTAAGAATCAGCGACTGTGCACCATCACAGGGCTTCACGTGGTAGATTAGAGGGTGGTCCCCAGTCCTTTGCAAACTGTGGTGAGGATCTACCTGATTGTTTTCCATGTGCAGACGTATCTTGTGGAGACAAAAGTCTTTCAGAGCCATTTCTGTGTTTAGCTTCTCATTGGCTGCTAGCCATTTGTTGGAGCTGGTGTGTTTCTTTCTGTCCTTTCAATGAACTGGGCTAGAGGAACTCTTAGAATCCTGCTTTTGGGGCAGGCTGGGCAGCGTCATGGCTGCGACTGTTTGCTCTGGGAGGATGGGGGGCAGCTGTTGACTGAGAGCTGCATCAAAATGGCAGCCTTGCACAGCAGACGGCTCCTCGGGGCAGCGTCCTTTGTGGCAGTGGCCATGCCTGAGTGGTCCTGTAGTGTGAGATGCTCCCCAACCAAGGGGGCATGGGGGTCGGTCAGATGGCAGGCCTGCTTTCCCAGCCTCCTGGATAGGAGCCCCGTGCGGTGTGCTTTGGACAGTGATGCTTCCCTTTGTGTCTGACATTGGGATGGTGGGTCCTGAACTGATGCTCTCCAACACGGCAACCTTTTCCTGCCATCCCAGAAGGATCTGCCTAGATCCTCTTGAAGCTAAACTCCTTGACTGAAATATTTACTTATTTAATTTGCATCTCCTATTCTGTATGAATGTGTACTCAAAACAGCTTACAAGTTCAGTTTAAGAAGTCGCAAACAATGAAACAAGGCTTTTTCTCCCCTACTACTGCTGTATTCAGTATTGTTGGTGAAAACCACCAAGATTCAGTTATATGCTGCTTTTCTGACCATCATGGATACTCAGTGTGGTTGATGGGTACACTGGTGCCATATAATGAAACAATAAATCATAAGAACAGCCCTGCTGGATCAGGCCCAAGGCCCATCTAGTCCAGCATCATGTTTCGCACAGTGGCCCACCAGATGCCGGTGGAAGCCACACGCAGGAGTTGGGAGGCGTGCCCTCACTCCTGCCATTACTCCCCTGCAACTGATACTCAGAGGCATCCTGCCTTTGAAGCTGGAGGTGGCCCACAGGCCTCCGACTGGTAGCCATTAATAGACCTCTCCTCCATGAAGTCACCCAAACCCCTTTTTAAGCCATCCTGGCTGTTGGCTGTCGCCACATCCTGTGGCAGAGAGTTCCACAAGTAGATCACATAGGAACATAGGAAACTGCCATATACTGAGTCAGACCATTGGTCTATCTAGCTCAGTATTGTCTTCACAGACTGGCAGCGGCTTCTCCAAGGTTGCAGGCAGGACTCTCTCTGCCCTATCTTGGAGAAGCCAGGGGGGGGACTTGGAACCTAGATGCTCTTCCCAGAGCGACTCCATCCCCTAAAGGGAATATCTTTCAGTGCTCACACTTCTAGTCTCCCAGACCCTGCTTAGCTATGGGGACAAGTCCTGCTTGCTACCACAAGACCAGCTCTCCTCTCCAAATCACGCGTTGTGTGAAAAAGTACTTCTGTTGGTTAGTCCTAGACCTCCTGGCAATCAATTTCATGGAGTGACCCCTGGTTCTAGTGTTGTGTGAGAGGGAAAAGAATCTCTCTCTCTCCACTTTGTCCACGCCATGCATGATTATATAGACCTCTATCATGTCTCCCCGCAGTCATCTTTTTTCTAAACTAAAAAGCCCCAGGTGTTGTAGTCTTGCCTCATAAGAAAGGTGCTCTAGGCCCCTGATCATCTGGGTTGCCCTCTTCTGTACCTTCTCCAGTTCAACAATGTCCTTTTAAAGATGTGGTGACCAGAATTGTACGCAGTACTCCAAGGGTGGTCGCACCATTGTTTTCTATAAGGGCATTATAATGTTAGCCGTTTTATTTTCAGTTCCCTTCCTAATGATCCCTAGCATGGAATTGGCCTTTTTCACAGCTGCCGCACATTGAGTCGACACTTTCAACAAGGTGTCCACCATGACCTCAAGATCCCTCTCCTGGTCAGTCACCGACAGCTCAGATCCCATCAGCATATACTTGAAGTTGGGGTTTTTCGTCCCAATGTGCATCACTTTACTCTTGCTAACATAGAACCGCATTTGCCATTTTGTCGCCCACTCCCCAAGTCTGGAGAGATCCTTTTGGAGCTCCTCACAATCCGTTTTGGATTTCACTACCCAGAAGAGTTTGGTATCATCTGCAAATTTGGCCACCTCGCTGCTTACTCCTGCTTCTGGATCATTGATGAATAAATTAAAAAGCACCGGTCCCAGTGCAGATCCCTGGGGGACCCCACTTCTTACTTCCCTCCATTGTGAAAACTCTCCATTTATACCTACCCTCTGTTTCCTGTCCTTCAACCAGTTAGCAATTCACACATGTACTTGTCCCCTTATCCCATGACTGCTAAGTTTCCTCAGGAGTCTTTGATGAGGAACTTTGTCAAAAGCTTTTTGGAAGTCCAGGTATACGATGTCAACTGGATCACCTTGATCCACACACTTGTTGACACTCTCAAACAACTCCCAAAGGTTGGTCAGGCAAGATTGACCTTTGCAGAAGCCATGCTGGCTCACTCCCAGCAGGGCCTGTTCTTCTATGTGCTTTACAATTCTATTCTTGAGGATGCTTTCCATCAATTTGCCTGGAACGGACGTTAGGCTAACCAGCCTGTAATTTCCCGGATCACCCCGGATCCCTTTTTGAAAATCGGTGTTACATTTGCTACTCTCCAGTCCTCTGGTACAGAGCCCAATTTCAGGGATAAGTTATATATTTTAGCAAGGAGGTCGGCAATTTGACGTTTGAGTTCTTTGAGGACTCTTGGATGGATGCCATCCGGCCCTGGTGATTTGTTAGCTTTCAGTTTTTCCAGACAGTTCAGAACATCATCCCTTGTCACTTCTATCTGACTCAGCTCTCTAGCCTCCATCGCTAAAAAGCCTGGTTCAGGAACAGGTATATTCTCAGTATCCTCTGCCGTGAAGACAGACACAAAGAACTCATTCAGCTTCTCTGCAACCTCCATATACTCCTTAATAACCCTTTTCACTCCCTCATTGTCTAATGGTCCAACTGCCTCCCTGGCAGGTTTCCTGCTTCTGATGTATTTAAAGAAGTTTTTGTTATTCCCCTTGATACTTTTGGCTAAATGTTCCTCAAACTCTCTTTTTGCCACCCTTATTGTCACCTTGCATTTCTTTTGCCAGAGTTTGTGTTCCTTTCTGTTCTCTTCATTTGGACAGGCCTTCCAATTTCATTTGGACAGGCCTTCCAATTTCGAAAGGAAGTCTTCTTCCCTTTTATGGCTTCCTTGACAGTATCCGTTAGCCATGCTGGCATCCTCCTAGACTTAGTGGTACTTTTCCTCCTTTTGGGTATACAGTCTAACTGGGCTTCTAGTATTGTGGTTTTGAGTAAACTCCATGCATTCTGGAGCGAAGTGACTCTCCTGATTTTCCCTTTCAGCTTTCTTTTCACCATACTCCTCATTTTGGAGAAGTTTCCTCTTTTGAAATTCAAAATGTCCCTGTTAGACATCCTTGGTGATTCTCTCCCCGCATGTATGCTGAATTTGATGGCACTATGGTCACTGTTCCCTAGAGGGTTGATGATACTGATATCATGCACCAGGTCCTGGGTGCCACTCAGGATTAAATCCAAGGTCGCCTTTTCTCTGGTTGGTTCCAAAACCAACTGTTCTAGGGCAAAGTCATTCAGCGGATCTAGAAATTTGACCTCTCTGTCATTACCTGACTGTCAGTTTACCCAGTCTGTGTGTGGGTAATTGAAGTCACCCATCATTACAGCCCTGCCTCTCCTTGACGCCTCCCTGATTTCCTGCTGCAACTCCCAGTCACTGTCAGCGTTTTGATCCACAGAGCGATAGCACGTCCCCAGTAGCACGTTCCCTTTCAGGCCTTGTATAGTCACCCACAGGGTTTCTGTGGAGGACTCCAGTCCACCCAGGTTTTCTAGCTTGTTAGATTCTATCCCTTCTTTAACATACAGTGCTACCCCTCCTCCAAGGCGCCCCTCCCTGTCCTTTTATAAACCATATTATAAAAAGCAGTTCCGATAAAAACAAAACAGCAAGCCAAAGATTGAGAGAACCACTCCTGAACGAAAAAGCCTCCCCTTGTTATCAGAAGGATCTTCCTGAGGGAGCCAGGGATTCCACCGTGGGGAAAATCTTTGCTCTGTGGTTTCGATCTGTGCTGGGTGGGCCCGAGAGTGGCATTTTCCTTTTCAATAAGAGATTGAATTGTTCCAGGTGCTTCTGAGCCTGATGGCAGCAGGGCAGCAAAGAGTCCAGTGTGTTGCATGAGGCTGGTGTGGTGCTCCTCCTGCCTCCTTGCTGCCCACAGAAGTGTTTCCTGATTCTGGACTGCACCCTTTCAGGAACTGCCTTGTGCCGAAGGGACTAAACACGTCGTGTGGTGGTGGCGGCGGCAATGGCGATGATAATGCACAGAAGATCCGGCTTCCTCTCTTGGTGAGCTTAGCTAGGGAGAGTCCCAGCCCACTGGAAGTTCCCCTGTTTACTTAGCTAGCTTTACAAATTGCAGATATAATTAGTACCTCTCCCCAAAGTCAAATAAAACAACATTAAACTGCGGTGGGGTTTGGGGATACCGCAGAACTGCAGCTGCCTCTCTGAGGCTGCATCAAATTTCTCTGCCTCTCCTGCTGACTCTGGCAGAGCTCTGAGGCCCCCCCCCCCCCCGAGTGTCTTTTCCTCTCTGAACCCCAGCTTCTCCTTTGGGGCAAGGGGCAGGGATGGGACCATAGCTCAGTGCGGGGTGGCCCCAGGTTCAATCCCTGGCAGCATCTCCAGGTACGACTGGGAAGGACTCTTCCCTGCCTGAAACGATGGAGATCTGCTGCCAGTTGACAGTTGTGAGCTATTTGGACCGAGGGCCTGACTCCGTGTAAGGCAGCTTCCTGTGTCCCTGTTTGCTGGCCTCTTGAGGGCTCTGATGAATTTTATCATCTTCTAGTGGCAATTGTGGGGTTTTGGTGGGTTGGCAATAAATTTATTATTGGGAAGAGACAGTTGACAGCTTAATGGAACTATCTACCATAAGATGTAGTGCTACAGGCTTCTTAGGTGGCTTTAAAATGGAGGTTAAACAAATTCATGGAAAAGGGAAGTCTCTAGCTGGAAGAGACTAGCTATGTCGTAATGCTTCTGTGGAGCTTCTGTGTCCAGAGGCAGTATACCTTTGAGTACTAGATGCCAACAAAGGGAAAGGGCTCTTGTCTTCATCTGGTGCTGTGGACTTGCCAGAAGCATCTGACTGGCTGCTCTGGGAAGCTGGACTGGATGGACTTTTGGCCCAAGCCAGTGGTGCTCCATGGATGCTCTTAGGTAATCATATATACCGTAGGAAGCTGCCATATACTGAGTCAGACCCTTGGTCCAGCTAGCTCAGTATTGTTTACGCAGACTGGCAGCAGCTTCTCCAAGGTTGCAGGCAGGAGTCTCTCTCAGCCGTATCTGGGAGATGCTGCCAGGGAGGGAACTTGGGACCTTCTGCTCTTCCTGGAGCGGCCTCATCCCGAGGGGAAGATCTTACAGTGCTGCTCACACTTCTAGTCTCCCATTCAGGTGCAACCAGGGTGGACCCTGCTTAGCTAAGGGGGCAAGGCATGCTTGCTCCCACCAGACCAGCTCTCCTGGGAATAACTCTGGCAAACCAGCCTGCGCTGTGCTTCTGAGCATCTCCTGCCTAGAGGGTGGGTGATTGAGTTGGATTGTCAAACTACTGGTTAAAAAAAATAAATCATTAATTTCTCTGCATCTTTCCCTATGATGTCTGATCTAGTTATATAGACTTTTGATGGTGCAGTATAAGCAGAAGTTCAATCCCAAAATGTGCCAGATAGTTAGGCCCAAAGAACATGAATCCCTTCCATGCACACCTTTGGGGACACCAAGTCTGTCATATTGGTTCCGCCAAGACTCTCCCTTGGGGCCTCAGCTGCAAGCCGCCAGGAGGCCATTCACCCCCACTGGATGCATCTACACATAAGCCAGATGCTGCTGCTCCGTAGCCACCCACCCACCCAGTCCCCCTCGCCTTTGGCTTAAGCCGCGACTCATTCTCGTTTTCCATGCCCTTCGAGCAGTTCTCTTGTTCACTGGAGCTGTGAATTAAAGGGGGTAGGCGGAGAATTATTTGGAATGGAGAGAGACTCACCTCCTCTTGTTCCCAGATGCAGCATCCTCCGTGTGGTGTTGCTATGGTTACCCCTTCAGTGAAGTGTTTCAGATATATTGATTTGCCGTCTCTGTTGCTCCAGTTTCATCTGGGATCGGTGTCATGAAGCGTCTGTGTAAATAACCCCCTCGTGTTCCTGCAGCAGCCATAGCCTCCCTGTCTTGGAAGAGCTACGTTGGCTCCTGCTGAAACGGTGAAATGGTGCAGTTTGTCAGTGCGCAGATGCGCGCAGCGTGGCCCGTGCAGGGTCCTATTGCTAAGTGGATCACAGTTCTCCTCCTTGGGTGAGGAAGAGCCTGGGCCAGATGTTGGGAACCCTGCTCCTGGGTCTTCCTGGGCCCTGGGAGGCCAGGAGGAGCACAGGGGTGGCTTCTGGAGGCTTCATGAGTGATCAGTCTCTTTTACTTGGGAAATGGTTGTCGAAGCCCAAAGGCACTTGGACAGATTCATGGCGGACAGGTCTATCAGTGGCTACTAGTCTGGTGGCTGTGGGCCATCTCCAGCCTCAGAAGCATGGTGCCTCTCAATACCAGTTGCAGGGGAGCAACCACAGGAGGAGAGAGGGCATGCACAGACCTCTTGCCTGTGAGCTCCCCAGAGGCATCTGGGGTGGTGGGGGGCACTGTGTGAAACAGGATTCTGGACTAGATGGGCTTCCTTGGGCCTGATCCAGCAGGGCTGTTCTTATGTTAAGCTTGACTCTTGGGGGTGGGATTGGCAGGGGTTCCTCTTGGCCACCAGCTCTTCCATAGTAGGGCCACGCTTGGCAGTTTCAGTGCCTGGCAAGGGGAGGCAAGAGGGTTCCTTGGGGTGGGTGAACCTGGGCCTTTCTACCTGCAAAGCGGATGCTCTTCCACTGAGCTATGGCCTGATCCCCTCTGTGGAGCCTTGGCTTTTTAATACGGCTTGTCTCTCATTCCTAATCGTAATGATTTTTCTGTAGACACAGTACTGGCCACCCCAGGATCCTCTTGGGGCTGCCGTACCATAGGACTCCCCCGAAGATAAAGGCAAGCTCCCTTAGAAGAAAGAGGGTCTAGGAGCCTTATCTTTGCCCCCACCCCCATTTCAGAGCAAAGGGACAGGCCTCCTTGGCTGCTAAAAGGGTTATTAGCCTCCGTGAACTTTCCACAAATCCCTGCTTGTTTTTTATTTAGATGGCATCCTCAGTCATTCTTTGTGACCCCAAATGTGGTTGCCATTCGAGGTTTGATTTTAGTTTAGAAAGGAAACAAAATTGCAGTGGATGGAAATCCTAGGCCCAGTAAAAGAGTATCCATTCAAGAGATGCTGTTGTTCTCCTGACCAAGGCAGTGATCTTAAAATGTGCCCTCCCTCAAAAAGAGGCAGTGGCAATAAATCTGCTTTGCACAGCTTGAAGAGGTGGGATATAAACTGGTTTTTGAAGAGTAGGTTTGACCACCCTCAGATTGGTTTTATAATCAATCAGCTTGGTTGCTGACCGAGAGAATACCCAAATAAAAGATACAATTGCTTCCTTGCAAATAGTTGCTTATGCAACATCACACCTTTAAGATTAAATCCTCATTGGTTTGGAGGCTCTGGTGCTGCAAGGGGTTGAGCACTGCCTAATCCCTTGGCAACAGCAAGGACTAAACTGCTACCTTAAATGCATACAGAAGGTGATAATTTGAACTGCCGCCTCCTCCCATATAACATGGTCCTCTTTAACTTTAATTGGAAAAGGATCCGCCCCCTGCCCAGTGAGAGGATGATTTAATGGAGTGGCTCATCCTAAGGAGCCGCAGGAGGAGGCAGCTCGAGTTGCTCCTCCTCTTCCCACCCCACTGGAGAGCCACACTGCCTGCAGGCTGGCCATTCTTCAGGCAGAGCTGTGTGGTTAACCACACAGCTTTACTTGATGAATGACTGTCTACCTGCAGGCAACTTTACTCTTTTAGAACTCATGTTCTCATATTTCAGTACAAACCAAATTCACAGCATGTAGAAGGGGATACAGGTGTGTGTGTGTCTTCTCGTAACTATCTCCCATCTTGATAATAGATGGTCATGTGCATTATACAAGCACCTTCCCTTTAAAACTGTATTAGCAAATAAAGTGGACGAACGAGCCCAGTTTCCAGGAATTATGCTCAAATATTATCAAATGGATTTTGTTCTAAGCGCCTGCATTGGATGTTGAAAGGAGTGAAAGATGGGTTCCTTGAGTTTTACTTAGAACTGCAGTATTTGTTCTAAGCTTTCTATTTCTGTTATTCCACAGGCACAGTAGTAGGGGTGTTTGTGGACTGTGGTCCTCAGGTTGGTCTGAATTTGGACTGACCTGCGGTTCCACAGACCAGTTTGGTGGTTTGTGGGCCAATGAGGGCAGCCCAAGGAGGGCGGGGAATGGCGCCTTTAAAAGGAAACATGCACGTCCAATATAAATGACATGGAGGGTGAATTGGGGGTGGAGTAGCCCTGTATATTAAAGAGGGGGTAGAATCCCGCAAGCTAGAAAACCTAGGAAGACCAGAGTTGTCCTCAGAAACTTTGTGGGTGACCATACAAGGCCTGAAAGGAAATGTGCTACTAGGGATGTGCTATCGCCCTCCTGATCAAAATGCTGACAGTGACTGGGAATTGCAGAAGGAAATCAGGGAGGCATCAAGGAGAGACAGAGCTGTAGTAATACTTCAGTTCCCACATACTGATTGACTGTTTGATTAAGTGCCATGCTGGCACTCTGTGACCACATAGATAGATTCTCTCCAGGATGATCTGTCTTCAACTTGGCCTTTAAGGTATTTCAGTGGTGCATTCATTGCTGTCGTAATGGAGTCCATCTACCTTGCTACTGGTTGTCCTCTTCTCTTTCCTTCAATGTTCCCCAGCATTATAGATTTTTCAAAGGAGCTGGGTCTTCGCACAATGTGCCCCAAGTATGATAGTTTGAGCCTGGTCATTTGTGCCTCGAATTAAAATTCTGGATTGATTTGTTCTATGAGCCATTTGTTTGTTTTCCTGGCTGTCCATGGTATCCTCAAAAGTCTTCCCCAATACCAAAGTTCAAAAGCATCAATGCTTTTTCCAAGTCCAGCTTTTGCATCCATAGTGTGTCATGGGAAAAACCATTGTCCGAACGATTCTAATTTTTGTGGGTGTAGAGACATCACGGCATCTAATTATCCTTTCCAAGGCCTTCATTGCAACCCTACCAAGTGCTAGTCTGTGGCGTATTTCTTGACTGTTGGATCCTTTACTGTTGATGGTTGATCCTAAAAGGCAGAAGCTGTCTACCACTTAACTGTCTTCATTGTCAATTCTGAGGCTGGTTGCTGTACCCGTAGTCATTAGTTTAGTCTTCTTGACATTTAATTGTAGTCCCATTTTTTCACTGTGCTCCTTGACTTTCATTACTAGAGCTTGCAGATCATCTGCGTTCTCGGCTATCAGAGTGGTGTCAAGTGCAAGTTATTGATGTTTCTTCCCCCAACTTTAAAACCACGCGTATTGTCTTCCAATCCAGCTTCTCTCAGTATATGTTCAGCATAGAAACTGAATAAAGAGGGAGAAAGTATACAGCCTTGTCTTACTCCTTTGCTGATCTGGGACCAGTCTGTTTCACCATGTTCCATCTGGACTGTGGCTTCCTGCTCTGTGTCTAGGTTTCTCATGAGAACAATGAGATGTTCTGGGATGCCCATTTTCCTAAGGATATTCCACAACTTGACATGGTCGATGCAACTGAAGACTTTTCTGTAGTCAATAAAGCACATATTGACTTCTTTCTGGTATTCTTTGGCTTTTCTCAATTGTCCAGCGTGCATCAGCAATGATGTCTCTTGTTCCTCAGCCTTTTCTGAAACCAGCTTGAACATTCGGCATTTCCCTTCCCATGTAGGGCTCTAATCTGCATTGAATGATCCTGAGCATTATTTTGCTAGCATGCGAAAGTAAGGATATTGTGCAATGGTTTGGAAGGAAGGGTATTGTGTGATGGATCCACACACAGACTGGGTAAATTCCCATCCAAGTAAGAGGAGAGCTGGAGAGCAAGCATGCCTTGTCCCCTTAGCTAAGCAGGGTCTGCCCTGGTTGCATATGAATGGGAGACTTGATGTGTGAGCACTGTAAGAAATTCCCCTCAGGGGATGAAGCCGCTCTGGAAAGAGCATCTAGGCTCCATGTTCCCGCCCTGGAGGCATCTCCAAATAGGGCTGAGAGAGATTCCTGCCTCTAACCTTGGAGAAGCTGCTGCCAATCTTTGTAGACAATACTGAGCTAGATAAATTTATGGTCTGATTTGAATATGGCAGCTTCCTATGTTCCTAAGTAATGACAAGGAGACTAAATTTCTAACTGTGCCCTAGAACACCAACCATGATGGCTGCAGTGCCATCAGTATCCTGATGACACCCAGCTCTACCTACCTTTTAAGTCAGCAGACACCAGGGAGGCAGTGGATGCTCTGAACTGGCTTTGGCGTTTGGAGGCTGTTCTGGACTGGATGGGGGGCAAACAAACTGAAACTTAATCCAGTTAAGGCGGAAGTCCTGTGGGTTGGTAGAACTGATTATTTGAGTAATGAGGTAAATCTGGTCTTGGATGGGGTCACACTCCCTCCGAAAGACAAAGTCCGCAGCTTGGGGGTGCTTCTGGACCTGATGCTGTCCTTGGGAGGCACAGGTTGCAGCAGTGTGCAGAAGTGCCTTTTACCAGCTGCGACCCTGCTTGCAGAAGTTGGACCTGACCTCAGTCAGTCATGCTTTGGTAATATCCAGATTGGACTGCTGCAATGCGCTCTACGTGAGGCTGCCCTTGAAGATGGTTCGGAAGCTTCAGCTGGTCCATAATGCTGCTGCAAGGATGCTCGTGGGTGCAAATCACTTCATGAGCATCACACCTATCCTGCAGCAGCTTCATTGGTTACTGGTCCACTTCTGGGCTAGATTCAAGGTGCTGGTCTTGACCTTTAAAGCTCTACACAGCTTGGGGCCGGGGTACCTGTCAGACCGCATTTGCCCATATGAACTTGCCAGGGCCCTCTGCTCAGGCCCTGCTCATGGCCCCACCACTAACAGAGATCCAGGTGGCAGGGTCTAGACAGGGCCTTTTTGGTTGTGGCACCTCGGCTTTGGCACTCCCTCCCTGAAGAGCTTCGCCACGCTCCCTCCCTCAGAGTTTTTAAAAAACTAGAGGTGTTTTAATGTTCCATCTTTGGTTGTATCTGGTAGGTTCTTTAGTTATTATAATTCTTAATTTTTAGCTTTTAAAATAACAATTTTGAGCTTTAAAAAACCTGCAGTAATTCTGATTGTGGTTTTTAGCCTGGACTTTGAGCTTGTTTAACTTAATCTGGTTAATTTTCTTTGTTTTATTTTACATTGTATCTATTCTATTGTTGAGCCGCCCCAAGCAGTAGTGTACTGGAGGGACGGGGTATAAATATTTTAAATAAATAAACCAGAGAGAAGGCTGCCTTGGACTTAATCCTGAGTGGTGCACAGGACCTGGTGTGAAATGTCAGTGTCATGGAACCTTTAAGGAACAGTGACCACAGTGTGATCAAATTCAACATACATGTGAAGACAGAATTGCCAAGAAAGTCTGACGCAGACTCTTTGAATTTCAGAAGAGGAAACTTCTCTAAAATGAATTTCGTACAAAGAAAACTGAAAGGGAAAATCAAGAGAGTCAGTTTGCCTCAGAATTCACAGAGTCTATTTAAAACCACAATAATAGAATGTATACCAAAAAGGAGGAAAGGTACTACCAAGTCCGGGAGGATGCCAGCATGGCTAACAAGTAAAGTCAAGGAAGCTGGAAAGGGGAAGAAGACTTTCTTCAGAAATTAGAAGGCCTGCCCAAATGAAGAGAACAGAAAGGACCAGAAACTCTACCACAAGAAATGCAAGGAGACAAGAAGGGAGGCAAAAAGAGAGTTTGAGGAACATTTAGCTAAAAGCATCAAGGAGAATAACAAAAACTTCTTTAAATACATCAGAAGCATGAAACTTGGTAATTGGTCCGTTAGATTACGAGAAAGTGGGGGAGTGAAAGGGATTATTAAGGAGGATGTGGAGATTGCAGAGAAGCTAAATGAGTTCTTTACATTTGTTTTCATTGCAGAGGATAGTGAGCATATACCTGTGCCTAAACCAGACTTCTCAGGAACAGAGACTAAAGAACTGAGTCATTTAGAGATGATGAGATGATGATCTAAACTGTCTGGAAAAATTAAAAACAGAACACCAGGGCCAGATGGCATCCACCTGAGAGTCCTTAAAGAACTCAAATGTGTTCTGAAAAGTAGACAATGCATGCAACACTGATTTTGAAAAAGGGAACCAGACAAGATCCAGGAAATTACAGGCCGGTTAGTTTTACATCTGTGCCAGCCAAATTGATGGAAAGCATTCTCAACGATAAAGTTGTTATGACTATAGAAGTGTTGTGGTGGACAGCTCGTTGAAAGTGTCGACTCAATGTGCGGCAGCTGTGAAAAAGGCCAATTCCATGCTAGGGATCATTAGGAAGGGGATTGAAAATAAACCTGCTAATATTATAATGCCCTTATACAAAAAGATGGTGCAGCCACACCTGGAGTACTGCGTACAGTTCTGGTCACCACATCTAAAAAAGGACATTGTAGAAGTGGAAAAGGTGCAGAAGAGGGCAACCAAGATGATCAGGTGCCTGGAGCACCTTTCTAATGGGGCTGTTTAGTTTAGAAAAAAGACGACTGCAGGGAGACATGATAGAGGTCTGTAAAATCATGCATGGTGTGGAGAAAGTGGAGAGAGAGAAATTCTTCTCCCTCTCACATAACACTAGAACCAGGGGTCATCCAATGAAATTGATGGCCAGGAAATCTAGGACCAACAGACAGAGGTACTTTTTCACACAACACATAATCAGCTTGTGGAATTCTCTGCCACAAGATGTGGTGACAGCTAACAACCTGGATGGTTTTAAGAGGGATAACTTCATGGAGGAGAGGTCTATCAATGGCTACTAGTTGGAGGGCTATAGGCCACCTCCAGCCTTCAAAGGCAGGATGCCTCTGAATACTAGTTGCAGGGGAGCAACAGCAGGAGAGAGGGCACCCCCCACGTCTTGCCCATAGGCTTCTCAGAGGCATCTGGTGGGCCACTGTGCGAAACAGGATGCTGGACTAGATGGGCTTTCTTGGGCCTGATCCAGCAGGGCTGTTCTTATGTCCTTATGCCTGCTGCCCGCATGGTTCCATGGCCATGCAGCCTGAGCACCTTTGGCTGCACTCTGCCTGGCAAGGCACCACGTCATCTACACCTGCATGCCCCAACCACACCTGCAATTTCTCTTAAAGGGACAGCACACACGAGTTTAGAGGACAGCTGTGTTTGGGTCCACGTTCTGTACATCTCCAGATGTTAAAACAGTGCCTCAGTATGTTACAGTGCTGTGTTGCCCCCTCCCTCCCGTCACATGCCTCCCTATTAGGCATGGCCAAGGAGCAGTGGCTTGTTCTCCACTGGGGCTAATGGCCCCTTCCATTGTGGCCTGGAGCCAGATGTTGGGACAGTCAAGGCAGCTGTGAAGCGCCACTGTGTAGACAGAGCGGTGGCTGGTCTGGATCCATGACCTGGGTGAGAGGGGGTTCTATGGTCACTACTGTGAGTGGGGAGTGCCTTAGCCCTATTTTTCACCCATGGCAGTTGGGGGCCAAAGCCCCTTCCAAAAACTGTTCTCCCTGTTTGTGCTCTGGGCATGGCGCCGGTCAGTGGGGGAGGAACAGTCCATTTTCTAGAGCAGGGAGGAGCCATGCCAGGTTGATGGGGGGGGGGTGTCGCTTGATGAGTGGGCGTACTTCTTCTCCCTGCTCAGCAAGCTGGAGAGCCATGGATCTCAGAGGGGAATGCCGTCCTCTTGCCTCCTCCCAGCTGTTGACCTCTCAGTGGCCAGGTGCAGAGAAGGGTCCCTCTCCCCCCCGCCCCGGATGCACACCTGCGCATTGTGGGCATAGGCATTGCCCCCAGTGCAGTGGCAGGCATTGTGGATTGTGCAGTCCAGCATGCCGCCCCCCCCCCGGGATCCGGGATGTGCCTAACCCAACCCTGCCCAGTTGCACAGCCCTCCTGCCAGTGTCGTTCTGCGCAGTCCCCTTCCGTGCTTCTGCCTCCCTGCTGGGGTGGTCTGGGCGGGGGTCAGCCAGGCCATGACCCGTCACCTGGCTAATCTCCCCGTGGCAGGAAAGGGGTGAAGGCAGCTGGCGCTGACTTTGCCCTCTGCCCTGCCTGCGTGGGGAGCCGAGTGTGGCCCAAGTGCCCTGGGGGTGGCCGGGCGCGCTCAGAGCTGCGACTGCCCACTCCGGCGACGGGGCCAGTGGGAGCGTGACCGGTGGTGGGCGGAAGGCCCTCCAGGGTGGGGGCAGCTGGGAGACCAGCGACTGCTGTGGCCGGCACGCTCCGAGCTGCGTTGCAGCAGCCCAGTGTAATGGCGAGCATCTGCTGCTGGGTGCCCCCACCCATCCTGGCCAACGCTTGGGGGCAGAAGAGGGGTTGGGGCAGGCAGCCAGGCTGCTGAGCTTCACGAGGGCCTTTGTTGCCGCCTTGTTGCCCGAGAGCCGGTGGGCAGTCCTGGCTCATTCCTTCCACAGGGGCAAACCTTGCATGTGGCAGGAGCGCTGCTCTCTCTTGGTGTCCTCCTCTTGGCCCCTGGGGGGTCGCACAGCCGGTGGCGCAGGGGCAGGGAGGGGGCCCGGGGGTGTGTGCTCCGGACGGCAGCCCTGGGGAGGCAAGGGCTGCCTCTGCCCGTGCAATCTGGGCCGGTTGCTGCTGGGTGCTGGGTGCCCTTTGTGTCTGGGGCTCTGCCGGGCCAGGCTTCTTGCCTTTCCGTTCTGACACTTCCGAGGAAACTGGCCTAGCATTAGGACCCAGTGGGCTGACAGCATCGGTGACAAGAGTCTGAAGCAGCACTAGCGCAGAGCGAGCGAGCGAGCGAGTCTCCATCAGCTGGGCTGCATTTCTCTGTCTGGGCGGCGGAAGGAAGGAAGGAAGGAAGGAGAGACCCCCGGGGAAGAGGGCTCCCTGCGGCTCAGGGCGGGGGCCTCTGGGCTGCCGCCTCCTCCCTCTGCACCGCAGCAGTCCGAGCCTTCTTCCCGCTCAGGGAGCCCCTGGCCCTGAGCTAAGGGCCGCCTTTCCAGGAGGGCTTCAAGGGGAGGGGAGAGGCGGCGGCAGCGGCAGCAGCATGGCCCAGACCAAGAGGCACACGTACAGCCGGGTGAGTGGCACATGGGCAGTTGCCGGCCCACTCCCCGCCCGGGCCTCCCCTGCCTCTGGAGGCAATCTGTTGCAAGGCAAGCCCGGCTGGGCGGGGGAGCGGAGGAGGGAGTTTCGGGGCTGGTCCCTTGCCAGGAATGGTGCCTCCACACCTGCAGGTCCAGCAGTGCTGTGGGGCTGTCAGATGGACATTGCGGTGGCTTCTTGGCTGGGAGCGGAGCCTCTGCTGATGGCCAGGCCCCCTGGGCTCCTGAGCACCCCACTTGCCACCTCTGCTGCCCCGCCTGGGAGGCAGGCATAGCAGCAGCAGCAGGCCTCTTGGGGGCTGGTGGGGGGGGCGCTTTCCCTGGAGTCTTCTCCTTCGTCATCACGCTGTTGTTCCCAGCCAGGGAGGGCCGAGGGGCCACTAGGTCCTGGACTGGCCAGGCGGTGGGTTCTGGGCCTCACCCCTCCTGGGCAAAGAGCACTCTGTGGCTGGGGGCTGCCTCGGGGGGAGAGAGGTGCCTGCACAGCTCGGCCAGTGGGTTGTCCTCCTCCAGGCATGGAGAAGGGAGCCCATCCCCAGTGGTCTGCTCTTGCCATGGGTCCCTCGCCGCCTCCCCGGCCTGGGGGTCGCTGCTGCCCGCTTCCTCTCGCCTCCTGGTGCACAGGGCCTCTGGGTGCATCACACACCAGGCGTGTGGGTTTGAGGAAGGCTCCAGGGTCTGGGGGCAGCCGGGATCTCCCCCGCCCCAGGTGTCAGAGTTCCAGAAGGTGGCCTCTGAGCCCGTGCTCCCTCTGCTTTTGCTTGGGGGTTCTGGGAGTTGCAGTCCACAACATCTGGGAAGCCCCGTTAGAGGGAACACTGCTCTGAGCCATGCCCGGCGGAGGCAGCCTTCTGGGAGCAAGCAGGGAGGCCGGGACGCTGCTGGCACTGGCTGGCTGCCCCTGCCCTGCCGAGGCTGGCGGGAGGGCCTGTCGGCCCAGGGCGGATTCCGGCAGGTTGCCCTGGCCGCGTTGGGAGGCTTCTGGGACTCCGCTGCTTCAGGCCAGGCAGGTGTCCCAGGCCTTGGCCTTTGGCAGTGGGCTTCTCCCTCCCGCTTGCACGGGGACCTTCTTTCTGGCACCCACAGCCTGCTCTTTGAAAGAGCTGATGTGAAACCACGGAGCGGGTGAGGCTCAGTCAAGCCTCCTTCAAGGGGCCGCACAGTCCGGGTGGGCTTTGCGCGCCTCTCCTGGCCCGCGCCTGGGGCTCCGCCTGCTCCAATCCTCGGAAGCCGCCGTGGCGGGGTGCTGCTCCTGCCCGGTGCTGCACGGGCTCTTGGGTCCGGATGGTCTGGGTTCGTTGGTGGTAGGAGGGTGGCTGCCCCTGGGGAAGGGACTGGCCCTCTGGCTCCCTGGCGCGGTTCCCAGAGGTGGTCCCCTGGGCTCCCCGGCTGCAGAGCGGCCTTTGGCTGGGGACTCTGGGCGTTGTAGTCCACAAGATCTGGGCATCCCTCTTGGAGGGATCCCTGCTCCCTTGGGCCACGGAGGCACTGCCGTCTGGGGGGCTCGCCTGCCCTTGCCCAGCTTCCCGGGCCGGCTGCTCCCGAGGCCCTGCCTTCCCCGCCCTGCTCATCTGGCGGCCCTCCCCTTTGGCCTGGCGAATGGCAGGGGCGGCCTGGCCTTGGGCTGGGGGAGGGAGCCCACCCTGCCCGCGGCTGCTCTGCGGGGGAGGAGGCAGCAGTCACCCCCATTCTGTCACTGGGTGACGAGCCCGCTCTTCTTCCTGGCGTCATCTTCCCCTTGGATGAGGGAATGGGGCCGCACCCTGGCGTTCTGTAGCGGGGGATCGAGGCCCGCTCTCTCTCACGGGGCCTCGCCTTCCTGCAGGCCTCTCTGTCCGTCCGGGACTTCATGGGGAGGCGACAGGCTCTTCTGACCTGGGCGTGGGGGTGGGGGGAGCGGGCTGCTTTAGGCTTCTGATCAGTGGCCACTGATAGACGAGAGCTCCTGCCAGGCTTGGTCTTATTTGGACGGTTGTGGCTTCAAAGCTGAACTCCTCTCTCTGGGGGTGAGGGTTGCAGCCAGGTGGCCCTCACAGGTGGCCGCCTTCAGCTGGAGCAAGCGAGGCTCCAGGGGTGGGGAGCGTCTCTGGCTTGCCCAGTGGCTTCCAGCGCCAGAAGCCCGTTGCAGCTTTTCGAAGGGTGAATGAGAATGGGAGTGTCTGGGGAAGGGTCTGCCTTGGAGGCCCTGGAGGGAGGAGCAGAAGAGGTCGGGCCAAGATTCTGCGAGGGGAAGGCTGCTCGCTTGGAGACTGCCCCAAGCTGGGCAAATGGCACAGCTTCCAAGGAGGCACCCGCACCGCTCTGGTTGGTCTGGAGGATGCATCTGGCGGCCATGGAAGGGAAGCAGTGCCCCCTCCCCGTGACCTCCTCAGAGGCAAGCTCGGGTCTTGGGCCAGGCATCTTCGGCCCCCCTCACCCCTGCAAGAGGTAGAGTGGGATGTGTCGCTCTCTCCCTGCCGGAAGCATTCCTGGGTGCCCCGTGCTGCCAAGTGAGAAGGGTGGCCCGGTGGTGGTGGTGGTCGTCCTGCGGGGGGGGGGGGGGGCTCTAGCAAGTGCCTGGACTGCTAACACATTTGGTGTGTTGGAACTCGTCAGCTGAAGAGGGTTGTATTGATGAACTGGTTACAATATGGGCCCGCCCTGAAATGTTGCCCCATATATCCCTGGTGCGGGTGCGTCCTTTGAGCCTGTGGCTGAGCGTGTTTGGGAAAAACGAGTCAGCAACAAAGACAACGGTCTCTACTCTGGCTTGGAACTTATTTCATGCAGACATTTTATTTTCCCCATGCTCTGGGTTTTCTTAATGTGTGCAAGGGGCGGGCACACGCTGGTGAGCTCCTTTTCTTCCAGCCCTAAAGTTTCAAGAGTTAATGGCTGGCGAGGGATCAATTTGATATTTCCATCAATCTTTGAGATGGTAGGGAGGGAAAAGGGTTGTGGAATAGGTTTTATCCAAAGGTGAATGGTGTGTATGCGCATGCACACACACACACACACACACACACACACACACACACACACACACACAGACAGAGAGAATCAGATCAACAGTTTCAGTGCAGAACTTCTCCCTCCATCCTGCAGGAGAGTTCACACACACACCCAGTTGCTTTTACATTATTTGGGGGTGGGGGTGGTGAGCGACCGACACCAAGAGTTTAAATGTGTCAAACCCCTTCCCCTGCAGAAACACAAGGTCTGAAGTGGCTGGTGAGAAAGCAAGAGCTTGAGACACCTTTCCCCATCAGAAGCAGAAGGCGTTGTGACTGTCTTGAGAGAGTAATCAAGCGGTTTCGTGTGTTTTTTTAAAAAGACGCACACGCACACACCCCACCACCGAGTTCCATTTGCTCCACCCACCTGCTTGTCTGTCAACTGCATTTTGAGCACATGAACATTTGGGGATGGGACCATAGCTCTGTGGTAGAGCATCTGCTTGCATATGGAGGTCGCAGGTTCCATCGCTGGCAGCATCTCTCTCGGTAGGGCTGGGAGAGAGGCTCCTGCCTGAAACCTGGGAGAGCTGCTGCCAGTCGGTGTAGACAAGACTCTGCTAGATGGACCAAGCAGTAGAAGGCAGATTCCTATAGATCTAACTGGAGGAGAGCTGGTCTTGCAGCAGCAAGCCTGAATGGTCCACTTGGCAAAGCAGGATCCGCCTTGGGCTGCATTTGGATGTGTGACTCCGTGGGAGCGCTGACTCCCCGGGGGATGGGGCTGTAGCTGGGCCGCTGGCCGGGCCTCTGCGGTGCTTGTCGAAGGGCCCTGCTGCTCTCTTCCCTGGCAGCGTCTCCAGGGAGGGCCGGGAGAAGCCTCCGCCTGAAAGCGGGGAGAGGCCCTGCCAGCCAGGCTGGACACCACGGAGCTAGATGGGCCCAGGGTCCTGCAGCTTCCTAGGTTGTAGCATGAGGTCCTATTGACGGACTCAGGGGCAGTTTGGGGAGGGTTTGGTCCACTGTTCCCCCTCAGGTGTGCACGCTCCCACATTTTCTGATGTCTGCTCATTTAATTTTAGATCCCACTCAGGTGGAATCAGGAAGGCCCCACTCTGCATGCACATGGTGCGCACACAGTGCCTTGATTCTGCCACCCAGAACAAAACTCATTCTGCACAGAGATGGAAAAAATTAGAGGGACCACCACTGGTTTGCCTCCCTTAGGGTTTTTCCCCTTCAGATTTTTTTTGGACAGCGACATATCTGCAGGTCACCCCATAGGAACATAGGAAGCTGCCATATACTGAGTCAGACCATTGGTCTATCTAGCTCAGTATTGTCTTCACAGACTGGCAGTGGCTTCAAGGTTGCAGGCAGAAATCTCTCTCAGCCCTATTTTGGAGAAGCCAGGGAGGGAACTTGGAACCTTCTGATAACAGACCCCAGATAAACCCAAGTCTGTTATCTGTCCTTAAGGATCTCTGCATTTCTGGCTCTTTTGGAACTAGTGCTGAAAGGCATCATCTCATGCTGCATGGGAGAAGGCAATGGTTAACCCCTCCTGTATTCTACCAAGAAAACCACATGGCTCTGTGGTCACCAGGAGGCAACACTGACTCAAGGGCACAACCTTTCCTTTTTACTGATATAGATATTTTTCTGCTTTTTCAGCAGAAAAATCCAGGGCAGCTAATACAATAGATACACACTACCAGGAGGCCAAAGTAGGCCTGAGGAGGAGCTATTGTCCTCGCTAGGTGAGATCCAGGCACTTGACCTTGTTTACTTATTTCAGACCTTTTTAACCTCACCTTTCTGCAGCTGCGCAACATGTCTCGCATTATTAATGCACAAAGAGAAACGGTTTTCCGGAGTTCAGTAACTCTGCAATAACATGACAGTCTCCACTATTCTAAGTTCAGCTTCAAATTTCTCTCCCCACCCAGTCTCCCCAAAGCCATTGTACCTGAGGAGAAGGTCCTGAATACAGACACGTACCTCCTCAGGGAGGTGGTTCTGAGAAACGGGGCAATCCCCAGGAAGACCCTGCTCCTTGCAAATGGGGCAGTCTAACGTAGGGTTGTCTTTAGCATTCACGGGCCAGGGCAAGAGAAGTTTACGGGTCTCCACTAGGTTGAATCACTTTCCACCCCCTTCTTGACTGTGTTCCACCATGCCACCGGCAGGGCGGGGGGGCGGGCGCATAATGAAGAAGCCCTATTGCCAGAGTCTCTGTTGCTGGGCTGCAGCATGGGGGCCTGGGCAACCCCCTCTCTGTTTCACTCCAGGGAGTCCAGGGAGTCCAGAGAGTATTGGGGCCCTGGGGAGGAATGGAACAAGGTCTTTGCCATGTTCAAAGCTTCCCAGTCCTCCAGCTCGTGTAGAAAACGGGTTCTCCTTCCATTGTTCAGCAAAAGAGTGGCAGTCTTTAGAAGACCCAAGGAGGCAGCTGACGTTGTGGTTGGCAGTTCTGTTGCAGCTCTGGGGGAGTCGCCGCCCCTGTCTGCTTGTGTCAGGCCATTGCTGGGGCCCCTGCGCGTGCTGCTGCGTGGGTCCCGGCCCTGCGGAGCAGGTTCTGAATCAAGCGCCTCCTTCAGCGGCATCTTCACCGAATGCAGCCCAACTGCATTTGGGTCCACCCTTCTGAACACTTCTGTACATGGAGCAGAGGCCACGAGTGCCTGGGGAGGGATGTTCCCGGAGGGGGCTCAAGTTGTGTGCAGGCTGTCCGGGGCGGAAGTGGGCTCTTGCTGCTTCTGCGGGCTCCTTGTGGGGCACCAGCCTCTGCTTGGGCTGCCTTGCCCGTTGCTAGAGGTGGCTGGTGCTGGGGTGGGCTTTGCTAGGGGCTCCCCGTCTTGGCCCAAGACCTCTCAGAGCAGCTCTTTCCTGGGGCTCCTCGGGGGCCACAAGATGGCAGGAGCGCCAGCCTGCTGGTTGCTGGCCGCGGCAGCAGTGCTGATCGGAGCCGCCCGGGTCTCTCGCTCTGGGCTGGCTGCAGGGCTCCTCTGCGGCGTGTGCGCACACTCACACGTTTCTGGGTGTCCACTCAGGCAGGCTCTGCTCTGAATGCAGGCGCACGCTGGCCGGGTAGTGCTGCCCAGGACCAAACTCATTCTGCAGACAGATGAGAAAAACCCGCAAGGACACTCACTGGCCGGCTCCCCGAGCCAGTCAGTGGGGGGCGAAGGGCCGGGCGCTGGCCGCAGCAGTGGCGCCAGCACTGTGGGGTGTGTGGGCTGCTGTGATCTTGCCAAGGGGAAGAAGGCAGAAGGCTCCTGCTCTCTCCTAGCCAGCAGTCTGCCCAGGGATCCTTGGCTTGTCTTGTCTAGTCACCCCTGCTGAGGTCTGCCTGGGGACTGGGTGCCTCTCCTGCCGCCCAGGGAGAAGCACGTGCCAGGCGTCTGCACTCATCTGCCCCTGGAAATTAGTTATTGATTTGAAATAGAGAGGGACTTAAAAAAATAAAAATAAAAAAGCAAGCTTTCAGCTCACCCCCCCACATTTTGGCCATTGATGTTTATGGGAACCCCTGCATTGCTGCACTTCTGGCAAGCTTCTAGGTTGGTCCCCCGCAAAAAACAAAAATAAACACCCCCCCCCCCCGTGTCTGTTGTCTTCTGGAATTTTCAGTCCGTGGCATTCTCCCTGTTCACTCCCCGCTTCTGTTATTTAATTCTTGTGTTGAATGGGAGGATAGAGCTGTGTCCCGCCCCCACAGGCGGATGCCTTGCTTGGTGACTCCATTGTTTCAGCAGGGTTTATGCGGGAGAGTTCTCTGGTTAGGGTTGCGCCTGATCTTGGGGCACTTGGCTGGCCAGGCAGTGTGGAGCTCCCCCCACTTGTCAGGGGAGACCTGTGGTTGCGGGGGGGGGGGCTTTCTGGAGTGCTGGTTGTAGACGGAGAGTTTACTGTTTTACTATTAAGCGTTGTTTTTTAATTGTGTCACTTTTTCTTTGTGTGTGTGTTGTGATGTTGGGCTTTAAGTTGTATTTTTGTCGTCTTTATTGTTTTCAAGGCACTTTAAATGCTAGGAGAAGTGGGCTAGAAATATTTTAAATAAATACCATATTTACCTGAATAGCAGATGGCTCAGCGTTTAAGCTGACCCCCTTAAAAATAGAGGTTGAATACAGGTTATACCTCTATTTACCCCAAAGGAAGAGGATTATGAATGTAAGATGAATGAATTTAATTTCTAATATCAAAGAACTTGGGGGGAAACCTAGTCTTGGATTCAGGTAAATACGGTAAAGTCGAGCTATGTTCTAGCTCTGCTTTTGTGGGTCTGTAAAAGGAAGGGGTGGCAAGGTAGATCATTGCTTAGGATGTGTGTCTACACAAACAGGAGAGGCATCTGACATTACTGTGGCACACCGTAGGTCCTTTGGCTTCCGTGTTGCCCAGGAATCCAGTTCATGCCTGGAAAGGGGTGTGGTGGGGACATCTCTTCCTGGGGCCAGCCGCCTTTATCCAAAGCGGCCACCTCCTCTCCCTGCAGGCCGATGCTTTCTCCTCCACAGCACCCAGTGCTGGTTGTGGCCTGGATGTCGCCAGAGGTGCCTTTGTGGCAGTTGCCCGAGATCACTGGCTAACCCGCTTGCTGTCTTTGGCTTCCTTTCTAGGCATCCAGCGCCAGGATGAGTGTGGAAGTGAGCGGCAAGCCCCTCAAAGTGGGCTCTCGAGTGGAAGTCATTGGGAAGGGCTACCGGGGGACCGTGGCCTACGTTGGCGCCACATTGTTTGCCACGGGCAAATGGGTGGGCGTCATCCTGGATGAAGCGAAAGGCAAGAATGACGGCAGCGTGCAGGGCCGGAAGTACTTTGCCTGCGAGGAGAACCACGGCATCTTTGTGAGGCAGTCACAAGTAAGGCTTCTCTTGGGGGCCCTGCTCACCGCCTGCTTTCCCTCACGCATTGCGCTCCAGCTGTGTCCATCGTGTTGCCTGGAAAGGCCTGGCTGGAGGGGAGCTTAATAAGGAAGTGGGTCGATGCTCTGCTTGCGCTGGAGGGTCACAGGGTTTCTAGTTGCTCAAATAGGGTGGGCTGCTTCAGACTTCATCATATCACAGGTTGCTGCTACAAGACCATTTTGGGACTTGAGACGGGGAATCCATATGGCACCCCACTCCCTCCAGCTTACTAATATGGGGCACAGTCTCCACCCTCTGCCTTTGTGTAGCTCCTGCATGTCATCAGTAGGAGACACAGAAACAGGCGAGAGAACCTCAGTTGATCCCAGGAAGGCTGAGGCATTCTTGTCATGGGGTTGTGGGGGGGACACAAGTCCACTTACTTTGCAGATTGATCAAGCCCAGCCTTTCTAGGAAGGATTTGGCTATGATCGATATAAGTTTATTCAGTCATTGACCAGCAAAGGAAGGATTTGCATATCCGATAAAACAGGGTTCACAAACTTGGGTCCCCAGATGTTGTTGGACTTCAACTCCCATAATCCCCAGCCACAATGGGGATTAATGGCCAAAGGCCATTGTGACTGGGGATTGTGGGAGTTGAAGTCCAACAAGAGGGATGGAGGGCCTGGTCTGTGGGTCTATGGAGCCTAGCAGGTTGCAAGGGGCAGGCTGGACTGCACTCCAGTGATGCTCCAACAGTGAAGTAGTTGGTGTTCTGTTGGGGAGGGGAAGCAATACTCCCGGTAGGTTGGGCCCAGTGTTCCCTCTAAGGCAAGGATCCTCAACGTTGGGCCCCCCAGATGTTCTTGGACTTCAGCTCCCATAATCCCCAGGCCCAGTGGCCTTTGGCTGGGGATTGTGGGAGTTGAAGTCCAAGAACATCTGGGGGCCCAACGTTGAGGATCAAGGTGTGTGCATGTGTGCACGCACACAAGTGTTTTGATGTCCACTCAGTTCATTTTAGATCCAGCCCAGGTTGAATCAGGAAGGCCCCACTCTGAATGCACGTTCATGCACACACTGCCTTGATACTGCAGGCCAGAACAAAACTCATTCCGCACACTGATGAAAAACAATTTGGGGGAGCACTAACTTGGGCCCTGCCTAAACTCCGTCACTTGAAGGAGTGAAAATGAAAGCAAGGCCTTCCCGTTTCCACCTCTGACATCACTTTGCTACATTTTACCCAGATCCAGGTTTTTGATGACGGCGCAGACACAACGTCCCCAGAAACGCCAGAGTCTTCAGCCTCAAAGGTCCCCAAGAGAGGTAAGGACTTCCCTCTGCTCTGGCTTTGTGCCGAATCCTTGCTAGCCTTATGCTCTGGGGAGAACAGCTGTGGTTCTTGGAGGTGCGCCCCCCCCCGCTAGCAAAGGGCCTGAGCAGGGCTGTGGGGCTTCAGCTGCACAGAGCCTCAGCTTCCTTCTCCCCATGGTATGTGGTGCCCCCGCATGGGACGTGCCCAGCTTGGCTTCTGCGGAGTGAAGCCCTGGTGCTGCCCCTCGGTTTGTCTTTGCAGTAGCAGCACAGCCAGCTGCAGCCACTGACCACGTGCGGCCGCTGCTGCCGCCGCCGCTCTGCCTTGGCATGGACCCTCTCCAGGGCCAGGCTGCTGCTGTGCACAGCTGGCACCTGGGGAGGCCTCTCTGGGCAGCTGTTGGGCATGGTGAGGGAGCAGGGGACAAACCCTGCGGCGGGCAGACTTGGGGGCCCCCAAGAGGCCTGGAGCGGTGGTTACTTCGGGGCTGTTACCTTATCGGCATCTTGCCTCCGATTTGTAGACACACTTGGAGGGGCCCCAAGGTGGCTGGTGGAGTGTGGGCAGTGGCGGGGGGCGGCTGTGAGGGCAGGCCGCTCGGGGAAGGCTGGGAGGGGGCTCTGCAGGGTTCCCGCCAGTGCTGGCTGCTCCCCCTCTTGTGCGCTGGTCAGTCAGTGGCAGGTGGGTCTGCATGGCGGGGGAGGCGAGAGGGAGACCCGCCTCAGCAGGCACGGGAGGTGATGGGGCTGCTCGGGATGCCAGGGGGAGGAAGCCCTCCAGAACCGAGGGGTGGCTTGCAGAAGTGGCGCTGGCCTTGAAGCTGTGGGGTTTGGCTGGCACTGTGGGCACCCCAGCTGGTTTCCTTGGAAACTGGCGATGCCGCATGTTTCCGCTGGCATGGACTTGGCAAGGGGGAGGGCTTCTGCTTGGGGCTGGCTCTCTCTCCGGCTGCCGGGAGCGCTGGCTTCCATGGCCTCCCAACAGAGAAAGAGTTCCCTCCTTCCCAAAGCAGTGTACAAAGAGCGTCTCGCCTGCAGGCCACAGCTCCAACCCATCCGACAAGGGTCTGGCAAGGGGGCTGCGCCAGAAATGCCCCCCCCCGGTGCCTGCAGGCAGGTCAGAACAGGGTGCCATGCTGCACATTCCCGGTTAGAGGGAAACGGCTCCCCTCTTCTCCACCCCCCCCCCAAGAATGCATTGGCAGAGTGTGCGGGATGTGACCTGCGGCATGTCTTGCGTTCTGCCCCCCGGACGAATCGGAGCCAGACTCCTGCCCCTGCCCCTGCCCCTGCCCCCGGTTGGTGGCCACCCACCCAGGACTGGCCTGGAGCCCCCCGGCACTGGCCTCCATTGCCAGGCAGCTCTTGAAGGGAAGCTTGGAGGGGATCCGGAGGGCTGCATGCAGGGGGTGGGGGGCAGGATTGCTAGGAACGGCTGCCGTCCTCGTTGGCCATCCCACCCCCACTGCCGGACGAGAGGGGTCTCCTCTGAGCTCTTCCAGGGGGCCCACCGGCCTGCCACAGACCTTCCCACGGGATGGTGCCCTTCCTGGTGGGGGGTGTTACAACCAGGGCTCATGCGCTGCTTGGGCAGATTGCATTCAGTGGCTTACAGGGTTGTCGCTGGCTTTTGCGGGGCTCAGGGTAATTTCTCTCTTTTTCTCTTTTTTTGTGGGGGAAATGTCCTTTGATGAATGCATCAGCCTTGTGTGGTGTTTTCGTTTATGCCAACCAATCTTGACAACATTTGCTCCCCACTAGTTTGCTTCAGAGCTCAAATGAGGATCTGAACCCCTGTTTTCTCCGGCAATCAACCCCCCCCCCCACTGCACACTTGAGGGCCAGGGTGGTGGTGGTGTCGTGATTGGAGTCCTGGGCTACTAGGGCTGGGACATCCGGGCCTCACGTTCTTCCCACTCAGCCCTGGGGCTCACGGAGGCCGGGTCCTCTTTCCTCCTAACCTGCCTCACAGGGTAAAAGGCAGGGAGGAAGAACCACGTGTGCCAGCCTGAGCTCCTTGGAGGAAGGGCAGCATATACATGTCATACATAACTCAGTGCCTGCATCTAGGTATATCGGGCAGCAGCACATCATCCTGCGCGGGAGGAGGCAATGGTCAACCCCTCCTGTATTCTACCAAAAGACAACCACGGGGCTCTGTGCGCGCCAGGAGTCCACCCCGACTCGACAGCACCCTTTACCTTTATCTAGGTATACATAACGAAAGCATGTTTGTGTTGACTTCTAGCCACATGCGCTCCAATCCTAGAAGCAGATTTCTAGGGGCGGGGAAAACCCCCACCTGAAGCCTTGGAGAGCAGCTGCCAGTCTGTGTATGTCGACCATACTGAGCTTGGTGGAGCAAGGCAGCTTCATCTGCTCAGCCATATCAAGAGGGCATGTAGATCAGACCTGAGGTGAGGCTGCACTGGGCTCAAGTCCAAGGCAGTTAACTGGGGCAGCACTGCAAGGGGGGTACGAGGTGGCATGCCCCAAGGCAAGGCCAGATCCCATTTAACTCCTCATTCTGATTAACTGGTTGCTCAAACAACTGTGTTAACTTGTCTCTTAATGGCGGCTGCTTAAAAAAAGTCAACATTTTAGTCATTTAAAGATCAATAACCACAGGAATGTATACAGCTACTAGGTAATAAAAACCAAGTGCCAATTTACAATCCCATCTAAAAATCCATCAAAATAGAGAACAATATAATCAAATCATGTTAGAAAGTGGCAGAAAACAGCCTACCCCTACCCTATGGATTTCATTTGGCTGCTTCTTGTTGCGCTGTCAAGTCGGTGTTGACTCCTGGCGCCCACAGAGCCCTCCTGTGGTTGTCTTTGGTGGAATACAGGAGGGGTTGACCATTGCCCTCTCCCACACTGTATGAGATGATGCCTTTCAGCACCTTCCTATATCGCTGCTCCCAACATAGTACCAGCAGGGATTCGAACCGGCAACCTCTTGCTCCCTAGGCAAGTTACTTCCCCACTGCGCCATTAGGTGGCTCTGGCTACTTATTAGGGATGTAGTATTTAGTTGCTTGGTTTAATTTTTTACAAGCCCTCTTGAATAATCAAGTAGCAGATTTTAAAATGCTAGTCCTAAACTTGTTGGCTAGTGAGTAAGCCCCACTGAACGCAGTGGGGCTTACTTCTGAGTAAGTAGGACTCATTCACACTGAACCTGGAAGCCACCTCCGCTGGCGCACTTCAGAAGCACTTGCAAGAGTGCCTGACTTTGGAGTCTGGGAAAGCAAGCCCCAAAGGCTCAGCCAGGGGGGTGGCAGCAGCCCAAGGGGGCGGAAGGGCTTTTGTCTTGCTTGCTCCCTTCGCCCCTGAGAGAAATTTTTTTGGCGGGGGGTGGGGGGAGGAGCCCAGGCTCTATTGCCAAGATGGGGCTCAGGCAGGAGGCAGAGGGGAAAGATTCCCTCTGCTTCAGGCCATCCCCTGGGGTTCTGTCTGATTTTAGAGAAGAAGGGGAGAGTGAATGGCAAGCTTACTCTTTTCTCTCTCCCCCTTGCCCCTGAAGAGGAAGTGAAGGAGGCTGGTGCTGAGGTCCCCAAGGCACTGGCTGTACCCACTCTTCGGAGCCCAGCCAGGGGAAGGGAAGATTCCCCCTAAGAGAAGGGGCAGACTGAAGAGGAGGTGGCACAGCAGCTTGGCAAGTGGGGGCAGGAGACCCCTGGCAGGAAGCCACCCCCCCCCCCGCTGCTCCAGCTGGCCTCTCGGTGTCCCTCTCCACCCTGAAGGGGAACTGGAGGAGCCCAGAGCTGGGGGGCGGGCGGGGGGGCTAGAGTGTCTGTCTCCTCCCAGCACAGCACTCTTTGGGGAAGAGAGGCAGCAGGTGAGAAGCCCATGGTTGCTGCAGGAGCAGGTGGCAGGCTGTGTGTGGTAGCAGCAGGCCTGAGGGTGGGGTGGGGGGGCTAGGTGGGGCAGGTAGGCTGCAATGTGGGCCCTGGGCCACCGGTCCCCCTCTGTCCCCCCCCCCCCACCTCTCACACAACCCTGCTTACAGTCTTCAAACCCAGTAAAGCCAAATCACTGGCATCAAATAGGAAAAAGGCTCGGAGGACCCTCCAGCCGCACATAGTATGGGCCCAGCTCTTTGGAAGGCACAGGGGTCCAGCCAAGATGCGACTGTGAACGGCCTGGCAGGCTATTGCCTTCAGATAAAGTCTCCTTCTGACATCTTATTTCTGACACTCTTCCCCCATCCAGATTCATCTGAAGGTCCCAAGGCCAGCAAACTGGTAAGTACTCTGTCCTTGGACCCTGTGCGGAGCTTGCTCTATTCCTGTCTGTTTTATGACTGAGGGAGGGAAGGTTTTGCTCAGGGACTGGACACTTGGCTTTGGACACTTCTCAACTGGACTGGCATGGGGAGTACGGGGGTGCACGACACCAGCTGCAAAGTCCGGTTTTGGTACACACACACACTTGCCCACCCAAAGGACCTGCTGCAAAGGGTTTGGACAGAAGGGATCCTTCCTGGCGCAGCCGTTGGAGTGCTGGCCACCCCAAATGTCCAGACATTTGCCTGCTGCTTTCCTGTGCATAGAACTGGCTTCTTGTGTTCTGGTCCGTGGCCCCCCGGCTTCCTTGCTCCTTGGGTCCCAGGAGGGCTTCGTGCTTCCGAGCCCATCTTCGAGTGGCCTGTGCAGCCTGCAGGGCAGGACGCCTTGCTTGTGTGATAAGCCTCTTGTCCTCCGCAGGGGCCCAAACTCACGCCAGGCAGCAGGCAGGTCAGTAACTGCAGCATGAGGAGGGAGAGTGGTGCCTCTGCTGCCATGTGAGGCTGGGCCAGTGGGGCCACTGTGGCTAAGCTAGCGGCCAGGAGGGGGACTCGGTCTGCTTTGGCCAATGGGTCGGTTCAGAGTGTCCTGTGAGGGAGTCCTTTGAGCATGTATCTGCCGGGGCACTTCTGCTCAGTCCAGAGCTGGATGTTCAGGCAGGGCCTTGGGGGATGGCAGGTGCCTTTCCTCTCTAGGACACCCCCATGCTCACAGTGGAGCACAGTAGCCTCCAGGAGCCCCTCTCTGACTTGCTCATGCATGTGGATCTGGCCCCTCTGGGGATAAGCAGGGCTCGAATCCAGTCTCTTGCTCACCTGAGCAGTACACACACTCTGTTCTCCCTACTGATGTGAGCGACTAGCACACTAACTGTGATCCTGTGACCTTCTGGCCCCACTAGCCATGGGGCAGGCTGTTTCACCCACAGCGAATGGCTGCTTGGGAGTCAGGGCCTCTTGTAAGCATCACAAGAGACACAATGTGGGCATTGGCAAAAGAGCCACTTATTTTCAAAAGCTAGGGAGGGGGAGGCGGCGGGAGGATCAGACTCCCTGTGGACACGGAAGGAGCCAGGAGTCCTGGGGAGAAGGAGCCGGGTGAAAAGAGCTCACTTTCCTCTGCCCGAGTCCAGAGGGCTCAAGGGTTGCCCTGCTCCTCTTCTTTACCCTTCGGCTGAGTTCTGTTTCTTGGCCTGGGTGGGCTGTCACAGATTGCCCTGTGCTGCTACCACTTGTCACAGCCCGGTCTCAACCGGCCCGTGACTTTTAAGTTTATCCACTGCCACCAAGTAGACTTTTAGGCTCTTTCTGGTTGAGTCTACTACAACAGCCTTCCAAATCTCTGTTGTATTAAACAAACAAACAAACAAACAAACAAACAAAAGCCCTTTCGTAGAGTGGTCAAGGCTTTAGCTGTGGGGTGGATAAAACAGACAGAAGCTACAGATACAAACAAGAACCCGTACTTTGAAAATAGCTCAGTTTAAACCAATAGTTTCTTTGAAAAGTTTAGTACCAAAACAGCAACCAAATGAGCATAAGGATGAAATAAAATGTGATCAAAACGCATCCAGACTGACCTGTCTGACACTGGGCCCTAACTCAGAGTCCTCTGCAGTCACCTCCAGCTTTTCCAGCAAACCCAGCCTGTCCCTTGTTCAGCCTCAGGTCCTGCTCTCCTTCACAGATCTGGGGTTATAGCCCCAAACCGTTTCTTCTTGCTGGTGAGTGATTTAGCTCTCCAGAGAGCTTCCACTCTTTGCCAGTGATTTCTCAGCTCTTTCCAGCCTCTGCTCTGATTCTCTCTCAGACTGTGCCAGCAATTCCTTCACTTGGACTCCTCAGTTCTGCAAGTCTTCTTCCAACTTGAACTGCACTCTCTTGAACTTTCCCTCCAGCACCAAACTTGTACTCTACTCTGCTGAAAGCAGCCTCCTTATATACTCAAGATTCCCTCCACCATTTTCCAAAACATAACCAATAATATCAAACCTCCACTTCCCTCCAAAATCAAACCAGTACATTTCATCACTCTCAAAAATGAAACTGCTGAACAGGAGCTGCAAACTTCTGACCCCTGCACAGCTTTCTGAATCGAGTGAACAGCAAGGCAATTGCAACACAAAATTTTCTATACAAAAATAAGAGGCTTAGGCCTTGTTCCTTCACACGGGCCTGTTGCAACGACCCCTGGGAGTTTTTGCCCCAGACCAGGGGGCTGTGCGGGGCCTGGTGTGTTGCTGTCTGAGGAAACCTTTGCTTGTGCAGGACCTTCCCTGCACAGCACTGGGAACGCTCAGCTCCTGCCATAAGAAAAACCCTGCTGGATCAGGCCCAAGGCTCATCCAGTCCAGCATCCTGTTTCACACAGTGGCCCACTAGATGCCTCTGAGAAGCCTACAGGCAAGAGATGAGGGCACACCCTCTATCTCCTGCTCGCCTGCAGCTGGTATTCAGAGGCATCTTACCTCTGAGGCTGAAGGTGGCCTGCAGCCACCAGACTAGTAGCCATGGATAGATCTGTCCTCCATGAATTTGTCTAAGCCCCTTTTAAAGTCATCCAAGCTAGTGGTCATCACCACATCCCGTGGCAGAGAATTTCATAGGATAATTGTGTGCTTTGTTGAAAAGTTCTTCCTTTTGCTGGTCCTAAATTTCCCAGCCTCCAGTTTCATGGGGTGACCCCTGGTTCTAGTGTTATGAGAGAGGGAGAAACATTTCTCCCTGTCCACTCTCTCTCTCTACTTCATGCATAATTTTATACACCTCGATCATGTCTCCTTTTAGTCATATCTTTTCTAAACAAAAGAGCCCCAGATGTTGTAGCCTTGCCTCATAAGGAAGGTGCTCCAGGCCCCTGATCATCTTGGTTGCCCTCTTCTGCACCTTTCCCCATTCTACAGTGTCCTCCTTAAGATACGGTAACCAGAACTCAAATCAAATCTTTATTGTTACGGTCATTTGACCAGCAAAACACAAAGTACAAAAAGCTTTACATAAAAGCGAACTTGGTCAAATAAAATAATAAACTGTTGAAACATAAAACAGAACCATAACACCCGAGTTCATCCATTACATAAAACAGAGAGCTCCATGCATTATAATAATCTAAAATTTAATTCAATCCAACCCCATATCTCTCTTCTCAACATTTCTTATCCTAGTCTTATTAGCCAGAAAACAATACTTCGCCACGTTATAAGATACTACATCCCAACGGTCTGTCAAAAGTAATTCCAGAAAGAACTGCTCAGAACAACTGGGGTATGCTGTTAAAAAAGGACTTGTATCTCTCTCCCGCAAAGTTTGATAAAACTGACAATTCAGGATAACATGGGCCATTGACTCCACTTCACCAGAGCCACAAGGGCAGACACGCTCCTTATAGGGAATCTTACAGTATCTCCCCTCCCGGACAGCCGTTTCTAAGGCATTACACCGGGCCAGTGTCAGAGCCCTCCGGAAACTAGGTACTAATATTTTATTAAGGTATCTTGCTGGGCCAGACAGTGATGTTTGATTACCTAAATAAGTGTCAACCCCTATCTGGCTTCTGTCCATCTGTTTCTCCACATCCAAAATGCCTTGGCACAGACATGATCTTGCTCTCCCATAGCCCAAGACAACCAAAGCATCGCTGGAGAAGCCATAGTAATTCAACCCCTTCTCCACATAATATTTCCACCTAGACCTATGTGTATCATTCAACACTAAGGGTGCTAGTCCTACTGGCTGAAAAATCAACTTCAGCCAGTATTCAAATATTACCAGCCAAACACTTGCCTCCACCCGAATCCAGCCTGCTTCCAATCGTAGAAATGCATTGGGGACACCCTGGGGTCGTTGGAGCACACTCCTCAAAAACTTTGATTGGATTGCCTCCAGCCTGGCAAGGTTGGAATAGATACCTAGCTGTGCTCCATAAAGGAGCAAAGGCCGGACTTTGGCTGAAAAAAAGTTGAAGGGCAGCCGGAACAAACTGTGCACCTTGCCTCCTTTGGAAGGAGTTAATAGCTGCTGCTGCTGCCGCCCTTGAGGCATTTTGCATTATATATTCCTTGTGCGCATTCCTTCTTGGCCTTTTGGCTAAGATCAAGTGTAGGTAACCAGAGCTGAGCACAGTACTTCAAATGTGGCTGCACCATAGATTTGTATAAGGACACCCTCATGTTAGCCTGACGTCACACCTCTTCTGCTGTCTGCCTGATAGATCTGCTCAGGTGTTCTGTCACCATCTTCAAGCCAGTATGTCCAAAGTGGAGCTCTTCCTCTTCTCTGAAGCACGCTCTCCTCATGTGACCTCCACATCCATGGGCTGTGTTGCCGTCCGCTCAGCTGACCAGACACAGAGCCTGGGCTTCTCTCTGAGGCCCCGCTCTCCTGCGTTGCCCAGCCCTGAGGCTTGCTCATGTTCAGCACCATGGATGGATCGCCCTTCTGCGGACAATCTGGACCTTCGCCCTCTGGACCTCTCCCGCCTTCTTTGGTTGCTGCACTTTGCCCTTTTAGCCTCTGCCCCCCCAAATAATTGCTTTGCTCATCAGTCTGAGCATTTGATATTTCCCCTCCAGTCTCGACACGTTCTCTCTCCGGATCCAGCATCACCTTGTCCTGACCGCGCACCCCCCCCCCCCCCCGGCCGGCTGCCTCTCTCTGTTCTCAGTTTCTCACGCATCCTGGCCCGTGACTGCCACTCTTCCAGCTCCAGCCACCCAAAGGCCTCCCAGCGCTTCTTGAAACAGCTCTGCCTTCCTCCCTCGCTGCCCCTTACGCCTGGAGCTGCCTTCCAGCCCGCCTCTGTGCGGCCACTTCTCTTCTTTGCCCAAACCCCACCCTTCCTGGGCGGCCTTTGGCACACCTGCTGGCCCTCATCCCCTACTGAAACCAAGCCAAAGTACTTGGATCCAGAAGAGCTGCCTGCCTTGCCTTTGTGCCCCTCCGCCGCTTCCTCTGTTGTTGACCAGGCTCAGATGCAAGCTCCGTGGGGCAGGGACCTGTCTCGCCATTGCCTGCTTGTTTGGTTGAAGCCGCCACAGAAGTGGGTTGAGGCCCTTCTGCAGCCGCCCCGCTGAAAGGTCAGTGCCAGGGAGGCGGGGGGAGAGGCCGCTTGGCAACTCTCTGCCACCTTCCTTCCCACCGTCGAAGGCAGGCAGCCTGGGCATGCCAGGAAATGCACTAAAAGCCATGTGTTAGCTGTAGCTTTTCAGTTCATGGTTCTGCGGTGCTGAGCCTGTTCCTCAGTGTGGGCAAGGGTGGAGGTCCAGCTGCCTTGGTGCTCCCCCCCGCCCCGGTCCTTGTCAATAGTCCAAGACAACCAGTCCCTCTGTCTTGGGGAGACTCTCTCTCTCTCTCTCTCTCTCTCTCTCTCTCTCTCTCTCTCTCTCTCTCTCTCTCTCTCTCAGAGGACTGCTGTTTGAGCGGCTTCCTTGTGTTAACCTGAGGCTGTCACAACAGCTGCTTTCTGATGAGACAGAACAAAGTTGCGTGTAGGGCGGCCAGAAGCCCACCTTGCCGGCTGCTGTCTGGCTTCGGGAGCTGCAGGCAGGAGTTCTTACCCCACTAGATGGCGCCAGCGCGGCTGGGGAAAGGGTGCTGCCTTTCCCGGGGCTGAACAGGAGAACCGGGTCTTCGGGGGGGGCTCTAAAGACCAGCCCCACATTCCACACTGGAGTTTGTCTTGGTCTTCTGGCCTGGAGCATTGTGCCCATCCCTTGAGCCGCCGCCAGTGCTTCTCTCTTGGTCAACGAGGGCTGCTGAAGAGGAGGCCGCTTTCAGCTGGGCAGCAGGAGGAGGAGGAGGAGGAGGCCTTTTGCTCCGCGGCCCACGGAGCGGCTTCTGCTTCTCTTCTGCCCTCCTTGCTTGCAGACTCGGGCCTGGAGCCCTGCGCCCAGCCGCGGAGAGAGACTCTCCACCCTCTCTGCAGTTCACGGGCCATGGGGCTTGATGGGAGAGCCGTGCGGACAGGAACGTAGGAAGCCGCCTTCTCCCGAGTGGCCCCTTTGGTCCCTCGAGCTCTGGATTGTCGGCCCTGCACGGGAGCCCTCCCAGGTTCCTCCGGCCCTAGCTGGAGAGGCTGCCAGGGAGGGAAACCAGGCTCTTCTGCAGGCAGAGCGGGGCTTCTGCGGCCCCGCTCCGTGAGCCCGGCTGGCCACAATCCTCAGAGTCCTGGCTTGGGGCTGCCTCGTGGAAATCTGTGGGGCTCCCTCTGATGCCAAGCAGTGGGGCTCTGTTGTGCTTGGACTCCTGTGTGCTGCCGCGTCCTTTCCAGGGACTCCCTTGATCCTGGCCGCTCCGTCGCTGGGCGTTGGCGGGGGGGGGGAGGAGTGTGCCTGGGCGAGAGTGGCCGGGCTCACGGCTGCGCTCCTCGCGCTCAAGGAGCGAGTTCCCCGGGCAGTGCGCTGCGTCTGTGTGGCCTTGTGCCATCGGGGCTCTGCTTTGCGAGGGAAGGCGGCATTCTAGGGGGGCAGCATTTCATGTTTGGGGACAAGGATGGGCTTGCTCTCACTTCCGAGTCTATGTTTTTAGGCACGGGTGTACAAATACCGACCTATCCCTCTTTTGATACATGACAGTTCCTCTCTCAGCGGTGGGGTTGAATGTGACGGACCTGTCCCTGGATTGGGTCTCAGCCTGCCTTCGGTACACCCCTTGACAGGAGTGCACCGTTGCTGCCGAGCATGGGGCCCAGAGTCGTCCTCCTGGAGCGCAGCAGTGGGGAGACTCGCACGTCTTGGCTGGCCTTGCTGACCGCGGCCACCATCACCGCTGGCTAGCCACATTCTGGGGGCCAATGCCACTTCCTGGGTACTGGGCCAACTGCCTTGTCCCGTCAAGGTCCATGGGGGGCAGGGGCGGGGAGGACACCCACCGTGGGCCATTCTGAGCCATCCGGGCGCCCTCTCTCTTGCAAGGCTGGGCTGGCAACAGAGCTCTCCTGGCTGCCTCCCCGCCCCCGAGGGAGCCTTTCCTTGGGGCAGCGCACAGCCTGCAGTGTGGCCCCTGTTTGTGTTCAGAGTCCCCACTAACCGTCTGACCTTTTGTCCTCTTTCCATGCAGCGTGGAGTGAAGCCTAAAAAGGTGGTGCCTCTTTGTTCTTTGGGCAGAGTCCCTTCCTGCGCATGACTCGCTTCTGAAAGCGGCTTGGCCCGCGGCTGTCACAGCCTCCTTGCACACACGCATGCCTCCCTTTTGCATGCAGCTGGGCTCCCTTTGCCAGCACCCGGGTCAAGGGGACGCGGGACACTTGGAGGCCCCACAGCCAGGCTCCTTGTCTTCCAGCAGCTGGACGTTGCGCGCTCGAGTGCTCCCTGCTGTGGAACGCTGCCGCCTGGGTTTGGTCCTGGCCAGCCTGCCTGTGGCTTCTGCACCAGCACTGCTGCTTGCTACCTCTCCGATTTGCTCCCGTGTCGGTTTCTGGCAGCATGGCAAAGCAGTGCTGGAATCCTGCCCGTTTGGTGTCCAGAATCAATGAGCGAGGCACCCCTCCCAGGGCCCGAGGCTGCTGCTTTGCCTTGTCTTCCAGTCCCTTGCAACATAACCCCCCCGCCCCCGCCCCCGCCCCCCTGCTCCTGATCACAGCCCTGTTCCTTGGGAGAGGCAAAACGGGCAGTTCTTGATCCTTGGCCATCAAGCACTGGCTTCGCTTTAAACCCCTGGAGGATTCTTCGGTACAGAATCCCCAGAGCCGAGGTGACCCAGCAGAAGAACCCTCTGACTAGGGATGTGGACGCCGTGGCTGTTGGGGCCTGAGGTGGGTCTGGCCCCAAGGCTCTGTGTGTCTGGCCTCCGAGGTCTGGGGGAGTCCCCTCCCGCCCCGCCCCTCGCGCGCAGTGCTGTCTCTGTGCGTGCCTCCTGCAAACTGCCTGCACCATCAGCCCTGCTTGCTCCGGGAAGGAAGCGCCTCTGGCGGAACAGCCATCTTTGCATTGGCCCACAGCCCCGGGAGGGAACCAGGCAGCCGCCTCGTCAGCAGGGAGGATGAGCGGAAACGCCATGGCTCTGTCAAGGCAGCCCTGCGGCAGCCCAGCTCATCGGGCCCAAGGACCCTGGGATCCGGCCCCTGCCACATCGGAGCGGCTCATCCTGAGGAGACGGGGCGTGGGTGGGCTCGAGGAGGCGCAGCTGCTGCCCCGGCTTCCCAGAGGAGCTCCGTGGGCTCCTCTCCGCCCTGGCTGCAGCGGAAGCAAGAGCCACACGGCCTGCAGGCGAGCCTTTTGGCGGGGAGAGCTGTGCCGTTAACGGGGCAGGTGGAGCTCTGGGAAGCCGGGGCAGCTGTGTGCCTCCTGTGCCCCCCCCGCCCCCCTTAGGCTGAGCGGCTGCTGCTGACACCTGCACCCCTTCAAAGCATCAGCAAGCCTATGCAAGCCCAGCTGGCTCTGACTTTGGGTGGGGCTGTGGGGCTGGGGAGAGGCATCAACCCTTTCCGCCCCCACGGCTTTCCAGGTCAGAATAGCTTTCCCAGAAGCTCCCCCGGCCCCGTGAAGCTAAGAGCGCCTTCTGGAGGGCAGCATTTAGAGCAGGGAACTGAGCCGCGCACGGCCCCCACCCCCGTTGGGCCGGCTGATCGCGGCTCATCCGCTTCGCTCTCCCGCAGTCTGGTCCTCCGGCCCTCTGAGGAGAGGGAAAGGGCCCAGCCCGGCCGGGACTAGAAGGACCTTACCTCTTTCCTCCTCGGCAGGGTGGCCTGTGCAGCCCCGGCGACTCCACCAGACATCCGGCTCGAAAAGCCCCGACCAGGGCCCGGAGGGGCAGGCAGCCGGAGCCCGCGGCGTGGCCCCTTCCCTCTGCTGCATGGCTTGGTGCCTCCTGCCCTGCATGTGCCCTGCGGCCCGCCCCCTCCCGGCCTCCCTGCTGCTTTGCATGAGCCCCCCGAGCACAGACCCAGCCCTGCCGGTCCACAGTGGCGGCCGCCCGCCGGAGCCTGTGGGGACTTGCCTGCCTGTTTGTCTCGGGGCTGCAGGCCTCAGCTTGCAGCAGCTGGCGATAATGGCTCCCGGCTTGTGAGTGGAGGGGCTGTGAGCCTGTGGCCGGCCAGGGAGCCCAAGGCCCGGGGGAGGCAGCTGCTCCTCCTGGCTCATGGTGGAGGAGGAGGAGGAGGAGTGTCGGCGGCGCTCAGGCTGGCGGGCTCCGTCCCTGGATCCTTGCCCTCTGCCTGGGCAGCTGGGCGTGAGCTCTCTGACGCCAGCCCCCCCCCGACTGCCCACGAAAACCGGGGCGGGGGGGGGTGGCCCCGGGGGCGCTTGGCTCGGCCCCAGGCTGGTGTGCCGACAGGACTCGCTGTTCCCAAGCAGAGCTGGGTGCAGGGCAGCCGGAGGTGACGGGAGGGCAATCCTCGCTGATGGGATTAGGGGGCTCTTTGCAGCTGCTAAGCCGGGCACGGGCTCCCTCCTGCTGGGCTGCGTCCTGGTGACAGATGGCCCTCCTGCTCCCAGGGCTCGGGCCACCCAGAGGCCCTCCCGGCGGCTTCTCCGTGGCCCAGCCCGTGGACCCTCCCCCCCGCCATCTGGCTCCTGAGCCGCTTCCTCCCCAGGGCGACGTGGGGGCCTCTCTCTGCCGCCGAGGGGAGGGAGCCGGGGGTGGGCGGGTGGGCCTCCAGCAGCTAGAAGGCAGTTGCGTGGCAGCCCCAGTGAGGCTGGCGTCTGCATATGCCGTGAGTGGCCCTGCCCTCTGTCTGAAGGGCCCAGGGCGGAGGCCGGGCGGGCTGAGGCGAAGGGAGCCTGGCAGGAATTGGGCTCCTCCTTGCGGGGGATTGGCCAGTTCTGGGGAGGAGCAAATGGCCTGCAAAGGTGGTTTGTTTCTGAGCCCCACATCAGCCCACCCAGGACTCCCTCTTCCCCTGAGCAGCAGGCACAGCCAGGAGGCCCTCGGAGGCTGGGGAGAGGGGTCCCCCGGAATGGCTCCTGCCCAGTCAGCTGGGGAGGCCAAGGGTCCCCCTCCACTCTCACTGCCGCTGGAAGCACGCCCTGGCTCCCACTGATGCGAAGGCCGCCTCGGAATGCCTTGGGCAGGGGGGCAGGAGCTCTTGGCAGCCGCTGCCCTTGGGGAGGCCGCTCTGTCAGCCCTGCCCACGCGGAAGCCGGCATGAGCACAGGATCCCGAGGCTTCTCAGGCCGCCCCCGCCGCCCCCCTTGGTTATGAAAGCAAGGACAAGGACCCTTAATTCTTGTGTGCAAGTCTCCCGGATCGGGCTGGGGGTGCCGAATTGATTTCCCCAGTGGTCTTCAGTGCCCTGTGGGCCAAAGAGACGGTGGAAAAGAAGCAGGCCTTCTTTTGCCCAGATGTCCTCCTCCCAAATGCAGGCTTCCTTTGCCCCAGAAGTCTCTGGAAGGAGAGGGTGGCTGCCTGCCTGCCCTGGCTCCTGCCTTGGACTGGGCTGCTCTGCTAGCGGCAAGGCAGGCCCCCCGCCAGGGTCTCCTGCAGCCGCGTCTCCCTGCTGGGCTTCTGGCCTCTCCGGCAAGGGCTGCGACTCCGTGACCCTTGCCAGGGCATTGTGGCAGCCGTGGAGGAGGCCGGAAGGCCACCTCTCGCGCTTGGGGGGTGGCGCTTCCTCTTGCCGGGTCTCGCCCTGTGTAGCTGCGGCTGGCAGGACCGGCCTGGCCTGCTGGCCCTGTGCGGGGGTGGCCCTCCTGCTCAGGCAGCTGCGGTCCATCCTTCCGGAAGGGCCCTCCCTGGGAAGCACCCACAGTCGCTCTCCAACGGGGTGGCAGCTGCTTTTCGGCGGGGGGGGGGGGAGAGTTCTCTTTTTCTCCCTCTGGTTACGGCGGGGCTGTCGCCATCTCGGGGCTGGCTGGCTTGGCCTGGCTGTGCTGCCTCAGAGCACCTCTTCATCCAGACTCATGTGCCATCTTGTGTTCAAGATCGCCAAGCCAGAGGACAGTCGAGCCAGCTTGCCACCAGCCCCTGGCCCTTAGCATGAATTAGCAGTCCAGTCTGAAGGGCCGCTGCTCTTGCTTGGCTCTGTTCTGCTCTCTCTGGGAGGATCGGATTCCACTTTGGGCAGCCAGAAATGACTCTTCTTGAGGCCTTGCCCAGGCCTGGAGGGGTGGAAGGACCAGCACACGGCCTGCCGGTGCTCGTCTCCCAGCTCAGCAAACTGGCTTTTCTGACTAGAGACCCCCTCCAGAACTCACCCGAACGGGGTTTCTTCCTCCTGCAAGAGGATGTCTGTGTGCACGTGTGTGAACCCGTCTAAGGAGAGAGCTTTGGGGTCAAGCTGACGGATAAGATTCAAATATAAGCCGCCTTTAGGATAGCTCATAAATCTGGGGCACATGCTCCCAAACGGCCCTTTCCCTTCTGATCCAGCCCACTTCCCGCCACTGCAGCCGGTGATAGGCCAGGCTGGGGCGACTGGCCGGCCTGCAGCCGGCACGGCTCTGGGAGCAGCGGGAGAGAGAGGAGCCACCCCCGCTGGCTCCTTGGGTGCTCCCCTGGCCCATTCGGACCAGCTGCCCCGGGGGGGAGCGGAGAGGTTGGACTCCACACTTCACTGGGGAAGACAAGATGGACAAACCAAATTCCGAGGGTTCCAGAGGATCTAAACTCTGGAGCAGTTCTGAGGGATTGGAGCAAGTTTCAGCATTCTGCAAACTTCCGCTTGAAAAGGCTGGGCGTTAGCCGGAAAGGTTCAAAGACAGAGGATGCAAGGTGTGGGGAGGCTTCCTGCTCTCTTCCACCAGGACTGGCAGATGCAGCAAACTGTGTACAAAAGCTCACAGTGAAGCTTTGTAGCACAGAATTGGGCTTGTACATGTTTCTTATTGGCAGGGTAAGAGTGGACACAATCAGGACTTCCAGCCACTGGGGGCCCAGTTATTATGGCTTCTGGTCTGCTTTTAGGTTTCACTTTCTAAAGTTAAGGGTTGTGTTCCTTTTCTTCCCTGCCAGCCCCCCCCCCCCCCCGCCAATGGATTCGTTAAGCACCCATTCCCTGCGCGCCCTTAAATGTTCCAAAATGCCAAAGCAACTTGAGCCCCAGAACCAGCATCTCTCTCCTGCTTGGGGGTGAGTCACAGGTGATGCTCCTGCAGACAGTTCCAGACCAGGGCAAGGAAGAGTGTGAAGGCTGAGTAAGGAGACTGGATTGCGGGGTGGAGGTGAGAAGGGTGCAGGTCTGGAGCAAACGTTACGAGGCCAACCAGTCTAAGGGTCTGTGTGCAGATCTAGGCCCCAGTGCCCTTTGGTAAACGCCCCCCCCCATGCAGGGCTTTTGGGGGGTCCTTTAAAGAATCTCCAAGGACTGGGAGCTTGAGGTCTCCTCCTCCTGGGGGTCATTGTGAAACTAGGTTTGCATGCAGGCTTTCTGCTGGGCTCGGCCCCCAGTGGCTGGCTGGAACCCTTCTGCACGTCTGAGTGTGCTTTTGTCTGTTGTGGTGCTTGCAAGGGTCTGGCTGGGGGTGGGGCGGGGCAGAAAGGGCCATGATCTCCTCCCACCCTCAAGCAAAGGGATGTCTCCAGAAAAGCAAAATATTTTCAAAGTACTGAAAATTAAAAATCTAACAAATTAATGACTTGTACGCCACCAGATTTCTTTACCTTGAGGTGCAGAAGTGCTAATTCTCATTAATTCAGTTCATGATTTGTAGCAAACCCCACACTCAGTTCATAGATATGAGCAGAGATGTAGGGTGGAACATTTCCAGAAAAAATTCCAGTTTATTTTCCCATGGAAATTTTTTTATTTCTAAAATTTTGACTCAGTTATTTGAAAAACATTTGAGATACAGCCAGGGATAATTAGTATGGTGGATGTCTGTGTTGTTGTTTTTAACTTTGTGAATAGGTCAGATAATATGTCAGGTCAGTCTATTTAGGGCATCAGGAATATTTCTATGGTAACTTTTTTGAGGGGTCGGGCTGCAAACTTTATGCAAATGAAAGTGAAAACTTGCTTGGGGAAGTTTCCTGGAAAATTCAAAATTTTCTGGAAAACCCACCTCTCTGGCTGTCGGGATCGTACACTCTTGCAGCTCAGTTTCCAGAGCGGCACTGGCGCTGCCCTTTGAGGCAGGTCTCCTGTCCAGAGACCTGGTTGTGGCAGGGAAGCTAGCCGGCTGGTCCTTCCATGGAGCTCGCTCCCGGGTAGATCAGGGTCCAGCAACATGGACTGGATTGGGATTCTGTGGCAGCCACACAGCTCTGGTCTCCAGAAAGCACCCCTGTCCTCTTGAATTCTGGGCTCCTTTGCTGGGTGTGCCGGTTCACCGCTTGGGTCTTTCTGCACACGATCCTGCTGGGCTTGGAGGCTTAGTCTCTTCAGAGTGGAGGAGGGCAGTTCTGTCCTTGTCCCGGGAGCAGGAGCGCCGGGGACCCCGGAGAGCATGGCACCTGCCTCCTGGGCTGCGCTAGTAGCTGGGCATGGAGACTCCGCCAGGCCCATCTGCTTGCTGCGGGGGGCGGGGGGGGGGGAGAGGGAGCTGCAAAGAAGCCTCCTAATTAGCCGGGCAGCCAGCTGAGCTGAAGGCGTTGCTAAGTGACGAGGCGCTGCTCTGGCAGGCCCCTCAGTGGCAGTGGCGCGTAGCCTCCTCCCTGCCTCCGCCCGCCTCCCTCTGCCAAAGAGGAAGAAGAAGAAGAAGAAGAGGTGTCCTCCTCCCTCCGTCCCTGGCGTGGCAGCTTCTGGGTCCTCGGAGGAGCCCTCCTGCCCGCCTGCCTGCCTGCCAGGGACTTGGCGGAGGGAGGGGAAGATCCGGGAGCGGTGATGTCATGAGCAGCTGGGGCGGTGGTTGGAGGCCAGCCCTAGCGAAGGGATGCCCGGCGGCGGCGGCTGGGAAGCTCCCGGGCTCTAGAGCCCCGCTGATCAGCCAGGGGGCCAGGCGGAGGAGCTGCGGCTGGCGCCGTGGGTCAGAGGACAGCGGCGAGAAGGCAGCGACGACGGAGCTGCAGCCATTTGCTGGCTTCCCAGGGCAGGCGGTGCTGGGGTTGCTGCTGCTGCTGCTGCTGCATTGTTGTGACTGCCGGGTCTAACCTCCTGTCTGCCTCTTTCTCCCCCTCTGCTCTCTGCCTCCTCCTCCTCCTCCTCTTCTCTTCTCTCTCCTGCAACCATGAAGCAGGCCGCAGCCACACGGAAGGTACAGTCTGATGGGCGCGCGGCTCTTGCTGCTCAGGCGCGTTTGCTTGGCCCGGGCGAAAGGGGCTCCTTCCGCGCCGGAGTCTCCCTCCCTTGAGCTGGCGGCTGCAGCAGGCGAGCTGGGCTGGGAGTGTGGCAGGAGCAGGGCTGGCGGGGGGGGGCTGAGATGCTTGACCCGAAAGCGACGTGCTTGCATTTCCATCCCCGCCGGCCCCCTCCGTCCGAGCCCTGCCTTCTTCATCTCCCCTGTGGTTGCATGCAGCGCCTTTGCGCCTCGGAGGGGGCCAGGCAGGCTGCTGTCAAGGGGTGGGGAGATGCCCTGCTCCTGCTCGGGAAAAGTTGCACATTTGCTGCTGCCGCCCTCTCTGCCTCCTCTCTCCGGCAGTGAGGCTGCCTGATCGGCCATTTTCATCCTCCTCCTCCTCCTCTGCTCCTAGCGTTCCGCATTTGCTGTCGGGAACTCAGCCCGCTCCAACGGGCATTCTGCTTGGTGGCTTGCAGCTCTGCCACTTCCAAGTTTGCCAGTCCACTTGCCGGGCTGTGGAGTGGCGGCAGCTTCCGTGGCCAAGGTGGCCCATGCTGGCAGTTCAGGGGCAAGTGTGCCGGGCTCCTGCCGCAGTGGGCGCCCTGCAGAGTCTGGCTGCTGTGACGGGCAATTGGTGTGATGTACGGTTCCAGCTGCCGTGCCTGGCCAGATGGGCCGGTGGGGTCTTGCTGCTGCTGCCTTGGCCTGTTGACTCTTGTCAAAGAGGCTCCTCAAGCCCGGCTGGAAGAACTCTGTGCCCTCACGTGCCTGAGATCAGGTCCCCTCTGGCCAGGTCCAGGAACCTGCACTCACTGGCGGTGGCTGGGCTGCTCTGACAGGCGGCTTCCTGGGCAGGGGGGAGGATGGTGGTGATGCTGGCTGTGGTGTCTGGGCAGGTGCCTGCGCCCTTTCTGTGTGGGATGGCAGCCCCTGGAAGAAGGCTGCGGGTTGCAAGGCCTTGGGCTGCCTTGGAGGCCCGCGCTGGGCAGTCCTACCCCGGGCACAGTAGGGCAAGAGCTGCGGTTCAGTCAGCGGGGCTGAACAGTAGGGCGGAGTTTAGGCCCACAGGCTTGGCCAGGGCAGACCCTGGGATGGCCCTAGAGCAATGGCTGCCTGGAAGAGCCGAGATCCAGAGCCACGTTCCTGCTGATGCATGCAAGCCCTTGTGTCTCTAGGCATGGCTGCCTGTTCCAGGTGGGCAAGATGCCCGGGAGGAGTGGGGCACCCATTAGAGTGGGCTCCCTCTTCTTCTCAACTGGGTCCCCTTGACTGGCCACTTCGTCTTGGCTGTCGGGGCCCGCCACGTGCCTCTGTGGGGCTGACACTTGGGAAGACTCCCTCTGGAGGCTGATTTCTGCCCCCCCCCCCAATCTAGGGAAGCGTAACCTGCCATCTGAAGTGACGTGGTGTGGTCCCCTCTGGGAAAGGCTCAACGGAATGCTGTTTCTGCCTGCTTGGAACTGGCTTTCCATGAACCTGTCACGGAGAGTGAATCCCACCACCGGTCTGATAGGGATTGGTACTGCTAGGTCTGGGCCGTGCACTTTCCCCCGCGGGCCAGAGGCTGAGGAAGATGTTCCTCTTGGGTGGCCCAGCCCTCCCTCTTCTAGGGCAGATGGCTTTGCCTGGTGGGGCTCAGGCGAGCGGTTGCTTGGGACAGGTCCTCGGCTGTTGCCAGCGGTGGGGCTGGAGTCCGGCAGGCGAGGCCTGGGTAAGCCCCCAAGGGCATCTGCCCTCAGGGGGCTCCGGCTGGAGGGGCTGCAGCAGTTCTTGGTTGCTTTCGCGGGGGAGTGGCCTCCTGGGCCTCCTCAGCATAGGACGCAGTGGGGTAAAGGAGATGGCTGCAGCCGGCCCCGGGGGGTGGGGGTGGAGGGGAGGGCTTGCTTGTTCCTGGCGAGGCCTGCTGTGGGGCAGGCACGGCCATGGCCTCTCCGCCTGTCTCTGGGCAGCCGCGCAGGCGGGGCCTTGCCAGTTGCCCAGTGCAGCCCCCGGAGCTGCCTCTTGTAAGAGTTCCCTGTTGCAGGCTGGGGTGGGGCTGGCCCTGGGCTCAGCTCCAGCCCTGGGCTGTGAGGCCTTTGGGCAACTTCCGCCATGGCACCCAATATCTAGAGGCTGGCATTGTGCAGCAGAGCTTGAAGAGCAAAGCCCCCACTCACGCCACATTCCAGGCTGGAGGGTCGCCCGTGCTGCCCCCTGCTTGGGGAGGGGGAAAGCCCGGCCCCCGCCAGCCGTGTGGGGTGCAGGGCAGCGGCCGCCAGAGCAGGAGAGTCTCCAGCTGCTCCTTGTCAGGGCCTCCCCCCATCCCATGGCAAGGGCCCTGGGGGCCCAGAAGGACCTGCCAGGCTTCTGTGTGGTGCTCCGTGGAGACAGCGGGGTTTGAGGCCTTGGAAGCAGGTGCTCCCCGGGCTGGATCTCTGCGCCCCCCCCCACTGCCCATTGGCCTTGTGTTCCCCACGGAGCATTTGGGGCAAGACCCCCCGTGGCAGTCTCCTGCACGGGAGGTGCCCAAGGGAGCAGGGTGCCTCTGCTTGGCAAGGGGGGGCTCTCCACTGGCCAAGCCTCCTTGGGCCTGGCCTTGCTCTGCCTCGCCTCCCCCTTGAGGGGGAATGTCTCTCGGCTCAGGGTGAGGGCAAACTCTTTCCTGCTTCCGGCTTCCCAGGGCAGACGACCGATGGGAGCCCCCCTCCTGGCTCCCTCCTGCCCGCCTGCCCTGGCCGCCCCAGTGCTTCGCGGCTCCTGGCCCTCTTGGCTGCCCTCCAACCACAGCCCGGGAAGCCAGGAGGCTGCATTGAGTGGAGGGAGCCAGTGGGCCCCGTCTCCTTGGCTGCCTCTGGAGAGGGGGCCAGGAAGCAGCTCCTCGGGGGCCCTGGCCGAGAGAGGCCCCTTCTCCAGCTGCTTTGTGGGAAATGCCCTGAACCGTCTGCGTGCAAAGGGAGTGCTCTGTGCGGGAGGGGTGTGGGGCAAAAGAGACCTGCTCTCTGCCCAGCCCAGCCCCTGAGAGCTGGCCTGCGGGGCACCCTTTCCAGGCGGGCCCAGAGGGGCGAGGGGTGTGTTCTTTGGACCGTCCGTCCTAGGGGGCTTTCTGGTGAGGCTCCGCTCTGTCCCAGAGACCCTATTCCACTCCAGCGTGGAAACTTCTGAGTCCGCTTCCGTTCCGAAGACAAGCTGGGGTCCCTCCGTCACCAGAGTCATGACCTGCATGCAGGCAGTCCCTGGCCAGGAGGGGGCCCTCTTGGAGCCGGCACCGCCGGGGGGGGGGGAGGCGGAAGGAGGCCCAGCAGCAGCAGCAGCAGCAGCAGCCGCGGCCATCCTCGGACAAGGAAGGCTTTGTCTGCTGCTTTCAGAGGCTGTGTGGAGGTGCCGGCCCGGCTGCCAGGGAAGCCTTTGGGCAGCCAGGCCTGGGGCTGGGGAGGAGCTGCTCCGAGCAGGGCCACTTCCCGGGATGGGGCCAAGGAAGCCGCTCCCTGCACGCCTCCGGCCCTTGCCTCTGTCGGAGGAAGAGCTCTGGCCGGATCCACGCTGCGGCAGTCCTGCCCCAAGGGCGTGCGGGCGGAGCTGCTCCCTGGAGGCCCCGGGGCAGTCCAGGAAGGAGAGTGTGGCCGCCCCAGGCTCCTTGGGCCAACTGGCCTTGCTCTGAGGTCATCCGGGGGCCCCGCCAACACCGCCGTGGAGTCTGCTTGGCACCCTGGCCTGAAGCGGAGCCCCTCTGCTGGGCCCGGAGCCCAGAAGGAGGGGGAGGGGGGCTGCCAGGGGCCCACCTCGGGGTCTCTCTCTCCTGAAGTGCGCTTCGGGATCCCTGCACCACTCTCAGCGGAGACCCCCCCCCTGCAATGGTCACTGCTGTCGGGGCGGGGTGGGGTGTCCTCTGTGTCTGGGCTTCACCGTCTGCTGAGGCTGCGAAGGCACCATGGTGGGCTGCCCCTCCCTGGCGGGTGGCTCCGGAGGTGGGGAGAGGCCCCCCAGCGAGGGCCACACGGGGTGAGCCGGCACCTTGGCGGGGGGGGGGGGGGCACATGTGTTGCTCATGGGCTGCTGCCACACGCACTAACTGCACTCCTGTCTGTCTTGTTTTTCTCCTGCCTTGGTTCTGTGCTGCTGCCGCTGCCACCACTGGGGTGTCTCCCTCTCTCTGTCTCTCTGTCGCTGTCTCCTCCTCCTCCTCCTCCTCCTCCTCCTGTGTGACTCTCTCTCCTCTTCTGCCTTCTGCTGCCACCGGCCTCCAGACCACCACCAGGCGGCCCAAGGTGAGAACTGGTGGATGCCGCCGCCGCCGCCACCGGGCAGCTCTGGGGAATGCAGAAGGGGCTTCCCTGCCACCAAGCCCCAGTCCTGAGAGCCCCCTTCCCCCCAAGACGCTGGCCTGCCTTCTGCTCCGGCGGGTGCAAAGCCCCGGGCTGAAGAGGGCTGGGCTGGGGTGGAGGCCTTGAGGCGGGGCCCCTGGGCTGGCAGCAGCTGCTCCACCGCCTCGTCCTCCTTGTGGGGAGGGGCTGAGCGGCCCCCTCGCTTCCATGCCTGCCGGGCAGCTTATGCTGGACGGTGACCTCCTTCAGCAGCAGCAGCAGCAGCAGCAGCCAGGTTTTCACCTGCTTATGTGTAGGCTGCTTTTCTGTCCAGATGTGCCCACCGCAGCTCACAACCTCACATTAAGACAGCATGGCAAGTGAGGCACTGAAATCCAGCGGGAGGAGGCAGGCTGCTGGAACCGCCTGGCCTCCGGGTGGGGTGCTCCGGAGCCCAGGGGCCACTGCCAGGAGGACTCTGGACGGCCCTCGAGATGGTTGGCTACCTGTGTGAGCAGCACTGGAAGAGAGTCCCCTCAGGGGGTGAGAGCTGCTCTGGGAAGCGCCTCTCGGTTCCAAGATCCCTCCGCCCTGGCAGCAGCATCTCCGAGAGAGGGCTGGGAGAGAGACTCCTGCCGGCAACCTGGGAGAAGCCGGTGCTGCCAGTCTGGGTAGACAACCCTGAGCGAGATGGACCAAGGGTCTGACTCGGTATAAGGCAGCTTCCGATGTTCCTGTGTGGCACAGTCCTCTCTTATGTAGCAAGACATGCTCCGGACTTCTCCAGGCACATGGTGCTTGCTAAGCGGGGCCCTGGAAGAATCCGTCCCTGCTCTCTTTTCAGAACAGTGGCTTGGGTGAAGTTTCCGTTGGAGTCCCGGGCACGGCCAGTCATGCTGTGCAGTTGCTCCCCGCCCTGATGGAGATGGATTGCATGGGGGGTTAGGGCAGTGCTTAGGGCCGCAGAAGCGTCACTTTTTGGGAGGGGGGGGGGTTCCAGGAGCTCTGCTAGAGGCAGGTCTCATTCTGGCGGCATCACAGCAGCCGCCATCTGGATGACTGGCCGCTTCCCTGCTTGCAGGGCTCTCAAAAAATCCACTGCTCCTGCCAGCCTGGACTCCCGGCCGTTGACTCCAGCACCCTCTTTCCCAGGGCCAATGATGTCCCGAGGCGTGATGGGACAGCCCGCCCCCTCTGTTGTCCCTCAGGACAACAGGCATTCAGTGGCACTGCTTCTGAACAGGGAGGTTTCATTTCGCTGTCTTGCAGCTGCTGTTAGAACTGTTTCCCCTATTCAGTCCCCTTCTAAAACCGGGTGCTTGCAGTGAATGCGACCTCCTAATGATGCCTGTTGTGGGAAAAGGCTCCCCTTTGCCTGGCCTGTTCATCAGTGTCCGGATGAGGTCAGGGCCGTGCCACGCGTCCTCCTCGTCCGTGTCGTGAAGCTGCACGTCCTTCACTGCCGAGGCTGAACAGCCGGAGCTGCCAGAAACAGGCCCCTGAGCTGCAGGCCCTCCCTGCGAGCGCCACTGGATTCTTTCACCGTGTCGCCCTCGGGCTGTGTGGATTCCATGGATTAATGCTGGGCCACGTGAAGCAGGCCTCCCTGTGGCCTGTCTTGCCAGTCCGGGGGGAGGAAGCCCACCACCTCCCACTTGGGCATCATCCTCTCGTAAAACTCTCTCGTGCCGTTTCTCCTGGCGCCAGTTTTTCTGGGTAAACGAAATGCCCTGAGAAGTGTGAGCCTTGTCTCGTGGGCAAGGGCTTCCACCCCACACTCCCCAGTCATTTCGGTGGCCCTTCTCTGTACTCCCCCCCCCCCCGTTCGACGCTCTCTTTTCTGAGCTCAGGAAAGCAGGACCTTGTCTGGTATGCTCAGTGCAGCCACGCCAGAGCGCTGTGTCCTGGGGTTGCAACCCAGGCTGTCTCTTCCCCGCTCCTTTTCTCGCGGGGCGCTGCCGCAGGTGGGGCCGGCACTTCCACTGAGCTCTTCACCATGGGGAGTCAGATACTCTTCTTGGTTTTCCTGGCTCCAGTGGACCTTGCTTGTGCTGGCTCCCATGGAGGCTCACTGGCCATGTGGCTGCTCATCCACCCAGTTTGGACAAGGAGCCCTTTGGAGCTCTTCACGGCCTGCTGGGGTTCTCCTCTCCGGGAATCATGGGGCGTCGCCTGCAGAACTGGCCACCGTGCTGCTCACCTCGGACTCCTGATCTCTTATGAATGATAGAGAGCGCTGGGCTACACATGTGTGCACCCCCACCCCACCACCCTCTGGCTTCCCTCTGCTAGTCCACGAAACGCTTTTGCTAGTCTTTGAGGCACTACAGGATGGCCTGCTGCAGCCCAAGCACCAAGCCCTATAGCGCTCTCCTCCCCGCTGCTCCAGGCCGCCCTGTCGTCCTCCATGGGGGTGGGCTGGGGGGAGCGCCTTGTCCAGCACGCCCTCCCCGTGGCCCTTGGGTGACGTCCAGGCCGCTCCGGCTGCCTTGTGGGCTTTGAAGCTCTTGCAGCACCTGTGTGAGGCTCAGCCCTTGGGGATGTGGCCGCCGAGATCCACTCGGCTTGCTTGGGAGGTGCCCTGAAGGCCAAGGCCCTTCTGACTTCCTCACCCCCACCCCGTTGCTGTCCTCCAGCCCACCCGGACTGCCAGTTCAGCAGCCTCCAGTGGCACCGCAGGGCTCTCCGGCTCAGCCTCGGCCTCGGCTGGCGAGATGAGCAGCAGCGAGCCAAGTACGCCTGCGCAGACCCCACTGGCTGCCCCCGTTGTCCCGACCCCAGCTCTGGCCTCTCCAGTGGCACCTCCCGCAATCCTGTCACCTACCAAGGTAAGTAGACACCATCACCCCGGCTGGCTTCGGGGACTCTTTTGCTGCCGCCACCTGCCAGCATCCTGTGGGAAGGTGCTGGCTCTCCTGCACTCCCCTGAGGTGGGCAGCAGGGAGTGGGGCCCTTTTGGTCCCCAGCCCCACAGCTGCAGCTTCCGCCTAGCTCTTGGAGGGAGGGGCAAACAGAGCTCCAGGAACCAGAGGCAGTGGTGCCTCCCCCGCCCCACCTGGTTAGGACTCTCTGCTCCTGCCTGAGGGCCTGATCCAGACCGGGGCCGTGGGCAGGGCTTGTGCCCTTTGTGCCCACCATGGTCCCGATTGGATTGGGGGTCTCCCACAGCTGTTGCTTTCTGAGAGCCTTTCCACTGGGGTGAGCCACAGGAGAGGGGAGGGAGGGGGCAAAGGGTGAAGGTCTCCCACTGCAGCCTCATTCTTGGGGTCTGCAGGCTGATGGAGGAGGGGCACTGTGGAATCCTGAACTTTCCCATTTTCCTTTTTTCCATTGAACAAGTTTCTTGCCACCAAGAGATGTTTGAAATCATGCCGAGTAAATCTCCTGGGTGTGTGTGTGTGTGTGTTTCAGTTACTTGCACAACTGTGCACCCCCTCCCCATGGCTAGCAATCCATGGCTCTTGATCCTGCTGCCCATTTTCCTCCCGTACCCATTACTTCCCCCCTTTTTTGCATCTACACTCCTTGCTCTGAACTGTTTGAAAACTGGGACATGATGCAGAAGATGTGGAAGTGTGGAGTTCTCCTTCATTTCTCTCCTCTGTTGCCATCCCTGAATTGCAGCTGGCTTCCTTGTGCCCTGCAGGGAGCGCGTGGCTTCGGCCCCGTAGCTGATATCCTTGCATGAATGGATGTAGGAGGTCCTGAGTAGAATAATCTGCCAGTGGCTGCAGAAGAGTTTGTCTCCCCCCGGCTGCTGCATGGGGGGACCAGGCTGGCCTGTGAGCTTTGCCTGGAGACACACAGCTTCTCGTTGTGGCAAGTCCTCACACTGGTTTTTTTGCCTCCTAGGAGGAGGAGAACTTGCGTGCTCAGGTGCGAGACCTGGAGGAGAAACTGGAAACCCTCAAGATGAAGCGGAATGAGGACAAGGCCAAGCTGAAGGAGCTGGAGAAGTACAAGATCCAGCTGGAGCAAGTCCAGGAGTGGAAGAGCAAAATGCAGGAACAGCAGGCTGAGCTCCAGAAGCGCCTGAAGGAGGCCAAGAAGGTAGGTGAGCTGCCAGTGGGGAGCTGGGGCAAGAGGCTGCAGAGAATTCTGGGAACTGGGAAGGCCACGGCGGGCATCCTGTGTGTGTGTGGGGGGGGTGATGGAGGGGGGGTCCCCGGGCCTGAGGCCTGCTCAGTGGGAATGCCCCCCCACTTCAGAACATTGTCGCCTGATAGCAGTCCTTTCAGTAGAGAGCACGGGGACTCCCCCAAATCTGAACTTTCGCTCAGGCGACCTTGTCTGTTCTGAAGAGGCTGGCTCACTTCTGCCTTAGCCCGCTAGCCTGAGATCCTGGATCAGCTGGCACTGGCAACTACCAGCTGGGGTCTCTGCAGGGAGCCCCCCCCCCCGCCGGGCATCTTCCAGGGTGGTCCTCTGGCTAAGGAAGCATGGCTGCCTCCTCTCCCCTGCCCTCCCCCAACCAGGAAGCCAAGGAGGCCCTGGAGGCCAAGGAGCGCTACATGGAGGAGATGGCGGACACGGCTGACGCCATCGAGATGGCCACTCTGGACAAGGAGATGGCGGAGGAGCGGGCAGAGTCGCTGCAGCAGGAGGTGGACTCCCTGAAGGAGAAGGCGGACTACCTCACCATGGACCTGGAGATCCTGAAGCACGAGATCGAGGAGAAGGGTGAGGGCGAGGGCGGGAGGGAGGGGGGGGCCTGCCTGCTTCTGGGCGGTCTCCAGGCCACCCACGGGGAGGCCACTCTGTCCTGCGCGAAGCCCAGCTTGGGGGCCAGAGGCTGCTGGTACCTTGAGGCCCAGCTGTCCAGTCAGGCATTTACGGACACGGCTGCCCTGCTTGCCTCCAAGAGCCAAGCTGCCTTGAGTTCCGGCTGCCCTTCCCATGGGTGGGGGGTGGGGTGGCTGTTGCCCTCCTGCCTTGTGTCTCTCTGGCTGGATCAGCCCCGTGGCACATGGGGGGCTGGCAGAGCAGGGCTGGTTTGCGGCCTTGTTGCTTGGAGACCCCCACAGTTCTCTGCAGGCAGCCAGGCAAGTGCTGAGGGACCAGCCGTGGGGATGGCGGGACGTGTGTGTGTGTGTGTGTGTGTGTGTGTGTGTGGTAGGGTTGTCCTCTAGGACCCAGCAGAGCTGCAAGCCTGTTGGGCAGCCCCATGGCAGGCAGGCGAGATGACTGTGGAGCCAGTGGCCTGCCCGTGCTGTGCATGCTGAAGAGGGTGCCGCTGTCTCTCTCTAGGTTCAGACGGGGCTGCCTCCAGTTACCAGGTCAAGCAGCTTGAAGAGCAGAACGCCCGGCTGAAGGAGGCCCTTGTGAGGTAGGCAAGCCACCCTGTTGTACCCCAACAAAGGGAGGTTCTTTTCTGGGTCAGCTAGCCAAACACGTCGCCAGTCGAGAAGGCTTTAAAAGGCTTTATTTTGCTCTATAGTAGCAAAAGGTCTTGGCAGCTGTCGCTCAAGTCCAAGACCCCAAACATACACAAACATACATGCATAGGTACTGCCCCTTTCCTTTGTCTGGACTTTCTGTAAATTTCCAGCTAACTTCTGCGCATGTACTTAAGTGAATACCTCATCACCTTCCTGTCTAGTGTCTCCTGGCCCTCCTTGGCACAGAAAAGCATCTTCTTATAAGGAATCCCCTAAGCCCCCCTTCACACAGTCAGGTTATATGGAAGGTAACATGGCTTCGGTCTGGTTCAGGCCTACACCAACGCCTGGGCACATGGGCCACCCTGGATGCCAGCTGCAGGGCAAGGGACCTCTTGTTCCCTGGGCCCAGGGCACCCTGCAGCCCAGCCCAGCCCTGAAGGGGAAGCAAGAGGAGGTCCTGGAGAAGAAGCTCCTTTCCCCAGGTGGCTGAGGAGGTTCTGGGGGGAGGGGGGCAGGGCTGCTTCCCTCCACCCCGGCCCGAGTGAGCCTGAGCCCCCTTCTGCTCTGCCAGGATGCGGGACCTGTCTGCTTCGGAGAAGCAGGAGCATGTGAAGCTTCAGAAGCACATGGAGAAGAAGAACTCGGAGCTGGAGTCCCTGCGCCAGCAGAAGGAGAAGCTGCAGGAAGAGCTGAAGCAGGCGGAGAGGACCATTGATGAGCTGAAGGAGCAGGTGGGAAGCCCATGGCCGGGCGGGTGTCTCCCGGGCCCTTGGCTCTCATTGGGGAGCCGGGAGGGAGCCCGTGGCCCTCGTGGTCGGGCGCTAAGCGCTGCACACGAGCAGAGAGCGCAAGTCTCTGCCTGCAGGTTCACTGTTGAAGCTGTTGGTGGCAGCGGCAGCCCAGGTGGCAGCCGCCTCTTCCCCGAGTGGCTGTCCGCTGGCCGCGTTGCTGGAGAGAGGGGCCTTTGTGGATGTTCTCCAGCACTGGCTTGAACCCAGCCCTCCTTCGCCACCTGGAAGAACCAAGGGGCAAACAGCCCAGGTTCAGCAGAAACCACCCACCTGTTTTGTTTGCCTGCTGCAGATGCAGATGCCCGGCCAGCCCCTGACCTGCTGGCCACAGCAGGGATTCCTCCACTCTGGGGCAGTGGCTGCCCTGGCCAGGCCCTGAGCCCAGCTGCTTTGAGGCCATGCTTCCGCTCATGCTTCTCCGTGTGTCTCCCAGGTGGATGCTGCTCTGGGTGCAGAAGAGATGGTGGAGATGCTGACTGAGAGGAACCTGGATTTGGAGGAGAAGGTCCGGGAGCTCCGAGAGACGGTCGGAGACTTGGTGAGGGATGCCCGGCTGGAGGATCTCTGTGTGCAGCAGGGCTGGGAGGGGCCAACCTCCCCCCTCCTCCTCTGAGCGTGCTGGACGGAGGGGAGGGAGTCTACTCGGTGGGGGTGTCTCCATCCCGCCAACTCCTGACATGGTCCCAGCGGAGCCTGGAGGGTATTGCCCCGACCTCTGCCTGCGCCCTCAAGGCCCTCCTGCTTGCTTCCCATTCTGACCTCTCTTCTTCCTGCCCTGCCAGGAAGCCATGAACGAGATGAATGATGAGCTGCAGGAGAACGCCAGGGAGACGGAGCTGGAGCTGCGGGAGCAGCTGGACATGGCAACTGCACGAGTCCGCGAGGCAGAGAAGCGGGTGGAGGCAGCGCAGGAGACGGTGGCCGACTACCAGCAGACCATCAAGAAGTACAGAGAGCTGACTGCGCACTTGCAGGTGTGGGAGCCGCAGAGCAGGTCGGCTGTTGCCCTGGGACGTCTCTGGACTCCAGTCAGGGGTGGGATCCTTCCTGCCGCACAGGAAGAGGCGGGGCTTGTTCAGCCCTCCTGTCTCAAGGGGAAGGGGTGGGGGTGGGGGGGGTACGCTTCTGGCAGCAACGTCCCAGGCAGAGCAGGAGGTGGGGAGTTGTTATGGGTTTCCTCTCCTGGCTGCAGTTCATGACCAATCCTCACAGTTCTCACAACTGAGAGCGCTCTGACTGAAAGGTGGCAGAATTCCCCCAGGTTTCAGTCACTCTTAACTGACTTGGACCTTCAGAGAGCGGCTGTGTTGTCTTCCACAAGCCCAGAATGTGGTCCTTCTGGGAACAAAATCAAGTACTCTGGGAGTTTCCTCTTTCACTTATTTTTTTAAAGCAAGTTTCTAGTCCTTGAGATCAGGGTGAAGCAGGATTTCTGGTGGCTAATGCCCCTCATCCCTTCCCCACAGCTAGCAAGCAGATATAGGCAAACGTGCCCCATTTGTTCAGTTTGCAGAATGTGGGTGACCCTGGCCCAAAATGTTCCTGCATTTAGACCAGGCCTGCACAACATAAGGCCCGGGGGCCGGATCCAGCCCGCGGGGACTTTTTTGCCCCCAGGGCTGGGCCAAAGTATTGTGGTGCTTGAGGTAAGTTGCAAAATGCTGCCTTGCCCCAGGGACCTGGTGGGGGTCAACCTCTTTTCAAAACTGACCTTTGAAGGCATTGAACGTACATGGGGGACGAGGAAGAGGAAGGGTTGCTCGGAGCCTCCTCTTCCCTCCTCAGGTTGTGGCTCATTCATACTTGCTTTCATCATCATCATCAGTTATTATTATTATTATAAAAAACTTTATACCGCCCTTCCAAAAGGCTCATAATTGCTTTCATTAATATTTTTAATAATTTTAATGTGCTGAAAATTTACCTCGGCCCCTGCCTGCCAAGTCATGGTTGGTTCCGGCCCACCAGGGGATTTGACTTGTGCACCCCTGATTTGGACAGTGGGCACAGGCCTGCTGAGAGGGCGGCCACCTTGCCCAGCCCGCTCGGCACACACTGTCCCTTCTAGTTCCAGGGCTGTGCAGAGGAGTCACCTGCAACATACCTTGCATGTGAGGTGAGCAGAGGCCTGATAGGCTACTAGCCGGAGGGCTACAGGCCACCTCCAGCCTCGGAGGCAAGATGCTGCTAAGGACCAGTTGCAGGGGAGTCGCAGCAGGAGACGAGAGGGCACGCCCCCGCCTCTGGCCCATGGGCGTCTCAGAGGCATCTGTGTGAAACGGGATGCTGGACTAGATGGGCCTCCTTGGGCCTGATCCAGCCGGGCTGTTCTTATGATTCCCAAGAGAAATCCTAGTTTTAACTTTTCCCCCTTAACGGAACTGTGTGCAGCTGCTGTTTCCCTGGGCAGCTGCTGCTGCTGCTTCCGTGCCATTTCCCTGCTCTCCTCCAAGCCAGCAGCGGGAGCTGTGTTTGAAACTGAGCAAGCACACATGCTTTGCTGCAGAAGCCAGCCCTCTTGCTGCTGGCACCAAGGGCTGATTCAGGAGTCGTGCAGCGCCACGGGGAAGCTGGGCTCCGGGTGCGGCTGCTCCCCTCCCCTCAGGCCCACACGAGCGTCTGCTTCTGTTGGTTTCCGACTCAGGTTACAATAAACCAGGAGTGGCCATGATGTCCTGGCTCGGCTTATTCTCACACGCTTGCTTGCACTAAACTGCAGACTGTAACTTGCTTCAAACCTCGGCTCCAGAGGGCAGCGTATTTCAAGCCAGTCAGCTGGATCGGCGTGGGCTTTGTGGCTGCCCGTGGTGCCTTGTAACCCAAACCGGAAGTAGGCGCTTGTGAGGGGGTGGGGGCAGGGGGCGCTGCCGCTCCCCCCCCCCGCTTGGGGCTGTTGTGCGGATCGAGGCTTTGCCATGGCTCCATATACACCGGAGCCAGCCCCTGCTGCCTCTCCGCGCCCTTCCCTCTTTTCCCAAGAGGCTGCATGGGAGAGGAGGGTGCCAGCCAGGTAAGTGCCCTGCAGCGGTGCCCGCCCCCCCCCCCCACCGTGGGTTTGACTCATTTGCCCTCCCAGGTGCCGCTTATGGCCGCTTCCCCCGTTGCCCCTTGCTGTGCTCTTCCTTGGCAGGGCTGACTCCGGCTCTCTCTCTCTCTCTCTCAGGATGTCAACAGGGAGCTGATGAGCCAGCAAGAGGCTTCTGTGGAGCGGCAGCAACAGCCTCCGCCAGAGATGTTCGACTTCAAGATCAAGTTTGCAGAGACGAAAGCCCACGCCAAGGTAGAGGGAGCCGCCGGGCCCTCGGGCCGCCCCACCCGAGCAGGGGCAGCCCCCAGGCTTGCTCCCCCCCCCCCGCCTTCATGGCTCCTGAGACAGGGTAGGGGGCTGCTGCTGCTGCTGCTGCTTCGCATGTGTCCGGTGGGGAGGCAGGGGAGGAGACGGGCACGGGCAGGGAGATTCGGGGCGGGAGGAGACGATTGCCTTTTGGAGTGGGGGAGCTGAACATATTTTAGAAGAGCTTTTTCCCTTATAAGAATGAGCAAAATGTTCTTCAGTGCCGCTTAAAAAAAAAAAAAAGTATTGTTACCACCAGTTAACGCCGCTGCAAATATCTTCCATCCGAAGGTGGCAGTATTAAGTGGTGGAGGCACTGCTGAGTTGACTGGGTTGTCACAGAGTACCTTCCCTCTGGCGCGCACACACATTTTCTTTTTTTAACGTATATCCTGCCTTTTTGCTCAGTGGCGTGCAGAAGTATCATAAGAACCCAGTAACAAGAGAACAAGTGGCAATACAAAAACGCACCAGGGCACTTTCCAGATTACCTGCTACAACCGTAGCGAAATGCTTCGGCTTGGCAGGATCGAACTGAAAACGATCCCAGAATCTACAACGGGAAAATACAGCTACGTTTTTGCAACAGACATACGACATTATAGCACTAAATTGCAGCGATAAAATCCGAATCCAGGCATCCGAAATGTGAACGGCACCCTGTGACAGCGTGGGGACTGCCGTGTCGCAGCTCAGGAAGTAGGGAAGCAGACTTCGCAGATGAGGGGTTAATCTGGAAAGCGGCCAGGACACGAGAGAGCTTCAGAGCCTCTCAAGGCCTTGGTTCCTCAACCCAGTTGCAAGGAAGGGAAGCTTGCTGGAGCCGCTGCATTTTTCAGAGGTGCTGGAAGGCTCAGAGAGAGGAGGGGAGTGAGGGGGCCACTGCAGACTTCAGCACGTGGCCCTCCGATGGCCCTCCGGAGACTGCAGCGCACGCAGGATGCCCTCCCTGTGAGGTCTTGGAGACATGGCAGGTTCATAGGAGCAAAGGTGGCGCTTCAGGTCCCTTGGTCCCAAGTGTGGAGAACTTTGAAAGTCCTCACCAGCTTCTTGAACCGCACCCCGAAGGCGACTGATAAGCAGGGTGGCTTGTGAAGGACCAGTGTCACGTGGTCTGTGCATCTCACCCCAGGCCTGGCTCTGTGTTGTGAATGCACGTAGGGCTTGAGGTCAGAAAAGCACTTTCAGAAGTTGCCGGTCTGGGAGTCTGCCAGCCCTGCTGCTGCTCCTCCTCCCGCAGGGGGGCACAAGGCCAGGGATCCTCTCGCTTCTCCTTTGCCTCCGAATCTTCCGCTGCCTCCCTCAAGTGGCACGAACGTAAGGCTCGGGTTTCTTCCCTCTGACCAGCAGACCCCACCCCTGGTTGCAAACCGCCTTCAATGCCCCCAGTTCAAAAGAGGTTTGCCCAGAAGTGAGATCTGCTCTGGGGGAAGCGGAAGCCAAAACCCTCCTGGAGTGGCTGGGTGGCCTCCTTTGGATTCAGGCCTCTCTGGCGACAGGAAGCGTCCACGTTGTCTTCAGCAAAAGGAATGGTTCATTTTCAACGTTTATTCCTATTTTCCCAGCTCTGGCAGTGCCTTCTCAGATAGGTGGTTCATTTGAAAACGAGGAAGGCGTGTATGCTTTTAAATGTCATAAAGACACCAAACAGCCCCATTTCATCTGCCAAGAATTAAAACACACATGTATTCTTTGAGTAGTAAAGTCCTATATTTACCTGGATCCAAGACCAGGTTTTCCCCAAGTTGTTTGATGTTAGAAATTGGAGAACCTTCTTAAATTCAGAGTCCTGTTTCAGTTGGGTGAATAGCTGTAAGCTCTATTTAGCCTCTGTTTTTAAGGGGTCACCTTACATTTGGAGTTGTCTTCTGTTCAGGTAAATACGGTCAGGTCAGGTTTGCTAGGAAAGCCGGTGGGGCATGGATCGCCCTCTCCCTCCCCAGGTGCCTCTCTTTCTGTGCAGTCAACACGTCTGTGCATCTCGAGGGGTTGCCCAGGCCAGCATAGTTCTTGGCTCTGCAGGGAGGTGGGTGCTGCGGACGTGGGCTTGGCGTGGGGCTTGCCCTGTGAGCAGCGCGGCTTCCAGGGAGGAGGACTCTTGGGTGGGCTGCTGAGCTCTGAAGACTGCTGGGTCGTCTCTGGGAACTGCTCCCCGTTTCATGTGAACTCCAGGCAGGAGCAGCTTGTCCAAGCGGGGGGGGGGGGCACTGCTGCTCCCGCTCCCGGCAGCTCCGTTGGCTCCTCGCTTTCTCGCCCCACCCCAGTGTTCATGGGAGCAGAGCTGCCTGCAGGCTGGCCACTCATCAGGTAGAGCTGTGCGGTTAACCACACATTGAGGAAAGGTCAGCCTGCAGGCAGCTCTGCTCCCAGGAATGCTGGGGCAAGAGAGGGGAGCAGCCTGAGCCGCCCCCAGGAAGCGGAAGCAGCTGCGCCTCCTCTGGCACCCCCCCTCCCCCGGCTCGTTGGGACAAGCTGCTCATGGGCCTGGAGCCGGAGGGGGGGGGCAGCCTTGAGTGGGGGGGGCATTGGGAAGGGCCTTCAGGGGGTGGGCGGAGGTTGGCTGGCACAAGCGGTGGGATGCCCCAGGCCCTCCATGGTGGGAGGGAGCGTTTGGGGGAAGAGTCGGGCTTGGGGTTCCTTCCTGTGTGTCCCTTCCCTCCGGGAGTTCCTCTGACCTGGCTCCCCCGTCCCTGGCAGGCCATTGAGATGGAGCTGCGTCAGATGGAGGTGCAGCAGGCCAACCGGCACGTCTCCCTGCTCACCTCCTTCATGCCGGACAGCTTCCTGCGCCACGGTGGGGACCACGACTGCGTCCTGGTGCTGCTCCTCATCCCACGGCTCATCTGCAAGGTAGGCAGGCGGAGGGCACCTCCAGGCAGAGGATTCCTGCTTTCTAGCCAGGACCGGGCCCCAAAGTGGCTTGCGGGGCAGAGGCACACTCTTATTCGGAGCGGGGTAGTCGGTCAAGATGCCAAGCCCGAGAAGCAGCCCTCTTGCCGATCGTGGCATGCAGAGTCTCCCCGGCTGGGTCCCGGCCGGGTCCCGGTCGTCTCCGACTGTCCCAGAGCCCTCTGAACGGGCAGCTCCCTGCAGCCTGCTGCAGTCCTGGCCCAGCCCCAAGGAGAAGGGCCTGGGACTAGCCTTGCCTGCACAGGACTGGGGCCAAGAGTGGGTGGGCTCTGGGCCCTTGGGGAGGGGCGTGCCACTCTCCAGCCAGGTGCCGAGCATGGCCCCCGAGCGTCGTCTGGAGGGCAGCCTCTGACCCCTGGCTCCTTCCCTCTCTGCAACAGGCTGAGCTCATCAGCAAGCAGGCCCAGGAGAAATTTGAGCTGAATGAGAACTGTGCGGAGCGAGCGGGCCTCCGGGGGGCACCAGGGGAGCAGCTGAGCTTTGCTGCTGGGCTGGTGTATTCCCTCAGCCTGCTGCAAGCCACGCTGCACAAATACGAGCAGTGAGTACCTCTGGCAGTGGGCGCCCGGGAGGGAGGGGCCTGCGGCTGTTCATGCCCCCCCCCACCTCCTGGCTTGGCCTCATGCCTTCTGTGCCTCCCCGCTCCCAGGGCCCTGAACAAGTGCAGCGTGGAGGTCTACAAGAAAGTGGGGCTGCTCTACCCCGAGCTGAGCGTGCACGAGCGCTCCCTGGACTTCCTGATCGAGCTGCTGCACAAGGACCAGCTGGATGAGACGGTCAACGTGGAGCCTCTGACCAAAGCCATCAAGTATTACCAGGTGGGCTGGAGCGTGGCTGGCTGGCTGGGGAGGGTGGGTGGGGGGGCCAAGGGGGCCGCCCTGGCTGCCCCTTGGCAGGCAGCTCCCTCCGAATCTCTGGTGGGGCAAGCAAAGCGGGAGGCTGCAGCCAGGCCCTCCCGTGCTGCTGTCCAGTGGCCGAGGCATGGTGCTGCCCTCCCCTCCTCCTCCTCCTCCTCCTCCTCTCCCCTCTAGCACCTGTACAGCATCCACCTGGCGGAGCAAGCCGAGGACTGCACGATGCAGCTGGCGGACCACATCAAGGTGAGGGCCTGCTCCGCGGCGCTGCCAGGCCTCTCTGGGGCCCCGCTCTCCCTCTTGGCCAGGAGCAGGGGTCGCCTGGGACGGAGGGGACCGGCTGCCCTTTGGCCGGCATGGCCGCCCCACTGGGAAGGAGTGAAGAGGCGGGACACGGGCCTTGCGGGGAGGAGGGGAGTGGGCAGCACCCTCCAGGCCAGGGCCTGGAATCTCCCAGCAGCCGCCTCCGCCCTGCCACTGCGGTGGCTCCTGGCCCCTCTGTGCCGTGCCGAGTGTCTCTGTGCTTGCCTGCAGTTTACCCAGAGTGCCTTGGACTGCATGAGTGTGGAGGTGGGCCGGCTGCGGTCCTTCCTGCAGGTGAGTGCTGGGGAGGGCCGGCGGGCGGCCCCTTGGGAGGCTGCTGGGGCCCGTCGCGAAGGGGTGGCTGACGCTCCCCTGTGTGTTGCTGCAGACGGGGCAGGAGGCCTCCGACTGGGCCATCCTCCTCAAGGACCTGGAGACCTCCTGCAGCGACATCCGGCAGTTCTGCAAGAAGATCCGGCGCCGCATGCCAGGCACCGACGCCCCCGGCATCCCTGCAGCTCTGGGCTTTGGACAGCAGGTGGGCAGCCGGGCGCGCTGTGGGGCCTTGGGCGGCGGCTGCTCCTCCTGGCAGGTGTCCAGGGGGGCGGGTGGGAGCAGCAGCTGCGGGGCTGATCCTGGCCTGCCTCACTCGCTCTCTCAGGTCTCGGACACGCTGCTGGATTGCCGCAAGCACCTGACCTGGGTGGTGGCCGTGCTGCAGGAAGTGGCGGCCGCCGGCGCCCAGATGATCGCCCCACTGACTGAGAACGAGGGCCTGCAGGCGCTGAAGCTGGAGGAGCTGGCCTTCAAAGCCAGCGAGCAGGTGAGGAGCAGCTGCCTTCCGCCTGACTCTGCCTAGGGGTGGCCAGCTGCAGGGTGGCGCCTGGGACGCTCGGCCTGCCGGGTGGCTCCTTGCCCGGGAGGGTCGCAGAGGGGCTGCTGGTGGGGGCCTCTTGGCTGTGGTGTGCAGTTGAATGGCCCTGATCCCTGCTGCCACTAGAGGGAGATTCTAGGTGGCATTGGAGGAGAGGCGGCCTTGGGGCTGGGGGGGGCACGGCCTCGCCTCCCACTTGCCGTCCGAGAGAGGCCACCGCACAAGCCGGGCGGTTTCTGGATTCCCGGGGGCCGAGACTTCCATGACCTGCCCCAAACTGGGCTGCCACCCCCAGCCGCTGCTTATGCTTGGAGCACAGAGAGCGCCCTTGTAGTTCCTTGGTGGGGCAAGCCCCATTGTGCCAAGTGCGTGCCCCCCACCCCAGGACCTGCCTGGTTCCCTTCCAGATCTACGGCTCCCAAGGCGTCAACCCCTATGAGTGCCTGCGGCAGTCCTGCAACATCCTCATTGCCACGATGAACAAGATGGCCACAGCCATGCAGGAGGGCGAATATGATGCTGACAAGCCCCAGAGCAAGGTGAGCGGGCCTGCCGGCTGGAGCCCAGCACGTGCCGGGGAGAGGCGATGTGGCTGGGCGGGTGTTCGGTGGCAGCGGCGGGTGGTCCACACAGTGCCCCCCCACCCAGCGCCCAAGCCCTCTCCTCTCCTGCCTTTCCATGGCTTGGGGAGGGGCAGCCCCCCCTCTGCCGGCGAGTCAGAGCAAGCTGACATGGGCCCCCTTTTCCAGTCCCCTCCCCCTGTGGAGCTGCGAGCAGCCGCCTTGCGGGCAGAGATCACGGATGCAGAGGGCCTGGGGCTCAAACTGGAGGACCGGGAGACGGTCATCAAGGAGCTGAAGAAGTCCCTCAAAATCAAGGTGAGCGTTTCCTCCTCCTCCTCCTGCTGCTGCTGCTGGGCTGGCTTGTCTGCTCGGCCTGCCCTTTTTGCTGGTCGTGGGACACTTCTGGCAGGGGTGGGGGCTGCCTCTCGCCCTAGAAAGGCAGCGAAGGAAGGAGGCCCCCCCGGAGGGGCAGGGCTGGGGGGTGCCATCCGGCTCGCCAGGGAGACGGAGCCTGGCTGGAGAGCGGCCGCCAGCTTGCTCTGCTGCCCCTTTCGCTGCGCAGGGCGAGGAACTGAGCGAGGCCAACGTGCGCCTGAGCCTCCTGGAGAAGAAGCTGGACAGCGCCTCCAAGGATGCCGATGAGCGGGTGGAGAAGATCCAGACCAAGCTGGACGAGACCCAGGCTCTGCTGAAGAAGAAGGAGAAGTGAGGAGGGGCTGGGCACGGCCGGGGCTTCTGGCTCCACAGGCTTGGGCGCCCGAGGAGGCCCCGTCCTCCGGCCCCTCCTGAGGCCGAAGTGGAGGAGAGGGCAGTCCCGTCTCCGGCCACAGCTGCGCTCCAGGGATGACAGCGAGGGGCTTGCAAGGGGCCTGCAGGCTCCCCCTTCCTCAGGGCGGCCCTTCCAGTCCGAGTCTGTTTCTCCACTTGAGCCCCAGAGCGTCGCCGAAGCCCCTGGCCAGTGACTGCTGTGCAGTCTGGGGAACCCCTCTGCGGCCGGCACCAGGGGCAGCTCTCCCTCCTCTGCCCCCGGCCTGGCCCTTGAGCTGTGCTCGTGGCTCATGGCAAAGAGCTGCCCCTGGGGAGGCGGCCTCTTGCGATCCCAGAAAGGGTCAGGGTGGGGAGGGAGCTGGGCGCGGTGGCTCTCTCCCAGCAGGGGCCCCCTTGCCCCGGGCAAGAGCAGAGCTGGCCCCCCAAGCGGGCCGAGGGCCTTGCGCCTCCTCCCGCTCGGTGGCCTTGGCTCCGGAGGACACGCTCGCTCCCTCTTTCCCCTCCCCGGCAGGGAGTTTGAGGAGACGATGGATGCTCTCCAAGCGGACATTGACCAGCTGGAGGCGGAGAAGCTGGAGCTGAAGCAGCGGCTCAGCTCCCAGTCCAAGCGCACCATCGAGGGCCTGAGGGGGGCCCCGGCCACCGGCATCGCCTCGGTCATCTCCGGCATCACGGGAGGTGAGAGCGCGGCCTGGGCGCAGCTTCCTCGTCCTGGGGCTGGGGAGGGGGGCAAGTGGGAGGCAGGCGGCAGAGCTGGGACCGGGGAAGGGGAGCCTGCCGGAGTTGGGGGGGACACACTCCGCAATCGGCGTGGATGTTCTGGGCAGTCCCGTTTGGTGCAGGCGGGGGGAATGGGACAGGGCAGCACAGCAAGGGGAGAGTCGCAAATTGGGGGTGTGTGGCTTAAGGAGTTTGCAGTGCCTCCCCAGACAGCCCTGAGGGGCTCCTTCACCTGCTCCTTCGGTGTTGCAGCACAGCTGGGGGTGGGGGGAGCCGAAGCTCCAGGCCCAGCCCTGCTGCTTGGGGGTCCTGTGGAAACACCAGGGATGGGACTCTTGCGTCAGGTCCCTCCTCCCCAGGCAGGCGCAGAGCGAGAGTCACTCTGCTGTCTTTGGCCTCAGTAGCAACAGTCTGCCTTGGGGGGGGGGGGGGCGTGATTCTCACATTCAGTGAAAGCCAACCCTGTTTAAGCACAAACCACCCCCGAATCTCCAAATTCAGAGGCTGGTGCCCAGACCTGCAATGCGCATTCAGCCACCCTGGTCCAGAGTGCGGCACTGTCATCAGAGGGGCACACCCGAAGGTTGTGAAGTTCAGCCTGGGGGACCCGCGCCATGGCCCCATGGCGTTGCTCTTGGAAAGGCCCCGGAGGGAGCGACTGGGCCTGGGGGCGGCAGGCAGAGCCCCTGCTTGCTGCTGGGCCATGCCCCAGGGGGCTGGGCTGCCTAGCCCAGCTGGCGATGCTTCTGGCTGGAAGAACCATCTGGGGAGTGGTGGGCTTTAAGCAGAGGCTCTGGGAGCCCTGCCATGGCCCACACAAAACGCAGGTCAGTCAGCAGTGGGGTGCAAAAAGGGTAAAGGTTGGACCCAGCCCCATCCATGCAGAACGGAGTCCTCTTGCTTCGAGCTGGGCTTGCTTGTCCATCTCCTGAAGAACAGCCGCTTTGCTCGCCAGGCTTGGGTGACTGGGCCAGTCACGTGTGCATGGATCGGGCCCTGGGTTTGTGGTGAGCTGCAGGCTACCAGTTTGCTGCTGCTTCTCCCAGCTGTTCTGCGGCTCTGTGGCCTGCCCATGCCAAGCCCGCACTCCAGTTGTGGGCTGATGTTTTTCCAGAAGGGCCACTGGACAAGGGGGGCGGGGAGCGTTGTGGAAAGTGTGCACAGGGGCCAAGAAGGCCGTGGGAAGGGCCTGCCCCACTGGGATGGCCGTGGGTCCTTCTGGCTCGTGGGGGAGCCTTGGGGGGGTGGGGGTGGTGCTGCTGCTGCTCTAACAACGGGAGCCGGTGGGGCAGCTGGCCCAGGCCGCTCCTCCTTGCTTCCGCCCCGTCCCTGGGCCTCCCTTCTGACCCTGCGCCTCCTTCCCCTTCTTTCCTCCTATGCTTCCCCTGCAGAGGAGCAGCAGAGAGGTACAGTGGCCGTGCAGGGCCCGAGGGCTTGTCGGGTGGGGAGGCAGGGAGTCCTGCCGAGACGGCCTTTGGGGCCAGGGGGGAGCTCGTGGGGCTGCTGGCAGCGTAGCGGAGGGGGTGGGCCACAAGTGGGCCGAGGCCAGGCGAGGTGCTGGCCCACGAGGGCACCCGCCCCGGTCCCTGTGAGGTTCTCCTGGCCTCCTGTGGGCCCTGCCAGCAGCACGCAGGCCTCTCGTTCACGGGCACTTCTGGGCAGGCTGGAGAGCCCGCCTGGTGGGGCAGAGGGCGGGGGGGCGCCTGCCTGTGGCACATCCGGGCGTCCTGGCAAGCCCCTCCCCTTCTCATGGCGCCCCCGTCCGCCTTCCTCTCCTGGGCAGGTGTGGGTGCTGGACCGCTGGTGATGGGGGGCTCGGGCCCGGTCCAGGTGAAGGATTCCCCTCTGCTCCTGCAGCAGATTGACGCCATGCAGCGCTCCATCAAGCACCTCAAGAACGAGAACAACCGGCTCAAGGTGAGGCGGGCTGGAGGTGCCGGAGGGGAGCAGAAGGGCCGTGGCTGGCTGGGAGGCAGGAGCTCTCTCGGAGGTGGGGCAGGAGCTCCTGGCGGCAGAGGGGAGCCTCTGGAGTGCTGGGCAGCGGAGCCTGGCTGTGGCCCTGGCTGCCCCGGGGAGCTCCAGGGCCTGCTGCCAGAGGCCACCCCCCCCACCTTCTCCTCCTTTCGAGAGGCAGGGCGTGGTTCTTGGGAAGGCTCAGGCACCCCGACCTCCCTGCAGACCTTCTCCCCCTAGGACCTGCCCCGCTCCACGCGCACTCCAGAGGGTTCCTGAATGCTGCTCCTTGGCCTCCGCAATCAGATGTTGTCCCTGGCCCTCCTTGGAGAGGATGGCAGGAAGTGTGTGGGTGGGATTGGGGGCAAGGGGGGCACCAGCGAGAGGAGCCTGGGGCTTCCCCTCCGTTCCGTTCCGAACCGTCCAGAGCAGGGAGGGGGTGCCCAGGTGCCCTGAGGCGGGCCCAGGGAGGGGGTGTGAAGTGGACAGCTGAGCCGGCCTCGGTCTCTGGTCTTCCCTCTGCAGGGAGCTGAGATGAGGAAGGAGCTGGCATCGCTGCCCCCTCTGCGGGTTCCCAAGCTCTTGCTCCCCAAGGATAGGCAAGGGGAGGCAGTGGTCTCCGGCTCCCTGTACCGCAAGACGAGCCAGCTGCTGGAGACCCTCCACCAGATGAGTGCCAGCGCCAAGGTGGTGGACATCACGCGGCAGAGGACAGGTAGGGCTGGGAGGGGGGAGCAGGGCGCCACAGTCTCGCCCCCGCCAGAAGAGGTGTGGCTGGAGGGGGCCCTCGGCCGGTGCCTTGTCTCCTCGGCCTCTCACGGCTGTGCTTCTCCCCCCTGCAGCCGCCAGCCCAGCAGCCCAGCTCCTTGAGCAAGCCACCCGCCTGAAATCGCTGAGTGAAACGATCGACAAATTGAGGGTAATGCGGGAGTCCTCTGGCTGCTCTCTGCCCTAGAAGGAGCTCTGCCACAGCTCTTTGCAGGGGGCACCACGGGGTGGGGTGGGGGTGGGCACTGGCCTGTCTGGACACGGCGCTGGGCCCACTGGCGGCCCTCCCTGTGTGGCCTCCGCCTCGGCGCCCTCCTGCTTTTCTTCCTGTAGTAGCAGCCAGCCATCTTGGATCCAGCCTTGCCTTGCCCAAGGAAGGGGGTCTCCTTAGGGAGCAGGGTCATGGGCCTTGGGCCGGACGGCACTGAGCACCTTGTTCCCCCTCCGGCAGGATGAAGTCATGAAGGAGACGGTCCTCCAGCACCCTGGAGCCAACGTCCCCACTGACTTTGGCACCTTCCCATCCGTGCCCTTCCTGAAGGTGAGGCCCGCAGCAGAGGGAGGCCTCCTTGGCTGCCCCCAGGGTGGTGCTCGGGGCAGCGGAGCAGCCTGCCTGCCCCTGACGCCCTGCCTGCCCTCCTTTCCCCTCCAGGCCAGAGAGGAGCAGAAGGAGGACACGGTCTACCTGGGCAAAGTGACCTTCCCCTGCCAGCCGGGCCACGGCCAGGTGCACAGGCTGGTCCTCACCCCAGAGCAGCTGCACAAGCTCCACACACGCCTCATCTCCTAAGCCGGCTCTTCCCCGCCCTGCCCGCCTCCCCCTGCCCGCCTCCCGCCCTCCAGGTGGCCATTTTGCTGCAGCCCCTCCTGGCACTACTGACTCTCTCCTCAGCCTGTGTTTTGTGTGCCTGCGTCCTGCCCGCCCCCCAGCAGGTGTTCTGCTTCAGGTGACCACTCCACCCCTCCCTCCGTGATGGACAGGGTCCTGCTGCTCCTGGGTCTCGGGCCAGGCTTTCCTTTCGTTTCAGCTTTAACATCTTGTGGGGGACGGGGCAGGTAGCCTCCCCCTCTGCTCCTTGGGTTTGGCCTCACAGCCTGCCCCCAAGTTAGCTGATTGAAAGCAGGGAGGGGAATGGAGGGGAGTGCGTTCACCTGCCTGTTAGGGTTTGGGGGAGTGGCGGGGGCATGGATGAAAAGCTTCCAGACCCCTCTGCTTCAAGCACGTTGGCAGAGTTGCACACTGGTGTGAGCACTGGATCCATGCCTCATCTCGGGCTCCTGCCTCAGAAGGCTGGGTGGGGAAGGAGCCAGAGCTGGCGGGGGCACCTGTCCATGAGGGTCTCCTCCCCCCCCCCCCCGCAAAAAACACACACACTACAGGCCGCCTCCTGCAGCCCAGCACTTCCACGCACAGCCACGGCGGATAACTTGTCGTCCTCTCCCTCCCTCCGGGGTCTCGATCTTTTGGTGCTTTTATTTTGGCGAGTACATTAAGTGAGAAGCATCGGCCTGTGGTTGGGCGCCCAGAGACCCACAGCCATCCCCTTGCACCTTGAGGACGTGGAGCTCTTGAGACAAATAAACTGTCTTAAACCAAGCTTGGGCTGTGTGGCCTCATTCTGTGTGTCGCTTTAGGGCCCCGAGGCTGAAGTGGGGCCAGAGCTCCGTGCTCTTCCCCTAGCCCAGGCCTAAGAGGCACAGAAGATTTGCCCCGGCCTCTCCAGCAGGACGAAGGTGCTCCTCCTTTTGCTGTGTCACATACGTGTGTCGTCACAGCATAGAAACGGCATCGTGCACTTTTCCCCTCTGCCCATGCAAAAGCTCACGGGCCAAAGGGCGGCTCAGCCTCCCCTTCTCAAGTCTGGCTGAGCCCTTCTGCATCATTTATTTATTTAATATGCCGCCCTCATCAGGAGGACAGCACGTTGCAGCACAGACCGTGCCTTAAAACAGCAGTGGAGGGGTTTGGGGTGAGCTCTGCTGCTGCTGCCTTGGTTTGCTTCATAAAGCCCTCAGGAGGACTAAAAATGCCTTGCGGTGTTAAACCCTGAATAGTTTAAGGGGGGTGTTTGCCATGGAATCGTCTCCAGGGCTGCCACCCCTTGCAGTGATGGATCTGGTGAAGAAGGGCTGCTAAGGTCAACTGCATCTGCGGGTGAGAGAGAGGCTGGGGGCGGGGGCAAGGCGCCCAGGTCCACTGGGCTGTGTCCCATGCAGCACAAAGGCAGGACTGCCCTGCTGCAGGGGAGAAGCTGCAGCCTTCAAGGCACCGGGCGGGGAGGACCACCTCCCCACTTTGTGACCATTTGGGGAGGGCCTTCTCCTTGGCAGCTCCGAGCCTAGGAATATAGGACACTGCCATCTACTGAGTCAGACCTTTGGTGGTCTATCTAGCTCAGTATTGTCTTCACAGACTGGCAGCGGCTTCTCCAAGGCTGCAGACAGGAATCTCTCTCAGCCCTATCTTGGAGATGCTGCCAGGGAGGGAACTTGGAACCTTCTGCTCTTCCCAGAGTGGCTCCGTCCCCTGAAGGGAAATATCTTCCAGTGCTCACACTTCCAGTCTCCCATTCAAATGCAACCAGGGCAGACCCTGCTTAGCTAAGGGGACAAGTCAGGCTTGCTACCACCAGACCGGCTCTCCTCTCCTAATAAAGAGGCTCTCGAGGCCCACTTGAGAAGATCTGCTGCAGGATCCAGCAGACGGCTCCACAATCTTGGGGCAAACACAAAGCGCTCTCCGCCATCACTACTACTTCTACAGCACTTGCGAGAAGTTGTCCCAATGAGAGGGAAGATTTGATAGGAGGTCGGGGCGGGGGGGGCACCTACCCAAGCAACCCCCGCCTGCGCCACGAAGGCCACAGGATACCGGCACCACGAATCTGGACCCGAAGCAAACTGGCAGCCAGCGAAGCTCACAGGAGCGCAGGGAAGCCGCGGATGAAGGGACGCAACCTGGAAGCTCCTCGATGCTCTTCCCAGACTGAGCGGCAGCTCCATCCCCTGCGGGGCGGGGGAGTCTCTTGCAGTGCTCACACTTCCAGTCTCCTATTCATAGGCAACCAGGGCGGACCCTGCTTAGCTCAGGGGACCAGCCAGGCTTGCTCTCCGATCCGGCGCTCCCTCTGCTCAGAAACCAGAGCAGCCTTGCCTCTGCAAGGAGGCTGCCATGGCCGCCGCTCCCGCCGGAGGCTAGGCAAGATTTGAACCGGCCCTTTCCCTAACGAGCCCGGCTGTTCGTCAGGTATTGCAGGGAGCAGGAGGAGGCGCCACAGGAAGAGCGCCAGGCAAGGCAGGCTCGTCCCGGACTCCGGCCCGAGGAGCCTCCGTCAGCTGCCTGCAGTGCACTCTATTACTACTGCTACTACTGATGTGAATTCAGTTTGTCCCTGGGTCCGCCTTAAGCCAATCAAACAGACACAGTGGGAATCAATTAGAGGCTTGGTTTAATGCTCTGCAGAAGCAGGTAGACAATGGGGCTCACGCTCCACATTGAATACAAATTGGTTATAGGTGCATCTTACATTTATACAGACAATCTGAATGATGCTGACATAGTATACGTGGCAGTAAAATGGTGGACTTAGTATCTAGTACGCATGCAAATGATTCATTGTTCATCTGGTGATCACTCCTTATTTGGTTACATCCTGTTTTATTAACTGTCAGCAAAGAATGGTGAGAACCAAGTTTCTTTAGATACAATTTAGTAGAGAGAGATAATCATGTGAGGCCGTGTCCTTGAGCTGGCCTGAGCTGGGCTGGGGTTGCTTTAAGTTAGAATTAGGTTTTCTAAGCAAACTTGGAGATGCTTTGGTATTCTATGTAAAATGGAGTTACTTTGGTTTACTCAAACACATCACTACTACTACTACTGTGCTCCCTCTAGGAGGGATTCCCAGATGTGGTGGACTACAGCTCCCATAATCCCCAGCCAAAGGCCATTGCAGCTGGGGATGCTGGGAGTTGCAGTCCACAATCTCCGGGTGGGAATCTCCGTCAAGAGGGAATTCCAAATGAAAACGGAAAATTGGATCCCTCCAATAAGAGACGCAGCGCGACGCGCTCCCGACTCAGCCCCGCCCAGCAGCCGCCCCGCCCCCTATCCCGACAGGCCCTGCGCCCAGCAGCTCCCAGAATTCAAGGCGCAGAAGACACGCGCTCCCCACGAGGGCGGTTGCCGCCGGATGAGGGGCGGCGGGCCTTCCGGGAGAGAAGCGGCGCTCCATTGGCGGAGAGGCGGGAGGCGGCCTATCCCCTTCGTTGTTTCCCATTGGTTGAGGTGTGGCCTCGCGGGACAGAGCGGAAGAGGCGGGCTCAGCTCCCGTGCTCCCATTGGCTAGACTCCGCTCCACTTCCGCTGAGCGGGGCAGGGAGGCGCTGCGTGCTTGGCCTGCGCGGGCCCGGAGCGGACGGGGCAGCGGGAAAGCCAGAAGGAGAGCCGGGAGGCGCCGGTGGTGCCGCCGCCCATCATGGTGAGAGCAAGGGAGGGTGCCTGGTTGCCTGGGTTCCTCTCGCTCACCGCCAGTAAGAGCCGCGGAGCCGGCAGGCTGTTCATTCGTCGGGTAGAGCTGTGCAGCTCTACTGCCTGATGAATGGTTGGCGGCGGGGTGGGGGAGAGAAGAGCAACGGGAGCTCCTCGGGGAGCAGAGGCCGCCGCTCCCGGGCTGGGGGTGGAGCTGCTGACTCCCGCTTCTCTTTCCCGCCCACGCGCAGGTCCTCCTTCACGTCCTCTTCGAGCACGCGGCGGGCTACGCGCTCTTCGCTCTCCAGCAGGTCGAGGAGGTCGGGCTGCTCCTGCCGCAGGTGAGGGCGGGAGGGAGGGCGGGAGGGGGCCGGCCAGTCTCCCTGCCTCCCTGAGTCGGCGCACGTGGCGGGGGGCCAGCTAGGCCAGGGCCACGTGGCGGGGGGGGCGGTTGCTGGTAGGCACTACAAGGAGCTTCCTGGCGTTCACTAGGAATCGGGGTGGAGCCGGGTGGTCCCTCGGAGGGCGCAGGGCTGGGTGGCAGCAGGACTCCCCTTCAAAGGTGGCACTCCTCCCCCCCAAAAAAAACTGGGTACCCAGCAACACTCACAGCACTAAGGAGTTCAGTCGTCTCTTCTCCATCCATAGCAAAGAAGTTTGGTCGCCTCTGTCTCAGCACCATGCAAACTGGTCAGGGTGCATGCATGCCTCTCCTTTAGTATGCAGTTAGTTTACCACTGGGGAGTTCAGTAGCTGCTCTCATCACTAGGATGAGGGAGGTGATTGAACAACTTAGTACTGCACAGATGGGTACCTTTTTTTTTTAAAGAATGTGAGCCCTTTGGGGACAGGGAGCCATCTTCTTTGTTTGTTATTTCTCTGTGTAAACCGCCCTGAGCCATTTTTTGAAGGGTGGTATAGAAATCAAATAATAAAAATAATAATAATTATTATTATTATTATTATTCTGAGTGGGAAGGGAGATGCCAGGGAGCAGCTACTGCCTGGGACTGCATGTGTGTTTGGGTCAGGCTGTGAGGCTGGGGGCAATTGCCCCAGTTGCCCTGTGCAAAGGATGGGCCTGGGTGGGGGCCTGAAGGTTGATCTCTGCTCAGAGCAACAGGAGGCTGTTTGCTGCAAGCAGGACCCTCACCGTGTCAGTTGCCTTGCAGGTGGAGGAGAGTGTCCTGAATCTTGGCAAGTTCCTTACCTTTGTCAAGCTGGTGGCCTTTTCTCCGTTCAAGTCTGCCCAGACTGCGCTGGAGAACATCAATGCTGTCTCAGAAGGTGAGCAGAGCCCATGCTCTCTTCCTCTCAGGCCTTCGGTGGTGGCAGCAGCAGAGACTGCTCTGCTGCTGTTTATTCCTTGTGCAGGGCCTCTGAGCCCCATTGATTTTTCTCTCTCGCTTGGCTCAGGAATCCTCCACGAGGATCTTCGACTGCTCCTTGAAACCAACTTGCCAGCTAAGAAGAAGAAAGTTCTCTTGGGGGTCAGTGATGCCAAGATTGGGGCTGCTATCCAGGAAGAGTTGGGCTACCAGTGCCAGACAGGTGGAGTTGTTGCTGAAATTACCCGAGGTAAAGCTGCAAGAATTGTACTTGGTGTAGGGAGAATGCTGGCGGTTTTCCTACATTTAGTCTTGGCAAGATCTCCAGAGAGCTGCTTCCTGCCGAGACTGGACCTTGGCTTGGGTGGGGCTGGAGAGGCTCTGCTGTTTCAGGCTGCTGGGAACCAGGGGAATAGGAAGACCACCTTTTGCTTTCCACTCTTGTTCTCCAGGTATCCGGTTGCACTTTCACAGTTTGATCAAGGGCTTGACAGCCCATTCGGCCTCCAAGGCCCAGCTGGGACTGGGGCATAGCTATTCCCGGGCCAAAGTGAAGTTCAATGTGAACAGAGTGGATAACATGATCATCCAGTCGATTAGTCTCTTGGATCAGCTAGACAAAGATATCAATACTTTCTCTATGCGAGTCCGGTAAGCAAATCTGTGCATGCACTTCAGGTTGCCTGGAGGTGTTCTCCAGCTTATCCTGCTGCAAGAGAGGCTCCCTCTCATCTCCCCATGCTTACCACAGGTAGCTTGGCCACAAACGCTGCCTGTATAGAAGTGGGAGGTACAGAATTGGCATCCCTGCATACACCTCAGCCAGGCTGCTTCTCACCTGAGCTGTATTGTTAGCAAGGGCACAGAGATTTCTTCCGAAAGCGGGGGCGCAAAGCAGCCCACGGGTATGGCCTGGTTCCCTTTGCCCCCTAACGGCTGTTTCTTCCTTGCAGAGAGTGGTATGGGTATCACTTCCCAGAACTGATCAAGGTTGTGAGTGACAACTACAGCTACTGCCGCCTGGCCAAGCTAATTGGAAACCGGAAGGAACTGAGTGAGGAGAGCCTGGCAGGATTGGAAGAGATTGTGATGGACAGTGCTAAAGCTCAGGCTATCCTGGAGGCCTCCCGCTCATCCATGGGTCAGTGGCAAAGGGGGAGGGCTCTTAACTGGCAAGAGCCGAGGAAGAGGTTATGTGCTGGGCTAGCTTTCCCTGCTGAAAAGCTGGTGAAGCTTCTGTTCAGCTGGTGGCTTCTTGGGTCAAAAGAAACGGCAGAGGGTAGTGGTAGAGGGGCAGTTCTGGCCACCAGAGATGGAGCCTAGGAGCTAAGCCTCCATCCCTTAAGGCAGCGGGTAGGCAATCTTGACTCCCAGATACTGTTGAACGTCAACTTCCGTCATCGCCAGCAACAATAATCCCAAGGGGGATGGGAGTTGTAGTTCAACATCTGGAAAGCCCAGCTTGTCTCCCATATCGTACAGCAGGCAGTATTCACATATACCTGCCCATCCAAATGTAAACCAGGGCAGGCCTTGCTTAGCAAAGCAAACAACCCATGCTCACTACCACAAGAGATAGGATGAGCAAAGATATTGGAGCCCTTGTTGACCAGTGGATGGGCTGTAGGGTAACGTGCGCTGGAGAGTAAAGTGCAGATGAGATTGTCACACAACTTGGGAATCAGGAATAACACAGCTGTGTCTTTTGGAGAGCTGCTGGTCTTTAGTGGCCTCCTCTAGAACTTGGCACAGCGGACTTGGCTGCCCACATCTGCGTGCGGCACTTTGTCGTTCTCGGACTGCAGCTAGTTCAGGCCCCCTTGGTCACAGAGAAGCCTCCAGTGGTCTGCTCCCCCTTCTTCCCCATCCCCAATCTTCCTGCTTTGCTGCAGGGATGGACATTTCTCCCATCGACCTCATCAACATCGAGAGCTTCTCGAGCCGTGTCATCTCGCTCTCAGAGTACCGCAAAGGCCTGCAGGAGTATCTCCGCTCCAAGATGAGCCAGGTGGCTCCCAGCCTCTCCGCCCTGATTGGAGAAGTGGTGAGGATGTGGGAGCGGGGAGAGTAGGGTGGCGTCATTGTGGGGGACCCCGGAAGTTGTCCTCCCTGGCCACAGAGATGGTTCACCTTGTGCCTCTCAGTCCACTGAGTCCTCACCGCTGGTCTGGGTCAAGGAGGGGAGGTGCTGGTGCTGATGGACTCAGGGCTCCAGCTCCTCCCCGTCCTGTGCCTTGGAGGCAACGCGGCAGCTAGGCTGCCCAGGCCCTCGTTTTCAGACTCCCTGAGGCTCACTTGGTGGGGCGCACTGGGGTTGAGGAAGCGCTGCTATGCCCTGTTGTCGGACCCAGAGTGGGTGAGCCTTTTATGTGGGGCACCACCAGGAATTGAACGGTGCCCCACAGTTTGTTGCTCTTGAGATGCATAGTCCATGGCAGGAGCCATGCTGTGTGGCTGGCTAGCCGGTCTGCCTGTCCTCTTAACGCTCCGCTCCTCTCTGTGCTCTGCCTGCAGGTGGGCGCCCGCCTAATCTCACATGCCGGCAGCCTCACGAGCCTGGCCAAGTACCCAGCCTCAACGGTGCAGATCCTGGGTGCAGAGAAGGCCCTCTTCAGGTACAGCTGCAGTGTGGCTGCAATGATGGCGGACCCTGGGCTGCTGCTGGGCTGGACGTGCTGCTGGCCAGGTGCTTTGTGTTCACACGTGTGACAGATCATTGGCCCCCAGCGTCTGAGCAGCCACCTGGGCATCCGTTCCCTTTTCCCTTGGGCTGGCAGGTTAGCTTTTGGGGATGCAAGCGGGAGGGTTGGAGCTGCGATGGGCAGGGGGGAGGCTGGCAGGGCTCTGCCCGTGGGCCACACGGCATCACGTGAGCAACTCCTGCTTCTCCCGCATTGCAGGGCTTTGAAGACTCGAGGCAACACCCCCAAGTACGGCCTGATCTTTCATTCCACTTTTATTGGACGGGCAGCTGCCAAGAACAAGGGGCGCATCTCGCGCTATCTGGCCAACAAGTGCACGATTGCGTCCCGCATTGACTGCTTCTCAGGTGAGGCCTTGGCTAGGGCGGGCGGGTGGGCGTCTCCTTCCCTGCCCCGCCAAGGGTGAGGGCAGCTTTCACCCGGTGACTTTGCCATGATGGTTCTATTTTTCGTCAACAGCATCTCACGTAGTGAATGGTGACTCGTATCAGATCTGAGCAAAGTCTTCCGTGTCAGTGGGGGGCAGGACTAAAGCGAGAGGGAGGCCTGTGGGACTCCTCCCTCTCTTGGCAGTGGGGCACAGAGGGGCTTCCCTGATCTCTGTTCCTTTCTGCAGAGGTCCCAACCAGCGTCTTTGGAGACAAGTTAAGGGAGCAGGTAGAGGAACGCCTGGCCTTCTATGAGACTGGGGAGCCCCCCCGCAAGAACCTGGACGTCATGAAGGAGGCTGTGGTGGAGGCGAGTGCGGGGAGCCTCTGAGTTGCCCCCTGGCTGGTGCTGGGGGTGGGGGTGGGGTGGCGGCTGTTGGATGTGATGAGAACTCTGGAGCCTGACCCATCCCCACCTGTGGAGGCCAAAGCTGATTTAATGAGCCTGATCCAATGTGTGGCCAGAGGAGTCTGGGCAGCTGGGAGCAGGACTGGGCCTGACCAGGGACTCTTTCCCCTTGACAGGCAACTGAGGTGACTGCTGAAATAAAAAGGAAGCTGGAGAAGAAAGAGAAGAAGAAACGGAAGCGAGAGAAGCAGCGCCAGCAAGCGTTGGCGGAAGAGATGGAGAACTCTGTGCTGGAGACCACAGCAGAGGTGAGCATGTGGAGCTGCCTTCTGCCGCGTCAGGCCTTGGTCTCTCTAGCTCCGTGTCGTCTGCATGGGTGGCGGCAGCTCTCCAGGGTTTCAGGCAGGGCAGGGTCTCTCCCAGTCCGACCTGGAGATGCTGCCGCTGCCACCACCACCAGGAATTGAACCTGGGGCCCTCGGCAAAGCAGGGTTGCACCCCTGAGTGAGCCACAGCTTCTTCCCTGAAGTGATGCAAGTTTGGGGCCCAGGGTGGGTGTGGAGTCGCAGTGGATCTTGATGGGTGGGGTAACTGGCTAGCAATTGGGCAGCCTTTTGAAGCCCGTTGTGCAGACCACCTTCTGAGGAGCGTGATGGGTGGTTTTCCGCTTCTAATAGTTGCATTACACATAATTGACAGTCATAACCTCATATATAATGTAGTCTTTTTCTATGGTGGAGAGATGCAGGTACTCCATGTTACTTGAAAAGGCAAAATAGCCAAATAGCTTAGAAGGGCACATGCTTTGTGGCTCAGACTGCAGGACGGACGTGTGTGCTGTCTGAGACATTCCCGTGTGGCCGTCTTCAGCCTTTGTCTGTCTTATCAGGAAAACGAAACTGAACCTGAACCCAAGAAGAAGAAGAAGAGAAAGCACCAGGAGGTGGAGGAAGAAGAGGCCACGCCCAAGAAGAAGAAGAAACAGCAGCAAGCTGAAGTGGAGACCCCCCAGCCAGAGGGGAGGAAGAAGAAGAAGAAAGTCAAAATGGAGGATGGTGACTAGTAGGGGTCAGAATCCTGTCCATCAGGGCCAGCCTGAGACTGCAGGGCATGTGTCTTTGCTTTCTTATTGGCTTCTTGGGCCATGGCTCTGCATTTGCAGATCAACTGAATGTAGCCCAGGTTGGACCTCCAGTGTGCAAAAAGGGAGGCTTTTGCACATGGGCAGAGCTCTTTGAGAGCAGGAGTGCACCGTCCACAGCGAAGGCTCTCTCCACGTCACGCGTGCTGCAGGGGAGGCAGCCTGCTTGCCAGACAGACGTGGGCCATGAGGCTGTGGCCCTGCCAGCCAGCCGGGACTGGTAGTGGTTGCTTTTCTGGTAGATGGCGCAGGTGCAGGGCTTGTGGACCCCCCCCCCATTTCATGTACTTAAGCTGCCGTGAACAATAAAATGTCCTGTCTTTAGCAAATCTCTTGGGCCAATCTTGGCAGGGAGGGGAGGGAGGAAGGGCTGCTTTATCAGGAGGCGATAAAAACAAGCTGCATTTCTCTCGCTGTGTTCTGAGTATTGAATAAAAGGGAGCTTGGAGTGAGTGATGGGTTCTGGGGCCACAGAGGAGAGCTTTTGCTTCCTTCTGCCTCTTAAGTGCTATGCAATGGAAGCTCTGGTGAAGTGCATGAGGCTCAGTCTTTCTACAGGCCTACAGCAAGCCAGTGAAGTTGTTCACCTAGCCTCTTGACGCTGTTCAGAACCTGCTGCAGTTTCCAGGCAGCCCAGTGTGGGTGAAACTTCTTAATCTAATAGATGTACATGTTCAAGTGGCAAGATGCCAGAAAATCGGCTCTCTGGGACTGTGGGGGGATGGATCTTGGGGAACCTTTTCCAATGCCACAGCGTTCTGCCTTCCCCTCTCTGGACCAGCCCTCTCCTTGGAGAGCTAAACTGAGCGTGCCCCCTGGATCACCCTGAGCTACTTAGAGGAGAGAAACATTTGAAACACTGCCAGAAGCGGGAGGCAGATGAGAAGAGGCCCAGGAGAGTGGAAGAGCACAGAGGAGCTTGAGCCTTTATTTTTGCAACATGCAGCTGGGACCCTGTATAGCCCCAGATCACAATTAATTAAATTAGGAAGCAAAAGCAGAAGGCTGGCACCCTCTGTCAGGCTCTAGTCAGCTGTCAGGGCTGAGATCACAGCACGTGTGAAGTCATGGGATGTGGAGTAGCCTCCTAAGTCTGGTGTCCGCACCTGGGAAGAGAAGATGACAGCAAGTTGTTGTTATTTTTACATTTATATCCCACTCTTCCTCCAAGAAGCCCAGAGCGGTGTACTACATATTTGAGTTTCTCCTCACAACAACCCTGTGAAGTAGGTTAGGCGGAGAGAGAAGTGACTGGCCCAGAGTCACCCAGCTAGTATCATGGCTGAAGGGGGATTTGAACTCTGGTCTCCCTGGTCCTAGTCCAGCACTCTAACCACAAAGTTACCTTCCAGGAGTCCTGGGACTAGGATGAATACACCTCTTTGGTCTACTAGTAGTCCCCTTTTAACATTTACGTTTGTCAAAAAAGGGAGCCCTTTACTTTCCTCTAGAATTCAAACACAGTTCTGTATGGAGACTCCACATAGTTTCAGAAAAGGGGAGGACCTGCCCCTCCCTTCTGAGTCATTCGCTTTGATTCACCAATTTACATTTTGTTGTAAATATGTTGTCACATTGAGAAAAGGATTGCCTCATTTCACATATGCTTTGCCTGTAGTGCCGGCTAAGTACATGCTCTTAACAGCAGAATGCTGGAAGGGATCCTGGAGACCTTCCTCCAACCTGCCTGCTCAGTGCAAGAACAGGACTCTGCTTGCAAGGGGTTCACAAGGTAGGGTACACAGGAGGAGAACCAGGGATTATTCTACACACCCGTGCTGAGGGGCTTGCCCTACTCCAAGTAAGGGGCCTAGGCTGTACCAGCGCTTCATGGCTGGAGGGATTCGGAGAAGAGAAAGTTCATGACGGGATCTGGGAGGGAAGTTCAGCCAGCCATTCTAAGAGCATGTGACTGAAGTTACAGCCCTCCCACAGAAATTAAAAGGACACACTAGGCACTGCCTAACATCCTTCTAATGTCAATGAGGCTACTTTGAGCATCTTTCCTCAACATGGCAGTCACAGGCTAGTTTTAAATTGACCACAAAGGACAATCACTTCTAGCTGAGGAGAGCTGATCTTGTGGTAGCAAGCATGACTTGCCCCCTTAGCTAAGCAGGGTCCACCCTGGTTGCATATAAATGGGAGATGAAGTGTGACCTCGTGATGGAGCCACTCTGGGAAGAGCATCTAGGTTCCAAGTTCCCTTCCTGGAAGCATCTCCAAGATAGGGCTGAGAGAGACTCCTGCCTGCAACCTTGGAGGAGCTGTTGCCAGTCAGTGTAGACAATACTGAGATAGGTGGACCAATGGTCTGACTTGGTATATGGCCGCTTCCTATGTTCCTAGTTCTTGCATCAGAAGCTAAGGTAACTGCATATGTAGGATGGCCCATCATCTCTGTAAATGAATCTGACTTCAAAAAGAGGGCCAAGCTCAGCAGCAAAGAGGCACACAGAGAAGAGCCAGCCAGCCTTGGGCTCCAAGCAACAGGGCTCTCTCTGTGCAGCCCCAACCCTGCTCCTCCAAGAGAAGCACCAGCCAAGCTTCAGCTGGGGTGGGAAGGGAGCTTGTCCCAGCCCCAGGGGCCTTCCCCACCAAAGAGCCCAGTCCCTCGGCAGCAGTGTTTGTACGCCTGAAAGCCAGCAGGAGCAGTTACTCCCATCCAAGTCCATCAGGAGAGTGATTCGACTTACATGATGCTGAGTGCAAGAGCAGTGGGGTTGTTTGGCCTCCAGCTCCTCTGAGGGAGAGGCAGGCAGGCAGGCAGGCAAGCAGGGCCCCTCCTGACCCTCCAAAGCAGCTTGGAGGGGCCCCTTCTGCTGGGCCCTTCCTCCAGGCTCAGTGAGGTGAGAGGTTCTCCTGAGGGAGAGGTCACTTTTTATGCAGCCCGTTAGAAGGCGGGGGCCGAGCCTGCTCCCCCCTCCCCCTGTCTCAGGAGGTCAACTCCTTCTAGGGTTTTAATCGGTGAATTTCAGTGCTTTTCAACAGCATCATGAGCATTGTGAGGCACTCTGCCCAAGAAGGCACACACATTATATATATGTATGTATGTTATTATTATTACATTTCTATCCCGCTCTTCCTCCAAGGATCCCAGAGCGGTGTACTCCATACTTGAGTTTCTCTTTCACAACAACCCTGTGAAGTAGGTGAGGCTGAGAGAGAAGTGACTGGCCCAGAGTCACCCAGCTAGTCTCATGGCTGAATGGGGGATATGAACTCGGGTTTCCCCGGTCCTAGTCCAGCACTCTCACCACTACACTACGCAGGTTATAGACCTACATTCATGCTTGAGAAATGGCCAGAGGGCAGACTAGGCTTCTGGCCAAGCGGGTGAAAAGCAGAGCGTGGTCTCGAGTGTGCTCACCCTGGAGAAGCAGCAGGATTGGGGCACAAAGGAGCGCTGAGCCAAGAGCATCAGCATCAGCCTTGCTCGCTCTAGGGGAGAAGGCGGCTTGAGGCACCCAAGCAGAAAGGGCATGAGCAGCGAGGAAGAGCTGCACCCAGCCACCACCTCCTAGATGGCATTCGAAGATGCAAGATGGGATGAGGTCATCCTGGGACAGAGAAGCAAGAACAAAATCCAGACTGTAGAGAGGGAGGCAGGGAAGGAGGAGCTTCCCCACTAGAACCAGACCTTCTGCTACGGAGGGGAGGGAAGCAGGGAGACCCTTTGCCAAGCCAGAAGCAGGAAGCTGTGACCGCTCAGTTGGATCTCTGGAAGCGGCAAAGGCTCAGGGAGACCAGAGGCAGAAGGGAAACCATGGGCAAGTACTGAGGAAGAACTCCAAAGAATGGAGCGGGAGAGAAGAGCGGGCTTGCCAGAACTTGACACCAAGCCCTGCCTGGGAGCTGGGATGCAGGGCCAGGGCCAGGGCCAGGCTGAGCAGCAGAACACCCAAGACTTTTGGGTTTGGGGGGCACCATGGCATCCAGGGCCCAATTCAGAATGCTGAGGGGCTCAGATATACGAGAACTCCTAAGAACAGCCCTGCTGGATCAGGCCCAAGAATCAGGCCATCTAGTCCAGCATCCTGCTGTACACAGTGGCCCACCAGATGCCACTGGAAGCCTACAGGCTAGAGTTGAGGACATGCCCTCTCTCCTGCTGTTGCTCCCCTGCAGCTGGTATTCAGAAGCATCATGCCTGAGGCTGGAAGTGGCCCACAGCCACCAGACTAGTAGTCACTGATAGACCTGTCCTCTGTAAATCTGTCTAAGCCCCTTTATAGCCCTCTAGATGGCCAACTATCTAAGCTAGTGGGCCATCAAGCACATCCTGTGGCGGAGAATTCCATAAGTTAATTATTTATTTATCAAGTTTTTATACTGCCTGATACGTATATCTCTAGGTGGTGTACAAATTTTAATATTAAAAAATCACAGAATAAAACACATATCACAATAAAAACAATATAAATCAAATTATTAAAATTAATTCTAATTAATTCAGGAGAATATTCCTGAAAACAGAGATGCTCTTATTTCAGCAGAGAGCATATTCCAAAGCCCTGGGGCAGCCACAGAGAAAGCCTGGTCCCGAGTCACCATCAGATGAGCTGGTGGCAACTGTAACCAGACCTCTCCAGAGGATCGTAGAAGGTGGCAGGACTCATGATAAAGGAGGAGCTCTCTTAAATAGCTTGGACCCAATCCATTATGTGCTGTGTGAAAAAGTTGGTCCTAAGGTTCCTGGCTATCAGCTGCATGGGACGAGCCCTGGTTCTAGTGTTACGAGACGGGGAGAAAGGTTTCTCTCACCACTTTCTCCGAGCATGCATGGTTTTATAGACCTCTATTACATCACCCCTCTGTCTTTCTTCTAAACTAAAAAGCCCCAGATGCTGTAACCTTGCCTGGTAAGGAAAGTGCTCTAGGCCGCTGATCATCTTGCTTGCCCTCTTCCGCACCTTTCCCAGTTCTACAGTGTCCTAAGATAGTGACTAGAACTGCATAAAGTACTCCAAATGTGATCACACCAGAGATTTTTTTTTATAAGGCCGTTATAATAGCATTTTTATTTTCAACCCCCTCCCTAATGATTGCTAGCGTGGAATTGGCCTCTTTCACAGCTGCCACGCACTCATGGACCATGGCCACCAGCCCAAGACCCTACTGAGGCTCCACGGCCACCTTGCTCATGCAGTCCTGGGCAAGCCACTGCAAATACAACTGACACCGAAAGCTCAGGATCTGAAACATTATGGGGGCTGCCTGCTTCTGGAGTCAAGAATATATTATCCCAAGGGGAGCATTTTGATCTAGGAGGCGGAAGAATCTCCGTTGCAGTGTAGCACCGAGATGTTTCCAGGAACCAGAGAGGGAGCCCAGTCGTTGCAGAACACGTTTATTCACAATTTGTACGAAGCACGAGGAGTACATACGGTTCCCTGCCCCGTTCCAGGCCCCCTACAGCAAGCAGCCGGCAGCCTCTACTGCTTGGATCCAACATGATTCAAATTCCAGGAAGAGTCCCAGACATGCACCCCACCTCACAGCCAGACTCCTACAAGGAGACGTGGCCTGCATTTCCACAGGCCAGCTTCTGCTTGCCAAAGGGCGTTCCTGGCATTGGTTCTGGGCCTTTGCTCCGACGACGGGTGAGGATGACAGAGGCTGCTTCTCTCTACTAATCAGCTTAGAACAGTGACCCTGCCCAGCAGACACCCCCATCTAAATAGTAAATGCCACCTCTCTCCCTTACAGAAGGGAGCAAGGAAGCTCCCCCCCCCCCGCCCAAGCATCCTGCTCACAGAGGGAGGGCAGACCCCTCCCCCCAGAAGGGCACAAAACTGCCTGCAGAGCTCAGCTCTGCAAAAAATAAAAATAAATTACTGCCACAAGATCTGTGCAGCAACACCCCCACCCTAACTGGGGCCCGAGGGCAGCACCAACCAGCCTCTGCTTCATGGGCAAGATGGCGCATGTAACACCTTGCCCCCCCCCCGAAAACAGCTGCAGAAGAGGGGAGGAGATGGACAGGCAGGGCCAGGAGCGGGCCCAGCCACTGAGGCCCGTCTGGAGGCTTGGGGTGGGGGGACCGAGGGCTGCAGGTGACCTGCAGAGGGAAGCTGGCCGGCAAGCCTGGGGAGGCGCCCACAGTGGCCCTTCTCCGGCTCCAAGTGCTGGCATCTCTCACCACGAAGCACCAAAGCGCCCCCAGGCCAAGAGTGCCCAGGCCACACAGCCCCCCGGGGGGGGGAGGGAGGGGCTGGCCAGCCATGGGCTGCAGAGTCCACCCTCACAAGCAGCCAAGGAGGGTCCATGGAGCGTGTGCGGCAGGCGTGGGGGCCTGGAGGGGACTGCAGCCTTAGACCCCATAGTGGGGGTGCAGGTGCTCAATCACAGACTTGACGAAGTCAGAGGTCGTGGAGTAGCCACCCATGTCCTGGGTCCGGACCTACAAGCCAACACAGGGGAGGGGGCAAAACACAAAAAGGAGAAACATCCCGGTGAGCCAGGGATAAAAGGAACAGAAAAAGAGGGGAGGGGAGGGGAGGGAGCCCCAGCTAAGCAGCTGTGCCCAGGCAGGCAGGCAGGCAGGCAGGTGCACACCCCTCAGCAGAAACCAACGCGACAGGCCACACTACAGCACCCCCAAAGGTGCCCGCAGGAGAAGGAGAGAGGCGGCGGCAGCAGCAGCGACTAGTTCTGCACAAGCTCCCTGCTCTGGTTCCCACCCGGGGATCTGCAGGACCTCTGCCTGGTGCGTAAAGGCCCGTCTCCCACCCCCTGGGCTGCAGCGCTGGGTACAGAAGGGCTGGTCTTCCCTCCTCACCCTGCCCAGCCAAGCCGTGTCCACCTTGCTTATGTTTTTTATCATGGATCTTGATGTGCAGTGCATGATGTGCAATGTAACTTGGCATCTGGGTTCGCTATTGCACCTCCTTTCTCTGGCCTGGGACCATCATGAGAGCTACCATCTTGCCAAGACTGGCCCAAGCCCATGAAGACCTGGAGCTACGCAAGTCTAAGACCCCCCTCCAAGCGACAGGGTCTCCCTCCCTTGGCAAAGGAAGGGGGCCAGAGCTCAGGCAGGCACCTCCCACTCATTCTCAAGCTCTGCCCATCTACACTGGGGATACAGCAGAAGGTCCTGGGTTCAATCCCTGCCATCTCCAGTTAAGAGAAGCAGCAGCAGCAGCTCTGCAGCAGGGATGAGGAAGCCGCCTGTGGACCCAACGCCTGCCTGGTAGAGGACAAGGCCCCCAACTGCAGCCGGAAGCCTTTATAACCCTCAGAAACCTCTTTCTAAACAGAACCAGCCGAGAGCAGAGAGAGAGAGAGAGAGGTGAGACGGACAGATACTCACTTTGCCAACTTTGATCACCTTCTTGACAGCATCAGAGATCATGGTGGAGTGATATTCCAAGCTGGGCGGGGGAATGAGGAGAGGCTCGTTACAAGCAGGCAGGGGACCCCTTTTCTTCCTTGACACCCCTGCAAGGGAGGCCAAGCCGAGGCCTTTTTCAAGGCCACCCAGCGAGCTGCTTCATGGGTCTGGGCCATCTCCCACTCCTACGTAAGCCCAACCCAGCCCCTCCTGGAGAAGGGGAACTTACTTGAGGTGTCGCAGCATGTTGGCAGACGAGAGCAACATGGCAGTGGGGTTGGCAATATTCCTCCCCACGGCTTGGGCAAAGGGGTGACGGGCACCCTGGAAAGGGGGCAGGGGGGAGGGAGAGAGAGAGAGAGACTGAGCAATGTCCTGGCACTTAGATTGCCCTGCAACCCTGGGGGCAGAGGAGGAGAAGGAAAGCTGACAGATGGATGGCGAAGGGGGGGGGGGAGAAAGCAGCGTCAGGAAGGAGCCAGGCCCCTCCCACTCCCTCACCATCTCAAACACAGCATACTCGGCGCTGTAGCTCTCTCCGGGGACCACGCCAGCCCCACCCACCAGGCCAGCTGCCAAGTTGTCAATGATGTTGCCATATAAGTTGGGCATCACCAGGACATCAAACTGGTAGGGGTTCTGCACCAGCTGGAGAAGAAAGGAAGGAAGGAAACACAAACTCACATGTGTGAAGCAGCCAGTCCAAAGATGCTGTCCCATTCTGGGCCATGGACCAGAGGATGTGGTGCTTCAAGGGAAGTGAGTTGGGCATGTGCCCACGCCCCACGGCCAGCGTTCCCTGCAGCAGGGATTCCCAGAGGGGGCTGGCCACAACTCTCCTCCTCCCTCGGTGCAGTGGCCTTTGGCTAGGGATGATGGGAGTTGGAAAGGCCACTGCACCGAGGGAGGAGGAGAGTTGTGGCCAGCCACCTCTGGGAATCCCTGCTGCAGGAATCCCTGCTGCCCTGGTGGCTGTCTGCACATGCCCAACTCACTTCCCTTGAAGCACAGCGAGAGACGCCGGTGGAGCCCGGAGGACAGAGGCTGCCTCGTCCAGGCGGCCTGACAACTTGGAAGGGAGCCTTGGGCAATGCTGCCTGCCAGCCCCGATCAGCCACGGGGTCCCAACACGCAGTTTGTGGGGCCTGCAAAGAGGCTCTGGTCACTGGCTGACCCGGCTGAGGCGGCCAAGTGGCAACAGAAGCCAGGTTATTCGGCCCTTCTTGGAGTCAAGATCCAAAGAGCACCTAAACTCACTGTGGCAAGCCGGAGCCAGCAGGAGGAACCCAATGACGGCTGGCACGGAAAGTGCCCGAGGAGGACCCCCTGCCCCCACCCCCCACCTAAGCAGCACTGAAGGATGCATGGAAAACCTCCCGCCCCTCGAGACCGTACTTGGAGGGAGGGAGGTGGGGGCCGGTGGGGGCCGGCAGGCTGCGCTGCGGCCTGGAAGGTGCTGGGTTCAGAGCTCATCTCCTGGGCCTGATGGAGCAACAGAGCCCAGAGACGCTCTGGAACCAGCACAGCTGACACCCGTCTGGCAACTGGACAGTGAGGCTAGACCGGGGGGGGGGAGGGGGGTCCTCGCACTGGGAGCCCCTTCCCTCTCCCCTTCCTAGAGCAGGAAATCCAAGCCCCCGCTGAGCTCCCTGCGAGTCCAAGTCCCGCTTCCAAGAAGCCGGCCATCATCCCAAGCGTGGCTGCCTGTTTCCAAGAGACAGGAAGGCTCCCGAGCCAGGCCCCCCCCCGCCCCCAACAATGAACCTCAGTCCTGGGCAGGGGCCAGAGCCAGCGCCTTGGAGCAGCTCCCGCTGGCCCAGGAGCAAGCCGCCCCCCCCCCGCCACGCAGCCCTCGCCCTGCCTGCCCCCACAGCTGCCCTGCTAGGCCTTGACCCTCTTGGCTTCCGGAGCTGACCCCAAGCAGGCCCTGGCAGTGGCAGGGGGGCGCACACCCAGAGCCCAGCCACCCACCCACCTGCATGCAGCAGTTGTCTATGATCATGGTGTCAAACTTGATCTTGGGGTACAGCTCAGCCACCTCTTCGCAGCAGCGCAGGAAGAGGCCATCCCCCAGTTTCCTGAGAGAGAGAGAGAGAGAGAGAGAGAGAGAGAGAGAGAGGGGGAGGACCGTGACCAGAGGCTGGAGGGGGAGACGGAGGTGAGCGGGGTGGGTGGCCGTTTGCCGGGGGTGGCTCCAGGGCTAGCATCGCACGCTGTGGGGCAATCTCTGACTCCTTAACACCAAGCAAGTGGCCAGAAGTAGCGTGGGCCCTCCCAGCCCAAGAGGGTCGCCGCCAAAATCCGATGGACAAGGCAGGGCGGAGGAAGAGATCGCGATGGAACTCAAGAGCGGCACGATGTGGACATTCATCCCCCTCAAGACACACTTCTTCTCGGGCCCTACGGGCTGGGGGCGGCTGCACCTGGAGGGCCCTGGCTTCTCCCAGCCACCGCCAAGCCAAGCCTCCTTGCCAACGGTGCTCTCCAGCCCCCTCTCTGAGCACCAGATGCCTAAGCGAGCCGCGCGGGATCCCAACCAGTCCAAGGCCCAGAGGGAGGGCAGGGGGAGGGCGGCAGCTGCTGGATGAGGAGGGGGAGAGCGGGAAGCCCGCAAGACATGGCCGGGCTGGGGGGCCCCACTGCCCGCCCCCGCCCCCCTCCCCTCCCCTCACTCACATGATGTTGGCTTTGTGCACCGCGGTGACCTTGGAGCGCCCCTTCTTGGTGGCGTAGTCAAAGGCAAACTTGGCTATGCGCTGCGACTTTGCTCGGGTGATGATCTTCAGGCACTCGATGACGCCCTTCGCACTCTGGACACCGGAGGAAGCACAAGCCACACCCCCTTGAGCCCGCTGGGCTCTGCCCCCAGAATCCCTCCCGCCACGGCGGCATTTTCACCGCAGAAGCCAAGCAGGCTGCCCGTCCCCTCCGGGGGTCCCTCTGGACACTCCTCCTGCCCCACCCCCAAACCAGATGCAGGACCCCCCCCGCCCCATTCCGCTCTTCGGGGCTCCCCCCGAAGGCTCTGCTCATGAGGGGGCCGTTCTCCCACGTGGGCGCCCAGCAAGCCGCTCCGGAGCGGAAGGAGCGCCCACCTCGTGCTCCAGGGAGCTGTACTCTCCCTCCGTCTGCTCCCGGATGATCACCAGGTCCAGGTTGTTGTGCCGCGTCTTGTAGCCGGGCAGGCTGCTCACATGGACCACGTTGGCAAAGAGGTCCAGCTTGCGCCTGCAAGAGGGAGCCCAGCTCAGGCCTCCCCCCACAACCGAGGCTGCCAATATGGCTGCGCAGGCCACCAGGAGGGGGCCACCAGGAGGGAGCCCCCAGGAGCCCCCCCCTTCCTCCCACTCCGCCTCCTTGACTGCCTCCCACTCAGGGCTCACCCGCCCCCCCCGTCACTCCCAGCCCCCTCCTCTCATCCAGGCCTGTGTCTCCTGCCAACTCCCAGATTGTGGCCAGAAGAGAGGAGGACGGGAGCCAGAGCGCCTGGCCCTGCAGCCCCGGCACATCCACGCTCTCAGTTGGCCCCCGGAGCGGCTGCTCTGGGCGTGCCAAGGGCGGATGGGCGCCACCCAGACGTACCTGAGCCGCATGTCGTAGGAAGCCAGCTCTCCTTTGTACTCCATGGGGGTGTGGATCTTTCCTGCAAGGACAAGAGAGCCCCCCGCCCCCCGCAGGGATGAGGAGAGCCCAGGGAGGACCAGCCAGCCCTTCCCTGCCATCCGAAAAGCCGCCTCCTGGCAGGACAGAAGCCCAACGCCAGGCCTCCAGGGCCCCCCAGAGACCTTGAGGAGGAGCCCCCCCCGGCCCCCTTCCCCTCAGCCCCCTACCTATGAGGGCCACTTTGCTCTTTTTCATGGAGTGGAGGACCTCGTCCAGCTTCTCCTCCGAAGCCATGTTCTGCACCTCACTCAGATGGTGCTCTTCAAACTGCACAGGGACCCCCGCAGCCTGCAGAACGACGCCAGGAGAGGGACACTCCAGGGAGGGGCTCCCTGCCCGCCTGCCCACCCCTCCCACTGGGCCAGATGACCGAGAGCAGCCTGCCAGGCTCACCACTCCCTGTCCGGGGGGTGGGGGGGGGCTCCCTCCCTTGCGCTCCAAAGCCCGGCCTGACAAGAGGCCCAAGCCAGAACTTGTCCAGAAGGGCCTACAAATGATGCCCAGCTCAGCGGCACAAAGACGGAGGCTCTGGCAGGCACCAGGGAATGCAGACACAGTGGAAAGGCGGCCTGGAGCAATCCCCCCCCCCCGGATGCGTTTCCACACAAGCCCCACACAAGCCCCACAGCCCTTCTAGGTCTCCTGCCACAGGTGATGTGCATTCGCTCCTCCGGCCGGACCGGGCATGTTTTATCCACCCAGCCTTCCTCGCTTGCACCCCCCTCCCTCTGGCAACACATGGGGGCCTCCAGGAGCCCAGCCCTCCAGGGGAGGGGCTCCCACGAGCCCCCCAGAAGCTCCCCTCTCACCTTGAACACTTCCTTGACCGAGTGCATGAGCTCCGGGCCCACGCCATCCCCTGGCAACATGGTGACCTGGAAGACCCCCTCGGACTTGGGGCTCTCCACCTGCAAAGGGACGCGGCGGCGGCGTCGTCGTCATCCCAGCCCCTCCAACACAGGCGGGGGAAGGCAGTGCAGCAGGGCCCCCTGTTGGGGAGCCGGAGGAGGAGACCCCCAGGGGGCTTTCCCAGGGCCCAAGGGAGGTCTGCTGCGCCTCTCCGGGGGGCTTTGCTGCTGCTGCTGCTGCTGAGGCCCTCCTGCCAGCTCTGCTCAGGACAGCCCCTGGCCGGCACACCAGCAGGCGTCTGCTGGGACACCCTAACCCTTCCGGGGCAACCCTCCGTCCTCGCATGGGGTGTGTGGGGTGCGCGCGTGCATTTGTCTGGAGCACATGTATACAGGCCCTTCAACGCCCCACCACACCCGACAAAGGGGGCACGACTGCAGGGCGCATTCTGGGCACGGGGGGGGAGGGAGACGAGAAGGAGAGCAGCAACAGCAGGGACCACCGACCCCCCCCCCCGCCCTTCCCAGCTTCTCGCAGAGGCAGCGTCTGTCGCAGAGGCAGCGTCTGCCCCCCCCCGCCCCGCTTGCCGGCCCCTCCTGCAGGCTGCCTGGGCGGCTCTCCGTCCGGGCGCTGGCCGGGGGTGGGCGAGCGGGGCATCCCTGCGCGCCCCCCGCCCGCCAGCAACCGGGGCGCGCGCTTGGGGCTTACCTGGGCGCGCCCCTGCAGAGCCGCCGCCGAGGGGGCGACGAGGCTTCTCCATCCCGCGCAGCCGGGGCGAAGGAGGCCCTGCGGGGAGAGCGGCAGCGGAGCGGGCGGGGGTCAGTGGCGGGGGCGCCCTTGTGCCGCCTGCGCCCCCCGCCCCTCGCCCCCGCCAGGGAGAGCTGCGGGAGCGGAGGAGCGCCTCAGGCCGGCGGAACTCCCCGCCCCTGCACAGGCCCACCACCAGTGCCCGCTCACCAGTGCCCGGACGCCGCTGAGCGCCGCCATCTTGCAGCCCCACAATGCCCCGCGGCGGCTCAGGGAGGACAGCCGGCGCGAGCCACCTTCCCTGGGGGCGGGGCCTCGTGCTCGGGGCGGGGCGGCCGCCGGCTGCGACTGGCCCTGGGAGCGAGTGGCGCCGCGCCGGGGCGCCCTGAGTCGCCTTCTGTCTCTAGCTAGGAGAGCAGCCGCCAGTGAGTGCAGCGGGCACCCCAAGCGCCTCCCAGTCCCCCCGGCCTCGCTCCGGCCTCCACTGCTAAGAAGCAGCTGCCTGAAGGAAGGAAGGAAGGCAGGCAGGCAGGCGCCTCCTCCCAGCCCGGCCGCCGCGATGCTGCTGCGCGGTCCAAGTGCCTCCTCTGGCCCACCTGGCGGTGGCAGCAGCAGCCGCCGCCGCCTGCCCGCCCTCCCTCCCTGGGGGCGCCCTCAGTCGGAGCCCGGCCTCCCCCTCCCCGCTTGCAGGCAGGGCTTGAGGGGGCGCAGCTGTAGCCAGAGGCGCACCCAGGGCGGGAATGTGGTGGGAGCGGGGCCTCAAGGGGGCCTGTCTGTGGAGCCCCCCCCCCGCCGGGCGACCACACCCCTCGGACAGAGCAAGGAGGCGGGGGGGGGGGCAGGCGCGGAGCCAGCCAGATGGCAGCCTGCCTCCAGCCCGGCCTGGCAGCCCCTCCAGGGACGTCCTGTTGCGGGGGGGGTGTCATGCGCAGGGGGCCTGCCCGGCTCGGGCTCTGGGAGAGCCCCGAGCAAGCCCCCCCCCCACCTGCTCAGGCTGCCCTTGCTGCCCGACAGCCGTTGGCCCCCCCTTCTCTCCCTCCAGCGAGGAAATCGACGTTGTTGTCGCCTGAAGGGAGTTTGCTCCGGAGCCGGAACCAGCCTCCCGCTATGGACTCCGATGGCAGCCCTTTCCGTTGGCGGCCCGGGTTCTTTGAACCCGTTTGCACAAAGGTGGCACCGCCCCTCCCCTCCGCTGTGGAGGCCCCGAACTTCGGCCCCAAAGTCCTGGCCTAAGAGTGCCTCTGGTTGTAGCTAGGGAAGGGGGGGCCTGAGTTAACCCCTCTCCTCGGCAGCCCCCAGCAGTGAGGGAGATGATGAAGAAACGGGGGGGGGAGCTGGGGGCCCGGGCCCTTTGGACCCCTCCGCTCCATTATAGCCACGCCCCTGGCTGGAATTCATCGCCAAGTGAAGAGCACTCTGAGGACTTCTGTGTCAAGAACAGAGGCATACCGTGTGGGTCCCTGTGAGCCAGGAGTTGGGCATGTTGTGGCCCGGGAGAGGTGGGAGCCCCTTGGCAGGGCCTGTTGCAGGGTGAAGCTCGACCTTACGGGGTGTGTTTGTGTTTGTGGGCCGCCAAGGAGGCACTGCTGCCTCTACCTCCTGGAGAGCCTCCCTTTGCTCCTCTCTCTGCCACCCTCCTGCAGGCTGGCCATTCGTCAGGTAGAGCTGCACAGTTAACCGCACAGCTCTACTGACAAATGGCCAGCCTGCAGGCAGCACGTCTCTATTTAACCCTGGAAGCGGCTGGTCCTAATGACTTGGGGGTGCCGAAGGAGGCCGTTCGGATGCCTCCCCTCTCTCCCGATCCCCACCACATCCACCTGGGCAGTGGCCTCCTCTTGAGGAGGTGTACAAGGACTCCGCAGAATACCTCGATCCCATTTCTGCTACAGTCATGCGGACCTTTCTTTTCTATTTTAAAAGAGATTGTAGGCCCCTGGGATGCAGAGAACTGTCCTCAAATATTTTTTTTGGCAAAGCATCTTTTATGAGGATGGGGGAATAATAATGACAATAAATAATGTACTTATATATTTATATTCCACATTATCAAAGCTATCTAGCGTCTGCTTACAAATCAACAGAATTGAAAGATGGTACATATTAAAACAAAACCACAAACCGTAACGGCCAAACAAGCAGACGAAAACATTCAACACTCTCAAACAACAACAGATAAAAGTACTCAGCCCTAAGGGCAACAGTGGATAAAATAACTAGGCACCTGAGATTACAGGTTCTTGGCAAGTCAAGAGCCAGTAATGGTTAGAGTGTTGGACTTGGAGCGGGGAGACCCGAGTTCAAATCCTCGTTCAGCCATGAAACTCACTGGGTGACTCTGGGCCAGTCACATTTCTCTCAGCCTAACCTACCTCACAGGGTTGTTGTGAGGATTAGCTCCTTGGAGGGCTCCTTGGAGGAAGGGTGGGGTATACATTTAAGGGAGAGGGAGAGAGTGCCGCTCTGGAGTCCTAGGAGACGTTTGCATTCATGGCAAGCAGCTTCCCCACTGCTGCAGCCAGAGAAAGACACGCAACCACTTGGCATCTGCATTGGCCACTCAAGCCGCCCCCACCCCCCCCCGGCCCAGCAAACCGGCCCTCACCAGCAGCCCGTTGGCCATGGGCCAGACCAGCTGTCAAGAATGGCGCCTGGCCCTTCTCCCAGCCCAGGCCAGACAGGTGTCTGATGGGGTCTATGAGCTCCACCATCCCTTGCTCTGCCTCTGCACCTGGAAGCAGACACCCTGGTCCCTCCCTGATCCACCCCATCCAAAGAGGTCTCTAGCAGTGAAGACCTGGGACAGCAGGTGGCAGCAGAGGCCGCCTTAGGAGACCAGGACAAGGTTTGGGGCTGGATTTGCCCCTCCCCATGGCAAGCCCCCCCATATCCCACCCAGTTCAGAGGAGAGGAAGCCAGTGCTCTCCGCAAAAGCGGGGGCCGTCAGACGCCCAAGGCCAGTTGTAGCAATTCGGGGCTAAGAAGCGTCCCCCTGTGCACCTGCCAGAGTGACATGTCCCATCAGTCACTCTTTCTACCTGTAGCAACAGAAACCGGGACATTCTGTGTGAAAGACAAGCAGGCAAGGCGGGGAAGAGTCACTGTGGCCTTGCTTTGCTTCAGGGAGCTTGGGGCTGTGGCGTTGCAAATACCACTGACAGCATAGTGTGTTGCATAGACAACACTGATTCAGACGTGTTAAGTTCAGCCCTCTCGTGCTGTACCACATCATCATATGAGCTCATGCCAGGGAGAGACCATTTGTTTCCTGATGAGGAGAAATTAGTCCCATCCAGGTGTTATAAAGCGGCTTCAGAGAACCTCTGGTGAGGGCACCAGGGAGTGCTTTGGCCAGCTGCGCCCCCAGTGCAAATGCACTCCGTCGCTGGGCCACCTGGGGGCTCTGCAGTCAATCCTCTCCTTGCACTTGACAACTCTGGGCGGCCTGGGTTCCAAACCACAGGGTCTCCCCACAGTCAGGGATGCCTCTGCAGACAAGCAGGGAAGGACACAGGGGCACCCAGGTGGTGTGGCTGAGGCCCTTCTGACAAGTGGCATCTACATGTCTCTCGTATTTGTATCCTGACATCCAGGTGTATTTTCAAGCAAGCACCACCCCCATAACTTTAGGAACATAGGAAGCTGCCATATACTGAGTCAGACCATTGGTCCATCTAGCTCAGTATTGTCTACACAGACTGGCAGCGGCTTCTCCAACAAGGCTGCAGGCAGGAGTCTCTCTCACAGCCCTGTCTTGGAGATGCTGCCAGGGAGGGAACTTGGAACCTAGATGCTCTTCCCAGAGCGGCTTCATCCCCTGAGGGGAATAACTTCCAGTGCTCACACATCAAGTCTCCCATTCATATGCAACCAGGGCAGACCCTGCTTAGCTATGGGGACAAGTCATGCTTGCTACCCCCAGACCAGCTCTCCTCTCCTTTGGGAAACATCTACTCTAAGTTACCCACTACTTTTTGTAAAGCACCCACTATACTCGCAATCATAGTGATTAATTTTGTTTCCCCTGCCACACTTAATGATGGCAAAGGATGAAAAAAGAGCCCTAGAGGAACAGAAACATTGTTGTGCACCTTGCAGTTAGGTGGTTGCCTGCCTAGGCTGAACTTAGGCCAGGGTTTCAAGCACCCCAGAGTTCCAAGCCCTGTTATTCTGATTTCCCCCTGAATATATGCATAGCAGCATAAGGCCTTTTCAGGGTTTCTGGACAGAAAAATCTACGTCTTACACATCTATTTATGTAAGTTAATGCTCTCTGCATGGAGAGCAGCAGTGCCACTGCCCTGGCCACTCATTCCCCTCAGACTGCTGACAGGCTCGGGCCCATCCCTCACCCTTCCTTCCATCTCTCTTCCCCTACCTTCTTTTTCTCTCTTTCTCTCTCCTCCATTCACTCTTCCCCCCTCTCTCTCCCCCCTCCCTCCCTCCCTCCCTCCCTGAGTTAAAAGATCTTGTTCCTCTTGTTTCCTCCTCTAATTCACACAACGGCAGCCTCTTTCTCCTGAAGGGGCTCTTTCCTCCCTCACTACCCCTCTCTTCGCAGACCTCTGCCCACTATCCTTTTATATATATAGATTCCTCTCCTCTACAGTCAATAACATCTTCCAACCAGTAACAGTTGCATTCCAACTGACTTTAACCATCATAGGCTCCTCCTCCTTATCTTCATATGGAAACCCCACTGCCCAATCACCGTGGTGCCACAGGCTCCTCCTCCCTATCTGCATATGGAATCTCCACTGCCCAATCAGGTGCTTCTGTTTGTGAACTCTCATGAGAGCTGCCACGCACGGGATTAGCCACAGGTATGCCTTAGATAATTATATAGGTTGATAGATGAGTGGCAGCTAGACTAAATTACTCCTTAGTAGTCCTACTGCAGCTAAGTCATCCTATAGTTAGTTCCTTTGTAGTAGGTCTGGATGCTGCTGCTCATTCAGTGTTTTCAGAATGCAAGAGAAACCGTTTCTGTGTAAGAGCGGGATTGTGCCATGGTGTGCGGTCGGCGAGGTTTGCTGAATGAGCAGTCCCAGCCTGGCTCATGCCTAGAGCCAACCCAGGCCACAGTTTGGCCCAAACCCCACTATTAGCAACAGGGAAATTTCACAAACCCAACATCAAGTCTGTGGCAGTGGAATAATCAAAACTTTTGAAAAGCCATGGCTGGATATGATTTGTGATTCTTGTTTAACTACCTTGTGAGTAGATTTGACTGAGCAGAATCCCCCTAAGCAGTGGAGGAGTTCCTCTTCTCACCCCCAAACATGTTTTCTCACCTCCAAAGCTGCCTTTTGTGCCCTCCCCACCACCACTCAAACGTCTCCCTGTCCATGCCTGGAGCTCCCAAAAGGCATTTCCCAGAACACCACTGTGTGCCCCACTTCAAGCTCCCCCTGAGGACCAGAATGCCAGCACTGCCATTGCCCAGATGGATTCCAGCTGTGGCCTGGGACAAGCTGCTCAGTTGGGGGTCCAGCTCTCCCCAGAAAGAGCAGGCAGAGGGGACAGAGACTGCTGTAATGTGGCAGTTAGAAGAGCTCGCTGGAGGAGGCCGGCTGCCTTTCATGCTGCTTCTTGTGCACCACTTAGAAGCAGCCGCAGCAGCAGTTTGCTGTCCTGTGGCCCTTCAGAAACACAGTCGGCGCATTGAGCTCAGCCACTCAGTGAGCACGGCCTGGCAGATCAGAGCACCTCTTGCCAACCAGTCAGGAAGCAGAAGCCTCCACAACTGGCCACCTGCAAAGCTGACTGTGCCTGGCCCAGTCTGGCAACCTGCACAAGGACACAAGCCTGTCCTCACTGTCCCAGGCAGGCAGCAAAACCAGGGGGTCAGGGGTGTAACTATAATAGGGCAAGGGGAGACAGTTGTCGGGGGGGGGCTCACTGCCTTGGGGGCCCCCTAAGAGGCAAGTCACATGACTGACTCCCCCAGCCACCCACCCGCCCTGGCTTCCTTCAGTTGTCTTCATCCTCCGAAACTGATGTGAGTGTTCAGACCTGGAGCTACCAGAACAGCAGGTCTTTCCCAAGTACCATTCAATGACTTGCATCGCCCACAATTTACAAAACCTTAAAAAAATAATAATTTAGGATGTTGTTCTATTGTGGCACATAGGATGTTGCTTTTTGTTACCACTCTTCAGCCTCATCTGAGATTTCTTTACTTCATGAGCTCAGCTTCAGTGAGGGGGGGCCCATTTTCAATCTGGTCTCTGGGCCCCCTCCAACCTTGCTATGGCCCTGCCAGGGGGGCTCACAATGATTCCCACACCGAGTGTAGTTGCACTTCTCCCCTCCGTTAGCAGCTCCTCCTTGCCCTTCCAAAGGGGCTCCCTGGGCTGGGAATCCCATCCAGATGAGGGCTGCCCACCATGTGGGAAAGCGGACAGGTCTCCTGTGCCTCTAACAGATGCTGCACGGAAGAGAGCCTTTCAGCTGGGCCGGCTTTCCTTTCTGCTGCCTTGGCTGCAATTCACTCTTCCGGGCTGGGCATCCCTTCAAGGTACAAGAGTCCTGTCCTTCCTCTTGTCCACAGGGCTGCCCCAAGCCAGACGCCCAATCCACATCAGACCAAGGAGAGGCTCCCTTCTAGACAGGGGCCTGGCTTGGGGCTGCAGGGGATTCCTTTGCTAATGACCTTCATTGTTGTCCATTACCGGCTGATTCTCACCCGCCACCCCAAGGAATAAAGCAGCCCAGCAGGCATTACAAAGGCATGAAGTGGCTAGAGGAGGCTGTGGATGTCCTTGAGTTGGCTTGATGGGTTTTTTTGTGGCTACTCCAGCCAGCCCCAATGGACATCCCAGGTGACCCCCCCCCCCCCCCGGGCAGCCTAATGATATGCAAAGAATGAAGGGTACTTTGCACCTTCAACCTCATGATCCTTTTGCAAAGCACAATTAGTAATTAAATTTGCCAACTCATTCACAGAGAGCAGATAATTATCTAGAGAATTGCAGGGAAGCTAAACCTCAGATTGGGATAGTTGTTTTTTTTTTAAGAATGGCACATAATTTTTGCTAGAAATACCATGCATAGTGATGATATGCTGATACCAGAAAGAAGGCACATTTAATCAATCTACTACAAAATGTCAAAATAAACAAAACATTTAAAAATATCACTATAGTTGTCTTCTGTTAATTACTCAAATCCAAAAGAAAAAGAAGAATTATCTTATAATTCGATGATTCAGAAAAGAGCTCAGGAAGGAAAGAAATCTATAAATCCAAACTCACAAAAAAATACGTCCGTTTTCCCCCAAACCGTTCGAGGTTTCCGCACCCAAAAGGCATCGTTTTTTCCGAATGATGCCACTACTCACATCTCCACAATCTAGGGATCTCTGTCTGGTGGAGACCTGGCCTTGCCCCCCAGTGGCAGCAATACACTGTCATTCATTGCCCAAGTCAAAAAACAGAGGCTCCAGGTAAGGGCACCTCAGCCATGGCCTGACCTGGTTCAGGGCTTTTAAAGAAGGAAAGCTCAGCCACGCACAATGGGATGTGTATGGGATCCGCTGTCGGTTGGAGCAGGCACTGCTAGGGTGCACATCTGTGGGCTTGTGCCTTCCAAAATGGCTCAGGGCGGTTGTGAGACCTGCACTTTTTTGGCTTTGGAGCTGCATGTTTTGCACCTGGTTGCACCGTAAAAAAGGCCCTGCTCTGGTTTGGGTTCTGTGCCCAGCACTGGAGACTGGCACAGATGGCGAGCAAGGGCGGAGTTCTCTCCTTGCCTGGCATCATTGTGGAGGCTTGACTTGGGCAGGCAGCTGCAGAGGGCCCAGAAGGAGCAGACACCACCACGCAAGGTCTGTGGCAGCCCCCTTTCCATCCACACAGCCTCAGCCTTGGGCTTGGCCTGGAGAAGGAAGCCCGCTTGCTAGGGCACAGAACAGTGAGCCACCGATTCCTTCCTTCCTTCTGAAAGGCGACCTGCATTCCTGGGAGGGAGAGGCACTCTGCTGGGCTTGACCTTTCCAAGCAAGGCAAGGATTGCAACTTCTCTCCCCGCTCCCATATTGGGCTGTTTAATTTGCAGCATGTGGCATGGTCTTCTTCTTCATCTTCATAGTGCACCCCCCCCCGGCACCCTTGCAAGAGAGGCCTGTTGTCTTAACAACGTTTGACAACAAGGGGCCTGAGGGTGCAATCCTGTGCTCTCAGAAATCAGTCTGAGCAGCAGAGAGTTTGACAGGAGGAGTCTCTGCCTTCCACTACCCTGATGCCATGTTGCTGAGATGCCAGCATCCTGGCACCCAAAGATTCTCCTGGCCTGCTTGAGAGAGGAGGACCTGGCCCATGGCAGGGGCGGGCCTTGGAGCCAGCTTTTGTGCCCGATCCTTCAGCCACCACAAAGTGTAGACCCACCCCCCCACACACACACACAATGGGCATGTCCCCACCAGCCCCTTACAGACACTTCCTAGAGCCCTTGTTAGTTTGAAAGAGCGCTCTGTGGTTATGTTGAGGACTTCTCAAGTGGCAAGGCGCTTTCAGTGTCTGATGTCAAATTGATTGTAAAAGTTAATCATGAGAATTGCCCCACGACAAGTGTGCTCTGGGCAGCTTAGACCAGTGAGGAATGGCCACTCTGTTAAAAAGGTCATCAGCCCTGAAGATCGGTTTCAGTGTCTTAAAAGCACTACAACCACCACCACCACAGAAGTCTGGTGCTGCTGGTGGTGGTGGTAGCCTCCCCGTGAGTCAGCGACTTGGGCTGCGAGAGGGTCTTGGACTCGGGGCCCAGTGGGCCTCAGCCGCCACATCCATGACGGGCCATCCTCTGCCTCCTCCTGTCAAGCTGGGAGATGCGGCTGGCTGCCCTTCAGAGGGGTCTCTCCCCCCCCCCGCCACGCACAGGGTGGGGCTCACCACAGCTTCAGGCAGGCTTAGCTGCCCCGGGCCAGGAGGAAGAAGGCCAGCCTGACGGAAGCAGCAGCAGCAGCAGGTGCCGCCCAGGCAACTGTACCGCTTCAGGGTGCCAGTCAAGCAGGGTGTCACCCAAGAGGTGCCCCCCCTCCCCAGGCTCCCTTCAGAAGAGGCTCAGACCCAACGCTCAGATCGAACCGATGATCTGACTCCCGCTGAGCTGCAGCCCTGCTGGGGATGGGGCCGCTGAAGGAGGCTCAGTGGGAGAGCAGAAGGGCCCCCCCCCCCGCTCAGGCCTCCCTGGCAGCGGCGGCAGCGGCAGCATCTCCAGGCCAGGCTGGGAAAGGCCCTTCTCTCCCTGGAACCAACCCCCCCCCCCCCAGAGCTGCTGCCTGCTGCCAGTCAGTGTAGGCGCTACTGAGTGAGAGGGACCAAGGGCTCGACTCAGTAGATGGCAGCTTGCTAGGCACCTGACTTCCTGGTTTCTGCTTGTTGCTCATTTATATGTTTTGATTGTTGGAAGCCACTTTGGAGTCCATGGGTCAAGAGGTGACCAAAATTGTAAAAAGAAGGAGAAGCTTCCTGGGATCCGGGGATGGCGCCGCTCTGGGAAGAGCAGAAAGTTCCAAGTTCCCTTCCCGGCAGAATCTCCAAGATGGGGCTGAGATTCCTGAGTGGGGGGCGGGGGGGGGGGCGTCCTCCTCCTCCACCTCAGAGTTTCTTTGGAAGAAGCACAAAGTTCTTGACAAATGGAGGCAGCAAGTGCTGCAAGGCCACTGGGGTGGGGTGGGGTGGGGTGGGGTGGGGAGGGGGGGCTAACAAGTCTAAGAGTATCTGGCCCACACATGCCTCCCACCACAGCCACTAGCAGATGTCCAGAGATCACCCCACAGAGGGAGAGACCCACAGCAGGCCTTTCATCTGTGTGTGTCCCGTCCCCCCCCCCCGCCACTCCTCAAGAAGGTTGAGAAGATGGGCACAGAATCCGCCCCCCCCCGCCCATCCCAGCAGGACAGCTGCAGCTCCCTCCTGGCCACTTTGATAGGTGTGGGGGGGGCAGAGGGAGGAGTCAGGCTGCTCACCCACCCACCCCCACCCCTCCTGGGACAAACAAGCCTCTGTTTGCCCTTCCCTTCTGCACAGGGGTGTCAAGGGGGCCAAGCACTTGGGGGGCACTCTTGGGTGGGGGGGGAGTGCTTGCTCTAGACAGGCTTTTGAAGACCATGTTTAACCACCTTGCCTCAGGAAGCTTCCTGTTTGCAGAGCTGCCGAAGGCTCCTTTGAAAGGGAATCGAATCACCCTCGGTCCCCCACCAGGGCTGCTTTTTATCTGGGCTTCCCCTCCCCCCTTGGCAAGGCCCTGCTTGCACCACCCCAGCAGCCCAGAGAGGAGGACAAGCTCCCCGCTCCACCCCCCCACCCCCCCACCCTGCGCCTCCTCAGCCAAGCAGATGCTGAGCAGGGCTTCCCTTGGTGGGCAAGCAAGCGCCTTGGACTTCTCTTTGGCGCCTGGTGATGGGGCCCACCAGCCCTCATGGGATCAGGCCCGCAGAGCTGGCTGGAAGGATCCTTTGGTACTGTAGCCGAGCCTTATCCAGCCCAGGGAAAGTGGGTTAAGCGCCTGGAACAGGAGGTGGGGGGGGGCACCAGGCAGAGATTCAGCAGAGGAAGCCAGACTAGGGCAGTGCTTGGCAGGTGATGCATGGATGACCCCCCTCCCCCCACAAGCACTAACCCCGGAGCATCACACCTGCATTCTTCATTCCTCCTCCGGCTTCCTCCATGCTGGAGAGAGAACTTCCTGGAGGCTGGAAGCCAACAGAGACCCTTAAAAGCTGGGACCCCAAACAAAGGCGCAGACATAACATCCTACAGGAGGGTACTTATGGACTATAGTTTTCTCCTGCTTTTCTGCCAAGGAGCTCAGGTTGGTGTACCTGCCTTCCTGCCCCTTTATCATCACAACAACCCTGTGAGGCAGGCTAGACTGTGAGATACAGTAATGACTGGTCACCCTGCAATCCTTGTGCTGAGTAGGGATTGGAACCTGGGTCTTCCTGGTCTAAGCCTAACACAGACTAGGGACATAGGGCATTGCCTTTGCATTCTGTGGGGCCCAGAGACGCTAAAGAAGAGTAGCCCTTTACAAGAAGGGACAGGCCTGAAGGTCAAGGACACTGGGCACTCCTCCCTCCAGGTCAGGAGCAGGAGCAACCCAGGGGGTCCCTGCCCTCCAGCCAGGACCCTCCAGAATGACTGTCTCAGGTTTGCCTTGAGGCTTCTCCGCCTGCTGCCCTTTCCTCTCTGGCCATCTCTGGGACCCAAGCCAAGGGAGAGTGGGCAGCGGGGGTGGGTGGGGCTGGAGTAGATGTGTTGTTGCTATGCACCCCCCCCCACTGTCCCAGGGGCCTGGCCGTGCAAATGATCTGGCCATGGTGTTACTGCCCCAATCAAAGGGTTACTGCCCCAATCAAAGGGAAACCCCTCCAGAGTGCACTCTGCATCTCCCTTTCACTCCCCCCCACCAGTTGACCCAGGGTTGAGGTGTGACTTTCCCCAGGTCATTAGGGGAAGGTGTACATTTCTGAAGCCTTCAGAAAAAGCTAATGGCCAACTGAATCCTATCTAGGCAATCCCAATGGATATGCAGGTACAGCAGCCAGGGCTATGGAGGAGGAGGAGGAGGAGGAGAAGGAGGAGGAGAAGGAGGCGGAGGTGAAGGTGGAGGAGGAGGAGGGGAGGGAGAGGAGGAGGAGAGGAGGAGGAGGAGGGGAGGGGAGGGGAGAGGGAGGAGGGGAGAGGGAGGAGGGGAGGGGGAGGAGGAAGAGGAGGAGGAAGAGGGGATGCGGAGGTGGAGGTGGAGGAGGAAGAGGGAAGAAAGAGGAGGAGGTGGTGGAGGCAGAGGAGGGGGAGGAGGAGAGGAGGAGGAGGCGGAGGTGGAGATGGAGGAGGAGGAGGGGAGGGGGAGAGGGAGGAGGGGAGGGGGAGGAAGAGGAGGAAGAGGAGGAGGTGGAAGAGGAGGAGGGGAGGCAGAGGTGGAGGTGGAGGAGGAAGAGGGGAGGAAGAGGAGGAGGCGGTGGAGGAGGAAGAGGGGAGGGGAGGAGGAGGTGGGGAGGAGGCAAAGGAGGAGGAGGTGGAGGAGGAGATGGGGGAGGAGGAGAAGGAGAAGGAGGTTGGGAAGGAGAAGGAGGAGGAGGAGGAGGAGGTGGAAGAGGAGAAGGAGGAGGAAGTGGAGGAAGGGGGAGGAGGCAGCGGAGGAGGAGGAGGCGGAGGGTGGGGGAGGAGGAGAAGGATGTGGGGGAGGAGGGGGAGGCAAAGGAGGAGGAGGAGCTGGAGGAGAAGGAGGTGGAGGAGGTGGGAGGAGGATGTGGAGGAGGATGTGGGGAGGAGGAGAAGGAGGAGGATGTGGAGGGGAAGGAGAAGGAGGAGGTGGGGGAGTAGAAGGAGAAGGAGGAGGTTGAGGAGGGGAGGAGGAGGAGGCAAAGGAGGAGGAGATGGAGGAGGAGAAGGAGGAGGAGGGGAGGGAGGGGAGGAGGAGGCGGAGGAGGAGGAGGAGGAGGTGGGGGAAGAGGAGGAGGTGGAGGGGGAGGAGGTGGGGAGGGGGAGGAGAAGGAGGAGGTGGAGGAGGGGGGAGGAGGAGGCGGTGGGGGAGAAGGAGAAGGAGGTGGAGGACAGGGGAGGAGGAGGCGGTGGGGGAGGAGGAGAAGGAGGCGGAGGAGGAGAAGGAGGAGGTGGGGAAGGAGGAGGTGGTGGGGGAGGAGAAGGAGAAGGAGGAGGGGAGGAGGAGGCAAAGGAGGAGGAGAAGAAGGAGGTGGGGGAGGAGGAGGAGGTGGTGGAGGAAGAGGGGGAGGAGGGGGGATCAGGAGGCGATGGCGGAGGAGGAGGAGGTGGGGGAGGAGAAGGAGGTGGTGGGGGAGGAGGAGGAGGAGGAGGTGGAGGAAGGGAGGTGGGGAGGAGAGGGGAGTATGATGAGGAGGAGAAGATGGAGGAGGAGGAGGCAGCGGAGGTGGTGGGGAAGGAGGAGGCAAAGGAGGAGGAGGAGGTGGAGGAGGAGGAGGAGGGGGAGGAGGAGGAAGTGGGGGAGGAGGAGGTCGTGAGGGGGGAGGAGGGGAGGGGGGAGGAGGAGAAGATGGAGGAGGAGGAGGTGGAGGAGAAGGAGGAAGAGGTGGAAGAGAAGGTGGAGGAGGAGAAGGAAGAGGAGAAGGAAGAGGAGGAGGAGGGCAGAGGAGGAGGAGGCGGAGAAGGGGAGGTGGGGAGGGGATGGGAAGGAGGAGGAGGAGGAGAAGATGGAGGAGGGGGAGGAGGCAGCGGCTGAGGAGGAGGTGGAGGAGGAGGAGGTGGAAGAGGTGGAAGAGAAGGTGGAGGTGGAGGGCAGAGGAGGAGGATGCAGAGAAGGGGAGGTGGGGAGGGGATGGGGAGGATGAGGAGGAGGAGAAGATGGAGGAGGAGGAGGCGGAGAAGGAGGAGAAGGAGGAGGAGGGGAGGAGGAGGATGTGGAGGAGGGGTGGGGAGGAGGAGGATGAGGATGAGGAGAAGATGGAGGAGGAGGCGGCAGCGGAGGAGGAGGAGGCAGCGGAGGAGGAGGAGGGGAGGGGGAATATAAGAACATAAGAACAGCCCTGCTGGGATCAGGCCCAAGGAGGACCATCTAGTCCAGTATCCTGTTTCGCATAGTGGCCCACCAGATGCCGCTGGAAGCCACAGGCAGGAGTTGAAAGGGGCATGCCCTCTCTCCAGCTGTTGCTCCCCTGCAACTGGTATTCAGAAGCATCCTGCCTCTTAGGCTGGAGGTGGCCCACAGCTCTCTGACTAGTAGCCCTTGATAGACCTCTCCTCCTCCAAGTTATCCAAACCCCTCTTCAAGCCATCCAGGTTGTTGGCTGTCACCACATCTCGTGGCAGAGAGTTCCACAAGTGGATCACGCGTTGTGTGAAAAAGTACTTCCGTTTGTTGGTCCTTGACCTCCTGGTAATCAATTTCATGGAGTGACCCCTGGTTCTAGTGTTGCGTGAGAGGGAGAAGAATTTCTCTCACTCCACTTTCTCCACACCATGCATGATTTCATAGACCTCTATCATGTCTCCACGCAGTTGTCTTTTTTCTAATCTTTTTTCTAATCTTTTTTCTAATCTTTTTTCTAAACTAAGTAGCCCCAGGTGTTGTAGCCTTGCCTCATAAGGAAGGTGCTCTAGGAGGAGGAGGAGGAGGAGGAGGAAGAGAAGGTCGAGGGAGGAGGGGAGGTGGCGGCAGTGGCGGCAGCGGTGGCAGCAGCCGGCCAGGCAGGGATCCCTTGTCCGGGGGTCCCAGCAGAGCCCAGGAGCAGGCAACAGGCACTTGGAATGCTCTCCCTGCAGAACCTCATAGAACACATTTTTAGCCAGGCACTGAGTTGTTTTTAATTGAGTTGTTTTTAGTTGCCTAGAACTGCCTAGAGCCATTTTTATTTGACAGTATGGAAAGGTAATAAATAAATATGCTAACAATGACAACAATGCCTCTGAGCCTGTGCAGAGTGCCCCCACCCCCAGTCTGGAGCATGAGTCAGATTAGGGGAGATCCAAATCCAGGCCAAGGCCTCAAGGCCCAGGGCTTGCTTCTGGAGCAGCTTCTTCGGGGCAGGGTCTCCTCCTGGGCAGTGGCAGATTCCCGACAGCAGGCGGCTGGTCCGGGAAGAGGGCGGGATCTTTTTACTGGGACCAGCAGACCTTTACGTGTGTGCTGCAGCAGCAGGGGGCGTGTAGAGGAGCGTCGCGGGGCGGGGGGTTGGCTGGGGATAATCGGGAGTTCTTCTCACGCGGCCGGAAAAGCAGCGCCCCGTCCAGCTGCATCGCGCAAAGTCACGGTGGGTCCCGAGAGAAACGGGACGGTCTTTGCTCCTCCCGCTTCGGACGCCGGTTGCCTCGAGGCCCGCTCCGGGCTCTGGCTTCCCTCCTCCCCACGGGAGTCCCGCGCCTTCAGCCTCCCCGCCCCTTCGCTCCCCAGCTGGGCTTGATTGAGACATCCTGAGTGCCCCCCCCCCCACTCCGCCGCCTGGTCGCGGCAGCGGCGGCAGCGTCCCAGCCCCTCGTCCTGCTCCGCGCGCCGCCGCCGCTGCCGCCCCCGCTGGTTGCGCGCCGACACCTGAAGACGGTCTCGCCTTCCGGCCCTTGGAGGCTGCTGCTAATCCCCGCTCCGGGACAAAGAGCCGCTTCGGTCACGCTGCTGCCGCCCCCCGAGCCCCCTAATCCAGTCGGGCGGCTGCCTCCCCCCCCCCCGCCGCTCAGCAAGCATTGTCCCGCCTGGGCTGGGCTGGGCTGGGCATTGCCTGGAGAGCGGCCGGCGGCGATTAGCCGAGCCCTCCTCCGGGCCCTGGGAGGGAATCCCAAGACAGGCCCGCCCGCATCCTCCCGGGGCGTCTGGGGCTGCGCGCTGCTGGCGGGAGCAAGACGACCTCGGGGCGCGGGGCATTTGCGGGCTCGCTCTAGCGGGTGGCACTAGCGGGGAGGAGGGCGTGTCTCCATCCTGGGTACCTGGACGGGGCGGGGGCGCACCATCGACCTGCCTACCGATTTTCCTCCCTTCCAGGTGTGTGAGGCGGAGGGAAGGGTTGCTGCCAATCCCTTCAGATTAGGAGATGATGCTGGGACTGTGCAGGTGATTGTGGCTGCTGCAGCCCCCTCCTCCCCCCCCGCCGCTCACTTCTGGCCCTTGAAATCACCTGGAAGCAGGCTTGTAGCTAGGGCGGGGGGGCCCTGTTCGCCCCCTCCCCATCGGAGTGAGGGAGATAATGAAGCAGATGGAGAGTGGCGGAGCCGGGGGCCCCGGGGTCTTGGAAGGAACCCCTCCACTCATTTATAGCTACAGAGTTAGTTCCAAGATCCTTTCTGTGTGTTACTAGAATAACAAAGAACTGGCCAGTATCTTATTGGCCTCCTGAATGATAAAGTGAAACATTCCATAGGCTATACAAAAGAGATTCAGATTATTTGGAAATGTAGATTATTTCCCCCTAAACGCCCCCCCCCACCAACAGCCAAGTGCTTAGAGTAGTTGATTTAATCAGAGTAGGTTGCTTTGGGGGTGGGGTCGATCTATTTTGTGTATGGGAGTGAAGTTTATTTATTTATTTATTTAACATATTTTATACTGCTCAAAACTTGCGTCTTTTGTTTACAACAAAAACTGAAAAGTTTAAACATTTGTTAAAACAGATAAATGACAACAAATAAATTAAAACATTGGTTAAAATAAATGACAGCAAAAAGTTAAAATGTTAAAACAATTAAAAACCTTTAAACAGTATTTCAAAACAATGTTAAAACTATTAAAATGGTATTTAATTAAAAGCCTGGGTGAACAAATGTGTCTTTAAAGATTTTTTTTAAATTGTCAGAGATGGGAGGCTCTTATTTCAGCAGGGAGCGCATTCCAAAGCATCCAGGCAGCAGCAACTGAGAAGGCTGGTCCCTGAGTAGCCCCCCCACCCGTGGCAACTGCGGACGGACCTCTCCTGATGATCTCAATAGGCGGTGGGGTTCATGACGAAGAAGACGTTCCCTTAAATGCCCAGGGCCCAAGCTGTTTAGGGCTTTATAGGTCTTAACCAGCACCTTGTATTTCCCCCAGACACTTAGCAGCAGCCAGTGTAACTCTTTCAATACAGGAGTAATATGGTCTCTCCGAGATGACCTGGAGACCAACCTGGCTGCTGCAATCTGAACCAGCTGTAGTTTCCAGACTACATACAAAGGCAACCTTACATAGAGCGCATTACAGTAACCCAGTCTAGAGGTTACCAGCAGATGTACTACTGTTTTGAGGTTGTTCATCTCAAGAAACGGACGCAGCTGGCGTATCAGCCGAAGCTGATAGAAGGCACTTCTGGCCACCACCTCAACCTGGGACACCAGGGAGAGGCTCGGATCCAGAAGCACCCCCAGACTGCGCGCCTGTTTCTTCTGGGGAAGTGTGACCCCATCCAGAACAGGCAGAACAAACTCATTTCCCAAGTTTCGAACCCACACAATAAGTACCGCTGTCTTATCTGGATTTAGTCTCAGTTTGTTTTCTCATCCAGCCCATCACTGCTTCCAGGCAGACATTTAGGCAGGTTATGCCTTCTCCCAATGAGGTTGGCATGAAGAAATAGATTTGGGTGTTATTAGCATACTGATAACACCCTACACCAAATCTCCTGATGATCTCTCCCAGCAGTTTCATGTAGATGTTAAAACATTGGAGGAGAGGTCTATCAACTAGTTGGAGGGCTATAGGTCACCTCCAGCCTTCAAAGGCAGGATGCCTCTGGCTACCAGTTGCAAGGGAGTAACAGCAGGAGGGAGGGCATGCCCTCAACTCCTGCCTGTGGCTTCCAGTGGAATCTGGTGGGCCACTGTGTGAATCAGGATGCTGGACTAGATGGGCTTTCTTGGGCCTGATCTGACAGGGCTGTTCTTAAGTTCTTAACATCAGAGACAATATGGAGCCCTGAGAGACACCATTCGAAAGTTCAGATTTTGAAGAACTACAGTCTCCAAGGGGCACCATCTGGAACCTGCCCAAAAGGTAGGAGTGGAACCACCGCAAAGCAGTGCCCCCCACTCCCAACCCCATTGGATGCTCCAGAAGGATACTATGGTTGATAGTATCAAAAGTATTTCTCAGAGGCATAAAGGTAAAGTGTGCCATCGAGTTGATGTCGACTCCTGGCTACTGCAGACCCCTGTGGTTGTCTTTGGTAGAACACAGGAGGGGTTGACCATTGCCTCCTCCCATGCAGTATGAGATGATGCCTGATATAGTACCAGCGGGGATTCGAACCGGCAACCTTCTGCTTGTTAGTCAAGCATTTCCCCGCTGGGCTGCAACAGTGAGCACCCATCACTAATGCCATGTATGGCAGTTCTCGCAAGAGTTCGCAAGCGAGCTGCCGGCAGGAGAGGAAAGCAGGAGCAGTGGCAAACAGGCTTGCTGGCGAGGTGGGGAAGATGGCGGGCGGGGGAGGGAGAAAGCAGAGGTGGGGGCAGCGGGTGGGAGGGTGAAGAAAGTGGCAGTAGGCAGGCGGGGAAAGAAAACGGTGGGAGGCAGGGAAATAAAATGGCAGCGGTGGGAGGGGGGAGAACTAGAGGCGGCACAGATGCTCTGCGCCTGCCCCAGCTAGTTTCCATTATTATTAAGAACCGGCTGAGCTGGGCGCACAGCACCTGCGCCTCTAGTTCTCCCACTGCCGCCACCGTTTTCTCCAACCCACCCTTTTCTTTGCCCGCCCGCCACCACCGCTGCCGTTTCCTCCCCACCCCCCACTGCCGTCACCTTCTCCCCGCCCGCCTGTCCTCCGTGGCTTTCCTCTTCCCTTGCCAGCAGCTCGCTCGTGAACTTTCGCAAGAGCTGCCACACAGGGGATTAGCGACGGGTACGCCTAAGAGAAATATATACATATAGATATAGATAGCTATTTATACACCCAGGAATGGGTCCTCCTAACATATTGAGGGCAGAGGGCGTCAAAGGGGGCACAGCTGCCTCTGATTCCCGAGGAGCTCCATTGGCTTCCCTCCCCCCCCAGCATTAATGAGAGTTGTGCTGCCTGCAGACTGGCCATGCGTCAGGTACAGCTGTGCAGTGCCTCATGGCCCCAGACACGCCCCCCGCGCAGCCAACGTTTGGGAGGGAGATCAGCCCCGCTGCATTGGCAGCGAGGCCAGGAGTGGCCCTCCCTGCCTTTAAAAGGGAGGGGGGTCACTCTGGCTGCACTGCCAACGCAGTGGGGGCCGATTTTGGTCCTAAACAGGGCCATGTGGTGGCCCCATTTGGGAGTGAAATAATGGGCCCCGCATCTGATATCAGATCAAGAAGGTCAATGCTTAGAGAGCTCCTTCTTTTACATGTTCCCCACCGCATGTTACGGTCATCTGGGGAGGTCCGTCTCCAGTTACCACCGGTGCGTCTGGTGGCGACTCCGAGGCGGGCCTTCTCTGTCGCTGCTCCTGGGCTGTGGAATGCCCTCCCGGCAGAAATCTGCAGTCTTCATTGACCTTCAAGAGAGCCCTTAAAACCCATCTGTTTGGCCTGGCCTTTCAGGGTTTTTTAATTAAATTGTTTTAATGTTAACCTGGTTTTCAGGGTTTTAATTGTTTTGATAGTTTAATTGTTTTTTAAGATGTTTTTAATTTGGTGTTTATATTTGTATTTCTGTTTTAATTGTTTTTAATGATTTCTGTTTTTTAATTGTAAACCGCCCTGAGCCAGCTCAGAAGGGCGGTATAAAAATCGAATAAATAAATAAATAAATAAATGCGTCCCGGCCTCTGGGAATCCCACAATGCACCAGGAGGCATTGGGGGATTCCCCCGAGAGACGGACGCTCTAGGCTCCCGTCTCTGTATGCAGCCCGGCTGGGAGCAGCACCACTCACTCCCTTAACCTCCGCTAACAGCCGGGCTAAAAAGCTGGGCTGGGTGGCTCTGCCTCACCGGGATTGGGCCTGATCCTGGCGGTTCTCACACACATCCCTAGCCTGGGTTAGGCTGCTCACCAGAACAGAAATGTTCACTGTTCACTGAAATGCTGGCTGAGGAGAAGAGGTGTGCACCTCATGCTCTCAATGGGGGGGGGGCACTTCATTCACCCCTGGGGTGTGGGAGGAGGTGGCAAGGGGGTGCCTCTAACCCTAACCCCCCACCCGACCCAGGCAGCCAATAGACAGTCCTTCCCCTTGCTCCACTGTTCACAGGCCCTGGCCTGGTCCTTCAAAATGTCAAAGCAAAAGGAGGCCCAGCTTCCCAGCTGAGAAGTGAAGGGCACTCACACTCACCCAGCCAGCAGCATGAGGAGAGAAGGAACCGTTCCTCTCCGCACGGAGCTCAAAAAGCTGGCTGTGCAGGGCTCATGTCGTGATTTCCTGGAGAAGATGTTTGGAGAGATGCTGGTTTGTCAAGGGGATGAGTCAGAAAAGGGAAAGGCAGCTGCTGGCAGAGGGAAGCCGGCCCTTGGCCAGGACTGCAGAATTGGCAGGCAGGCAGGCAGGAGGCGGCAGTGGGGACCTTGCAGGATCCGCATCGGAAAAGACGGAAACTCTGACAGGAGCTCTCACTGAGGAGGAGCCTCCTTTCGTTCAGCCTCCTTTGGTAAGAAAAACATGTGAAGTCTAAGAACAGGGCCCCGAGCCAGAAAATGTCGCCCAGGGGCGCTCAGTAGCATGCCACAGAGCGAGAGGATCCTCTCCACACCAGAGAAAACGGAAGGCGAGGAAGGCCTGTCACCTCGAGGTGGCAGAGGATGGAGGGTGCGCACACGGGGCATTCTGCGGGGGGTGTGTGTGCCCACACAGACACAGAACATTCTCCAAACTGTCTGAGTCGCAACAGAGGAACGGAGCCCTACAGAGCGATGTGAGAGCGAAACAGCCTGCATAGGCAGGGGCTGTGGTGGTTAGAGTGATGACTGAAGAGACGGATCACCAGAGGGAGGCTGGTGGTCTGCATCCACCAGTTAGAGGCCAAGGTGGAGCTGCAGCCAGAGGCTTGGTTCCAGTGTGTGTGTGTGTGTGAAGCATACAAGACAACCAAGGAAAACAGCCAAATTTGGCTAGAATAGCTCAGGCTGAACCGGGAAGAAACAGGAAGTTTGGATCTGAAGGAGGCTTGGGTGCCTGCCCGGCCCTGTGCCCAGAAGGGTCCGGTGCCCTGCTGCAGAGGGTGGAAGGAAGCCAGGCTTTCCTTCCCCAAGGGGAGCCTGCACGCCTGGAACGGAATCTCCCCGCTGCCACTTTCCGAATGGGCCACATCCGCGGCAGCACCAGTGGCTATGCCAAGTCAGACTGCCCAGATCCTCTGTGGAGATGGCCAGGTCAGAATCCATCAAGTCTCTGGCTCCCCATTCCAGCCACACAAGTCCACCACGGGCAGCGCTTGGGGTGGTCAGCAACAAGCTGGTGTGTCCCAGGCCTGGGGGCAGCAGGGGGCACTGAAGGAGGACTGTCAGGAGGGGCTTCTCACACTGGTTGGGCCCCCAGCTGTTGCTGCGCTTCACCGTGGCCCTTGTTCAGCAGCATCTGGGGACCCAAGGCTGAGCAGCCCTGTCATAGGATGACATTTCATTCATTCATTTATTTATTACATTTTATCTCACGCTCTTCCTCCAAGGAGCCCAGAGGGGTGTACTCCATACTGGAGTTTCTCCTCACAACAACCCTGTGAAGTAGGTTAGGCTGAGAAAGGGAAGTGACTGGCCCAGAGTCACCCAGCAAGTCTCATGGCTGAAGGGGGATTTGAACTCGGGTCTCCCCAGTCCTAGTCCAGCACTCTAACCACTACACTACACTGGCTACAACATGACCACAAGGGTGGATGCCAATACAGTAGAGCAGTCTGTGGAGTTTCTTTAGCACCAGGCATGAGACTGATGACCTTCTCACCGTGGGCAAGCGTGATCAGGAGCAATTCCCAACACTTGAGGAGGTATTTTGAAAACTGGAGGAAGCTGGACTGCCCTGGAGAGAACAAGAGAAATCTTTTCCTCCCTCCTCCTCCTCCTCTTCCAATAGAGTCTCTTTAGAGTCGGTGTCAAAATGAACCCCAGCAGACAGGAGCCTCTCCTCCTCTTCCTGTCTGCTGGGAAATCCGTCAGGGGCCTCGGCCACAGGGTGGGCCACCCGAGGGCCTGGAGACTCAAAAGCCGCAGCCAGCCACTGCAAGGGTCAATGGGGAGCAGAGTCGTCACCTCAGGGGACTCTCTGGCGGCTCTGTGGCTTTCGGTTGGAGACTCACTGGCAGAGGAGGAAAACTCCGTTTGAATCCAGAGCCAGGCACAGGCCAGAGGAGCCCGCCATGACCAGGACCCTTCCCTAGCAATGCTGGTGGCAATAAAGAGAGAGAGATCCCCTCCCTGCCCAGCTCATTGCACCCACAAGGAGCAGCTCATGGCCATGCAAGAGAGCCATGCAAGAGAGGGACTTCTCAATGGCTGCCCTTTCCTGAGCGGTTTGGCAGGGCTCCCTCTCTGGCGGTCTCTTGGTGGCTAAAACCAACCCATCTGGTAGCGGGCATTCCCACAGGTTGCTTGGTGCCTGCTCTTGTTAGCCCACCACATTCTTTCCTTGTGTGTTTGTTGTTTTAAATCTTGCTATGAATGCTGCCTTGCATTTTCCAAAACAAAAGTGGTTCCATTTTTAATCAAACAATAAAATGCAGATTGAAAAAGCACCTTCTCCACAAAACACATCAGAGCGCTTAGCACACTGACATCTATTGTACATTTGGAAGCATTTGTTTTTCTTACTTCCAGATTACTTACAAATACCAAATTTTGCATACACAATCTTGCCACTGAAATGAGCTTAATTAACTATTTTCTAACACTGCAGAAAAAGTTTGTCACTTATTTTTTAGAATAAATTCTGAATATAATAATCAGATTCTAACTGTTGGTGTTCTGAACAGATTTTTAACACTCAGTAATCAGATCATACTTTGGAGACATTATGTGAAGACCCAGCTCCCTTGAGAAGTCTATAATGCTGGGGAAAGTTGAAGGAAAGAGAAGAAGAGGATGACCAGCAACAAGGTGGATGGACTCAATTATGTCATCCATGAATGCACCACTGAGAGACCTTAAGGGCCAAGTGGAAGACAGATCATCATACTGGAGAAAAGCTATCTAGGTGGTTGCTAAGAGTTGACACCAACTTGACAGCACTTAATCAATCAGATCAAAAATTCAAAAATGACATCATGCCCAAGAGAAGCAGAAGATATTTCTCAAATTCAAATTTACTATGGTTCATTAATGATGATACCATATATGGTAATTATTCCATAAAATGAATAATGTTTGAAGTTGACTCACATCCTACAAATTTCAAACTATTCTTTTACTTCCCTTTTGCAAGAACATTAATAAAAAATCTCTTACATCCATAAAAATTTGTCTATCATATATTTTGAAGAGCTTGTGAATTTGTTTGTGCAAAATAGTCACACTTCTTGATTACCTACAGATATTAAATTTTGCATAAACAATCCTGTCACTGAGAGTAGTGGAATGCACCACTTTTTACACCAGAATATGTTGCTGGAAAGCTGTAAATAACGTTTAAAGTGGTAAATAACACAAAATGACTTTGCCTGGTCAATGACCGGCTTCACCTGCTAGTATGTTACATTATGATCATTGGTTCCTTTCAAAATTTCCAGCCCCATCTTTTGTGAAAGGACACTGTGTGGCGCTGGGGATAGAGGCAAGAAGAAGCATTCCAGGAATGGAAGAGGCCACTCAGCTCCCTAGAGCCCCTGCTCTCTTTTGAGCCCCCTATCTTGTGGCAGAGAAATTACTTATCCTTGATGAAAATTATGTGATGAAAGATGAAAATTAAAATCAAATCTAGATATAATTAAAAGCCAGGCCTAACAGATGGGTCTTTAAAGCTCTCCTGAAGGCCTCCAAGGAAGACAATCCTCTCATATCCATGGGGAGTGCCTTCCACAACCCGGGGGCCACAACAGAGAAGGCCCTATCCCAGGTCGCCACCAGATGAAGCAGTGGCACCCGAAGATGGACCCCTCCTGATGATCTCAGTGAGCGGTGGGGATCTTGTAGAGAGAGACGCTCTCTCAGGAAACCCGGGCCTAAGCCGTTCAGGGCTTTAAACGTAATAACTAGGACTTTGTACTTTGCCCAGAAACATATCGTTAGCCAGTGCAACTGTTTGAGAACAGGCATAATGTGGTCTCTCTGGGATACCCCCGAGACCAATCTGGCTGCTGATATTTAAATATGTAAATTTAAGAAAGAAGCAGCAGCAAGCCTTTTTTCTCCCTTTCTCACAATATAAGCATTTCTGGGATATGTCCTTGGGCTGCAATCCTATGCACACAGCAGTTACTTGGGAGTAAGCCCCAACGAGTTCATTAAGGCTTTACTTGGAATCAACTTTGTAGAACTGGCTGCAGTTTACCTGAGAGAATCCTTTCTCAGATTTGAAAATTAAGCCACATAAATCACAAACCTGTCCAAATAACTTACGCTGTGGACCTCTCCTTTCAATACTACTACCACACACCAAAAACAAAACTGGAACACAAAATAACTGAACAGCAAACAAAAACTGGCATAAGGACTATCGAGTGGTGGGGCTCCTTGCCGCTTTGAGACTGGCCTGGCTTCCGAACTGTGCCTGTTAGGTTGTCCCTGAAGAGAAGGCAAATGTCTCAGAGTTCTTAAAAAAAACAAACCCACACAAATATTTCTGTATTAGAGACACACACATTTCAAACAAATAGGTTTGAGGTTGTCTAGTTAGTCATTTCGGTTAGAATGCCTTGTATTATTTGGAGGCTATAAGCCCCTCCCTCTCCTTCGCCCTCAAGAGAGGTGAGAGACTGAGAGAAAAATGAGAGAGCTAGCAAGAGGCTTTGCTTCAAGTCCCAGAACAAGCCGGTGGTGGGGCTGCACAGCCCCATTTGGGAGCAGAACTAGCCAGGGCTGCATTCGCAGCAGGGCCAGGAGCGGCTCTCCCTGCCTTTAAAAGCAGGGAGAGTAGCTCTGGCCGCACTCCCATTTGGGAGTGAAATCACACACCTCGGGTCAGATGTCAGACGTGGGGGCGGGGGGGGCATGTCTGGGGCACAAGGCACGGCACCCGATTGGTGGCCGCCTGGGTTCTTTGAACCCGTTTGCCCAATGGAGGCTCCGCCCCTGCTAGTGGCACTTTAAAAAAAAAAATCTCCAAGCAAATGCTGGAGAAATCCAATGCATCCTGGGGGCTTCTTCAGGGTGCTGAGTGAGGGGGAAAGGGCTGGCTTCCCTCTAGAGAAGGGGAGGCTACAGAAAGGTAGCTCTGAACTCCCTTTGCTAGCAGACTGGGTGCTCCCATTTTGCACACAGATCTCCAGAAGGTCTGCTCAGGAAATCAGATGACTGGCGGGCCTTGTTTGCTGGCTATAGGTGAGAATAGGTGCCTGTGAGCTATTCTGATTGGCTAGGGGCTGGGCTACCTCCTGCCCACCCTTGGCCGGGGGGGGGGGAAGAAAAGAAAGGCAGATCCTGATTGGCGCTGGGGCACTAAATATGCATTTGGGTAATGACTAAGTATGGTAATTACTTCATTTGGAGGCGAGGGATCCCACTGGACACCCTAAGAAGGAAGAAATGGCTTTATAAAGGAATTTAGAAAAAGGACCAAGGGCCAGGGCCATCAACTGGCCAGCAGCAGAAATGCACGAGCAACATCCAAGCCAGAGAGACATGCAGAGAGAAAGACAGAGAGGAAGAGATGGCATGTTTGGTGAGAGAATAGGGGGCTGGCAAGAATGTGGGGCTGGCAAGGAGGAGGGCAATGCTCCCTCTGTCCCAAATGAGGAGCTCCACTGCTCTCTCCTCTGGATCTTTTCCAGCTTGCCAAGGTTTCCTTGGGAGCTGTGGTCGAGCCCAGAACTGACTCTAAGGGGAAGAAATGGTGAGCAAGGAAGCAATGCTATTTCCGGAGGCTTGGGTGTGAAAAGCCTTCAGAGAACTGTGCACCTCTTTCTGCAGGCAGGCAAACCCCGGCTTGGGAAACCGAGTCGAGCTGCCCAAGCAGTTTGTGGCCTGGCCTGACTGTGGAAGGCGGCTCTGGCAAGTGTGTGTGTGGGGAGGGGGCAGGGTGGAAAAGCCTGCTGGGGGTCCAGGCAAGCCCTCATCCTGGGTGCCTGCAGCAGCTCTCTGGCTCCCTCTCAGCCGGTGCTCCTCGGGCGCCCGGGGCTCCTGCTGGCCAGCCCTGGGAGGCGTGGGCAGATGCTGCTGCAGCCAGGTCCGGCATCTCCTGGCAGGAGTGCTGGTCCCCCTGCAGGGTCCGGCCTTCCCCGCCCCTGGCGGTGTCTGTTGAGTTAATAAGATGGAGGGGGCGCGCCTCGGCTAATGGAAGCAAGACAAAAGGCCCTTGCCGACAAAGATGGGCCAGCCTTTCATGACGCGCCACCACGGCGGCCCCTCTGCCAGCGGTGCCTTTGCTCTGGCGATTAAGAACATACTGTTATTGTTCGGGCTGAAAGATAAATCCCTGCACAGCACCATCGCTGATGCGATTGAGTCCCCTCGCAATTTGTGATCCTATTGTAGCTGCTTGTTTGCCCCGGGCCAGGGGAGTCTGGGAACCCCTCGGGAACTTCCCTCTGGTCATTAGCATCCCAATTAGAAGTGGACAATGCCAAGCGGGAAAGAGAAGGGAAGGCAGCCCTGGGATTACCGCTCGCTTGCTCATGACTGTACTTCTGCCAAAGCAATGGCCAACTCGTTTATAATTCCCAATTAATTAAAAAAAATCAAGGTTCTGGGGAGGGGGGCTTATCTCCTGTCTCTATTAAAATGCAAGGGAGGGAGCACCTTGGTCAGCCCCCACCCCACCCCCACCCCGGCCACGAGAGGCCACAAGTGTGCCCAGAGAGGTGCCCGGAAGGCAGGGAAGCCGTCAGAGTGGCAGAGCATTTTGAGCAAGCTGAGCCCTCCCCAGGTACATGGGGTCCTTTCTGGGTCTGTGACCCCCCCCCGGGGAGTTTTGGCAGCTGGGTGGGGCCTTATACGTTCCTCTCCCACAAGTCCTAAAAATGGGCTCCTGGCCAGAAAGTGGGCAAGGCAGTTTGAGAGCAGGGCCACCTTCCTACCAACACTGAAAGCAGCTCCAGGAGTTCCAGGGGAGTGAGAGGAAGCAGGGGGCTTGAACACGTGAGCGGCAGCCCCTGGCCCCAGAGCTGGGCAGGGTCTCCAGTCTGGCCCCCTTGCATCAGCTGTCTCCACACCAGCAGCATCTTCCTGTGGGGCCCTTCTTGTGGACTCAGCGTTGGATGCTCTGCCTTAGGGGGGGGGTGCACACCTCACATCTCCCCCGTCCGTATCTCAAGAAGGCTGCAATGCCACGTTCACCCCCAGAGAAACTCACTTTTGTGGCACGCCAGACCTGCTTCCCCCATCATTGGCTCCCCCTCTGCACCTCTTCTCCTTCTGCACCACTGTGTGGTTCCTCATTGACCCCAACCCTCCGCTTCTTCCTCCCCCTCTTGGCCCCACCCCCATAACAGACGGCTGTCCTCTTGCCCAAGAGGGGGACTTCCACTGGAGAACTTGTCTCCATAATCAGAACGCATGCAGAAGTTCAAAGGTCAGCTTCTTGTGTCTTGACTGGCCATATGCAGAGCGCACTGAGGATAAGGAGACGGACGTTTCAAAGGGAAGAGAGCCAGCGTGGTGGAGTGGTTAGAGTGCTGGACTAGGACCAGGGAGACCCAAGTTCAGCTCCCCATTCGGCCATGAGACTTGCTGGGTGACTCTGGGCCAGTCACTGCTCTCTCAGCCTAACCTACTTCACAGGGTTGTTGTGAGGAGAAACTCAAGTATGTAGTCCACCGCTCTGGGCTCCTTGGAGGAAGAGCGGGATAGAAATGTAATAAATAAATAAATAAAGGTGGGCAGGGCCTCAATCTCCCACCTTTGGATTTCCAGATGTTGCTAGATGTGGATGACATCACTGCTCTGCATTCTTCTCTGGGTGGGGAGAAGGAGGAGATTGCACTCCCCACCTGAGCCAGGCAGGGCCCCACTCCTCTGTCCTAGCCATGGTGCTTTTGTTTGGACTTTGGACCCTGCTCGGGAGTAGACCCAGCTTACATGCTGTTTGTGTACCGCAGACAGACCCTTGTGGACGTCCATCACTCTGGTCTCTTTCTGCTTTCTCCCTCAGTTGCCCTGGAAGGTGGAAGCCCCCCTCCGCCCTGCTGCTGCTTCTCCTGTCATCCTGCCATGGCCTGGAAGCATCTCCTTCCTTGCCCTCTCGGTGTCCCATTGTGGCTCCAGAGCGCCAGTGACAGACAGCACCTCTTTGCTCATTGCTGCTTATTGAGGGGAGGGGGCTGTGTAGCTCCGTGTTTTAGAGCTTTGCCTGCAGACGGTCTCAGGTTCAGTTCCTGGCAGCAGCTTCGGGCAGGGCTGGGAAAGTTCCCACTGAAGCCCGGCCCTGCTGCTGCCTGCCGGTCGGCAAAGACAAGACGGAATGAGGTGAACCAAGGGCCTGGCTCAGACGCTCATGCCAAGAGGGTTTTTTAATCCATATACGGGGGCGGGGGGGAATATGATAGAGTATTGTGGAGTAACTCTCCTAGGTATTGTTCCAAGAAATGGAAGAATAATGACTAAAGAGAACACTGGTGCCAAATAGGATTGGTCAGCTGGTTTCAGCCCAGAACCTTTGTGTGAAGATGGCAAATAGGCAATGGGGCACATGACTGCAATTTGGGGTCACAGCCCAAGCCTGACTTCCAGGACCCAGGGGAGGCGGAGCCTGACTGCAGACGCTCCTGTGCAGCAGCAAGACATTTAAACAGGCATCCCTTTTATCGAGCTGCCGGCTGAGAGCAATGGTCCCTATCTATCCCCAGCACAGGGATGTCTCTCCAATCCATCAATCCTTATTATTGCGGTCACTGACCAGCCATCAGCATAGTAAATACATTCAGATGAAATCTATGGCTGCATTCAGACATACAGGATAACCACAGTTAACTGGGGCCAGGGTTACACTTCCTAACTCCAATTTGCGCTGCAGACGTTCAGCAAACCGTGGCCAGCCAGACTGGAGTTAAGGAGAGGGGAATCCCTCCCTACTGCTCAGCCTTCCAGCCTGATCCCAGCAAGCTCCGCGGCTAGACTGTGGACAAAGCGTCACCGTGCCAGCGGCTTGGCCGCCATGAGCAACGATCTCCATGGGGAGTGCCGATCACAGTCATGCCTTTTTATTTATTTGTTTGTTTGTTTGTTTGTTTATTTATTCTTATTACATTTCTATCCCCCTCTTCCTCCAAGGAGCCCAGAGCGGTGTACTACATACTTGAGTTTCTCTTTCACAACAACCCTGTGAAGTAGGTTAGGCTGAGAGAGAAGTGACTGGCCCAGAGTCACCCAGCTAGTTTCATGGCTGAATGGAGATTTGAACTCAGGTCTCCCTGGTCCTAGTCCAGCACTCTAACCACTACACCACGCTGGCTCTTTTCAGAGTGCTCTGCCTGCCCTTGGCAGGGGAAGGGCATTGAAAGCCCTTTAAATGTCCTGCAATGCCAGTGCTGCCAGCCATGGCACCGCCGACCCCCACAAGTCACCCCGCAGAGCAGTCCAGCCAGAGACCCTTCTCACAAACCCTCTGCAAGCTGCTTGCTGCCCAGTGGGCAAACACGCTCAGGGGAGGGCCAGTCTACTGGGGCTATGGCTGTGCCCACGATGGCACTTTCCCCACCCATGGACTGCCCACTCACGACATGAGCCTCCCACGTAACCAGCTGGGAATTCGGGGGGGGGGGTGACCCACTACTCTCTTTGTTAAAAAATAACCGGGGGGGGGCACTACTTCCCTAATCCCTCTGAAGCCTTGAACACGCCCAAGAGGACATTCTGGCTGCCTGGCCATGGGCACAGCCATGGAGTGGGCCCATGGGACAGTACATTTAGTCAAGCTTGAAAATCCCGGGTTTGGTCCATTGGTGCACCGTATGCAGATAAAGGGGAGCGGGAATCGTGGGAGATGGCACTTGCCTCTGCAGCTGGGTTGACTGCAGGGGCCACAGACGAAGGTGCACCTGTGCATAGGTGCACATTATCCCCTGCTAACTGAGCAAAAAGGCACTTTTTAGAAGTGGTGATTCTCTTCATTGAGCAGTGGGGAGCAACTGGCCCTCTCCGTCCCTGGCACAGCATCCTTCCAGTGGCTGTTGCTGGTGTCTGTCTTGTGTTTCTTTTTTAGATTGTGAGCCCTTTGGGGACAGGAGACCATTTTATTTGTTTATTTGTTTGTTTGTTTATATATAGCTATGTAAGGCGCTTTGGGGACTTTTGTTGAAAAGCGGTATATAAATATTCATTATATTGTATCCATAGGTGTGAATGGCCAGGTAGGGGCTTGTTTCTGAGGGGCCAGGAAAGCAGTCTCTGAGATACCCCCTCCCACCACTTCCCAACACACAGCTTTATTCGGAGCACCCATGGCCTGGCACTCTTGTGAGCGGGCAAAGTCCACGTGGGCATTTTGTTGCCACATGCATTGTCATGCCTTGCTCATGATGATGGGTTGTAAACCCCCTGCCCTGGGGAAGTGGCTGGGCCCCACTTCCCCACTCTTTCTTTGTAAAAAATTAGAGCAGATCCCCCAGAAACCTCCCTACCTTCTTCCCCTGTGCAGACTTTGGTGCACCCAAAGGCCATCTAGAGGCTCCATTTGTCCTTGCCAGGGCACGTGTGTGTGGTGTGGAGGGAGGGGTAGACACCGGCACAGACCTTTCCACCAATTCATGTTGGAGATGAACTTCCAGTGCATCGACCTTTTGCACCAACTGTCCTAATGACCATGAGGGGCATTGGGAGTAGAGACAGTGAGTCAGGGTTTCCCTATCTGTCCCGACTCTATGACCCCTGAACTGACTCTGCAGCACTTCCTGTGCTGAGTCACAATCCTTCCTTTCCTCCTAGAGAGCAGATGGAAACATCTCTCTCTCTCCTTACCTATCCACTATGTAGTCCTTTAGATTAGAGATAGGTCTTTCCTGTCTAAGTGTATTTAATCAATAAATGTTTAGTGTTTAGTCACACAAGGATCTCCATGTGTTTTCTCTAAATAGCTGCAATATCCAAACCATCCTCTGCTACCTACTCTGTAACTGGAGTGTGTGCTCATTCCCTAGTGCTCTGCTGTTTTACCTATTGTGGGTAAAAATCAACAACCTCTAACAGGGTTATGGGCCCAGCAGGAGCAACAGGCTTCTAGGCACAAGCAGAGTTTATTTTATTTTTCATTTTTCGTTTTTGAAAGTGCAGCTGAGTTAGTTAGAGACTGCAGTATGGATCCTGTGACTACAGCCTACTCAGGAATGGCTCCTTCTTTTCCCAAACTGGATGGTAATAACTACGAAACCTGGGCCCTCAAGATGAAAGTGATCTTCATGACAAAAGGAATCTTTGAAGTGCTCATGGAGAGATGGCCAGCCCAAGATGAAGCTGCTCAAGCCTCGTGGGACAAGAAAAACCAACACGCGTATGGCCTTTTAATTTTGAGTATAAGCAATGATTTATTGATCTATGTGCGGGATACTGATTTAGCCTCAGAAGCGTGGGATAGACTGAAAAAGCAATGTGGCCAAGTCTCTGCAAACGCAGCTCTTCTCCTGTATAAAAGGCTATGTGAAAGCAAACTGCAGGAAGGGGGAGACTTTGAAGCCCACATAGAAAATATCTTAGAAATTAACAGGCTTTTGAAGAGTAACCAGTGTGAATTGAATGAAACTATTCTAATTTGGGCAATCCTACAATCCCTGCCTAAAAGTTTTGAAGCCCTAATTGTCGCTCTTGAACTGTCTCACTGTGAACTGAAGGTTGATTCTGTCGTGTCCAGTCTGAGAAATTTTAATATAAAGTTGCAGCAGGAGAAATTTGAAAGCAATGGCACTCTGGCACATTTCAGTAGGCAAAGTAATTCCAGCATTAGCAAGCGAAGTAGCCTCAGTGACTCATCAGCATATCCAAAGAGCGGGAAACTCAGAGGGCACAGACCTGGTCACCATGGCAATGAAGTAAACACAGGGATGAGTCATGGCAACAAACAAAGAAGGGAAGAGAAGCACAGACAAGGTGGCTTATCTGAAAGGGCCAGTAGTAATGCCAAGAGCTACCGCATTACCTTAGGAGAGTGAACACAGGGTCACACTTTCATCCTGGACTCAGGTGCATCCCAGAATATAATCTGTGATCGCAATCTGTTCATTGAACTCAACACATGCTACAAATCGGATGTCACATTAGCAGATTCAAGGAAGATAAGTGTGGCAGGCAAGGGGACAGCAAAGATACTTTGTGGCTGCTACTGAAGCTTATGAGGTTAAGATAAATGATGCACTTTTCGTGCCAGAGATGCAAATCAACTTGATTTCAATTGGGCATGGACTCAAGAAGGGGTGCAAAGCAATTTTTGAAAATGAAGCATGCTACATCTCTAAAGGTGATGAGTTAATCAAGACTGCCCACATGTGGGATGATGGACTTTTTGAAGTGGACTGTGCTACTGCACAAGCAAATGTGGCAAGTAGTTGCCAACACAAAAATTGTGATTTCTTACAGCACAGAAAATTGGGCTACCGAAGCCTAGACTTTAAAACTGACTCCCAAATGAGGAAACTAACCGAGGGATTTAATATAAGGGCATGTCCAGAAATGGCCAGCAGATGTCAGTGTTGCATTCTTAACAAGGGAGTCAAGCCAACCTTTCCGGCAAAGGGAAGTGTACAGTCCAGGAGCATTTTGGAACTGGTGCACTCAGATGTTTGTGGGCCGTTACCGGTCAGTTCAGGTGGAAATAGGTATGTCCTGACTTTCATTGATGATTACTCCCGATTTTGCTATGTGTATGTTCTAAGAGAGAAAAGCCAGGTGTTTGAGAAATTTAAAGAATATATTGCACTGGTGAACAGCAAATTTGGAAGGAAGCCCCAGTGTTTGAGGTCAGACAATGGAGGGGAATATATGTCAAACCAGATGAAAGATTTTATGAAATCAAATGGTATCTCTCACCAGACTACCCCTCTATTTACTGGACAGCTCAACGGGGTAGCTGAGAGAAAGAACAGATCTCAAGTGGATGGAAATGACCAAATGTCTACTGCATGATGCCAATCTAGCAGACAGGTTCTGGGGTGAAGCAGTGATGACTGCTAACTACCTGCAAAACAGATTGCCAACCAAGGCAACAAATAAGACATCATTTGAACTTTGGCACAACAGAAAACCTTCCCTAAGACACATCAAAGTGTTTGGTTCAATGGCCTATGCATATATTATGCATATATGCATATATGGAAGAAATTGACTCCTTGCACAAAAATGAGACTTGGAGACTTGTGGAACTACCCACTGGAAGAAAGACTGTGGGGTGCAAATGGGTCTTCAAAGTCAAGTAGGATGCAGAAGGGGATGTACAGCGCTTCCAAGCCAGACTAGTAGCCAAAGGATACTCCCAAGTCTATGGTCAGGACTATGATGAGACTTTTGCACCAGTTGTGAAACACACGTCAATTAGAACATTGCTCAGCGTGGCAGCAGCCAAAGGGATGCAAGTTGAACACTTGGATATAAAGACTGCCTTCCTACATGGGGAAATCAAGGAAGACATCTGCATGCCACAGCCGCCAGGCTTTGAGGTACCTGGAAAGAAGGGGCTTGTGTGCAAACTGCAAAAGAGCATCTATGGCTTAAAGCAGGCAGCCAGAGCATGGAATGAGAAACTGAATCAATTACTACTTAAGGAGGGGTTCACGCAAGGAAAAGCTGACCCCTGCCTATATTCTAGACTCAGAGACAATAGATGGACTTACATTCTGACTTACGTTGATGATTTGATTCTTGCACATGAGGAAATGCAAGACAGTCATGAAATTGTACAACACCTGAACAAGGAAATAGAGGTGAAGGAATTCGGAAACATCTCATATTACCTTGGCATCCAAATAGAAAAATAAGAGAACGGAACATTCCTCCTCAACCAAAAACAGAAGATAAAAGATCTTCTAGAATGCCTGGGACTGATAGATGCCAATGAAGTCAGCACGCCAATGGATGCTGATTTCTGGAAGCAAGGTGAGGACAGCCAGCCTTTACCAGCCAACAACCAGTACAGAAAGGCAATTGGAAAACTCTTGTACATAGCCACAGTGACAAGGCCAGACATTGCCTCAGCAGTGGGAATCCTGAGCAGAAAAGTGAGTGTGCCAACGAACAAGGACTGGATAGCGATCAAAAGACTGGGAAGGTACCTGAAAGGTACTGCACATTATGTATTGGAGATCCCAGCAAACAGCAATCCCAAACTTGTGGGATATGTGGATGCAGACTGGGGTGAGGACAGAACGGACCGCAAGTCCACAAGTGGACACCTGTTCCTGTATGGAGGTGGAGCCATAACTTGGAGTAGCCGCAAGCAGTCACTTGTTGCGCAATCATCCACAGAAGCGGAGTACGTTTCAGCAAGTGAAACATGCAGGGAAGTAGTATGGATACACCAACTACTATTGGACTTTGGCATCGAGGAACCAAAACCCACAGTGATGTTTGAGGATAAACCAAAGTTGTATCCAGATCTCCCAAATGGAGAAGATGAAATCTCGAACTAAGCATATTCCCATAAGGTACCACTATGTTCGGGACTTGCAAGAAAAAGGGGTGGTCCAGCTGAGGTACTGCCCCACAGAAGAGATGCTGGCAGATGGATTAACTAAGCCATTATCCAGAGACAGATTCCAGAGGCTTCGTGAGAAGATGGGAGTCGTGACCAGGTGCGACAGGCGATGAGAAGGGGTGTTGGAGATGAACTTCCAGTGCATCGACCTTTTGCACCAACTGTCCTAATGACCACGAGGGGCATTGGGAGTAGAGACAGTGAGTCAGGGTCTCCCGATCTGTCCCCACTCTATGACCCCTGAACTGACTCTGCAGCACTTCCTGTGCTGAGTCACAATCCTTCCTTTCCTCCTAGAGAGCAGATGGAAACATCTCTCTCCCTCTCCCTCTCTCTCTCTCTCCTTACCTATCCACTATGTAGTCCTTTAGATTAGAGATAGGTCTTTCCTGTCTAAGTGTATTTAATCAATAAATGTTTAGTGTTTAGTCACACAAGGATCTCCATGTGTTTTCTCTAAATAGCTGCAATATCCAAACCATCCTCTGCTACCTACTCTGGAACTGGAGTGTGTGCTCATTCCCTAGTGCTCTGCTGTTTTACCTATTGTGGGTAAAAATCAACAACCTCTAACAATTCAAAACTCCTCCAGGGTCCTGGGCCGTCTCTGTGCTGTATGCAGATCTGCTGGTGTGGGCATTGACGGGAGAGGGGAGCCCCCGTTCTCTTCTCCGACCACCTCTGGACAGAGGAATGGCTGTTCCGGGGTGATGACACATCTGCGTGTGGGCCGGCAGGGACTACAGTTCCGCAGCAGCTTGTCTTCAGTCCCCCAGACAAGGAAATCAGTCTCCGGGGTAGCCCTCCTCATGTCACGGTCTGCCATCCAGACAACATCCTTGCTGTATTGAGAGAAGCCCATGTCCTGACACTCCCGTGAAGGAAGGAAGTGTGAGGAAGGGAAGGGGATGTTTTGCTCTCTGGCATCATTGTTGATTTGTCTGGACAATTCTGAATTGAGGAGAGCTGGTCTTGTGGTAGCAAGCATGACTGGTCCCCTTAGCTAAGCAGGGTCTGCCCTGGTTGCCTTTGAATGGGAGCCTAGAAGGGTGAGCACTGGAAGAGATTCCGCTCCGGGGATGGAGCTGCTCTGGGAAGAGCAGAAGGTCCCAAGTTGCCTCCCTGGAGGCATCTCCAAGATACTGCTGAGATTCCTGCCTGCAACTTTGGAGAAGCTGTTGCCGGTCTGTGAAGACAATACTGAGCTAGATCGATCAATGGTCTGACTCAGTATATGGCAGGTTCCTGTGTTCCTATGTTCCTCCTCTCCCCTCCCCTCTGATGGTCCTTCTCATGAGCTGTCTGGGGGTGCCCCCTGGCCTTTCTCATGCCAGGCCATTGAGCCTTGGGTTGGGTGGCTGGATCCTTGAAAAAGGATCTCAGTGGACCCAAGACTGACCCTGGTGACGAGCCTTGATTGTGAGCAAGCCTTTGGGGCCACAAACCCCAAGAAGGGGGAGGAGCTGGTCCCTCCTCCCCCAACCTTTCTATGAAGAGAATAGAACTTGGCTGCTCCAGCTTCCCTGCTGCCTTTTGTGCCCCCCCAAGCCATTTGCCCTCCTGCCGGCGCCATGATGGGGTGCCCTGCTCGTTCTGCCACTTGGAGTGTTTGTGCTTGTGAACATACACAACTGTGGCTCCCTTCTTGGGAAGCAAAGCGACCTGCAGCCCCGTGCCCTCACTTCACCGCTTGCCGGGTGTGGGGTTGCAAGGGACAGAGGGGGAATCGGGGGTGCCCCTGAGCGGCTGTGTGGCTTGACAGGCTGGCCAGTCCGGGATGGGGTGTGGGGGTGTCCCTGTCACCTGGCAACTCCATAGCTGGGCAGCTGACAGGAGACGGGGCGTGGACGGTTTGCCGAGATGCTGCCAGTGAGAAGTGCCGAAAGCATGGAGCAGCCGTGTCCTTGGGTGAGTCTGCACCACCACCTCTATGGCTGGAGTTTGGAAACGGGCACGAAACCATGCTTATGGCTGAGTCTGCAGTCGAGGCTTCGAGGGCAAAACCGCAGTTGTTTGGGGGCAGAGGCCATTATGACTGCTGCCTGTTTACAAAACCACAGTAACCTCTTCTGGCCACTAGAAGCATGACGAGTTGTGTTAATAGGTCTGTCTATTCAATTGTGTTCAACTTGTTGTTGGAAGCTAGTGCCTATTTGTGTTGTTTTCGCTTTCCCCATATGTGCAATGAGGTCCTTTGTACCGCCAGGGATTGAACGTGGGACATTCTGTCTTCACAGCATCAGCTCTGCCACTGAGTGCCTTGCCCTATATGTCCCGACCCAGACCTTAAGATCTTCTTTGGAGGCCCTCCTCCTAGTGCCCCTGCCAAACAAGGTGAGGCAGGTGGCTACCAGGGAGAGGGCCTTTTCAGTGGTTGCTCTTTTAGTTGCCTGGTAAAGATCTTTTTGTTCACCCAGGCCTTTTAAATTTGGGTTTTTTAATTCGGCTTTTCAGTTTTGATCTGATTTTTAACTAATTTTAAACTGAGTTTTTAATGCTGCTTTGTATTGTATTTTGTATTTTATTTTCACCTTTTTTTGTCTGTTATTTAAGTAGTGCAGTGGGGAAATGCTTGACTAACAAGCAGAAGGTTGCCAGTTCAAATTCCCACTGGTATGTTTCCCAGACTATGGGAGACACCTGTATCAGGCAATATAGGAAGATGCTGAAAGGCATCAGCTCATACTGCACAGGAGGAGGCAATGGTCAACCCTTCCTGTATTCTACCAAAGAAAACCACAGGGCTCTGTGGGTGCCAGGAGTCGAAAATGACTTGACGGCACACTTTACCTTTTCATTTAATGTGTTACGTGTTTTTATTGTGTGTATTAACCCTCTGTTGTGAACTGCCCAGAGAAAAATTTGTTATGGGGCGGCTAACAAATAAAGTTTATTTCTTCTCCTCCTCCTCCTCCTCCTTCCAGATTAATAGAAATGCACTCAACCAACCTACCAGTGATTAGCCTGTTTGCTTGTTTGCTCTCTGGCTTTTGAATTAAAATCTTCAAGGCTGATGGCTTGTACACAGAGCAAAGTCACCTGGAGCTTTGTCCTGAAGATATTCATTGGCTGATTCTTTGGCAGAGTGGTTAGGAGCACAGGAAGCTGCCTTCTACTGAGTCAGACCCCTGGTCCATCTTGCTCAGTATTGTCTACACAGACTGGCAGTGGATTCAAAGGATTCAAACATTTTTTTACCAGGGACTGGTTGCCTGCCCTGATCCCCAGAGGAAGGGCGGGATGGGAAGATTTCTCAAGAATGCATAATGGGCTGGATAAAGCAAGAATGGCTGGGAGAATCTGCTTTGGTTTCCTGCTCTGAATGTGACCTGCTCTGACTGGGGAGGGGCCAGTGGTTCCTGCTGGCTTCCATCCCTCCCCACGCTGATTGGGAAGGGGTCTAGCCTGCCTTCGATAAAGATGCTAACCCTTCAGGACAGGCTTGGAGTCTCCAGAAACTGGCACCCATCTCCAGGGCCAGGTGACTATCCAGATGGAAGCCCCCCTGCCGGTTGTCATGGCTTGATATGGTGAAGAATCCTGGATAGAAGATGGAGTGGGTGGGGTGGGGGTTCCTCCAGGAATAGACTTAGTTGGCAGGCCTAGGCTAGCCCCCAGAGGCTCATGGCGGAGTGCTTTGTTCTGCAGCACGCCCCCCCCCCAGCCCCAGCCCCAGCCCCAGACAGCCAATCCGCAATTCAGAGGCATTGTCCATTGTCAAGGCAGATGGTTGGTGATGGGCCAGTGCGGAGCCCTCTTCATGTCCCTCACCCCACCCCCGCTCATCAACCCCATTAGCACCTGATAAAGCATCCTGTGGGACTCTTGTGGCAGCCTGTGGGCTGCTTCTTCCCAGGGGGGAGAAAGAGAAAGAGAGGACGACTAGCTGTGCTTGCCTTGGGCAGGAGAAACGGCCTTCTTCTGCTCTACTGGGGGAGGAGAGGCTCTCCACAGCTCAGCAGCAAAGGGATTCCTTGGACTAAGGCCTGTCCGTAGCTCTTAGGCATGCTAAGATGCCCACCCACAGGCAGGATGCCCCTGAATGCCAGTTGCAAAGGATCAAACACTGCCTTCTGGGGGGGGGGGTTGGTCTTCAGCCACCAGCCCCTTCTCGAAGCAGAGCACGGGACTTGAGGGTCCTTCTGTTTCTTGCTTGGGTGGGCTAGCCCTGGCCCTGTGTGTGTGTGTGCTCCATCCAAGGGTTTCATTCTGATTTTGGGTGAATGATCTGGCCTTGGATGAGGCAAGGGGGTTAGTCACCCCAGTCCTAGGAGTGTGGGGCAGAAGCTCAAGCAGGAAGTGTGGGCGGGGTGCAGGTTCCTCGTCTGGATCCCTGCTCAGCCATGAGGTGTCCAGGGGCCAGGAGCAGGTCTCCCCTTGCAGCCTTGCACTGAGGCTAAAACTGAGTGAAGGGCGGATGCCTCGTGGATGTGGGGGCGCATGCCAATGATCATGCACATCCAGAACATCACAATTGCTTGCAAGGGGCTAGAAACCTGTTTCGCTCCTGACTATGGACGGAGGAATGCAGCCACCTCACCACCATCATCACCTCTTGTGGCAGGGTGAGAAGAAGGGCTTCCTCTGGCCGGCCCGGAATCTCCTGCCGCCTTCATGGGAGGTGGATTGAGCGCCAGAGATCCTTGCAGCTGGAGAGGCCCGGAGGAGCCAACGGGAGCAAGGCTCCTTCTTCTGCCAGGGCTCCTTGTCCACACTCTGTGGCCAGCGGGGCCTCTCCCAGGATCCCTGCAGGGCCACCCATGCTAGCAAAGCACAGGGAGCCCTTGCTGGTGAGAAGACGGCCAGATGGCCCCTGCGGAGGAGGAAACAGGCGGGGCAGCAGCTCAGCCTAACTTGGGGGGGGGACCAAAGGAGGCAGCGGGGCGGGGGGGGCTCCTCTCTCTCCTCCCAGCCCACGGCACTGCCTGCAAGCGGTGCCGCTCTACCTGCCGAAGGAAGGGCCAGGCTGCAGGCAGGCAACTCTTGGGCAGGCTGGGGAGAGGGAGGGGAGCAACTGCTGGTGGTGCCTCCCCTGGCTTGCTGGGACGAATTAATAAAATAAAATAAAATAAAATAAAATAAAATAAAGGTTAAAAAATGCTGCTGCTGCTGCTGCAACTTTACTGGTTAGCTGCCCCACAACCAATTCTTCTCTGGACGGCTTCCACCAGAAGGAGAGGAGCTGCTCCGGCCTCCCTCTGAAGCAGAGCGCTGGCTTTCTGGCTGCTGGGCCGGGAGTGCTCCTGAAGAGCCGGCGGGCGAGCCCCTTGGGCTCCTCTCCCGCGGGCCTTGGTGGCCAAGCGGCTCTGGGTGGCCTTCCTCAGCTCTTGGCCACCACCAGGCCCCATCTCGCCAAAGGGCCACCCCCAGCCTGCTCCTGGGCGGATCAGCGAGCTCCCTGGCCCCCCATCAGCGCTGTGTGCTTGGCTAATGTGTTCCTGTGTAAAAGCTGGAGATTTTCACCCCCTGGTAATGACTTGGGAAATCTCGCACCCGCCAGCGAGGCGAGGCTCAGCTGCTGCCGGCACCTGGAGGAGCCAGAGCCGGGCGGGCCAGCGGGCTTCAGGCGGGTGCGCGAGGCCTCTTCCCACCTGGGAGGAAGGCGGGCGGAGCTGCTGCTGCTGCTGCTGCTGGGGAGGAGCAGGCCCGGCCTGGAAGGATGGCCGTCGCCCCCTTTCTGTTGAGGGGAATGCAATCCTGGGGGTGGGGGGGGGGCGCAAGGAGCAGCTCCTTGGAGAAGGCTTCTTCTTTTCCCTTCCCCCCCTCCTGCTCCTGCTCCTCCTCCCATCCAGCCCCCCTTTACAAACAGCCCCCCCTTTACCCCGCCCCAGCCCAGTGTCCAGGAGCGAAAAGCATTTCCTGGCAGCTCCATTCAAGCCGAGGGGCATTAACATTCCAGGCACCTTGACAAGAGATGAAAGGCCCCACTGCGCCCTCCAGATGTTGCTCTGGGCTGCCTGAAAGGAGCTCGCCTTTCTGCGGAGGGACAAAGGTGCTGGCCACTTCAAACGCTTCTAATTGATGCTAATGACTATTAGCGGGGGCGGGGGCGGCTGGTTCCCCACGGAGGAAAGGGGAGCGCGCATTTTACAAGCCCTGCCCGGCTGCCTCAGCAGCCCCCTCGGCCCACCTCCCCGCGGGGCTTTCCAGGGCTTGGGCCCTCCCTCGCCCCCAGCCCCGAGATGTCGGCTTTCCAAGTCGCCCCCCCCCCCCGCGCGCCCGCGCCTTGCGCTTGACACCCCGCAGGTTCCATTCTCCTCCTTGGCCCATGAGAAATTTCGCACCTAGGCTGCACCCCCCTCCCTCGCCATGGGGGACGAGCGGGCAGGGTTTCCACCTGCTAGGCAGACAAAGATGCAGCGGAAACGTCCTCCCATGGGGCTTGTTGGCGGGGCGGGGGGGGGGGGCGGGCGTTGCATGCCAGGGCTGGACCAAGACGACCCTTCTTTGCTCCCCCCCCGCCGCAAAGGCTGGCGAGCCGGGAAGCCTCCACAAGGAGCCTCGGGACGCCCTTCTGGGGTTGCACAAAGGTCCCCCCGGCACTCGCCCAAGAGGGCGGCTGCGGCCCTCCCGGCCACCCGCTTGCCCGGCCTCTGCAGCTGAGCAGCCTTGGCTGGGGTGGCGAAGAGGAAGGCGCCCGCAGCGCTCCCTGTCCCTGGCCTCTTCTGGGCTCCGCGGAAGAGGAGGACACGTAAGCATGCAGAGGGACGACCACCGCTCTCGCAATGTTTCTCTGCCGCCCTTCAAGCAAAGTTCTCAAAGCGGTTTACATAGAAAAAGAACTAACACACCTCAAGAAGAGGGTCCCCTGTCCCCAAAGGGCTCGCAGTCTAAAAAGAAACCTCAGGCAGACACCAGCAACAGCCACTGGAGGGGTGCTGTGCTGGGGCTGGATTGGGCCAGTTGCTCTCCCCTGCTCAGTAGAAGAGAATCGCCACTTTAAAAGGTGTCTCTGGGCTCAGTTAGCAGGGGGCAGGCAGGAATGGCCATCCCGACTAGGGGTGGGGTGAGGGCAAAGGAGGCACAGCTGCCTCTGCTTTCCGGAGAGCTCCGTTGCCTCTTCTCTCTCCCGCCCGCCCCGCCCTGCCATTAATGAGAGCCACACTGCCTGCAGGCTGGCCATTCATCAGGTAGAGCTGTGTGGTTGACGGGGCAAGCAGGGCAGCCTCCCAACTGCTTCCAGGCATCCATCCTGAGATTCTCCAGGATACCTGCAGAATGTGGAATTAAAGGCCTCACCCTAATCCCCACTGGGGGAGCTGGTGGTCCTGATGAGGCCCTGGTCCCTCTCGGGGACAGTGAGGTGACCCAGGCCATTGGCATGACCACTCCTAGGTGTCCTCTCCCAACTTGCTGAGCCTGGACAGCACCTGGGTATACTAAGGAATGGCTCATCATCCTGAGTGGGGGGGTGGGGGGTGGGGCGATGGAGGCACAGCAGCGGCTTCTGCTTCCTGGAGCCCCATTTGCTCCTCTCTCTCCTGCCCTGCTTTGCCTGCAGGCTGGCATTCACCAGGCAGAGCTGCAAAGGAAGTGCTGGTGGGCCCCCTGCTTAAGAAACCTTCCTGAGATCCAGCCAGGATAATTAACCACCAGCCTCCAACCGATGTTTGGGGGCAAAGAGTGGGTGCATTTGGTGGCAGCTCAGCTGCAGGTGTGGTTCTGGATGTGGCTGGTTACCTGACTCCTTTCCAGTCCCGTCTCTGACCCTGTTTTGGGACAAAACTGCCCTGGTGGGTGACCTGTGCTGGGAGACTGGGATGGGGAGGGAAGCCTGCCGATTCTCCTGGACCTCTCAGCAGCTTTTGAAAGCAACAGCCATGGTGGCGGAGTCCCCCTGGGTGGTCATGGGGTTGGGAGGACAGCCCTGGAAGGTGGTCCTGAGGGGCTCAGCCCCATGGCCACTGACTCCCAGAGAGCCATCGAGTCCCACCTTGGCCCTCTTGCTGTTCAACGCCCACAGGAGAGCGCTGGGGAAGGCGGCCTGTGCCTTTGGGTGGCCCTGTCACCAACGTGCGGGTGGCAGCCGGCACACACAAACCCCCCCATTTTTGCTTGCTAATGCCGGGGGGGGGGGGATGGTGGGAGGGAGATGGGAGAGGTGCTGGTGCAGCCAGCCTCTGCAGCCTGCTCTGGGGGGAGCTGCACTCCCCCGAGGGAGGGGCCTAGTCCACCGCTTGGGGGGCTCTCCTGGACCTGGCATCGTTGCCCCAGGGGGGTCGCTACCATGGAGCCAATGGGTTCAAAGCGCCCAGGCCCCGGAGGGCCCCCAGCGGAGCCCCACCCTCCCCATTTCCTCCATGCTCCTCCTCACTCCGCGGGGCGAACCCTCTCCCCTGGCGACGCCCAGGCGGCCTCTGCAAGCAGGAGAGTTTCCGGCCAGCCTGGGCAGCCGGGCAGTCCTTTCCTCCGCCACCTCCCGGCTGCTGGGCTGCCTGCCCTGCCTGAGGCTGCTCTGGGAAGGGACCCCCGAGTGGTGCGGGATGCTCGTGGGCAGCTGGCCGAGGGCGCGTCCGGCCCCTTTCCCGCACTGGCCCCCAGGAGGCTTCTGGGCCGCTATTCACCAGGCTCCCTTCAGAACTGCCGCCTCACCCCGAGGGAGGGATGCACCTTCCCTCCCAGGCCTGCCTCACGGCCAGGGTCTCTGGTCCACCACTGCCTCGGGTTTGGCTGGCAGGGACCAGGATCAAGGCTGTCCCAGGGTGGCACTGGGCGACTGCTGATGCCAGGACCTCTCCAGTGCTGCATGGCTGCTGTGCCCTTCAAAGGCAGCAGTGTGTGTGTTTTGGGGGCAGTGGAAGATCCCCTTGTGCATAACATAGGAAGCTGCCATATGCTGAGTCAGACCCTTGGTCCATCTAGCTCAGTATTGCCTTCACAGACTGGCAGCTGCTTCTCCAAGACTGCAGGCAGGAATCTCTCTCAGCCCGATTTTGGAGATGCTGCCAGGAGGGAACTTGGAACGCAGATGCTCTTCCCAGAGCAGCTCCATCCCTTGAGGGGAATCTCTTGCAGTGCTCACACATGTAGCCATTCAGATGCAATTGGGCGGACCCAGACACCCCTCAGCACAGTGCCACAGAGGCAGGATGCTGCCCTGGGTGTGTCAGCCCTCATGACTTATATGCCCCTTTTCAAGGACAGTAGCAACTAACCTCAAAGTGGGTACATAGGAAACAGAAGCTGGCTCCGTCCCCAAAGGCCTGGCCGTCTAAAACTGTGGCACACACCTCCTCCAGCAGGCATGGCAGTCGCAGGCACTCTCCTTGGCAGATGTTGATAAATCAGCCCAGAAGACCCCCCCCCGGCCAGTCCAGGGAGTGTGTTCAGTTGCCCCCCCCCCGACACCCTTTTACCTTGTGCTGGTCACTTTTTCTGCTACTGTTTTGCTATGGCAGACTCTTTTATGCTGTGACTTTTATTATTCTGCGTATCAAGGTCTTTAAGGGCTTGTTTGTCTTCGTTTTTGTGAGCTCTCTTGTGAGGGGGTCGGAAAGAAAAGATAGAACTAATCATAACTAATAATAATAGTAATAATAAAGAGGCGGAACATGCCATGTCCTCTTGGTAGCAAAACAGAAGGGGCCCCCTACACTGCGAATGCCGCGGGAGGGGCAGTTGTGCTGGAGAAGGAGGAGGCATGGGGTGGGGCTGGGAAACTGAGCTAGCCAGGGTCCAGCCCCACCTCCCTTTTGGGGTCTCTGAGCTGCCTCTCATGTGGAGATGCAAGAGGCGGTAGGTGCCACCCCCTCCCTCATTGCTGTGAGGGTCAGCAAGAGAGGGGAGCGGGCTATAGATTGCAGTTGCCATTTTAGAACAGCCTTTCCAAGTCCACAAGTGGAGGGGAAGGAGGATATCTCCCACCCACCCTCCCTGGGACGAACAGCTCCCCCCCCCGGCAGGTGGTAGCCAGACCCTGTTGAGGAGATGTGAGGGATGTTTTTGGCCCCATTTTTTGGCCCCATTGGCCTTGGTCAGGGCTCTTTTTCACACTCACCGGCGGCGGGGGGGTATTCTCAATGGGCAATTGATTGATTGGGCTAGTTGATTATTATACAATTCGGTTGCTGAGCATATGTCACAACTTTGGTGGGCGGGTTAGCTGGATGGCGGGGTAAAAAGGGGCAGTCCATAGGGTACAGGGCTAAAAGGACCAGGCTACAATTCTGGATGCAGAAGAAGCTGGCCAGTAGGCTTCAGTCAGCCCCCAGCTGGGTGGCTGGGGTGGTGGTGGGATTGACTGTGGCCCATAGCCCTGTCGGTCTACTTCGCCTGGTCCCAAGAAGGGGTGAGGCCTGCCTGACCCCACTTGGTAACTGGTGGGTCAGTTCAGGGAGGTTCAAGGTGCCCGGACCCTGCCATCCAGTTACCTGCACAACACCTGTTTTAAAGGCTGCCAATTTTAATGAAGTTGTGGCCGGGCACTTGCCTTGCGCCTAATTCTCAATACTTCTGTGTGTCGTCGTCTTTCTTCGGGTCAGCCCAAGCAGAACAACCAAACTTGTTGAAGATGCTCCAGAGCATTATTTCAGAGCAGTTTTGCCAGTGCAGACCCACCAATGGGGTTGTCTTCTTAGTTCCATAATCGGTTTGGAATGCTCAAGAGGCTGTGTGAATGATGCTACACTGTGGCTCTCTGAGCATGTGCAGACTACCTCCTCACACCAAAACTCTGTGTATGCAGGATTTCAAGAGGAAATGCTTCCAGAACAGGGAAACAACCTTGGTGCCTCTTTGTATTTTGTCTTTGAAATTGCCCACTGCCCGGAGTTTGTTTAAGGCAGCTAGAATCTCTGCTCATCAAAGCCTGATGTTTTAATGCAAAGAATCCAGGATCTAAGTCAAGAGGAGTTATTTTTCTCTGGAGCAACTTCCACATTTCTGTTAAAGCAAGCAGCTGGTGTGGGGACGTTGGTTGTTCTCTGGTCTGTTCTCCTGCCTGCCTGCTTGTCTCTCTGGGGCTCTCCCCACCCTTTTGGTGCTGTTTGTCTAGAAAGGTGAGTGGGGGTCCTGTATTTCCCCCTCAACAAGAAGGGCACGTCCTCTGCACTTCCCCAGTCTTCTCTTTCAGATTCATCAATATATTTTCCAGCAAGACAGGATTTCTGAAAACTGCTAAGGGAAGTCCTGCTCTCTGCACTGGTCAGTTCCGATTTCTATGCAATCCTTGTACCACAAACAGACCCTGCGATAGGATAGGCTACTGCCGCTGTGTGAAGATACCAGCTGACATGATGTGGAAAGTCACTCAAAGCAGTCCCATTGCCTAACTTGTTCTCTTAATTTCAGGGGGGCTACTTTGAGTAAGTTTTTAAAAATCACAACAGAGATTTTAAGACCTTGGGTTAGGGTGGTATAAAAATGCACTAAAACAAACAAACAAACAAACAGCCATAGGCCTTGGCATTCTGTTGATGCCATACTCTGAAAGGTTAAAGGACCTGTCTGGTTTGGCAATTTGTTAGCAGATAATAATGAAAATATTGCAGAATGTCTAGCTTAGTGTAATGCAAAATATGAGGTTAGCACTAAAGAGGCTGCTTTCTGCATATTGGGGGTGGGGGGAGATGTAAGCCCCCCCCCAATCAATTATCTGTGTAGACATGGTTAATATATTAAGGCTGGAGTCCTATGTCTGCTTTCCTGTGAGTACATCCCATTGAGCACAGCAGGACCTACTTTTGAGTAAACATGCAGAATTAATAAAGTTGTCCTGTAGTTTATAAGAGCATAAGAGCAGCCCTGCTGGATCAGGCCCAAGGAGGCCCATCTAGTCCAGCCTCCTGTTTCACACAGTGGCCCACCAGATGCCTCTGGGGAGCCCACAGGCAAGAGGTATGTGTATGCCCTCCCTCCTACTGCTGTTGCTGCCCTGCAACTGGTACTCAGAGGCATCCTGCTTCTTGGGCTGGAGGTAGCCCAGAGCCACCAGACTAAAAGCCACTGGTTTTATTTTTTATTGTTACGTTGTATACTGCCTTTCATTAAAACAAAGGTGAGGAGAGCTGGTCTTGTGGTAGCAAGCATGGCTTGTCAGCACACTCCAGAGCTCTGCAGGGAGGAGGGAGCCTCCCCCATCCCATATCTGGGAGCATCTCCAGGCCCAATAGGTTTGAGGTTCTGCCTTCGGCTGGTGCTCACCTACAACGTGTGGAAAAGCCCGGAGCCTGCTGAGAAGTGAGAAATCATCCCGGCACTTTTTGGAGTTACCTACTCGAGGTTCCAGGCCAGAGCACAGCAGACACAGCTTCCAACCTCCAGTCCCCAGATGATGTTGGACTACAACTCCCATTATCCTCAGCCACGATGGCCATAGTAGCTGGGGATGATGGGAGTTGTAGTTCAACAACATCTGAGGACCCCAGGTTGAGATTCCTGGCTGGCTTAGAGTTACATAAGGTGGTGCATGCTGCTGGAACAAACGCCCGGAGAGGGAGAAGCAAAGGACACGTGGCGGGCCGGATAAATGAGAGTCATCCAGCCCGAAAAAGCCCTGTCGAGGGCTTCGGCGGCGCCCCGGCGTCCTCCTTTTTGCAGGGCGGCACCCTCGATTCAGGTCCCCCAGCTCCGCCGCCTCCGAGCAAGTGCAGGCTGTGAAGGCCACTCTGGGCGCGGAAACGCGGAAGGGCTGGCCGGGGTGGAGGGCCTGAAGAAAGGACGGCGCGTACAATCAGGAGGGCTATTCACTAGCACGAGGCGAGCCATTCCAAAATAGGCTAGGAAGCGTGCGCCGCCGGGCAGCCTGCCCCAGGGCCACGTGTGGCTCTGGAGTAGCGCCCCCGAGCGCCTTGCGTTCCTCCTCCTTCCCCGTGCATCAGATCCCCGACGGACCCGACCCGCGTGGACAGCACATCTCTGTCCCCAGCTCACCACCGCGCCGCAGATCGTCGGCTCCGGGGCGAGCTCGACGCAGGCAGCCCCGCCAGCACGTAGACTACTCGGGGGGGGGGGCACAGCAGGGCAGCACGCGTTTTTAAATTTTTATTTCACCTTCTTCTTCTATACCGCCTCAAACTCAGGTCTCTGGGCGGCTTACAGTAGACGATGTAATACGATACAAACTGTGCCCGCCGGCGTGTCAAAGAGTTCTGAAACAGAAATGGCGGGCAGGTGGGCGGCGGCATGCTACGGACGGGGCTTGCCCGCGCCCTTCTTGGCGGGCTCTGATGCCTCGCAGCCGCCTCCGCACGTCCATCTCGCTCGTCTTGGAGCCCCAGTCGTCGGACTGAGCTGCTGTGCCCTTCCTGGCCGAAGGACACGCGCGGAGCAGCCGACCCGTCGCTGTGGAGGGGCCACGGGGTGGAGGGCCCGGAGGGACCGCCTTGACGCACAACTTTGGTCCGGCTCGACGGCGAGCCCCGGGGCGGCCCCGCCCTCCCGCGCGCTTTGCATGTGAACGCCTCTCCGCCCGCCGTCATCTATAAGGGGCCCTCTGCCCTTGGCCGGGGCCAGGCCGGAGCTGGAGCCCCTTACCTTCCCCGCGCGCCACCATGCTGAGCAGCCCGCCGCCGGCCCTGGGTCTTGTGCTGAGCGGCAGCGTGGCCGCCACCTCGGATCCGCCGCCGCTGCCGCCCCCCTCGACGGCCAAACGCCGCTTTGACATCGAGTCCCTGCTGGCCAGGCCGGAGCCGCCCCGTCGGAGCCCGCTGGCCCCCAGCGCCTGGACCTCCGTTCCCTCGCTGGCCCCAACGCGCTTCGACTGCCGCGTCGGGCTGCTGCCCTTCCCCGCAGTCTGCCTGTCCCAGCAGCCGCAGCCGCTCTTCTCGACGTCGCCGCCGCAGCCCCGCTCCTGCACGCAGCCCGGCTGCAAGAGACCAGGTGAGGAGGTCGACGGGCCGGGCGCGCGTGTGAAGGCGGCGGCGGGGTCTTTGCCCTGCGGGCTGCGCGTTTGGTGGGACCGGGAAGAACTGTGGAGCGCCTCCGCCGCAGCCGTAAGGAAGCCGCGCAGGCAGCCTGGTCCCCGGGGCTCGCGGGCTCCTCGGCGGCACCCGTCCAGCCCCAGCCCCTGCCTTCTGGCCCGGGCGGGACTGCTGCGTCGTCCTCCTGGAGCTGCTCTCGGATATCTCCGGCAGGGCAGCCCCCCACCCCGCTCCGCCGCGAGGTGCCCAGCCACTCTGTTCTCTGCTGCGCTCCGAGGGGGCGTCCTGCGCGCTGCCGGCTTGTCGTGGCGTGTCGGGCTGGGCTGGGCTTGGTGGAGTTGTGCCTGCGAGGGCGAGGGCCTGGCGTGGTTTCTCGGTGCGTGCCTGTGGTGTGGGGCAGCAGGAGCGGGGTGGGAGGTGGCCCGGGCACCTCTGGGGCGACTTTCGGGGGTCTGTTTACAGGAGCGCTTCTTTCTGCCCACCGCGTGTGAGTCCTTCCAGGGAGCCGTGGCGGGAGAGAGAGAGGTGTTCCGAATCTTCCGAGGAGGAGAGTTGTGAGCTGGAAGGACCCAGAAGACCACCCAGTCCATTCCTCTGTTCCCAGATCAGGCGCTCTCTCTCTATCCACCTCCTACTGCTGAACGTACATGTTTGGGCCCAAGCTGGGCCATGTGCAAGGGGGAGCATGAGCAACAGAGCTGCAGCGAGGGAGCATGTTCCGAAAGGAATTTGGGCATTGAGAAAGCACATGGTCCTGTCCTCCTGAGGCTGTGTCACTTGAGAATGCAGGTCTGGATACTTCCCCCTTCAGACCAAACCAAACCCTTCTTCTTGCCTATAGAAAAGTGAGCCCATGAGAAGGAGGGTCCTGCTCTCTGCCCTCCCTAATGTCCTACATGCTCATGTTCAGAAAGACTTTGATGTGAGAGAACTTCCACATAGGCTGTCCCCTACCTGCAGTCTGAAGTAGGGTAGCCCTGGGAGAACTATGGCTACTACCAGTATTTTTATACTGCCTTTCTGCTCAAAGTGGCTTCTACAGAAAAATAAACAAGGTGGCTCCCTGCCCCAAAGGGGTCACAGTCTAAAAGGCAATATAAGGTGAACACCAGCAACAGCCACTGGAGGGATGCTGTGCAGGGTTGGATTTGGGTGTTTGTTTCCCTCCTGCTAAATATAAAAAGGGTCACCCTTTTTTGTTCAGTTAGCAGTTAGCATGTCTTGATGGCGACATGGCACCTCCAGGCAGAGGCAGGAGGCTTCTGAACACCAGTGGCAGGAGAGGGGCCACACCTTCATCATCTCCTGCTTGTGGGTTTCCCGGGAGCATCTGGTGGGTCACTGTGGGAAACAGGATGCTGGACTAGAGAGGCCGCCTTGGGTCTGATCCAGCAAGAGTCTTCTCTTCTCATGTCCATTTCTGAATGTTTGAATCAGTTCTCCATGAATGCAGCTGCCCTTTGCCAGGGAAATCAGACCGCCTCAGGTTAGTCATCAGGTTAGTGACCTGGAGTCAACTCTTTTGTGGGCTTCTTTGCAATTCCAGGTCTGGAGTTTTCCCACTGTGCAGCAGCCGGCTCCCTGGGGGCTCCCCTCCCGTGGAGATTAGGGGGCCCCTGCAAGATGAAGCGGGTCCGCACAGTCTTCACTCCCGAGCAGTTGGAACGCCTGGAGAAGGAATTTCTCAAGCAGCAGTACATGGTGGGCACCGAGCGAGTAGACCTGGCTGCCACCCTCCACCTCTCTGAGACCCAAGTAAGGAAAACCCCTGCTCCCGGTCCAAGGACACTGGAGCCTCATGCACAGCTCTGGGCCGGCTGCCTTTGAAAAGTAGTGCTCTGTAAGAAGCATCTCAGTTGCCATTGGGCAGTGGGCTGCTGTGTCTATAGGGGTAGGCAGGGACACAGCTCAGAAGCGGGGCGGGGGGAGAGGGTGTGTGTGTGTGCACGGGGGGGGGGTGACTGATGCCACTTGCATGGGGTGCAGAACCAGCCCAGTAGCTGGGTGAGGCCACTGGGTGCATCGCCCTCCTAGGAATTTGGTGGGGGAAGTGGCTTTAAGTGGTGCTCCATTTAAAATATTTTTTAAAAGGCAGGGGGTGCTGATTTTTGCTCCAAAAGTGCAATTGGAGGACTCCAAAGATCTGTTCACTCAAGATTTCCCCTGACTCAGCGTGAATGCTTCAGGATCACCATTCGTTGCCCTATGATTCCTTACGGGATCCTGGTATGGGGGCTTCTCCTGCCCTAGTTCAGGAGCTGCCTGTCTGCGCTCCCGGGACTTGATCCAGCGTTAGGCAGAAGTAAGGTTGGAGGCCTGTAGCTTGTCAAGCCCCAGCTGGGCAGGTGGGTTTGCGTTTCAGTTTCAGTTGGGTTCTTGACCAGCCAAGAATAAAGCATGTTTGTTTGCCTGCAGCAAGTCGTAAGATGAATCTGTTTCTTCCGAAATCCTAATCATGAGCAGACAGAGTAGGGTCAGGTGCTTAAACGGTGTAACAAAGAGGAAACTTGAAGTGATCTGGAAAAAGATCTACCCATTGCTCTCTTAAAGCAACAGTCAAAGTGGCTGAAAGATTTCTGTTTTCCTGCACCACTTTATGATGGCAGAAGATGAGGACAGACCCTTGCGGGAATAGAAACCCTGCTGTGCACCCGCTGGTGAGCTGGCTGGCTTCCCTGGGCTGTGCTCCAGCCAGGGCTCCAAACACCCCCGAGCTGCACCAACCCTTCCTTTTATCTCTGATTTCCCCCTGAATGTGTCCACAGCCGCATGAGGCCTTTTCAGGGTTTTTGGTCAGAAAAATCGACCCAGCAACCAGTCAGAAAATTCCAGTGGCTGAATTAGCACCGTGCACAGCTACCAGTTAAAAGGTTTTCCCTGGTTGTCTTACAGGAACGAAAATCTAAAGAGAAATCAGGAACGAGACTAAAAGGAGGAGGAGTTAAGACACACCCCAAGGTCTTTATTTCCTCTCTGGCCTTCCAGGAACTATTAGTGTTTCTGGAAGGGCCAGCGTGGGGTAGTGGTTAGAGTGCTGCAGTAGGACCGGGGAGACAGTCCACAGCCGCCAGACTAGGGGCCGTTGATAGACCTGTCCTCAGTGAATTTGTCTAAGCCCCATTTAAGCCTTCCAAGCTACTGGGCATCACCACATCCCGTGGCAGAGAATTCCATAGATTTATTACTCACCGTGTGAAAAAGTGCTTCCTTTCGTTGGGCCTAAATTTCCCAGCCTTCAATTTTATGGGATGAATCCCAGTGTTGTGAGAGAGGGAGAAACATTTCTCTATTCACCCTCTCCACTCCATGCATAATTTTATACACTTCGATCATGTCTCCCCTCAGTCGCCTCTTTTCCAAGGTAAAGAGCCCCCGATGCTGTAGCCTTGCCTTGTAAGGAAGGTGCTCCTGGCCCCTGATCATCTGGGCTGCCCTCTTCTATACTTTCCCCAATATCCTCCTTAAGATACAATGACCAGAGCTGTACTCAGTACTCCAGATGTGGCCGGACCATGGTTTTGTATAAGGGCATTTTAATATTAGCAGTTTTATTTTCAACCCCCCTCCTAATGATTGATCCCTAGCACGGAATTGGCCTTTCTCACACCTGCCATGCATTGTCTCGAGACTTTCAAGGAGCTGCCCACCATGACCTCAAGACCTACCAGACCCTTAACCCTGGTCAGTCACTGAAAGCTCAGCCCCATCAGTCATTGCATATGTGGAGTTGGAGTTTTTTGCCCCAATACATGCATCACTTTACACTTGCTTACACTGAACCACATTTGCCATTTTGTCACCCACTCTCCCAGTTTGGAGAGATCCTTTTGGAGCTCCTTGCAATCTGTTGTGGATTTCACTTCCCTGAATAGTTTAATGTCATCTGCCAATCTGGCCACTTTGCTGCTTACCCCAACCTCTAGTAATTTATGAACAAGTTAAAGAGCACTTCTCCTAGTACAGATCTCTGGGGGACCCCACTTCCTACTTCCCTCCATTTAAAGAACGGTCCATTTATTCCTACTCTGTTTCCTGTCCTTCAACCAGTTACCAGTCCTCACATGTACCTGTCCCCTTATCCCATGACTGCGAGGTTTACTCAAGAGCCTTTGGTGGGGAACTTTGTCAAAAGCTTTTTGGAAGTCCAAGTAAACTATGTCAACCAGATCACCTTACTCCACGTGCCTGTTGACACTCTCAAAGAACTCCAAAGATTAGTGAGGCAAGAGTTGCCCTTGGAAAAGCCATTCTGGTTCTCCCCAGCAAAGCCTACATGTTTAAAAATGTTGTGCTTAAGCATGCTTTCCATTAATTTACTCGGCACAGAAGTTAAGCTAACCAGCCTGTAGTTTCCCAGATCCCCCCTGGATCCCTTTTTGAAAATCAGTTACATTAGCTATTTTTCAGTTCTCTGATACAGAGATTAATTGTAGAGACAAGTTACATATTCTTGCTAGGAGACCAGCAATTTCACATTTAAGTTCCTTCAGAACTCTTGGGTGGATGCCATCGGGCCCTGGCGATTGGTTTTAATTTTTAGTTTTTCAAGACAGTTTAGAACATCCTCTCTCGTCACCTGAAATTGGCCATTCTTCAGTGTGCAAACCTGAGAAGCTCAGTTCCAGGGAGGGTATATGGTCAGTATTCTCTGCTGTGGACAGATGCAAAGAACTCATTCAGCTTCTCTGCAATCTCCTTTTCCTCCTTAATAATCTCTTTCATCATCTAAGGGGCAAACGGCCTCCCTGGCAGGTTTTCTGCTTCTGACATATTTAAAGACATTTTTGTTATTCCCCTTGACACATCTGGCTATATGCTCCTCAAACTCTCTTTTTGCCTCCCTTATTGTCTCTTGCAGTTCTTTTGCCAGAGTTTGTTGCTTTCTATTCTTTTCATTTGGGCAGCACTTCCACTTTCTGAAGGAAGTCTTCTTCCCTTTTATAGCTTCCCTGACTCTGCTTGTTAGGCATGCTGGTGTCCACCCGAACTTGGGGGTACCTTTCCTCTTTTTTGGTATATGTTCCAACTGAGCTTCTATTATTGGGGTTTTCAATAAGTTCCATGTTTTCTGGAGTGATCTGACCCTCCTGACTTTCCCTTTCAACTTCCTTCTTACCAGTCCCCTCATTTTTGAGATGTTCCCTCTTCTCAAGTCCAACGCATATGTGTTGGACTTCCTTGATAATTCTCCACGTGCATATTTGCTGCATTGGGTCACACTATGGTCGCTGCTACCCAATGGTTCTGCAACTCTGACATCTTGCACCAGGTCCTGGGCACCACTCAGGATTAAGTCCAAGGTTGCCTCATCTCTGGTTGGTTCCGTGACTAAATGTTTTAAGGCACAGTCATAGGAACAACATAGGAAGCTGCCATATACTGAGTCAGGCCCTTGGTCCATCTAGCTCAGTATTGTCTTCACAGACTGGAGCGGCTTCTCCAAGGTTGCTGGCAGGAACCTCTCCTATCTTAGAGATCCTGCCAGGGAGGGAACTGGGAACCTAGGTGCTCTTCCCAGAGCGGCTCCATCCCAAAAGGGGAATCTCTTACCATGCTCACACTTGTAGGCTCCCATTCATATGCAACCAGGGCAGACCCTGCTTAGCTAGGGAGACAAGTCATGCTGGCTACCACAAGACCAGCTCTCCTCTCCAGAGTCAGACCACTGGTCCATCTAGCCCAGTATTGTCAATACTGACTGGCAGCATCATTTTTTAATTTAACACATTTATATACTGCCCAAAACACAAGTCTCTTATTTCACATCAACAGAGTCATTTAGCATGTCCAGAAATTTGGCCTCTCTTTCGTTACCTGAATGTGAATTTACCCAGTCCATGGATAGTTGAAGTCATCCATTATTACTGCTCTGCCTCTCTTGGATGCCTCTTTTATCTTTTTCTCCAACTCCAGGTCACTCTCAGCGCTTTGATCCAGAGGGCGATAGCACATCCCTAGTAACACATTTCCTTTCAGTCCTCGTATTGTCACCCATAATGATTCTGTGGAGGACTCCGGTCCTCATAGGATTTCTAGCTTGTGATATTCTATCCCTTTTTTAACACATAGTGCTACCCTACCCCGAATTCTCCCCTCCCTGTCCCTTCTGTAGAATTTGTAACCAGGAATAACAGTGCCCCACTGGTTCTCACCATTCCACCAGGTTTCCGTTATGCCCATTAAATCTATGTTTTCATTATCAACCAAGCATCCAGCTCATGCACCTTGGCTCAGAGGCTTCTGGCATTGGTATTTAAACATCTATACGCCGGGTCTCTCACCTGGTGTTGCTGTGTGCTCTCTCCCTTACTGTCACTTGACCTTTTTGACCAGCTGTCCTGTGTTTCCTTCTGCTCTACTCCTGGTTCTACTCTGTCCCCTCCTGGTTTACCTGAAAGGTTTGCATCCCCGCACCTTGGGAGGATTTCTCAATAGCAAAATTCATTCATTCATTCAAAGTTTATTACGGTCTATGACCAGCACAACAGAATAACAAAATTGATGATCAGATAGGAAGGCTGGCTTACAAGGGTGTGCAGAACCCCAGCGTAGCTGGAGACCTGCTCCATCCTCCAAGTTGTACCTCTGCTGCTGTGGACCTGCAAAAACCTCAGAAGCCGGAGAAGTGGTTGCATGAAGTTGCTGGGATGGAGCGTCAACTGCTTTCCCTTCCAGTGACTAGCAGAAGCAGAATTGTGAATAAAAGAATAAACTAATTGGTGCAGGTTGCAGAACTTAGCTCTTCTTCTTGCATGCAGACATTTAATTGATATAACACTGTGGCTACATAACTTACAACAGTCTCATAACAGCACAAGTGAAGCAGGCTCATCTGTTTAGAGTGTGATTTTAACCTGGATTAAAATGTGCATCATTTCCCCCAGTGTGCACTAGGAATGTGCACGGAACCAGTTTGGAGGCCCTTTATGGGCTAGCTTTAAGAGCAGGGGGGGTGCACTTACCCCTCCCGCCGCTTCCCCCCTGTTGGAGTCCATTTACTTGCAAGCCTATCGGGGCGACAGCGGAGCTTCCTGCTGCCTCTTTGCCCCCGTTGCCTGGATATGAGCGGATGTCTCCAATGCACCCAGAGCACGCAGGTGTGCCGGAGACCTCCAGTCATATCTGGGCAATGGGGCTGCCACCCCCATGGGCTTGCATGTAATGGACACCCGGGGGGGGGGAGTGATGGGAGGGGTAAGTGCACCCTCCCCTGCTCTTAAAGCTAGACACCCCCCGCTGCCTGCGAGCCTCCCCACTGTGGTTCTGTGTCCATCCCTAGTGTGCACCTGCCACAGAGCAGAATCCACATCATAATATATACACATCTAAGGTCCTATTAAACCGGACTTTAAAACAACCAGAATAACCCTCACCTGAAAAATCCCCCCTATACGTGCCAAGATCCCATCAGCGTATACTTGAAGTTGGGGTTTTTCGCCCCATTGTGCATCACTTCACACTTGCCAACACTGAACCGCATTTGCCATTTTGTCGTCCACTCCCCCAGTTTGGGGAGACCCTTTTGGAGCTGCTCACAATCCGTTTTGGATTTCACTACCTGGAAGAGTTTGGTATCCTCTGCAGATCTGGCCACCTTGCTGCTTACCTCTACTGGCTTGAAGCTGATGCAACCTCAGTGATGTGTCCGCTGCAGAAGTGCAGGGAGGGGGAGAAGACCCTCCTCCTGAGCTCAGCGTGAGTGATGGGCTTCAGAAAATTAGCACTGAGTATGCCCATTGAAATTACTAGAACTTGTCTCATTAATTTCAAAGGAAGTGCCCATGAGTAATTTGGTCTGGATGTAAGCCAGTGATGGGAGTGGCCTCCCTTTTAACATTTAAGAGTGTGTGTGTGCGTGTGTGCGCGTACACCCTCATACCCTTTTTAATGGGTACCAGAGACTAAGGTTGGCAGAGTCAGGGGTACACTTGTTTAAAAAAAGGTGGTGCGCCCCCCTCTAGATCAGAAGCATTGGCATTCATTATGGTCAGCCGAATGCAAGGAGACTGAGGCAGATCTTGGAAAGACGAGATTCCTCCCCTCCCAGGAAGGAGGCTGCAGGGCGAAGGCTGAGCAGGAGGTGCCAGGGTGGCCCAGGAGCCCAACTGGCCTGCTTGCCGGGGTGTGTGTGTGTGTGTGTGTGTGTGTGTGTGGCAGGGGTGGCGATGGACGTGCTGGATTGGCCAAGCTGGGCTTCACTGTCAACCTGGTGCTGCTCCCCTTGCAGGTGAAGGTCTGGTTCCAGAACCGGAGGATCAAGTGGCGGAAGCAGAGCCTGGAGCAGAAGGCGGCCAAGCTCTCTCAGTTTGGGGCCACCCAGCCGGCCCCTCCGGCGGGGCACGCAGAGCGGCAGGAGCATGACGAGCACGGAGTGGATGTTGGCGCCTCGACCCTTTGAGTGCTCCCCGGCCCCTGCGACAGACTTCCTACGGAGTGGGGGGGGGGGCCTGCAATGTGCACCCACCGCCTGGGCCAGGACAGGAAGAGCGTTGGCTTGATCGTGCCCGGGGGGTGGGGGGAGCTGTGCCTGTGGGCATCTGCCACCTTGCCAGGGCCAGGCTCTGTTGGGTTTCCTAGCCAGAGAGCTGGGTTGCTGGAACAGTCCGTGAGAGCAGCCACCACCGGGGTCCGTCTCGCAGTGCTGAGCTAGGTGGACTAAGGGCCTGACTCCGTAGAGGGCAGCTCTCTGATGCCAGGGACCAGTCCTTGGCCTTTGAAATGGTGCTCCGTGCAAGCGCTCGTGCCAACCCCTTGGCCTCTGAGTGCCTTGTCATACTGTGGGATATCCCCACCCACCCTCCCACTCTGGGAAGAAGAGCAGCCCGTTTACACAAGGGGCAGTCAGCAGTTGGGGGGAAGCCCCACACCCAGCAGCTGGAGATGCAGGGACCCTTCTGGCAGCCGCCTCTTATCCCTCCAACACTCTGCTCTCTGCTCTGACTGGCAGCAGCTCTCCCTGGACCTTGGCTAAGAGTCTTTCTCAGCCTGCCTGGAGATGTCGCCATGGATGGAACCAGGGACCTTCTGCGTGCGAAACCAGCTCATCTGGATATTTATTTTTATAGTGTCATTTTTGTTATTGAATATTAATTTATTTTTTCCTCAGATACTTTTACATCATAATAAAATCTAGTTTTTAGAAAAACAAGAAGAGTGACTGTCAAGGCTCACCGGCTGGCTACCAAACCCAGATACGGCTTCGCTGCCCCCCAGGCCAAGGGTGAAGGGACTGGGAGGAGGAAGGGCCTTCTCCTTCTTCCCTCCGCAACAGCACAGTGGGGTAACCCAGCCTGGGTGTGGGGTGAGCTGCAAATGCGGATATACCATTGGGTAGCAGTGACCATAGTGTGAGCCACTTCAGGATATATGCATGTGGAGAATTGTCAAGGAAGTCAACGCTCATGCATTGGACTGAAGAGGAAACTTATCAAAAAGGAGCCTGGTGAAAAGGAAGTTGAAAGGGAAAGTCAGGAGAGTTAATTTACTCCAGAAATCATGGAACTTATTGAGAACTATGGTACTAGAAGCACAGTTGGAATGTATGCCAAGAAAGAGGAAAGGTACCAGCAAGTCCAGGAGGACGCCAGCGTGGCTAACAAGTAGAGTCAGGGAAGCTATAAAAGGGAAGACGACTTCCTTCAGGAAATGGTCCTGCCCAAATGAAGAGAACAGGAAGGGACATAAACTCTGGCAAAAGAAATGCAAGGAGACAATAAGGGATGCAAAGAGAGAGTTTGAGGAGCATATAGCTTGAAGTGTCAAGGGGAATAACAAACACTTATTTAAATATGTCAGAAGCAGAAAACCTGCCAGGGAGGCCGTTTGCCCCTTACATGATGAAAGAGATTATTAAGGAGGAAAAGGAGATTGCAGAGAAGCTGAATGAGTTCTTCGCATCTGTCTTCATGACAGAGGATACTCACCACATACCCTCTCTGGAATTGAGCTTTTCAGGTTTAGTGGCTGAAAATTAAGCTAAAAATCAACAAATCACCAGGCCAGATGGCATCCATCCAAGAGTTCTGAAGGAACTCAAATGTGAAATTGCTGATTTCCAAGCTAAAATATGTAACTTGTCTCTACAATCAGGCTCTGTACCAGAGGACTGGAAAGCAGCCAATGTGACTCCAGTTTTCAAAAAGGGATCCAGGGGGGATCTGGGAAACTACAAGTAAATTGATGAAAAGCATACTTAAGGATAAAACATATAGAATAATGGGCCTTGCTGAAGGAGAACCAGCATGGCTTCTGCAAAGGTAAATCTTGCCTCACTAACCTTCTGGAGTTCTTTGAGATTGTCAGCAGCCACGTGGATCAAGGTGATCCAGTTGACATCGTATACTTGGACTTCCAAAATGCTTTTGACAAAGTTTCCCATCAAACACTTGATTGAACTTAGCAGTCATGAGATAAGAGGACAGGTTCATGTGACGTGTGGATTGGTAACTGGTTGAAGGACAGGAAACAAGAGGGTGGGAATAAATGGACTATTTTCACAATGAGTCCCCCAGAGAGCAGTACTGAGACCAGTGCTCTTTAACTTGTTCTTAAATGATCTAGAAGTTGGGGTACGCAGCGAAGTGGCCAAATTTGCATATGACACTATACTATTTAGGGTAGTGAAATCCAAAACAGATTGTGTAGAACTCCAAAAAGATCTCTCCAAACTGGGGGAGTGGGCAACAAAATGGCAAACACGGTTCAATGTAGGCTGTCAGTGACTGACCAGGAGAAAGATCTTGAGGTCTTGGTGTGCAGCTCATGGATAGTGTAAACTCCCATGAATGGCAGTGGTAAAAAAAAAGGCCAATTCCATGCTAGGGATCATTAGGAAATGAACTGAAAATTAAAATGCGAATATTATAATGCCCTTATACAAGTCTATGGTCCAGCCACATTTAGAGTACTGTGTTCAGTTCTGGTCACTTAAGGAGGACATTGTAGAACTGGAAAAGGTGCAGAAGAGGGCAACCAAGATGATCAGGGGCCTGGAGCACCTTCCTTATGAGGCTAGGCAGGCTACAGCATCTGAGGCTCTTTATCTTGGAAAAGAGGTGACTACGGGAAGACATGACTGAGTTTTATGACAGAATGGACCGAGAGAAACCTTTCTCCTCTCACAACACTAGAACCAATGGTCATCCCATAAAACTGAAGGTCAATAAATTTAGGACCAACAATGTGGTTTTTATGGGTTTTTCATACAACACATCATTAACCTATGGAATTATCTGCCACAAGATGTGGTGACAGCCAACAGTCTGGATGGCTTTAAGAGGGGTTTAGATAAAACCTAAACTCCTCTTATACAGGTCTATCAACAGCTGCTTGTCTGAGGGCTACAGGCCACATCCACCCTCGGAGGCAAGATTCCTCTGAATATCAGTTGCAGGGGAGCAACAGCAAGAGAGAATGCATGCCCCCATCTCTTGCCTATGGGCTCCCCAGGGGCATCTGGTGGGCCACTGTGTGAAACAGGATGCTGGACTAGCTGGGCTTCCTTGGGCCTGATCCAGCAGGGCTGTTCTTATGGAGGTTGGAGGGGAAACCCAGAATATTTAACATGTCCTGTTCTGAAGAGAGACAATATGGGGGATATTAGGAAAAAATCCAGTTCCATGAAATATGAATTGGAAAGTGTGGATTCTTCAGAGATAGGCTTAAGACCAGAGAAAGTTTGATACGTTTGCTGGTCTGGAAAGTGGCCACAGACAAACAGCCGGCCTGTTGCCTTGTGGAGATTCTCCTGTGTAAATACTGACCACAGTATTTGGTCAGTATTTACAGTAAATTACTTACTGAAGGTAAGTAAGCATTTTGCTGAAAAGCGATATACCAGTATTCTTAATAACAGTAATCATAATGGCTCCATCTGGTCGCTGAGGCTGGGAGGGTGCGGCTTGCCCGAGGCCTCCCCCTGCGCTTGTCCTGCGGGGGGGGGGGGAGATTCCTTCCAGTCCCCAACCCCACCCGCCAGCCTGCAGAGGCAGCTGGTCCGTTTGGGCTGGCTGGCTCCTTCCCATCCCATGAGCCTCCGGGTGTGCAACACAGGGAGCACCAGAGGAAGCCTGTTGCTGGATCAGGCCCAGGGGTGCCTGCTGAGCTCAGCATCCTGCCTCCCCCCAGGATGCCTCAGAGGAGCCCACAGGCAGAGCCCACCCGCACGGGGATTCAGCGTTTCTGCCTGTGAAGGATGCTGGAAGCCTCCATGTGTCAAAAGGAAACCCAGCACCGTCCACATCTCTGGTCCTTTAGGTCTCTGCCTCCCAGTCCTGAGCTTCCCCAATGATCTCGGCTCTCTCAGGGGGGCCAGGAAATGCAGCGCGGGGGGGGCGGGGTGGGGCTCCCCAATGGCAGCAGGATTACTCCAGTGACACTTCAGACAGAAGCCGTCTTGGTGAAGGGCTCCGGGGGCTTCAGAAGCCCCTGATCTTCACACAGAGAGAGGTGTGCCCTAGCTTGACATTAAACGGGTTTTGAGGAGATGCTTTCATTGATCCAAGGGGGAGTGAGGTGCTTTCCAGGAGTGGGGTGAGGTGGCCAAGTCCAGCTGGCTGGGGTCTCTGGCGAGGGGGGTGTCTGGGCAGGTCTGTGGCTTGGCTTGATTGCCCGAATAATCTGAAGCGGTTTCCTGTGGAAGCACCTCCTTGCTTGGGTAGACCGTGCCGGCTGAAGTGTGGGAGGGCTGGTGAGGAGGAGGAGGAGGAGGTGGCGGCCGCCCCCCAGATGAGGCCTGGTCTCATCCCACCCAGTGATTCATTCACAGTGACAACAAAGACTCTTTGTTTGCCACCCCATAACAAACTGTTCTCTGGATGTCTCACAAAATAATGGCACGTACGATTAAAACACCAAAAAACCCCAAATCAATAATATTCAAAATACAATAACAAACATTTAAAAAAACCTTTAAAAAGCCTATTTTAGAAACCTGTTTTAAAAGAAAGGTCCTCACCTGGTGTCTATATGCACAAAATGATGAGGCCAGGCCAGCCCCACTGGGGAGGAGGCTGCTCCTAGACGGGGTGCCACCACCGATGAAGCCCTCTCCCTAGCAGCCAGCCACCTCACCCCGTTTGGTGAGGGCACACGGAGGAGGAGGAGGAGGGCCTCCGAAGAAGATCCCAAGGTCTGGGTTGGGACATCTGGGGCAAGGCAAGGTGCCCTCTCAGGCAGCTGGGTCCCAAGCTGATTCTAGGCATCAGTCTCCAGGAAAGAGGTGCCATCTCAGAAGCACCTGACGTGGTGAGATTGCAGGGCTCTCTCTCTCTCTCTCTCTGTGTATCCACTACAGCTCCTTTCCCCATTCATGGAACCCAGTTCAGTTGCTCTGCAGGAGGAGGAGGAGGAGGAGGAGGAGGAGGAGGAGGAGGAGATGGACAGACGGCTGTCAAGGAAGCAGCCAAAGAGGCCTTGGCGGCAAGATGAATCCCAGGACGGGTCGCACAGTGGCTGGGACGCCATGGCTACCGGCTGCTGCGTCCTCCATGCCCAACTCCAAGGCGGCCAGGCCTGAAGCGCCTGAACGGCCTCCTTGGTGGGTTATGGCCTCAGTCTGTCTGCGCGGCTGAGAAAAGACAAATTAGTGGGACAAGCTGCTGACATTGTGAGACGGGGCAGGGAAGCAGGACCACACAGGCAGACTCCCCTCCCCTCCCCTCAGAGAGGCTGCACGCCATGGCCACCACAGGAGGGGCTCGCCCTGCCTCTGCAGGAGCCCTGAGCCCGCCAGGCATCGGCAGCAGCCACAGCTGAGCGAGCCTCGTCCTGCGCACCTGCAAGGGGCTGCTGGCACACAGCAGCAGGTGCCCCCCCACCACCGTGTCACCTCATGTCACCAGCAGCCGCTGCAACATGTTGATGGAGCCCGGGCGGGCGGGTGGGTGGGCCGCTGTATTTGGGAGGTCTGAGGGGGTGGCTGGCAAGCGCTTGGCCATGGGTTGCCTGCTGCTGCTGCTGGGTCACCTTCTTCACACAGGTGCGTCTGCTCTGCTTGGGCTCCCTGGCCTGTTCCACAGATGGCTTCTAACTGCTTCCCCCCCCCCCCGTACAAGCCAAGCTGTGCCCAGAACCCTCTGCGAGGGAGTGAAGCCCAAGGAATCAGCAGGGCTCCTCCGCCTTCTAGCTCCGCCTTGCTGTTAGCTGGGACTTTGCTTCAAAGAGGGGGAGTTTTGTGCTTCTGAATCTCTGCTGCTTGTTTAGGACGACACAGGCCCATCCACCCTTCTCCCTCAAAAGGTGAAGCAAGTGCAAATTGTGCAATCCCCGCTGGCTCCTGCCTCTGCTGGGTGAGAAACATCATGGTGTCTTCTCCAAGAGCTCAAGTCAGTCTGTCAATTCAGCTCAATCCTCCTCCTCCTGCTGCAGCAGAAGCTGGACATATGTGGTGCTGACTGGCTTGCACCTGTGACGTCACCAAGACAACCCTTGGTGCAGTTTTGCACTTTTAAAAAAAGTTTGGTTTAATTATTAAGGCAACAAATTGATGGATAAACATGCCTGCAGGTTTCTCTTTTTAAGCAGAAAGCCTGCCTGAAGCATAGGGGTGGGGTGAGCCCGACAGATAAGCTGGCATTTGATTTGCTGGTATCTGGTGACATCATTTCCTTCCTGAAGCCAGGCTGTGAGCTGTGCAGCTTATTCCTTTTCTCCTAAGGAGCAGGGTTAGGGTTATTCCTAACCAGTTCATCCTTCCCATCCTGAAGACATGATTCACCCTCCAGTATTCAAGTAAGCAACGCGCCCTGCCCCCAGTGTATTTTAAGAGCATTTGTTGGGGCAACTTCTGTTATCAACAAGGATCAAGCAGTCACAGCTTGCAGGCATTTTCTTAAAAAGGAGGACCTTGTGCCTCTGCACCCCTACCTAGGCTAGTGCATTGAACAAGAGCGTCTCTGTGGGCTGGTCAGGACGGCAAATGCTCTGGGAATGATCATGCATGATCTGATCACAGCATGGGGCTTCGGGAGCCCCCCCCCCCGCCCCCTGCCCGCCCCCCAGGTGCCACCCTTGCCAGGAATTCAGCAAAAGATGTCTGGCTAGGCTTTTGCAGTTTGATCCCGGGCCCAAGGGAGAGGTGACACTGGCTGTAGTTCTCTCAGAAGAATGTTCTGCACTTACAGTGCTCAGGAGTTGCACAAGTGACAAAACGGGCTGTTGCTGAGAGCTGATGCACATTTCACTTTTGAGACCGAGAAGCTGACAGGCAGTGCTATCCATGAGGATCGCGCAGACACGTTCAAATGGCTGCAATGGGCATGGACAACAATAAACACAGATGTGGGGCCTTGAAAGTTGCTTCTGCAGAGAAACCCAGCCATTAATACATTTCTGAGTTGTTCACAGTGATGGTGCGAGACTCACAATTTATCCATTAAACTTGGAAAGTTGGGTCTCTGTTGGGAAAGGATGGAGAACATGTGTTTTAATGGCATGACATTGCCAGCAGAGGGCGCTGCTTATCTACAAATGCAACTCAGCTGGGAGAGGCTGTAAGACCCGGTTCACTTTGCCCCGATGTGCCTGTCAGTGGGCGTTTGCAAGCTCTGTTGCCGTTAAAGATGCCAGAGATGTCTATCCTATATGCCGACTGTTGATTTTAGGCCACATATGTGCCTGCAGTCCTCTGCTTGCTTTCTGACCATTCAGACTCATTTAGTCAGTGCTGGGCTGGATGAAAGAGAGAAGTCAGGGAGGCTCCTGTCTGTCAGCACCGCATGTGGCTACCGTAAGACTGGCCACTGGCCGTGGGCTGAGTGCTGCATCTGGTGTGGGGAACACGGCTCAAAGCTCCCCTCCTCCTCCTGGAATCAGCGACTGCTTCTCAGCCTCGCCTGCTCTGTGAGGCTGCTGTGAAGTTGCCTGAGATAATAATAGGCAAGACCAGGGAGCACGGAGAAGCGTGACAGGACCATCCGCTGCTCTGCAAAGGGTGGCCGGCCAGGCCTGAGAGGGCTTTTCATGCACAGCTTCTGCAGTTGCATGGAGACAGTTAGGGAACCTCGAGCCCCTTCCTGACGAGGCAAGGCTCCCACACCTGGGGCTGTTGAGTTTGGAAAAAAGACGGCTGCGGGCAGACAGGATAGAGGTCTATGAAATCATGCATGGGGTGGAGAAAGTGGAGAGAGAGAAATTCTTCTCCCTCTCCCATGACACTAGAACCAGGGGTCATCTCATGAAATTGATGGCCAGGAAATTTAAGACCAACCAACGGAGGTACTTTTTCACACAACACATAATCCACTTGTGGAATTCTCTGCCACAAGATGTGGTGACAGTCAACAACCTGGATGGCTTGAAGAGGGGCTAGGATAACTTCATGGAGGAGAGGTCTATCAAGGGCTACTAGTCGGAGGGCCACCTCCAGCCTCAAAGGCAGGATGCCTCTGAGTACCAGTAGCAGGGGAGCAACAGCAGGAGAGTGGGCTGGCCTTCATCTCTTGCCTGTGGGCTTCTCTGAGGCATCTGGTGGGCCACTGTGTGAAACAGGATGTTGGACTAGATGGGCCTCCTTGGGCCTGATCCAGCAGGGCTGTTCTTATGTCCTTAACCACTGAAGTGGGGAGGGGGGCTGGAATAGAACCCTGCCCCGACTCCCCACAGCACTAGGCCACACTGCCTTGGTCTGAGAAGGCCCCCCAGCTCAGGGACACAGGCAGCACCTCACATCTCATTTTTCCATCTGACCCATGGCATTCGGGGGCCATTCCCACGTCCCCTGGGGCTTCAGAGCTGAGCTTTTCAAAGACCCCCCCTGGAGCAGTGCAAGTGGGGTTGTTCAACACACAACCTGAAAGTGGGCTGGATGGGAAGGCAGGGCTGGGCTAGTGGAGTGCTGGCTTCGGCCCCTGGCCTGCCTGGGCTCTGCTGTGGCCTTCTCCGTGCCTCACCCCGCCCCCACCCAGGAGCCTTTGGGGGCTCCTGCGGTGGTCCCCTCTGGGCCAGCCAGCCAGCCAGCCAGGCCCAAGGGTGACAGCAGGAGGTCCCAAGTCCATCTGTCCAGCCTGGAATGTCATGGCCAAGCAGGGAGGGGACCCACCAGTGGAATTGAGAGTGGGGGATTTCCATGTTTGTCCACAGGAGCTGCCCCCCCCCCACTGCTGCTGCAGCCCCTCAGAGCTTGGCTACAATTGCCGTTTGCTGTGCAAACAGAACTCGGCCCGGCATCCGAGAGAGGTCACTGGAAGCCACCCGGCGGAATGCTGGGTAATCTAGCAAGTGAATCATAGCATCACTAAAGCAGGATTGAGGCGATTTGCAGAGCAATTGCCCTTCAATATCCCTAATCCTGGGTACTGAATGGGGGTTTAAACTCTCTATATTATTCTGACATTATTGTCTATTGATTGACTTTTAGAAAGGGTAATAAGGCAAATCGGATTCTGTGTGGGTGGATTTCCAGGCCTGATTGCTTTGCTCGGAGGGGCTGCCATTTCAGGGTCAGCCGAGCCAGCTGTTCGGAAGCAAGCATGGGGGAGGCTTGGGCCGTCTCCCCCCTCCCTGTCACAGGCCATGGGGTGGTGCACAGCTGAGGACTCAGTCAGTGGGAGGCTTGTGTGGATGTGCCCTTCTCCACTGTGGCTGGAGAGGGCCGGGAGGACCAGCTGTACTGAGAGCACCAAGAAGACAGAGAGTTTGGGGACACCTTCAAGATCGTCTGGTCCAGACCTGCCGCCTTCCTGAAAAGCCGTGCTCAGAGGCCCACCTCACACAATCAGGCCCCACACTGGACCCTGGAGCGCCTGAGGGACACTCTGCTGGGGTGACGAATGTGCTTCGGGGTGGGGGCCTCTCGTCAACCACCTCGGCACAGTCAGGGTTGTGTCTGCAGATAGAGGAGCCTGGATCCGAAGGGGCTCCTGGGGGTTTTCTCCTCTGGAAAAAGCGTGAATATGATCACACGCAGGACGCACCCCTTATCACAGCCTGCTCTGTGGCCGTGATGGCAGCAAAGGAATCCCACTTCTCTGCCACCACGGCATCCGCTCAGTGTGGTCCTGTGGAACTTTTTTGATTGTTTTGGAGGCTCCTAAATGAGGGTCCAAAGACCACTTACCGAACCCTCTTCCAATCTGCATTGCATTTTCTGGATCAAATATTTCACATCCAGGCTGACTTGTTCTCTACAGCTTTTGCAGAACCAGAACAGAACATTACCAATAAATCATCTAGACTGGATACTTTTCAGACTGCATTGTCTGAGGAGGGGGGTGGATAGGCTGCTTGGAAGGCAGAGACTCTCAGCGGCTGGGTTTGGCTCGTGGGGCTGATAAATGCCTCTGTGAATCAGGGATAGGGGCCCCTCGCTGAAGGAGGCGGTCAGTAGATGCCTCCTGAAAAAGCCCTCACTGGACCCACCCAATCTAAATAACCAGCGTAACCACAGAGCCAGCGTGATGTAGTGGTTAGAGTGCTGGACTAGGGCCGGGGAGACCCGAGTTCAAATCCCCATTCAGCCATGAAACTAGCTGGGTGACTCTGGGCCAGTCACTTCTCTCTTAGCCTAACCTACTTCACAGGGTTGTTGTGAGCAGAAACTCAAGTATGTAGTACGCCGCTCTGGGCTCCTTGGAGGAAGAGCGGGATATAAATAATAAAATAATAAAATAATAATAATAACTTTTGACCCGTTCCCAACCTGTTCTTGGGCGAGTTGTTGGAATGCATGGCCACAGCTCCAGATGGCCCTGGATGCATCTGATTACTTAGATTCCTTCCAGTCTGGCTTCCAGCCTGAATATGGGGCAGAAATGGCCTTGGTCACTTGAGAACGACCTTCGCCAGGAGACAGACAGAGTCACAATAGAGTGTGACTCTGTTGCTTCTCCTGGACCTCACGGTGGCTTTCGATGCCATCAGCCATGATATCCTGGACTGGGGGCAGAGTTATGCATTGGCTCTGGTCTTACCTGGAGGAGGTCTGTACGCAGAAGGTGGTGCTGGGGGAGGCCTGCTCCACTCCTTGGCCTGGGACTATGGAGTGTTGCAGGGATCCATCCTGCTCTCCATGCCACAAGAAACTGCTGGGAAGGGCCATTCGTGGGTGTGGGCGACAGTGTCCTCAAGCTGTGGGTGACACCCAGCTCCACCTATCATATCAGTCAGCAGATACCAAGGAGGCCTCGGTGGATGTTCTGAACTGGGGTTTGAAGGCTGTGCTGGATGAGGCCACAAGCTGGAACTTGATCCAGGTAAGTTGGAAGTGCTCTAGGTTAGTAACACTAATTATATGAGTGAATCTGGTCGTGAACAGGGTCACATTCCCCCCAAAGATCAAAGTTTGCAGCTCGGGGGTCTTTCTGGGCCCGACGCTGTCCTTGGAGGCCCAGGTGGTGGTGTGCAGGAGTGCCTTGGACCCCCCTGTGGCTGGGGTGCCAGCTGCAACCCTACTTGGGTAAGTCGGACCTGACTTTGGTCACTCCTGCATCGCTAACATCCAGACTGGATGGCAACAGGATACAGGATGAGGCACAAAGGAGGCCCAACTGCTTCTGCTTCCTGGCACTTGTCCACTCCTCTCTCCTCCGCCCTGCCCACCTCAGCATTAATGGAGCCCCACTGCCTGCAGGCTGGCCATTCGTCAGGTAGAGCTGCATGGGATGGGGCAGGGGGGACAGGAAGGAGAGGCAGCTGTGCCCACCAGCTTGCGAGGAGGGAGCACACCCTGGTCAACAGGAGAGGCAGCAGGGATCCATCTGCAGACTCAGCACCATTCAGCCTCTGGATGGAAGCTGGTCGGTGCCTCAGAAGGCAATGAGGCCCATTCCTGGAAGCCGGCCATGTGGGTCCTTTGGGCATGTGCCACGCACGAGGCCACGCTTGCCAGTGTCCCTTTGGATGGGTGACCTGGAAGTTGCTCAGGGCAGCTGCCAGTGGCCCCCCGGCCAGGCCCTCCCAGGGCTCGGCCCGTGGCCTTCCAGCAGGAGCACAGCGCCATGGGCCTCCAGACCCGCCTCCGGGCCCCTTTTCCCTCTGGGTGGGGATGCGGATGTGGCTCTAGCACTGAGGCTTGTGGTTCCAGTCGCCAGACAGCAGGAGGGGGGAACTGGGCCTCTGTGTTTGCCTCCGCAGTGCGGCTGTGATGGGCGCATCATGTTTTCAGCACAGTCAGAGTGCTGGAGTTTGTGCCTGAGCAAACAGGAGGCGCCCCGCGGGGGGGGGGACACACACACGTGCCCAGCCTTGGTGCCGCTCATGGCTGGGCGGGCGGCTACTGCTGCGTGGGAGGCCCAGTCCGGCCCAAAGGGTGTCCAGCCCCCCCGCCCCCCGCTCGGGCTTGCTGAGACCCTTCCTCAACACCCCCTGCCTGGCCCTTGGGGCTGCTGTCAGGCTGTGCCCTCTCCAGGCTTCTCAGGGCAGTTGCTGCTGCCTGTCCGGGATGCTTGTGCGCTTGAGGACGCAACCGGCCTCCGTTCCTCCACCATCTCCTTGTTGTCTGAGAATGGGCATTTCCGGACGGCACCCCCCAGCCACGGCCATGCACGCTGGATGCTGTGCTCTGTGGCACAAAGGCCAGGGCTGCCCCCCCCCACCTGCCTCTGCCCTGGAATGCACCTCTCGGGGGAGCAGCAGCAGGCAGCAACCCCAGACCCACCCCGAGGGAGCAGCTGCAGCCCAACTCAGGGGCTTCTCTTGCGGTGGTCTGGGCAGGAAGGCAGGCAGCTGTCACAGGGAGGGCACCTGTGCATGGCGTGACCAGAGAAAAGGGGGCAGGGACTGCTTCCAGTCTTGAGGCTAGCAAGCCCAGAGTCTCTGGATTTATGGCGAAGGTTCAGCTGGCTCTTAGGCTGGCCCCACTCCGGGGGGGGGAGGGGCACGCGCACACACACGGAAGACCTCTGAGGAATCACTGGCGTCTGAAGGGGCTGTGGCCCATGTTGCAGACCCACTCTGTTGCCCTTGTGGGGCAGACCCATGTTTTTGTCCTTGGGGCCAGCATTGCCCCTGCTCTCTGGGGCCAAGGTCTGCAGGGAAGCAGGCGCTGCTTCTGTGCAAACCTGCTTTGGGGCCCTGAAGCAACGCTGCCCATTTGAAAAGGTTACTTGCATGGCAGCTGGGATCCAAGTCCCCGGAGCTCTGCCGATCCCACACGGTTTGGGGCTTATATGCCTAGTACCTGCTGCGCATTATGCTGCGGGAGATGCGGAAAAGGAAGAGGCTTCAGGGAGGCACTTCTGAGTGTGTGCAAACCCCGAGAAACCACAGGTGAGCCCTGCGGGGTCAGGCCCAAGGAGCCTCCTGTTTCCCACAGCGGCCCCCCACCAGAGACCTCCGGGAAGCCCACAGGCAAGAGGGGAGGGCAGGCCCTCTCTCCTGCTGCTCCCCCCACCCTGCCCCACAACTGGTATTTGGGAGGCAGCCTGCCTCTGAGGCTGGAGGTGGCCGATGGCCATCAACACGAGGAGCCACGGACGGACCGAAGCGCCATGAATGGCTCGAAGCCCCTTTGAAGCCCTGGGCTGTCTGGAGTGCCGTTCTCTGGATGGCGGCCGTGGTTGTCTCTCTGGCCCCAGCCCTGCCCAATTCGGCCTGTGCCCACCGAGCGCTTCCTTGTGGCACCCCATGACCCTGACGCCCACCAGGCTGCAGGGCCAAGCCCTACCCCCCCCGCACCCTGCGCTGCCCGATCCTGAGATCTCCAGGCCTGCCCAGGTGTGGCTGCTGGCCCTGCAAAACTGCCCCTCTGCCTGAAAGGCACGGACTGCCTCTTTGCTGCCTATTATATTTTTATGACCCGTGAAATGAGGCTTCATGAAGCACTAATCAGAGATTTAGAAGGAAAGGGACGGCTCCCTCTCTGCAAAGGTCAGAAGCCGGCCTCCTCGGGAGGAGGGGCAGAGCCAGCATTTTTCCTCTGGTGAAATAATCATAATAAAAACATTTCCTCCATTTCCTCTTGCGAGATTAGTGATAAACTGTCCATCCCCTAAAAGAAGCAGATAACGCTTCTAATTTTACTTCAAGGCTGGGAAATGCCATTTCTACGCAAAGCCAGGACACAGCACCACCGTCTGCTGCACTGAAGAGGGACGCTTTTTTCTCAGGCAAGACTTTGATAGAATTTTTTTATATTATTATTGTTTTGTTTTAAACTGGAAATGCCCCTGGAGCGACTGGCAGAGCACAATAAAGCAAAATCATATTTTAGTCAAAATAGGCAGAATGGCGCTTGCAGCCAACTTTCAAATTAGCATTTTGAGGGCAAATATGCAGCCAATTTGAGATAATGAGGCCTGATTATTCAATCCAATGAATGTTAAATAGGGAGACGGGCCTCTGCCGTCTTATCTCGCCCGCTTTCGATTTAGTTCAGGTTATTTTTAATCGTTTCACATTTGAACTCTTCATTTGTTCCGACCCCCCCCCTCGGCCCCCACCCTGTCCTTTCGTGAGTAGAGGCCGCCAGAGGTTCTGGGGACGGGTGCTTTGCATGGGGAAATTGCTCGGAAAGCCGCCTTCTGGCCAGGGAGAGAGATTGCCCCCTCCACCCTCCGCTCCGTTCTGCCCCCAGGACCCCTCTGCGGCTTGATCATTGCTCAGCTGCTGATAACTTTTCAGCGATAGTGTCTCTGTGCAACTTGCAGCATCTATAGCACGCAGGGTCCGCTTGGGAGGACAAGGATCAACTTTAGGGCAACTTCCACAGTCCTCTTCAGAGACCTCGCCTCCCCGCGCCCCTCCCCCTGTAATCCGCAACTCTCCCTTCTGATGAGAACTCCTTCAAACACGGCCCCTTGGGACGCGAAAGGCACCTGGTCAGCAGAGGAAACGTCCATGATGTCAGTGGACAACCGTCATTATGAGGTCATGGCTAAAGCATCTCAGGGAGGCCTTGGGTTGGTCCTACAGGCCACTTCATGGGATGGAAGGAGGGGCTACTCTGGCACAAGGAACTGTGCAAAACCAAAGCAGAGTCTCACCCTCAAATGCCCAAACAGTGACCATCGCTGATGCCTCACAGAAAACCAGAAGAGCCTGCCTGCTGGATCAGGCCCAGGGCCTCTCTTGTCCAGTCTCCTCTTTCCCACATTGGCCCACCAGATGCCTGGGAAGCCCACAAGTCGGTGAAGGCATGCCCCCCCCCCGACCTGTCGTTGCTCCCCTGCACCCGGGGCTGAGAGGCACCCTACCTCTGAGCCTGGAAGGAGCATGTCAAATGCCACCCCCCCACCTCCTCCTCCTCCTCCTGCTGTTGAGTCAGTGGCCTTGTGTAAGAGCAGCTCTGCACGGCATGACTGGTGCTGATTCTGGCCTGTTTACTTGCAGCCTGTCAGGGATGTGCACATTCCCTGCTATGTATGTTTCACTCCATTCAACAAAACACAGAATGTGGCTCGGACGTTCTCCACTGCCGCTGCACGGTGCCCTTTGTGGGGCCTGCTGATGCCTTCCTCGGCTGTGCCATTCGGAGGCCGCCTTCCTACCCCTGGGGCTCCCAAGCTCTCTGGTCTGGTGGCAGCAAGCAGGACTGGTCCCCTTAGCTAAGCAGGATCCGCCCTGGTTGCATTTGAATGGGAGACTGGAAGTGTGAGCACTGGAAGAGATTCCCCTCAGGGGATGGAGCTGCTCTGGGAAGAGCATCGAGGTTCCCAGTTCCCTCCCTGGCAGCATCTCCAACGAGATAAGGCTGGGAGAGAGACTCCTGCCTGCAACCTTGGAGAAGCGGCTGCCAGTCTGTGAAGGCAATACTGAGCTAGATGGATGGACCAAGGGTCTGACTCAGTGTATGGCAGCTTCCTATGTTGTGCACAAGGGGATCTCCCCCCCCCACTGCTGCCTTTGAAGGGCACAGCAGCCCATGCCGTGGGGCCCATGCCATGTCCGATGCCGACCGTGGGCTGTCTGGGAACGGGCGACCCAGACGTCCCATGCTGTGGGCCATGCCGCGTCTGAGATTGTGGAGAGGTCACACTGCTCTTGGCATCAGCAGTCGCCCAGTGCCACCCTGGGACAGCCTTGATCCTGGTCCCTGCCAGCCAAACCCGAGGCAGTGGTGGACCAGAGACCTTGGCCGTGAGGCAGGCCTGGGAGGGAAGGTGCATCCCTCCCTCGGGGTGAGGCGGCAGTTCTGAAGGGAGCCTGGTGAATAGCGGCCCAGAAGCCTCCTGGGGGCCAGTGCGGGAAAGGGGCCGGACGCGCCCTCGGCCAGCTGCCCACGAGCATCCCGCACCACTCGGGGGTCCCTTCCCAGAGCAGCCTCAGGCAGGGCAGGCAGCCCAGCAGCCGGGAGGTGGCGGAGGAAAGGACTGCCCGGCTGCCCAGGCTGGCCGGAAACTCTCCTGCTTGCAGAGGCCGCCTGGGCGTCGCCAGGGGAGAGGGTTCGCCCCGCGGAGTGAGGAGGAGCATGGAGGAAATGGGGAGGGTGGGGCTCCGCTGGGGGCCCTCCGGGGCCTGGGCGCTTTGAACCCATTGGCTCCATGGTAGCGACCCCCCTGGGGCAACGATGCCAGGTCCAGGAGAGCCCCCAAGCGGTGGACTGGGCCCCTCCCTCGGGGGAGTGCAGCTCCCCCCAGAGCAGGCTGCGGAGGCTGGCTGCACCAGTACCTCTCCCAGCCCCGGGCTCAGTGGGCCAGATCCACCACCTCCCCCTCAGCCCTCTTTGCACCTTATCCAAGGAATCTGGGAGCCAGCCCCACGATGGGGGAGAGCAAAGGGCTCCTGCCATGTGCTTGGATGGGCCAAGCCCAGGACCCAGGGAGAGTTTCTCCCGACAGAAGGCAGGTTCTGCGGCCCTGGGGGTGCGGGCTGTGCAGCTGCTGGGGCCCAAGCCCTGGCCTGCGGGAGGCAGCCAAGAGCTGCCTCAGTCCTCCGGGGGGGGGCAGCGGCCCTCCCGCGCAAGCTCTCAGGCCGAGAGAGGCCATGCTCAGCCCCGCAGATGGGAGAGGCTGCCAGCCAGTGATTGAACCCGGGACCTTCTGCATGCCAAGCCAGGCTCTGCCCTGAGCTCTGGGCCCTGCAGCTGCTCTAGGGTGTGGCCTGCCAGAAAGAGAAGGGGGCCAGCCCCACACCTGGGAGTGGATACAGACAATGCCCTTGCAGGGCCGGTGGCTTGGCGGAGGAGTCAAGGCTGAGCGAGGACCCTCTTGCTGGCAAGAAGTGGGCAGCTGGCATGCGGGCGGGTGTGTGTGTGCCAGGGGGCTAGATACCTTTCGACATCATTCTTGCATCCCTTTGATGTGTGAATTAGCAGAGGCAGGAGGCCTGCTTGTTCTCTCTCCCATGGCTGGTCCTGTGCTCAGAGGTGGGCACGTGCACAGCAGACTCTCACCAGCCCACATTAATGTTCAGCAGCATTTGGCAGCGGTGGAGGCGGAAGCCAATGAGAGCGGGGGGGGGGGCTTGCCTTCAGAGTGTGAGGTTTGGGGCAAGTTCAGGCACGCCAGCTCCTGCTGGCAGCAAAGCTGCCCATTTCTCACTCCTCCCCTTTGGGGGCCGAGCTGGGGCATAACACCTGGCCCCCTTCTCACTGCCACACAGAGGGTGCAATCCAGGGGGAGATTCTCCTGCACTAGTCTCATTGACATGAAGAGGAGCTACACAAGCGGCTAGTCCTTTTCCGACCACCTCCTAGAGGAAGAAATAAGTGTAGGCATGGGGGTGGGCGGTTGCATTTCAGGATCCGCCCCCGACTGATGTGCTTTCAGTGCATGTAGACTCACTTGAGGCAGGAGCATAATAAGAGCCCTGCTGGATCAGGCCCAACAAGGTCCATCTAATCCAGGATCCTGTTTCCCAAGGTGGCCCACCAGATGCCTCTGGGGAACCCACAGGCAAGAGGGGAGGGCATTTCTCCCCTCTGTTCCTCCCCTGCGAGTGCTTTTTAGAGGCATCTTGCCTCTGAGGCTGAAGGTGGTTTATAGCCACCAGACTAGTAGCCACTGATAGACCAGTGCTCCATGAATTTATCCAAACCCTTCTTAAAGCCATCCAGGCCGGTGGCCATCACCACATCTTGTGGCAGAGAATTCCATAGATTAATTATGTGCTGCTTGAAAAAGCACTTCCTTTTGACAGTCCTAAATTTCCTGGCCTTCAGTTTCATGGGATGCCCCCTGGTTCTAGTGTTGTAAGAGAGGAAGCGAGAAAATATCTCTGTCCGCGCTCTCTACTCCATGCATAAATCCCTTCTTAACCCCTTCTTACTGGGCAAAGAGGCACCTTTTGTGGTGATTCTATTTATTGAGCAGGGGGAGAGTAATTGGACCTCTCCACCCCCAGCACAGCATCCCTCCAGTGGCTGTTGCTGGTGTCTATCTTGTGTTCCTTTTTAGATTGTGAGCCCTTTGGGGACAGGGAACCATCTTAGTTATTTATTATTTCTCTGTGTAAATCGCCCTGAGCCAGTTTTGGAAGGGCGGTATAGAAATCGAATTATTGTTGTTGTTGTTGTTATTATTATTATTATTATTATTATTACAAATCTAAGTGTTGCATGGATTGACTACAAGAAAGCCTTCGATTCATTGCCTCACACATGGATACTAAAATGTTTAGAAACAACTGGTGTCAGCAAAAACATTCAAATATTTTTTTAAAAACGCAATGAGCATGTGGAGTACACAGTTAACAATCAATGGCGAGACACTTGGACAGGTTAACATTAGAAGAGGCATTTTCCAAGGGGACTCACTATCCCCTCTGTTGTTTGTAACTGCCATGACCCCACTTTCAGAAATACTAAACAAAACAGGCCTCGGATACCAAACATCTAAAACATCAAGTAAAATCAGCCATCTGCTGTACATGGACGATCTGAAGTTGTATGGAAAGTCCCAGTCAGAAATTGAATCACTGCTAAACACTGTCCGTAAATTCAGTAGTGATATAGCAATGGAGTTTGGGCTAGACAAGTGTGCTGCATTAATAATGAACAGAGGGAAAATAACAAAAACAGAAGGAATAGAACTGCCCAATGGAAGCAAGATCAAGAACCTGGAAGAGAAAGAACATTACAAATACTTGGGCATTCTCCAGGCTGATAACATCGCACACACTGAAGTTAAAAGAAAAATTGGAAGTGAATACATCAGGAGAGTTAGAAAAATCCTAAAGTCCAAACTCAATGGCGGGAACACCATACAAGCCATAAACACCTGGGCTATACCTGTTATCAGATACACTGCTATCAGATAGACTGGACCCAGGCAGAGCTAGAGACGCTAGATCATAAGACCAGGAAAATCATGACCATCAGTCATGCTCTGCACCCCCGCAGTGATGTAGATAGGCTATACCTCCCTCGCAGCTCAGGTGGAAGAGGAATGCTGCAAGTCCATCAAACATTAGAGGAGGAGAAAAGAGGCCTTGAAGAATATATAAGGGACAGTGAAGAAGATGCACTTCAAATGGTCAAGAATGAGAAACTATTCAACACCAATGAAACAAAGCAGGCCTACAAGAAAGAACAAGTCAAGAACCGAGCAGAAAAATGGAGAAATAAGCCCCTGCATGGTCAATATTTGCACAATATAAGTGGAAAATCAGACATCACCAAGACCTGGCAATGGCTTGGCAACTTGAAGAAAGAAACAGAGGGTTTAATACTGGTTGCACAAGAACAGGCACTAAGAACAAATGCAATAAGAGCAAAAGTCAAAAAATCCACAACAAACAGCAAGTGCCGCCTTTGTAAAGAAGCAGATGAAACCATGGACCACCTAATCAGCTGTTGTAAAAAGATCACACAGACTGATTACAAACAAAGGCATGACAAGGTAGCAGGGATGATACTCTGGAACATCTGCAAAAAACACAAGCTACCTGTAGCCAAAAATTGGTGGGACCATACAATTGAAAAAGTTGTAGAAAATGAAGATGCAAAAATATTATGGGACTTCTGACTACAAACAGACAAACATCTGCCTCACAATACACCAGATATAACTGTAGTCGAGAAGAAAGAAAAACAAGTCAAAATAATCGACATAGCAATACCAGGGGATAGCAGAATAGAAGAAAAAGAAATAGAAAAGATAACAAAATACGCCCTAGGTGCAATTCCAAAACACCTCGAAGAGCACCTCAACACCATAGGGGCCACAGAAATCACCATCAGCCAATTACAAAAAGCAGCTTTACTGGGAACAGCCTATATTCTGCGACGATATCTATAACAACAACAACAACATTGACAATAAAATTCAGCCATCCCAGGTCCTTGGGAAGGACTCGATGTCTGGATAAAACAAACCAGTCAATAACACCTGTCTGAATGTGTAAATAAATAAATAAATAAATAAATAAAAATGTATACACCTCTCATCCAAACTAAAAAGCCCCAGATGCTGTAGCCTTGCCTTATAAGGAAGGAGCTCCAAGACCATCTTGGTTGCCCTCTTCTGCACCTTTCTCAGTTCTACACTGTCCTTCCCTCATTCTTTAAAAGTTTCTCTTCTGAAGCCTCTTCCCCACTGGGATTTGTACCAGTCTGTAAGGATGACCTCCACACATCCAGACAACCATATCCATATGGGAGATGAAAGACCTCTTGGGGCCGAGAGAGACCCTGATTTGTGTCACCTGCTGGACCCACTCTAACCGGCATGATGGGCAATCCACCCACAGTTCACCGGTGGACAAAGGGACACACACGCCCCCTGTGTGCTTCCTAGACCCCTCAAGTTCTCACCCACCCCCAGGAGCAGCATCTGTTTCAAAAGATCCTCGCAAAAGCAACATGGGAAACAAAGAGCCACGAGGAGAATTGGACAGGCACCAGAACCCCCCAACAGGGGCCTTCCCTGGGCAACAGTCAGTTGGGAAAACACTCTGTGTATCCAGAGACCCAGACCCTCTTCTCTTGTTGCTGTTCCAGACATGCATTTGAGGGTGGGAGGGAGACGAGGCCACCTGAATGGATGAAATGGCCCCCCTTTGGGTCGGCTCCTACACCTTGTCCCCCCCTCCCCAGCGCCCCCAGCCCTCCCCCGTTTGCTCTCCCACCCCCATCAGGGCTTCCGACCTTGTGGGGAGGGAGGCTGCTTGCGCAAAGGACCAGCAGCTGTGGCTTGTTGGGCTTGGGCTAGAGGAGCAGATCTGGGCCGCCTTCCCACCCTGACGAAAAGATTAGACTTGCAGATCTCCTGCTTGCAAATGTAGGCTTCCTTGGCTGGCTGCTTGCCCTGCCCTGGGCAGGCCATCCTGCTGGGGCAAGCAGAAGGGGATCAGGCCACCCGGAGGCCCCAGGGGAGAAAGGCGCTTCTGCTTTCTGGGTTCAGGACCTCTGCCTTGAAGCCGGCTCTGCACTGACCCTGACCCTGAGCTGGTGGCCCAGGGGGCGAGGGCGGCAGCATCACCAAGGAGACCCACAGCGGCTTGACATCCCCCCTCCTCACTCTTTTGCTGCCCTTCTGTAAACAAGACACGATCAATTGGAGAGCTCCAGAAACTGCCCTGAATCCCAAGGAGAAAGCAAGCCACGGCCAGTTTGGGAGCTGGGGGCTCCTCATCCCTTCTTGAGGGGTGTTCCTCCCTTCCTGAGCAGATTGCCAAGGGGGGTGTCTCTGTCTCCAATGGGGGAGAGGGACCTCCAAATGCAAAGGACAATGGAGGAAGGGGCCTCCCTCGTTGGCTGCTGCCCTTTCTCCCACTCCTGGGCCCGAGGGGGTCTCAAAGGCCCTCCAGAGACTCCAGAGACAGAGGGGCTCCTGGTCAGAGCAGAGGGGTGGCCTCTGCAGGCCAAGGGGGCCAGGAGGAGCAGAGTGTGAGGCTCCACACCGGCCAGGCTTCCTTCTTCTCCAAGGCTTCTTCTCCCTCCTGTCCTCTATGCCACCGGCATGCCCGCCCTCTGGTTCGCCTTGGGAGAAGGAGCAACCAGATGTCACGAGAGCAAGCCTCTCATTCAGAATGCTGCTCAGAAAGGAACATTCTGCCCACAATGGTGTAATCCGCCGCTGTTCAGAGTGAGGCATTCCTGAGTTCCTCAGTGTGGAAGGCGCTCTTGTGAAGTCAAGAGCCACACCAGGGCAGGTAGCAAAACTTGATTTCTTTCTAAAAACAACAGCAAGCAACCAAGAACATAAATAAATAAATCAACAAGCAACAAGGGGGGAAAGGAAAAGCAGAGGCGTATCTAGGGAAAATAGCGCCTAGGGAAAGCACTGAAATTCCACCCCCTCTCCAAACATCTAACGCCCATCTTTCAGATAACTTTACCATAATATCAGCTCAAAAATACAAGTCAAGCACGTTAATCTTTTAATTAACAAATTATGGCACTACATGAAACTGGGAAGACCTGAGTTTGAATCCTCATTCAACCATGAAACTCACTGGGTGATTCTGGGCCAGTCATGTATCTCTCAGCCTAACCTACCTCACAGGGTTGTTGTGAGGATAAAAATAACCATATTATGTTCCTCTGAGCTCCTTGCAAGAAGAGTGGGATAGAAATGTGGGAATTAATTAATTAATTAATTAATTAATTAATTAATTAGCATTTGGATGTTGGGGAGAGGGGCCTCCCTGTGTGCCTGAGAGTCAGGGGGTGGGAACTAGCTGCAGCTGAGTCACACAGCTTGTGGGTGGAGCCGCATTCCTGAGTTCCTCAGTTTGGAATCAGCTCTTGTGAAGCCAAAAGCCACACCAGGGGAGCTTTGCGAACAGATTTCGAAGGAGTTTTGCAAGGAACTCTGTTGGAAGACACACAAGTGGCTCCCCTTTATCACAAAGGAGACACCCAGCATGAAGAGAAGACGAGTACTACCCCACTTCTATCATTTTCTTGGAGGACAGAGCTTAAAACCTTTGATCAGGGGCAATTCTGGGTAGAACAAATTATTCACAATGAAGCTATTCACACGAGCATTGAAAACCGGGCTAGGGAAGCCCACCCCACTTTTTGCTGTGCATGAGAACCACCGGGAGCTGCGCCACTGAGGACGGTGGTGGTGGTGGTGAGCCATCTAAAGTAGCCCGCCACTTAACCCAGGTTTGGGGTGCGAGTGTGCCCCAAAACTGGGCCACGTGATCATGTGTGTGCCGCAGCTGTTTGAAGCCACGGCGGACACACTCGAGGTGGAAGGGGGCTCCCAAGAATGCCCCGCACACTTGTGTGGTGCATTATTTGGGTTCTGGGGAGCAGGGCACCACATGGTGGCGCCTCCCTGTGCCTGACCCCTGGAGCGCCCAAGCGAGGCCCGGGAGTGCCACAGGGAAGGCACCGCTCGTCTGGGTGGGCGATCCGCCTGCCCAGGAACCAACTACTGATCATCTGTGGGGAAGGTATGGCTAACCCTCGTAAGCCCCAAAGCTCTTCTCATTAATTGTGAGAAGAGCTTCCTTGTCTGTTTTCCTGGGGTTTGGTCCTCCCACCCCGAAAAACAAACATTGTGAATAATTTTATCTACCCAAGTATTGCCTCTGAAGAAGAGCACTGCCTTGAAATGTGTGAGGCTACACTGAACCAATTTTATAAAAGTGTATTAATAAAACACATATTGAGTAAACCTATCAGCAACTTGGGAGTTCTTACTCTGCTTTTTGCCTTCGTTTAGATTTTTTAGGCCCGGGGAGACATTTTAGGGCAAGCGAAGCCTGTACAAAAGGGACGGGTTCCACTTGAACCAAGATGGAACCAAACTGCCAGTACTTAAAATAAAAAAAGTGTCATTTAAAATGACACCTGGGGGGTTGCCTAAAGGAACTGGGTGGTACCTGGTTTGGCAAACAAAATCCCCTAATGTGTGAGGGTGTAAGTGTTTTGGATGAACCTGAAGGCGACAGAGTAGAATCAGGAGTAGAGCAGAAGAAACTCATGACAGCTGGTCAAAAAGGTCACATGATGGCAAGGGAGATAGCACACCCCAACACCAGGTGAGAGACTCGGCGTATAGGTGTCTATATACCAATGCCAGAAGCCTCCAAGTGAAGATGGGTGAGTTGGAGTGCTTGGTTGCTACGAAAAACATAGAAGTTGGGGTAAGCAGCAAAGTGGCCAGATTGGCAGATGACACTGAACTCTTTAGTGAAGCAGATATGGTTCAAGGTAAGCAAATGTAAAGTGATGCATATTGGGGCAAACCCCCAACCCCCCCCCCTGCAATTTCACATATACACTGATGAGATCTGAGCTGTTGGTGACTGATCAAAAGAGGGATCTTGGGGTCGTGGTGGACAGCTCATTGAATGTGTTGTCTCAATGTACAGCAGCTGTGAAAAAGGCCAATTCCATGCTAGGGATTGAAGATAAGAATGCTAGTATTATAACGCCCCTATACAAATCTCTGGTGCAGCCACCTTTGGAGTACTGTGCTCAGTTCTGCTCAGCATAACTTAAGGACATTGTACACCTGGAGAAGGTGCAGAAGAGGACAACCAAGATGATCAGAGGCCTGGAGCAGCTTCCTTACAAGGCAAGGCTACAGCATCTGAGTCTCTTTAGTTTGGAAAAGAGGTGACTATGGGGAGACATGATGGAGGTGTATAAAATTATGCATGGAGTAGAGAGAGAGGACAGAGAGAATTTTTTCTCCCTCCCTCACAACACTAGGACCCAGTGGTGCACCTAGGTAGTTTTGGTGCCCAGACTGCCCCCGCTGCGAGGACCCCCCTCGCCATTAGCCCCCCCCAGTAAAAAAAGGAAACTCACTTTTGGGGGCCTTCTGCTGCCACCCTGCACCTGCCCCACCACACCAAACCTCCATTTTTTGGTGACGATCTTTTTCAACTGCGCAGGTGTACTGGAGCGCCTGGCAGTTCTCAAGGGTGGCTGGGCCAGACAGACAAGCCCAGTGGTTGCTCAATCCACCACCGCCACCATGGGTGGGGAGGTGTGCTCGGCTCACGCCCCCCAGCCATCCCCCTTCGGCCACGCTAAAATTATGGGGAGGGGGAATCAGAGGTTTGGCGTGGCGGGTGAGGGGTGGCAGCAGGAGCTCCCCCTGGCCAAAGCCCTTTCAAGGCCACCTCACCCCTGCTGGCTGCTGAGAGGTTCTGCACCACAAGTCTCCTCGGGGGCCCAAGGGGTCCGCCGGGCCTGGTGGGGATGACCAGGTAGAAACCTGATGGGGGACGGAGCGGCTCCTGGCTCCTCCTTTGCCTTTGAGCTGCTGCAAGGAACAAAGCCGCCTTCCGCTCCTGGATCAGCCTGGATGGCCGCCAGGCAGGAGGAGCAAAGAGATCCTCCTCCTCCTCCTCCTCCTCCTCCTCCTCCTCGCCAGGACCAGGACAGGTGTGGGCAAACCAGGCCTGGCAGGCTGGAGCGGGACTTGCCAGCTCCAGATCTCTTCAGATCCAGCTGCACAGCTGACCCGCCACCTGATCTGGGGCCCCTTCAGGGCATGGCTGGTATGATTTTCTGGGGTGACGAGCCTCTTTCAAAGAGTTAATGTCGAGAATAGAGAAAGACAATAAGGACAGGAGGAAGCAGCCCGACAGCTCAGGCTGTGCAGCCCCATGCCAGATGGTGTAAGCACAGTGAGGAGGAGAAAATGATCCAATTAGCACTCGAAACTGCCAATTTCCAGGCTACAAATCAGCCGAGCAAGAGCCCCAGGTAAGGCGCTCTCACTGAGGAAGTAGCAAGATCACAAAGCCATCTCCAGGTGCGCACACACATCGGCGCCTGCTTCCATGCGCGGCCGAGGGTGCCTCAGTGTGCATGCGCCAGCAGCATGCTGGGCTGCTCTCTGGCCCCAATCCAGGTACAGTGAGTGTGGAATAAGCTTCACTGAGCATTTCTTTCAAGTTAGTCACCACAAACTTGTGCCTTTGGTTTGAACGGGATTCCATCATGACTAACATCCGCTTCTAGCAAGCCCCTCCCCCCCCCACTTTCCTGCCTTGGCTCAGCTCAAGGTGGTTTCTAAAGTGGATCCTTGGAGAGGCTTATGAAGACCCCCACATCCTCCTTGCATTTGCCTGCGAAGATCTGATGTTCTTGCCATTCCATTAAAAAAACCCTCAACATTCTCCATTCTGTACACAGCTGCTGGACCCAGGGTGTAGCTAGTGGGGTGTGTGTGTGCCGTGGCCCCTCAGAGTGAGGAAGACAATGAAGAAAATAGGGTGGGGTGGAGCTGGAGGGGGCTCCTTTGAACCCACCTGCTCAATTATAGTTAGGCCCCTGTGTGGGACATGTGGATTTTCAAAACAAGGAAGGGTGCACATCCTTGGATATGGAGAAAATGTCCCCACCCCATCTTGAATGGCCATATGCCAGAAAGCAGGGCCGGCTTGGCCGGCTGTGCAGAGCTTCATTGGGACCCCGGACCAGGCCCGGCAGCGTGTAGTGGCGGGCTTCGGGGGGCCGTTCTCTCCTCCCAGACAGCCCCTCCGCCGCCCCCAGGGCACAGGCTGCAGCCCTGAGTGAGTGTGGCTGCCAGCGGCAGGAGGGCCTCCTAGGACGGGCATCTCCGCCAGCCAAGAGCACCTCTGGCCAAAGGTCCCCCCTCCCTCGCCGAGAACGGGCGGCTGAGCTCCTGCACTTGGCAGCCCAGCTGATTGCTGCAGCACCGGAGCCGGGCTGGAGCGCTTGGCGCAGAAGCAGGCTGTGGAGCAGCTCCTTGGACGACCAGCCCGGAGGCCTTGCTCGGGCAGAGGCGCTCTCACCCTGGGACTTCGGGGCCTCCATAGCCCCTGCCCCCGCAATCCTCTTTCGTCTGTGGTCGCCGGTGGAGCTTGAGGATGCTTAATCTGCAGGGGAGGGCGAGGGGGGCCTCCACGGGCCTTTCGCACCAGCCCCCTCCAAATCACCTGGGGCCCGGCCAGCTTCTTGCCTCGAAGCCGGCTTGCACCTCCGGCACCTCCACAGGACGACAGCACCAAGCAACCTTCCCGGGCCTGAGGCAGACTCAGTTTATGGTCAAGAAATGGTTAAAAGGGTCTGGATGAACCAAGCTGCTCTAATTGCAGCTTGCTGACAGCACAATAAATCTTATCCACTTGTTGGTATGTAGAAAGGGGCCCCTTTTGCTATAACAACCTGCTGGCCAGCACTCTCTCAAGGCCACAGCTCTAGGGAGAGGAAATCGTTTTAGCAATATGCAGAGAAGAGGAGGGGAGGGGAAATGCTCAGTTATAGTTAGTAGGGAAAATGTTTGATTGGTAGAATTGTTAAGATGACGATGCTTACTAATGAGAACTGTATTCACAATATGTAAATTGTTATGTGTATAAAAGGCGAAGCCGCAGTGTAATCTGGGTCTCAGCCTTTGGAAATTATTCCGCTGGGATCATTTGCCGGCAAATAAAGAAATCTGTTTTCTCTCAGATCTCTCAGGTTGGTGTCAATCTCTGTCACAGAACCTGGGGAATTTCTGCTACAGGCCCTCTGGCCAACCGGGGGTGCGCTGCAAGCACGCCACGCTGCTTCAGGCCTTGCAGTCCCGCGGGGCCCAGGCTGGCTGCTCCTTGCAAGGTGCCTTCTTGGGGCCTGGGAGGAACGCGGCTCTGGTGACGTGGTGCGGGCAGTGAGGGAGGCTCGGCCTCAGAGCTGAGCTCGCCTCTGCTCCATCCCCCGCAGCAGCCAGCAGCTGGCCTCTCTTGCTCAGCCTCAGACTCCTTCCCCAGCCCGGCCGCCTGCTGGGGGTCTTCTGCCTGCGTGCCACGGCTGCTTCTGCACCGCCCGCTCCACACGGGAAAGACCATGGATGGAGGCCAAGCCCCCCGCGGCCCCGGCCCAGCGCCCTCCCGAGGTGCTTTGCTTCTTCCCATGGCGGCGGCACTGAAAAGAGGAAAAATGAAGTTGGGGGAGCTGCGGCGCGGGCGCGGCGGGGAGGGGGGCCCGGCCCGTGGGAGAGCAGCCATGAGCGGCACGGGGAGAAGGCACGTAGCAGGACCGAGAGCGGGAAGCAAGAAACAAGCAGCAGCGAGCGCAGCTGCCGGCCAGCCAGCCGCTCGGACTGCACAGCCGCGCGTGGTGTGGTGGCGGCTTCAGAGAATGCAGACTGGGAGTGGGGAGTCCAAGGGCCCGCGGGGAGGCCCCCCGAGGCCGAAGTGCCCCGGCCTGCCCCAGACCCCCGCCCGCTCTCCTGCTGGAAGTCCAGCCCAGGCGATGATGCCCGCAGGTCATCGTGGCTTCTTCCGCTTCGCCTCCCTAACCCCGCAGTCGCATCATGAGGGGCACGTGGCGCCCGCCCCCTCGCCTATCCCGGGCCTCTGCACCGCTGCTGTGCCTGCGTGCCTCTTGGTGAGTCCTCAGTCCACACGCCACGCGGTGGCACCGCAACCACCCCAGGGCGCCTCCCAGGCCAAGCCAGGCAGAGTAAGGCCAGCCCTCCCTCCAGCTGCGGGCAGAGGTGGCCACGCGGACTGGGGCTTCCCAGCAGCAAGCGACCCCAAGAGGGGCCTGTTTCTGCCGCTGCCGCCACCACCTCAGCACCTGGAGGCCCCCCCACACACACCTGGCCGTTGCAGCCAAGCCTCTGCTCCTCCACGGCCCCCCCTGCCGGCAAGGAGACCCGCTTGGCACCCCCAACTAGCCACCCTCCCTCAGGCCTTGCAGAGCACCTTGCCCCGGCCAGCCAGATGCTCCCAAGTCAGAGGCCGGCCAGCCAGCCAGCCACCCCAGCCCTCTGCAATCCTGGGCTGCTCCTCAGTGCAGTTGCCCGGGGCTGCTCGAGTGGGGTGGGCAGGATCTGGGCCACCACCCCAGCCTGCCTTGCTTGCCTCTTCCCAGTGGCCAAGCCACTGCACAGAGGCTAGCTTGCTCCCCTGCTCTGGATAGCGCCTGGCACCTGGCTGCTGTTCTCTGCCATGGGGGAGAGACGGGGGAGGAGAAGGAGTGGGGCAGAGGGCAGCTCCCCAGCCAAGGAGGACTCCCCATTCACCCCTCCCTCCTGCCCCCAAGCCCAGGCCTGTGGAGACCCTGTGGCTTCTCCAGGCGTTGGCGCCCTGCAAGGACACCAGCCTGAGCAATCACCCAGGAGCTCAGCGCCAGCCCAGCACATTGGAATGCTGGTGGCCAGCAGGATGGAGGGGATTAGAGAGGCTGAATGCAAACACGGAGGGGGAGACTTGCGCCAGCATCCTGAATAAAACATGCCGTGTCCACTCGCCTTTGTCTGGCAGTGGGTGTTAATCCCGGGATGTTCAGGGGAAGGACATGTGTCCTTGAAGGCCTGTCACTCCTCTCTGTCAGCGAACCCACCGCGGTCACCATGGAGGGGGTCTGCTCCCTCACAATATCCATCCGCCCAGTGGCAACTGTGGCTACGGGCCCATCTGGGGCCTTAGTCCAGGAATCAGACTCCATTGGGAGCTCCCTCATTAACTCTGCAGAGACCCGAAGCCGCCACCCCCCAGCTAGGGCTGCAGCCAGGCTGGGTCTGCCCTCCTCGGGGCTCTCCAAGTGTGGGCCTGAAGGGGCATTGTGGGATCTGGAAAAGGGCCCGCTCAAAGCTAGCCTCCTTCTGGCCCAGGGAAACGGCTGCCCCCTCTCCTTGGTCAACTTGCCTTGCAGTTGGGCAGGTTTTGTCTGGCAGATGTTGGTTGCCTTCCTGGGTACAGAACTGAACCCTGATCAGACATCCCGGGGGCAAGAGGGAGGTCAGAGGGAGCCCTATTGGTCCATTAGGGGGAACCCCCCCTCCAAAGGCCAAAAGTAGGGCAAGGGCTTTAGAAGCACCCCAAGTGGGCCCACTTCCAAGTTCTCTGGGAGCTTTTCCAAATAATGATTGGATTGGATGCAGCTTCTCTATACTTAAGCTGGGGGACGGTGGACGGGGGGTTGATATGAGGGAACCATTTGCAGTGACATCAGGGTGGCAACCAGGGTGAACTGCCCTGAGCCGTATCAGAAGGGCGGTATATAAATTAAACAAACAAACAAACAAACAAACAAACAATCGGAAAGTGCCCTTGGTACAGCCCATGGCATCATTCAGCTTTGCTCCTGACATTTTGCAGCTATTGCGCATTATCCACATCCTTAACAAGTAGCACTTGGGTGCAGTGCTCAGAACAGCTGCACTTGAGGCACCTCCTGCCACAGAAAGCTCCCGGCTGCAGTTTGCAACAGCCTTGAGATGGAATGAAGGGAGTTTTGTGCTTTTGTCTCTGCTCATTGCCAGATCCCAGGTTACACTGCAGGCTGCTGGGTCAAAGAAATAAAGGTGGCTATTCCCATATCTATCTATCTATCTCACACGGTCCCTTGCAAAGCAGTAAGTTTTTTTTTTGGCTTTGCCCCAGCGCCCAGAGTGCAAGCCAGAGTCAGCTGAGCCTCGGCTGCTTAAAATCTCCTGCTGTTCCGCTCAGCCTTGTTACCCATCATGCCTGCATGTGCCTCCTCCGTCCCGCAGCCCCACTTTTGATATGGCTGCTGAGCATCCACCTGAAGACGGGTCTGGCAACGTCTGCACAGCCTCTCACTGTGGCCCCCACAGTCAGCTCCGAGTCAGGACCAGCACAGAGGGGTGTGTGTGTGTGTGTGTGTGTGTGTGTGTGTGTTTCCCGCTCAGGCCAGGATTGTCACACCTTGTCCGCCCCCCACGCCTTCTGCCACCCATGGTTAGCTTCAGTTATCACAGAGATTAGCAAAGTCTTTCTGGCCTCAAAAAGAAAGAGAGAAAGAGAGAAGGAACAGTGGTCAAGCCATGCAGTGGCTCCCCAAGAGCAGTAGCAGTGGGCTGCCTCCCCTTCTTCCTTTTCAGAGATATAGGGGGATGGGGGGGTTGCTCTGCTCTGCGTGAGGCTGGAGAGCCCGGTGTGAACGCCCTGCTTGAAGTCTTTGCCCCGGCTGCCACGGGAAGCCTCTTTGCACAAGAAGGCCAGCAGGTGGCAGCAGCTGCCCACTCGCTCGCTGGGGCCCCCTTTTCAACCTTCTCCGTGGGGGGTGTAGGTGTGTGTGTGGGGGAGGAATTCAGGCAGGGGAGCTGCTCAGCACCAAGCAGGTCAGGGTGGGCCAGCTTGGGGGGGGGATGGGGGAGGAAAAAAGGGCTTTGCACGCCTTGGCAGGCAGCACTGGTGGGATTCCTGCCTGCCTGCTGCAGCTGAGCTCTGAGATGCCTTCTGGGCAGTGCCCTTACTCCCACCAGGCTGACCTGCCAACAGGGCCAGTCTGGACGGTGCAGCCTCTGTGGAGCTGCCTGTGAGATCGTCCCACTGGTAGAACCTTTGGGCGCAGAGCATGTGCAGTGGGCAGCCAAGGCTTTCTGTGGGTGCCTTCAGTTCCCAACTCCTCTCTCTCTCCCTCCCAGGGCCAAGAAGAGGCCTGCCCACCCGTGGAGGGAGGTCCCTCCCGCCTCTCCCTTCCGCTCTGGGTGGGGGCAGAGCAGCCTGTGCCCCCCACCCACCCAAGACCTCTGGGTCAGCTAACTTCTGGGCTGGCTCTGCCTTCCTGCAGGGCACCAGGGCCTTCCTCGAGGAGGGGGAATTTGAGGAGGGATTGGAAGGAACAGAGACCGACTAAGGGGGTTCTTTTTGAGAGGTTATCTTCAACCTGACATTTTGTTAGAGGTGCTTGAACTGTTCTAACAAGAACAAGTCACAGTTTTAAACTTCCTGATGATCCCACCAAGGACCTCAAAGTGACTGTCTTCCAAGGAACGAATCGGGCTGGACAGACAGAAGTTGGAAACCAGAGACAAGACTTAATGATGGCGTGAACCAAAACCACAGCCGAGCTCAGGGAGCCTTTCCTCAAGATCCAGTCCAGCGGAGAAAGCTAGTGCCCGCTGCAGCCACCCGGCTGTCCCCATGAACAGGTGGACAGTCCGGCCCCATCCAAGGGAAGCAGCTGCGGGGAGAGGAGGCCGGTCCTTCCTCATCCTCTGAGGTCCATGTGGAGAGGAGGGCCGGCTCTCAGACGCTGCCGCAGCTCAGGGGAACTGCCAGACTTGCCCAATCAGTCTGTCGGCAGAAGCCCCCCCCCGCGCCCCTCCCAGCCGCTTATCTTGGGGCACCCAAGTGGAACAAATCTCCGTGTGCCTGGGGGGCGCAGGAAAGAGCAGCCGGGGACATTCGGCAGAAAATGGCCCTGCTTGGATTCCGCCAGCCTCCGTGCCGCCAAGCGAGATGGAGGAGATAGGGCAGGCTCTCCAGGTCTGCCCCATTAGCTGGAGCCAAGGAAATGGCTTCGAAGCCCCGGCCTATCTTGCTTGAATCAGGGCCCTTCAGTGCGCTGGGCGCGTTTTTCCATGAAGCAGAGATCTGGGTGAGATAAGAATGGGCCGAGGCGAAGCCCTCTGTGCAAAATTAGCCACAGAATAACCTCTAATGTGCTGGGCCTGGCGGGGGCCCGATCCTGCGTGCGCTGGGCTGGCTGCTCCTGGGAATTCTCTGGTGACCTTGCTGGGGGGGGCAGCCGGGGGGAGCAGCCCTCTGAAGTGCCAATGTCCTGCTCTAAAGGATTTCATTACTTCCTTGATGAGCCTCATTGGAGCCTGTTAACATGCCTTCCTTGGGGCCTCCCTTCTGAGCACGGCTGCACTGCAGCCAGACCACTGGCTACTGGGTCACTCAGGTGCTGGCCAACACCCTCCCTCCCAGCTCCTTGGTGCTGCCCCCTGCCTGGAAACTGGGGCTGCTGGTGGCTTCTTGATTGGTTGGCATTATTGATCCCCAAGATCCCCCATTAGCTTCCTTTGGCCAGAGTTTAGCCAGGGGGCTCAAGTTCGTGTCCGGTTGTTTGCCCACTGCGGTGCACACACTCCAAGGACACAAGGTGAAGACCAGGGATATTCTGTCAACAATGATCCAACCCGCCCCGCCCCGCCCCGCCCCGCTCAATTTCCCCATCACTGAAAATATGGAGGAAATCTCCTGCCTTGAGCACTGCAATTGCATCTGTAACAGGTGGCAAAAAGGAGCTGAGACAGACCAGACCTCCCCCCCACCCACTCCAAGATCCGTTTCTCTTCCCCTGCGCATGCCTGGAAAGGAGTGGAGGGCTGAGATGGGCCAAGAGTCTGACTCAGTAAATGGCAGTTTCACGTCTTCAAGAAGGCAAGCATATTTCTACCTAGTTCATTATTTTTTTAAATAATAATAATCATGGGGAGCAGATTGCGTTTTTAGAACCAAAAAGGCCAAGACATTTCTCTGCCCCTCAGAACCCCTTTCAACTGGGGCATGACTGGCAGTTGGCATGGGCATAGTCCCATCCCCCCCCCGCTTCCTTGCCCTCTTCTTTGGCCTTGGTGGGGCTGTCAGTCTGGCACTGGAAGCCACCAACAAATATGGCCTCTAAAAATAGAGCAGTATCTGAGGCACTTGAGATGAAAGCACACAGCGCTGAAATAAAAATGTGCAGCTAAATACCTGCTTAACCACCACAGTTACTGCCTGTTACTATTTAGTATTTATTGAGTGCCAATGTACGGAATGCTGCAGTGATTCAGAGCCGGAGGGCCAAAAGTCTTCAGCCGTTTGCAGGGCTCAACTCCACTTGAAAAAGCTGGAATGCATTTGCACAATAAATGCATTTCTTTGCCAAAGCAATGAAGGTCAGGTTATGGTCATGTCTCACAATAATGAAGACCCCCCCCCCCAACCCATCTGAGCTTCAGTTTCTGGCCACCACCACCACCACCACCACCCTCTCTTCAACAAGTGAGCTTGCAGAGCAGGGGCTTCCTGGCATATGCCCTGGTCCTCTACCAGGAGGCTTTTCAGACAGCAGGCCTTACAGCGGGTTTATCGGGAGGCTTCACTGCAAATTTGGGGCATAATGGATACGCAAAAAGAGGAATTTTTAACCCCAGACATAAATTGGGCTAGGTTCTAATATGGAGGGGGAAACCTGAATTGTGTGTGAAGTGCTCTCTGACCTTGCTCAGCGTGGCAGCAGCCAGAAAGATGCAAGTTGACCACTTGGATGTAAAGACTGCATTTAGGAACCTAGGAAGCTGCCATATATTGAGTCAGTCCCTTGGTCCAGCTAGCTCAGTATTGTCTTCACAGACTGGCAACAGCCACCAGGTTTTGAGGAACCTGGAAATAAAGGTTTAATTAGATACTGTTTTAATTGTGTTGTAATTGTGTTTTAATAGTTTTAACTTTTAAATTTTAATTGTTGAAATGTTTTAATCTTTTTATTGGTTGTTTTTATTCTCTTGTAAACTGCCCAGAGAATTTGCGTTTTGGACGGCATAAAAATATGCTAAATAAATAAATAAATAAATAAATAAATAAATAAATAAATAGCATCTATAACTTAAAGCAAGCAGCCAGAGCGTGGAATGAGAAACTGAAGCAACTGCTACTTAAGGAGGGGTTCACACAAGGAAAAGCTGGCCCCTGCCTGTATTCAAGATTCAGAGACAATACAGTAGATGGGCTAACATCCTGACTTGATTACTGCATATGAGGAAAAACAAGACAGCCATGAGATTGTACAGCATCTGAACAAAGAAATAGAAGTGAAGGAACTCAGAAGCATATCCTAGTACTTTGGCATCGAAATGGAAAGAGAAGGGGATGGGACGTTCCTTCTCAATGAGAAGCAGAAGATAAAAGATTTTCTAGAATACCTGGGACTGACAGATGCCAATGAAATCAGCACACCAATTGATGCAAATTTCTGGAAGCAAGGTGGAGACAGCAAGCATTTACCAGCCAACAATCAATACAGAAAGGCAATTGGAAAGCTTGTATATCGCCACAGTAACAAGGTCAGATATTGTTTCAGCAGTGGGACTCCTGAGCAGAAAAGTAAGTGCACCAACCAATAATGATTGGATTGCAGTCAAAAGACTGGGAAGATACCTAAAGGGCACAGCACACCTTGTGTTGGAGATTCCAGCAAGTAGCAATCCCAGACTAGTGGGATACATGGATTCGGACTGAGGTGAAGACAGAACAGATCGCAAATCCACAAGTGGACACCTGTTCTTGTATGGAGATGGAGCCATAAATTGGAGTAGCCACAAGCAGTCACTTGTTGCGCAATCATCCACAGAAGCTGAATACATTTCCACAGCTGAAGCATGCAAAGAAGTAATGTGGATACACCAACTACTATTGGACTTTGGGATCAAGGAACCAAAGCCCACAGTGATGTTTGAGGATAAACCAAAGTTGTATCCAGATCTCCCAAATGGAGAAGATGAAGTCTCAAAATAAGCACATTCCCATAAAGTCTCACTATGTTGAAGACTTGCAAGAGAAAGGGGTGGTCCAGTTGGAGTACTGCCCAACAGAAGAGATGCTGGCAGATGGATTAACCAAACCATTGTCCAAAGACAGATTCCAGATGCTTTGTGAGAAGATGGGAGTCGTGAGCCGGTATGACAGGCGATGAGAAGTGGTGTCAGAGATGGAGTTCCAGTGCATTGACCTTTTGCACCAACTATCCTAATGAGCACTAGGGGCATTGGAAGTAGAGGTAGCTAGTGAGGATCTCCTTACCTGTCCCTGCTTTACCTCTACTCTATGACCCCTGCCTTGACTCTTCAGGCATTTCCTGTGATGAGCCTGAATCCCTCCCTTTCCTATTGGAGAGCAGATGCAAACATCTCTCTCTCTCCCTACCTATTCATTATGTAGCTTATAGATAGGATTAGGTCTTTGCTATCCAAAGTGTGATTGAGTGATTAAGTGCTGTTAAGTCGGTGTCGACTCTTAGCGACCACATAGATAGATTCTCTCCAGGATGATTTGTCTTCAACTTGGCCTTTAAGGTCTCTCAGTGGTACCTTCACTGCTGTCATAATCGAGTCCATCCACCTTGCTGCTGGTCATCATCTTCTTCTCTTTCCTTCAACTTTTTCCAGCATTATGGATTTCTCGAGTGAGCTGGGTTTTTGCATAATGTGTCTGAAGTATGATAGTTTGAGCCTGGTCACTTGTGTCTCAAGTGAAAATTCTGGATTGATTTGTTCCATGATCCATTTGTTTGGTTTCCTGGCTGTCTATGGTATCCTCAAAAGTCTTCTCCAGCACCAAAGTTCAAAAGCGTCAATGCTTTTTCTATCTTGCATCTTCAAAGTCCAGCTTTCGCATCCATAGAGTGTCATGGGGAAAACCATTGTCCAAACGATTCTAATCTTTGTAGGTGTAGACACATCACAACATCTAAATATCCTTTCCAAGGCCTTCATTGCTACCCTACCAAGTGCTAGTCTGCGGCATATTTCTTGACTGTTGGATCCTTTACTGTTGGTGGTTGATCCTAAAAGGCAGAAGCTATCCACCACTTCAGTGTCTTCATTGTCAATTCTGAGGCTGGTTGCTATACCTGTTGTCATTAGTTTAGTCTTCTTGACATTTAATTGTAGTCCCATTTATTCACTGTGCTCCTTGACTTTCATTACTAGAGCTTGCAGATCATCTGCGATCTCGGCTATCAGAGTGGTGTCATCAGCGTAGCGCAGGTTATTGATGTTTCTTCCCCCAACTTTAAAACCACGCTCATCTTCTTCCAATCCAGCTTCTCTCAGTATATATTCAGCATATAAATTGAATAAAGAGGGAGAAAGTATACAGCCATGTCTTACTCCTTTGCTAATCTGGAACCAGTCTGTTTTGCCATGTTCTGTCTGGACTGTAGCTTCCTGTCCAGTGTATAGGTTTCTTATGAGAACTATGAGATGTTCTGGGATGCCCATTTTCCTAAGGATATTCCACAACTTGACATGGTCGATGCAATCAAAAGCTTTTCTGTAGTCAATAAAGCATATATTGACTTCTTTTTGGTATTCTTTGGCTTTCTCAATCATCCAGCATGCATTAGCAATGATGTCTCTTGTTCCCCAGCCTTTTCTGAAACCAGCTTGAACATTCGGCATTTCCATTTCCACGTAGGGCTCTAATCTGCGTTGGATGATCCTGAGCATTATTTTGCTAGCATGTGAAATTAAGGATATTGTGCGACGGTTTGTGCAATCCTTTAAGTCTCCTTTCTTTGGTATGGGTATGTAGACTGACCTCTTCCAATCTGTTGGCCATTCTGTCATTCTCCACATTTGCTGGCATAGTTTGGTTAGAGCCTTGACTGATTCTTCTTATGTTGCCTGCCATATTTCTATAGCTATTCCATCAATTCCTGTAGCCTTCCGACTTGGTAATGACTGGAGTGCTGATCTAACTTCATCTTCCCGTACTAAAGGTTCTTGCAAGTAGGGAACATCTTCTAGAGTATCTTGGATGTTGACGTCCCTGCTGTACAGGTTTTCAGTATACTCCTTCCATCTCTGTTTGGTCTTCTCTGAATCAGTTACTATCTGTCTTTTAGCATCCCTTAACATACTGATTCAAGGTTAGAACCTCCCTCTGAGTTCAGAGCTCTTTTGGAAAGCTTGACTTGTTTTTCCGTGTTGATTTCCATTCTCAAGGTCTTCACAGATGTTATTGTAGTACTGCTCCTTGTCTCTTCTAACAGCTTTCTGAAATTCCCTATTAAGTTCCTTTGTGAAGCCTTTATCTTTCTTGACTTTGGCTTCGCTCCTCTTCTTGGCAATTTCCACCATCTGTTGTGACATCCATTTTGTTCTCTTCTGTTGCTTGGTCTTTGGCAGCCTCTCTTCACATTTGTCCTTATCAACGTCTTTGATTTTATTCCACAGTTCCTCTGGTTCCCTGTCCACCACGACCCCAAGATCCCTCTCCTGGTCCATCACCGACAGCTCAGATCCCATCAGCATATACTTGAAGTTGGGGTTTTTTGTCCCAATGTGCATCACTTTACACTTGCTAACATTGAACTGCATTTGCCATTTTGTTGCCCACTCACCCAGTTTGGAGAGATCCTTTTGGAGCTGCTCACAATCCGTTTGGGATTTCACTACCCGGAAGAGTTTGGTATCATCTGCAAATTTGGCCACCTCGCTACTTACCCCGGCTTCTAGATCATTGATGAATAAATTTAAAAGCACCGGTCCCAGTACAGATCCCTGGGGGACCCCACTTCTTACTTCCCTCCATTGTGAAAACTCTCCATTTATCCCTACCCTCTGTTTCACACAACAGTAGAACCAGGGGTCACTCCATGAAATTGATTGCCAGGAGGTCTAGGACCAACAAACGGAAGTACTTTTTCACACAACATATGTTCCACTTGTGGAACTCTCTGCCACAGGACGTGGTGACAGCCAACAGCCTGGATGGCTTTAAGAGGGGTTTGGATAACTTCATGGAGGAGAGGTCCGTCAATGGCTATTAGTCAGAGGGCTGTGGGCCACCTCTGGTCTCAAAGGCAGGATGGCTCTGAGAACCAGTTGCAGGGGAGTTATGGCAGGAGAGAAGGCATGCCCTCTACTCCTGCCTGTGGCTTCCAGCAGCATCTGGTGGGCCACTGTGCGAAACAGGATGCTGGACTAGATGGGCCTTGGGCCTGATCCAGCAGGGCTGTTCTTATGTTCTTAATGAGGTTCAGAACGTCAAAGCGGTTCCTGATGTTCTCCTTGAAAATGGTTGGTACATTCTCAAGATCATATCGTGGGAGCTGGATAGCTTTGTTTTTCTGCTTTGGCTTGACTTGGAACTTGCACATGAGCAGTTTGTGATCGGTTCCACAATCGGCCCCCAGCCATGTCTTTGCTGTTATAACTGAGCTTTCCCACCTTGTTGCACCAATAATGTAATCAATTTGATTTCTATTTACTCCATCCGTGTATAGGCACCGCTTTGGTTGTTTGACGAATGTGATAGCAATGAAGAGGTCATTGGCTTGGCAGAAACTAATAAGTTGTTCTCCTGCTTTGTTTCTGTTTCCTAGGCCATATAAGCCGACTGTGTTTTCCTCCTTCCCTTTTCCAACTTTGGCATTCCAGTCTCCAACCACCAGCATCACATCTTGCTTGCATGTTCTGTCAATTTCAGACTGGACTTGAGCTGGAGTTGAACTCATCAACTTCCTCTTCTTCTGCATCAGTTGTTGGGGCATAGACCTGAAGAACTGTCATGTTAAAGGGTTGTCCACGAAATCTAACTGATATTAGTCGGTCAGTCACTGACTGCATTGTATCCAAGTACTGTCATTGCTATATCCTTCCTTCCTATGAAAGCAACATCATTCCTTCTTTGGTTTTCGTGTCCTGAGTAGTAAATGGTATGGTTTTCTGACAGAAAGTGCCCCATTTCAGTCCATTTTAATTCACTGATGCCCAAGATGTCAATCTGTAGTCAATTCATTTCATCTTTCACTGTGTTGAACTTTGCCATATTCCTGCTTCTTACATTCCACGCTCCCATTGTGATTCTGTCTTTGCAGCTTCGGATTTTCTTTCCCCACATGGCAAAATCAGCAGCTAGACATCCAAAGGCTTTAGTCTAACCGCATCATAAACACCATCAATACCCTGAGAGATCCTCAGCTCTTCCTCAGTAGCATGTTGAGTACCATCCGACCTGAGGGGACCATCATCTGGCACTACATCAACAATCATTCCATTTTGTCTATCCATGTGGTTTTCTTGGTAAAATACAGGAGTGCTTTACCATTGCCTTCTCCCACACAGTGTGAGATGATGCCTTTGTAGTTGTCATTGAAGTGATCGTCCACCTCCAGCACCTTCCTATATTGCTGCTGCCCAATATAGGTGCCTGCTTGCTTCAGCTGGGCAGCTGGGATGACCTTTGCGCTTTGGGTGGCCCTACTGGGAGTATACCTCCCGGCATATTTCACTCAGCCCTCTCAGGAACACCCACCCCCCGCCACAATGAGGCAGCATAGCAGGACTTGGGGCAGGGGGGATCTAAAGTGTACTTCACCAGTAAATCTACTTAGTATTTAGATTTGACAAGAATCTCCATCTGTCTTTTCCAAATGGCCACCTAAACTCTGCATTCTACTCTGTAACTGGAGTGGGTAGCTTCTTTAGTGCTCTGCTAATTAATCACAAAACCCATCATGGGTCAATTCGCCCTCCAACACCCTCCCTTCCTACCAGGAGCTTTCCCAGACAGCAGGCTTTACTGTGAGCTTTACTGTGAGTTCGACCTTGCCCCCTAGAAACGATGCAAAAAGTGGATTTTTTTTACCCTGGATATAAATCAGGTTACACTCTTAACATGCAAGGAAAAACCCAAATTGTGTGTGAACAATAGTGCAGGGACCCTGTAGTGGAGGGACTTTGGGGCAAATTTGGCTGATATGTGAAGGCACACTTCCATTCTGGAGGAGATGCGAACTAAACGTCGGGCGTGAAGACCTTGAGAGAGGAGGGTCCCCTCCTGCCCGTCCGGCCTTCCTCCTCTTCCCTCCAGGAGCTCCCCCCCCCACTCTGTGGCCTCCTTGACTGACAGGTCAACTGCCCGATGCCACAAGAACCCGCCTCCAGCAGCCCGGCCCCGTGAGAAAGCCCGCCTTAATGGCCCCTCCCAGCAGCAGGCGCTGCAAGGCGGGGGGGGCGGGGTTCACCTCTATTAACCTTTTTCTGGCCAACTAATTGGCTGATGTAATGGAAGCCAAGAGGGGCAGGGGTGAAGGGGGGGGAGGGCCGTGGGGTGGATGGCCATGAATGCCGCCTCTCCATCCTCATTGTGCAGGCGGGTGGGGTGGGGACAGGCAGGGAGCCGGGCCTTGGGACAGTGTTTCCAGCGCTCCAGCCAGAGGCAGTCCAGGGATCGCCTCCTTGAGCCTAAATAAAACCTCTGCGCTGTGAGGCGTGTCCTGAACGCTGCTGCCTTTCTGCATAGCGCGCAGGGCAGGGCTTCTAACACTGTTTATGCCTCCCAGCTGCGTCTTGGGTTTATCCAGCTTGCTGCCCCGGTCAAACTCCAGACTCCCAGGCGAGGGAGAAAGGAAAAGCCTCGCCAGAAGGCTCCTTCAAGCGGGTGCAAAGCGGCAGTCCACGGAGGGGAAGGAAGTGTGTGGAGGAGATACGCGCTAACCAACCTCTTGGCAGCAGAGGGCGCTGTTGACCTTCCCATCTGAACAGGGCTACCACGGCGTTCACCGGAGAGGAGCCCCCCCCCCCCCGCGCGCAACACGCACACCTGCGGATGGGAAGTAGGTGGTGCTCTCGCTGCCACGTCCCCATGCTTCTGAGCCATTTTAACAATTCCCGCCGCCGCCCCCCCCCCCACCGGTTGTTCCTAGGAGTGGGCTCCAGGGAGTGGCGTGGGGCTGATTTCTGAGCGGCCACCCATCACGCCGCTGCCCGCCTAGTATTGGAGCAAGACTCCTTCAGCAGTGCGGTGCTGCCTGCCAGCTTCACTCCGGGTCCTTCTTCCATTCAAGGCCCCAACAGGGCCAGCTCCAGGGGGGGTTCTGGCACCCCTGGCCAAGGAGGACTTGGACACCCACCTCCACATTCAACAGGGTGACAAATCACCATCCCGGGCTGCCCCACACGTCCTCACCTGCTCAGGGGCCCATGAGGGGCCCCCCCTCCCTCCCAGAGCTATTCCACCGCACTCAAGGCTCTGACCTGGGGAGCTGCAGGGTCCGGGCTGGCATACCTTTGGGGCCCCGTGGGCGGCAAGGAGCGCCCGGAGGTGCTGACAGTGGCCCCTTCGCAGGCTCCAGGCCAGGCGAGAGCTGCACCCAGGGTAGGTGTGGGTGGGTGTTCCTGTCTGTCCTTGACCCGGCCGGAGGCACGTGCCCACCCAGTCACGGAGGACAGCTCTGGTGGGGACGACGACTACTCCCTGGATGGTGGCTCTAGGCGACCTCCTGGTTCGGGGGCAACAGCCACTGGGGAGGGCGCCCTTTGCCTCCTGGCTGTCTGGCCTGGTGGGCCACTGTGGGAAGCAGGAGGCTGCACTAGCGAGGCCTCCCTGGGCCTGATCCAGCCGCCAGGCTCTCCTGGTGTTCTTGGGCACCCAGCGTCCCCTTGTGCCTCTTTCATTCCTGACCTGCTGATCTGACTCGGGGCTTGGAGATCAGCAAGCGGTGACTCGAGTGGCCCGCTGCAGCCCGCCTCGCCTTGCCTTGCCTCGCCTCGCTGGATCTGAGCCAGCAGAGCCTGGCCTTTTCGGATGCTTGGCCTGAGTTCTGCTGGCCAATTACTCCGTTAATCCTTGCTCATTAACACTGAGTGCTGGGCTGAGCGTGGCTGTGAGCTGCCGGCGGAAGAAATGACAACTCGGCATATTTTTAGCAAGTGCTTTTGGAGACTCGGGCTGGGTGGCTGGTGCATCAGCAACTCTTCCTTGGCTCGGTCCCCTTCACAGCAGGACTGTGGCCTCTGTACAGTCCTTCTCCTGCTGGAGGAGGGGTCCCTGCTGCAGTGCTGCCTGCTTTTCCTCCTGGAGAGGGAGCCGAGACCTGGAGGGTCTCTGGCAGAAGGGACTCGTCCTAACAAGCCAGGGAGGGAACCAAAGGAGGCACATCTGCCTCTCATGTCAGGAGCTCTGTTTGCTCCTCTCTTTCCCACTCTGCACTGCCTGCAGGCTGCCCATTCATCAGGTGGAGCTGTGTGGTTAACCGTGCAGCTCTACCTGACGGATGGCCAGCCTGCCAGCAGCACGGCTCTTGGACAGGGCAGTGGTGGGAGAGAAACAGAGCTTCTGAAACGAGAGGCAGCAGTGCCTTCTTTGTGCCCCCAGCCCCGCTTATCAGGACTCTCTAGCCCCCCTGGCATTGGGGCTGATAGCAAACGCATGAGCTCCCCGCTGGAGTCCCATTCTGGGACTGGCTGCCCTTCAGCACTGATGCTGCTCCACTGGTGAAGGCCATCCAAGTTGCCCCCGGGGGCTGCTCAGGCCGAGGCGTTCCTCTGTGGCCCTGATCCTGAGTTGCTCCTCAAGCTCCCCTCGCGTCTCTGCAGCAGGGGAAGGTGGGGCGGCCAGGCCGGCCAAGGCGAAGGCTCAGCCCAACCTCCATGCTTGCTGATGAGCAGCAGCAGGACCCCTGCAGTGAGAGTCAGGCCTGAGGAGGACGAGGACTTCATAGAGCCATTGCTTGGAGGGTGAGGGTGAAGGAAGAGCTGCCTATCCCACCGCTTGCCACCACGTGTGGAGGATCTGCCCCGCTGGGGTACCACAAGACACAGATGATCCCCCTGACAATTTACCCTTTTAACCGCTGCCACCAAGTAGACCTTTGTGCTTCAGGCTGAGTCTACCACAACTGTCTTTCAATTTCTGTTGCAAAAACAAACTTTGGTAGAGTGGTAAGGCCTAGAGGAGAAACAGAAGCTACACTTTTTCTATAAACAAGACATTTTACTTTGCTATTCGTTCAATCAAAAGTTGATTGAAGTTTAGTAACAAAACAATAGACCAAAAGAGCATAGGGAGCAACCCCAATGTGGTCAGAAATGCATCCACTAATCTGACTCTCACTGAGCCCTAACTTAGAGCCCTTGGTGAGCCCTTTAGCAACTCTGGCGTCTTCCTTCTCTTGTGTCCTGGCCACAGAAGAGGCCTGGGGTTCCACCCAGCCTGGTTCTTCGGCGATTTCAGCTCTTGCTGCAGCCAGCCACAGCACTGATTCTCTCCGCCTGGCCTCAGCTCCTCCACTTGGACTGGATTCGGTTCCTTCAGTTTTGCAATGTTCAACTCCAACTTCATTTGTGACTCCAGCTCTGATTCTCCAGGACTCTCCAACTCTCAAAAGTGGAACTCTCCCTTCTGACTTCTGACTTACTCCCTGATAAAGCAGCCTCCTCTCTCTCTCTCTCTCTCTCTCTCTCTCTCTATATATATATATATGCAAATTGTCCCAACAGTTGTTATAAAACAATCCAATCCAAACAAAGTTCCCTCCATTTCCCAAAACATCCCTTCCCTCCAAAAACCAAACTGTCCAACTGACATTCTAAATGTGAAACTAAAATAAACAGCAGGCCTTTGACCCTGCCAGCATTCTTTACAACATAGAGACTTTGCAAGCATTTTATACATACTATTTTATACATACTATTTACAATAAGAAGAGTTTTAGGAATATCTTTGCAATAATACAAGGACTTATCAACAAGAATAGGTTTGGGAACATCAATTTATTTACAATTCAAGGGTTTTACAAAAACCAAGAGCTCTACAACTCATTCTTCCACCGTTAGAATTGTCATGCCCCCCGAAATTCTGAGCTGCACCCGGATTTTAAGCATCTCACCCACATTGCTTGGCCCACCCAGATTCGCCCGGATTTCAGCCCGCCCTTCCTTCCGCCCTTCCTTCCTTCCTTCCTTCCTTCCTTCCTTCCTTCCTTCCTTCCTTCCTAAAAAGCTAAGATCTAGCCTTTGTAGAAGTGGATTTATGGAGCAAAATGTGCAGTCACTATACTTCTCAAAAATTATTTTCAAGCCAATTTACATAATATGCAAATTAGGCACCCAGGTTTGGAAAGCCAGAATATGGCAATCCTATCCACAGTTGGCTTCCTCAATTAAGGAAGAAAGCCTGGGAGAATCAAATCCCTGTGGCCCAGTCCAGAGTGAGGGGCAGGGTTGACTGGACAAAGGGTTAGGAGAGGGGTATGTTCAGTTCTTCCCTGGAGGCCTCTGAGTCAGGTCTGATCAGCAACTACTGCAAGGAAAGGGGAGACTAACAGCCTTGGGCTGGGAATCAGCTGGAAGTTCCTTACCTGGAAGTAGTAGGGATGTGCCCGAAGCATTTTGTGCACATCTGAGGAGGGCAGAAAGAGGTCACTTTAACTGGAGGAAGGCAGGTCTTACCTGCCCCTCCGTTACTCCACTGCCACCGCCTCCCACCACCTCAGTGTGGTGCTGTTTGTATTAAGCAGCTGGACTGTCTGCCTGAAAAAGCCACACTGCTCTGGCTGCATCAGTTCCCACACATCTGAGCATGTGCAGATGCCATTCATCACATCTGAGCATGTACAGACACCATCTTGCATGGTCTGCCTGGTATTGCAGACCACTCAAGGTAGCATCTATATATGCTCTGACACCATTTCCTTCCAGACGCTGCCCAAAGGCTGCTGGGAACAGGGAACTGATTCAGCCAGAGTAACATGGCTTTTAAAAACAGACAGCCCGGCTGTTTAATACAAACAGTGCCATGCTGGGACAGCTGGGGCTGGCGGAGGAGCAACGGAGGGGCAGGTTAGACCTGCCTTCCTCCAGTTAAAGTGACCAGCTTGCCCCCACCAAAACAATTTGGTTGGGGCAGCACAAAGCATTTTGATGCTTCAAAATGGAGGTGCTGAAATGCTTTGAGCACATCCCTAGTAAGTAGGAAGGAGAGGGACCCATTTAACTAGACCCATCAGGGAATGTATTCTTGTTTAAGTGCTTGGATATGACTGCATGGTTCTTGTAGTTTCTGGGGGAGGGTTTTACTTGCATGGAAGCAGCAACTGTGATGCCTCCAGGCGCAGAGCCAAACAGCGGCCTGAGTCTGGCCCCACCCGGCGGCCCCTCTAGCAATGTCCCGTGCGCATGACAGAGCCCAAGCCATGCCCCGTGCGTGTGACCTCATGTGCATAAGGGACGTGGCCCAGGCTTGGGATAGCTCAAGCAGGCTCTCCCCCTGTCATTTCAGGCAGCATTTGCCTTTTCTTCCCTCGCGGGAGGGAGAGAAATGGAAATAAAAGGCTGTCAGGTGGCAAAGGCTGCCTGAAAAGGACAGGGGAAAGCTCACTGGGGGCTCTCCAGAGCCTGGGCGTGGGCAGGGGAGAGTTTGCTTGGGGCTCTCCGGAGCCAAAGCCACACCTCCGTGTGGGCTTTGGCGGCCCTTTTCATTGGCGGCCCGGGTTTTTTGAACCCATTCACACAATGGTGTGGATGCCTCTATAGTTCTTCTTTTCATCCAATTATTAATAAAACCTTGTTGTTGCTATAGAGTGTCACTCCTTATTGGGTCCTGCCCTGGTCACATGCTCTTGAAGGCCTCAGACTGCTCAAGCCTTTCTTGTAGGGAGGGGTTTCCCACTTTACGCTCCCAGAATATTCTCTTGGAAGGGTTAATCTGCTTATATTAAAAAGTGGGTGGTGGCAGCCCCATCGTGACCCCTCACAGCCAGAGGGGGGATGGTGTACCCCCCTCCCCGCATTTGATGGTTACATGGTGCCAGCCCAGTGGGGTCTTTGTTGCAAGGAAACAGGAAGAACATGGGGGCAACCCTCAGTGAATGAGAGTGCCAAGAATGATCCTCCCCTACACTTTTCTCTCCTGGCCTTTTCCCCTCAATTGTAAGAAAGGAAAAGAGGGAGGAAGAGTTTGCAGACAGATCAAAGCAAGTGGACAGTTTGTTTTATTTCTAGCTCTCAGGAAACAACAGACAGTCAGGGTAGTGCTAGGAATGAGAGTCAGCCTGTATGCTCCTTAGGGGAGGAAAGAGTGTAAAGAACACCAACCCTGCAGTGGAGGACACTGAACATCATTATTAAGTTCAAATTAAAGATTATTTTAAAAGCTAAAAATTGAAAATTATAAAAACCCAAAGAACCCACCAGATATAGCACACACACAAAATTGAGCATTAAAAAGCCTCTTTAAAAGGGTGTGTTTTAAGATGTTTTTTAAAAACACTGAGGGAGGGAGCATGGCGAAGCTCTTCTGGGAGGGCGTTCCAAAGCCAATGGGCTACAACTGAAAAGGCCCTATCTCTAGTCCCTGCCAACCAGATCTCTGTTAGTGGTGGGGCCATGAGCAGGGCCTGAGTTGATGCGCGGAGGGCCCTTGCAGATTCATATGGGTGAATGTGGTCTGACAGGTACCCTGGCCCCAAGCTATGTAAGGCTTTAAAGGTCAATACCAGCACCTTGAATCTAGCCCGGAAGTGGACTGGTAGCCAATGAAGCTGACGCAGGATGGGTGTAATACTTGTGAAGCGACTTGCACCCATGAGCATCCTTGTGGCAGCATTCTGAACCAGCTGAAGCTTCTGAACAGTCTCCAAGGGCAGACCCACATAAAGCACATTGCAGTAGTCCAATCTGTATGTTATCAACACATGAGTGACTGAGGTCAGATCTGCTAGCTTCAGGAGGAAATGGTGAAGAGGTCCAGCTTCAGTCACACAGTGACCCGGGAAAGGCACGATGAAAGTGCAGAAACAACCCTGAAAAATCTTGAATTTGGGAAGTTCCAAGTGGCACTCAAGAGAATGGAAATGGAAGCAGATAAACTAAAAAGAGAAAGAGAAAGACTAGCAGTGGAGCAGAGGAAAGCTCAGTTCTCCCACAAGGCTGAGATGGCACAGATTAATAAAGGGATCATTCTTCAATTGATTACCCCAGCAGCACCAGTGGAAAAATGCAAGTTCCCTGAATATAAGGTAGGGGAGGAGGCTGATGCACACCTGGAAAATTCTGAAGGAATGTGCATCAATTACAAAATACCTGAGACACTGTACAGGTACTACCCGAGACTGCACCTCCGTGGCGTATTGCTGGCTGAGTCTGCTGAGATGAAAGTGGAGGAGATGGAGGACTTCCCTGGACCCCTCAGCGATGGACAGCTACAGGCCAATCTCCAATCTCCCTTGGTTGGGCTAGGTGGTTGAGAGGGTGGTGGCTGACCAGCTCCAGGCAGTCTTGGAGGAAACTGATTATCTAGACCCATTTCAAACTGGCTTTAGAGCTGGCTATGGGGTTGAGACAGCCTTGGTCGGCCTGATGGATGACCTTTACCGGGGAATCGACAGAGGGAGTGTGACTCTGCTGGTTCTTCTGGATCTCTCGACAGCGTTCGATACCATCGACCATGGTATCCTTCTGGATCGCCTGGGGGAGTTGGGGATAGGGGGCACTGCTTTTCAGTGGTTCCGTTCCTATCTCTCAGGTAGATTCCAGATGGTGGAGCTTGGTGACAGTTGCTCCTCAAAACGGGAGCTGCTATATGGAGTCCCTCAGGGCTCCATTCTGTCACCAATGCTTTTTAACATCTACATGAAACCACAAGGTGAGGTCATCAGGAGGTTTGATGCTGGGTGTTATCAGTATGCTGATGACACCCAAATCTACTTCTCCTTTTCATCTTCAGGAAATGGCACTCATTCTCTAAATGCCTGCCTACAGGCAGTAATGGGCTGGATGAGGGATAACAAATTGAAACTGAATCCAAGCAAGACAGAGGTGCTCATTATGGGGGCTCAGAATCTGAAAGTTAAGTTAGATCTTCCTGTGCTGGATGGGGTTACACTCCCCCAGAAGGAGCAGGTGCACAGCTTGCGAGTACTCCTGGACCCAGACCTCACCCTGGTATCTCAGGTGGAGGCCATGGCTAAGAGTGCGTTCTATCAGCTTCGGCTGATTCGACAGCTTCACCCATTCCTCGAAGAGGATGACCTCAAAACAGTGGTGCATCAGCTGGTAACGACCTGGCTTGACTATTGCGATGTGCTCTATGTGGGGCTGCCTTTGTATGTAGTCCGGAAACTTCAGTTAGTTCAGAATGCGGCAGCCAGATTGGTCTCTGGGGCAACCCGGAGAGACCATATTATGCCTGTTTTGAAACAGTTACACTGGCTGCCGATATGTTTCCGGGCAAAATACAAAGTGCTGGTAATTACCTTTAAAGCCCTGAATGGCTTGGGCCCGAGATATCTTAGAGAGCGCCTTCTTTTACATGATCCCCACCGCACGTTAAGGTCATCTGAGGAGGTCCATCTCCAGTTACCACCGGTTCGTCTGGTGGCGACTCAGAGGTGGGCCTTCTCTGTAGCTGCTCTTGGGCTGTGGAATGCACTCCCAGCAGAAATGCACAATCTTAACTCCTTACTGACCTTCAAGAGAGCCCTTAAAACCCATCTGTTTGGCCTGGCCTTTCAGGGTTTTTAATTTGTTTTAATTGTTTTAATGTTTGCCCTGGTTCTCCAGGGTTTTTAGCTGTTTGAATGTTTAATTGGTTTTATTCTGTTTTTATAGTTTTGATTTTAATTGTTAACTGGTTTTACTTGTTTTTATTCTGTTTTAAACTGCCCTGAGACATTTTGGAAGGGCGGTATATAAATTGAACAAACAAACAAACAAACAAACAAATAAATATCAGCTGTTTCGGCAGAGTGAAGTCTAGATTGGGACTTACCACTGAGAATGCCCGCAGGAAGCTCCATAGCCTTTGGAAAAAGTTCAACAAGACATACCAGGCCTTTGCTAATCAGCTACGACAGGCAAGTGGATGGCCGAGGTGAAGACCCTCCTAGAGGATTTTGTGAACCTCCTACAAGCTGAACAGTACGTTGTACAGCTCCCGGACGATTCACTCCATGAACAACTGTTCAATCGAGCTCCAAAGACCATTACTGAAGCTGGGGACTTGGCTGAAAGGTTTGCTAAGGCTAAGTGAAGTTCCAGGTCTTCCCAGAACACACCCACAAGAGACTCTCCAAGACCTTTCATGCATTGGAAGGCTCTCCCGCCTCCTGGAGACCATCCTGCAGATAAATCCTCCCCACGATGCTTTAGGTGTGGAGAGAGGGGACACTTCAAAAGAGACGGTCCTACGGCAGTGCCACGTGCCCACTATGTACATCCTCTCTCAGGAAATAAGAAAGAGAAGGCTAGCCAAGCCCAGAGAGAGTTTAATGGGGCCATTATTCCCCAGGGGAGGAGAGTCCGTGCTTGTCAGTGGCCAGTCAGTTCTAGCCTGGAAGGAACACAGGTGCTGATGTCTTCATGGTGCACAAGGCCCGGCTTCAGGGCCATCTACTGGCCAATACCCCTCTAGTCTATACCGAGGGGGCTCATGTGAAGAAGAAGGGGTTGCCTTTCATCAAGTTGCCGGTTCAAACTGGGGAATGGCAAGGAGAGTGGGCCTTTGCCACCTGGGATCACTGGCCCATGGCTATGCTGATTGGCAGTGCCCTGGCCTTCCCTGCGTGGGATACATGCTGCGTTCAGAGGAGAAAGATCCTGAACCGGAGGGATTAGAGCGCTGGCTGCAAGCCACCCGCAGTGGCCAATCCGGAACCTCTTCAGTGCCCACCCCAAACCCAGGGACAGCAGAAGGAGGTGAAGTCAGAAGTCACCACAGCACCCCCTCCCCAGCATGATCAGAGTCCGGAGACTGAGGCTGATAAATTAGCAAACTGCTACCCAGTTGCTGGATCTGAGGCCTTCCAGAAGGCACAGGCAAATGACGAGAGCCTTTGGAGTCAGGCAATACATAAAATACTATATAAATAAGAGCCTAGAGGAGATCGGGGAAATGACAGAAAGGGACAAACCAGTCCTCAGCCTAGACCAGAAACCCAGCTACCTTAAGAAGTGAGGGCTATTCTACTGGGAATTCCTTCATAAGGGGCATCAGATAGGGTACGAAATCCAAAACCAACTTATAGTACCCACTGAATATCATATGAAATTGCTAAGCTTAGCTCATGCTCACCCCATCAGATGCATGGGGGTGGTATAACCAAGAATATAAGAACAGTCCTGCTGGATCAGGCCCAAGGAGGCCCATCTAGTCCAGCATCCTATTTCGCACAGTGGCCCACCAGATGCCTCTGAGAAGCCACAGGCAGGAGTTGAAAGGGGCAGGCCCTCTCTCCTGCTGTTACTCCCCTGAAACTGGGACTCAGAGGCATCCTGCCTTGGAGGCTGGAGGTGGCCCACAGCCCTCCGACTAGTAGCCCTTGATAGACCTCTCCTCCTCCAAGTTATCCAAGCCCCTCTTCAAGCCATCCAGGTTGTTGGCTGTCACCACATCTTGTGGCAGAGAATTCCACAAGTCGATTATGTGTTGTGTGAAAAAGTACTTCCGTTTGTTGGTCCTAGATTTATAAGAACATAAGAGAGACTGAGACAAAACTTTTACTGGGAGGGCTAAAGTCAAGATGTGTCCAACTATGTGAAATCCTGTGAAATTTGTCAGCCGGTGGGTACCAGCCAAGACAAGGTTATAGCTCCGTTACAACCACTTCCTGTAATAGACCTGCCTTTCCAGAGGGTGGCAGTGGACATTATGGGGCACATTACGCAAAAGACACCCCACGACAAGCAATACATCCAGCGTGGTGTAGTAGTTAGAGTGCTGGACTAGGACTGGGGAGACCCGAGTTCAACTCCCCATTCAGCCATAATACTAGCTGGGTGACTCTGGGCCAGTCACTTCTCTCTCAGCCTAGCCTACTTCACAGGGTTGTTGCTGATTTTGACCTTTAAAGCCCTTAACGGTTTGGGCCCGGGGGCCGCCTGCTCCCAAGGGTTGCTGCCCACTTGACAAGGTCATCTGAGGGGGCTCTGCTATGGGTGCCTACAATGAAGGAGGCTCGTCTGTCATGCACTCGGGACAGGGCCTTCTCTGTTGTTGCCCCCAGACTTTGGAATGCTCTCCCAGTGGCCATTCGCTCCTCAGACTCCATCACAGTTTTTAAAAAGCTTCTTAAATCTTGGCTTTTTACCCAGGCTTTTACATGACTGTTTCTATGCTGCTTCTATGTGTTTTTATTCTTGTGTCTATGTGTTTTTATGCTTGTATTTTATAGTTTTTAAATTAGATTTGTTTTATATTTTTAGCTTAATATTTTAATTGTCATTTTTATTGTATGTTTTTAACTTTTGTAAACTGCCTTGGGGTTGTTTTTAATGAAAGGCAGTATAGAAATTCAACAATAAATAAATAAATAATAAATAAAAACTTAAGTATGTAGTACGCCGCTCTGGGCTCCTTGGAGGAAGAGCAGGATATAAATATAATAAAATCATCATCATCATCATCATCATCATCATCATCATCATCATCATCCCCCAGTGAGGCACTACCTTGGCGTGGTTGTGGGGCTTGCGTGCTCTGAGGAAGGTGAGAGCTATGCCAGAGGTCCAACCATACTGGTCAGGTCTCACCAGAGGAGCCAGACAAAGAGTGCCTCTCCCATCAACAATATGGTGAGACGTAACTTTAATAAATCTATACCAGATCGGTCGTCGCTTGGGTCAACAAGGACCGTGCCAGGTGCTGGAGTCCCTGGACATCTGGTGGCAAGTGGGCAACAGGACTCAGGATCTTCAGTTGAGCAACCAGGGCTGAAGACAGCAAAGTTACTGGAAGAAACGTCGCTTAACCGAAAAAAATATACGAAAAATGCCAACAAGGAAATAATGATCTGCTATTACAAGTCTAGTCCAACTAGAAGAGGTTATTTAGAAAGAATGTACCAAATTTGGAAAGAGAAGCATCCAGATACAGAAATAACAGAACAAAGGCTAGCAGACCAGAGAAAATTCATAATAAGAAATAAAGTATTCACAGGAGTTGAGCTGGAAGAACTGCAAAGAGCAACACAGGCTCAAGACATGGAAGAAGAATTACCACCAACTGAAGCAGTTGCTCAGGCACAGGTGGAGGAGGTGTTGGAAATTGAGGATGCCACTGTTGCTGAACTGTTTCAAAATCAAAACCAGGCAACCTCCCCTTTGCCTTCACCTCAAAAACCCAAATGCCATTTAACAGAAAAGCAACAAGAACTAAAGCAAAAAATAACTGAGCACATGAACCAAGCAACCAGCAGGGTTCGACTTCCAGCTATAAAAACAGTTGCCAAAAAACAACTTGCTCAGGTATTAAAAGATGTCAATGCTGCACTTGCAGAAATAAAAAACAATAATTTGCAAGAAACAAACCAACTAATGTACAGTGCAGCAACAATAACAACACAAGAGGTCGGATGTAAGATCAATGGACCTGTAAAAAAAGAAAGTAGTACATCACCTAAATGGAAGATTAGATTAGAAAATAAAATCTCCAGGCTTAGATCAGATGCTAGTAAATTGAAAGATATGAAAGACAAGAAGCTGAAGAATGAAAACACCAAACAGTATCTGATCCAAAAATACCACCTAGATTAAGGAAAATTAGAGAAGTCCTGGAAATAATAAAGCAGCAAATAACAGCAGTGTCAAGGAAGATTAGCAGATATGAAGCCAGAACTACACAACACAGGCAGAATCTCCAATTCCAGTCGAATCAGAGACGTTTCTACCAAAGCATAGAAGGAGAAACTGCAAGAAACGTAGAAACACCAAATAAAGAAGAAACAGTGCAATTCTGGGGAAAATTATGGGACAATCCAATAGATTATAATAAAAAAGCAGGCTGGATGAAAGAGGTAAAAAAATGTAACCAACAAATGCAAGATCTAATAATAACACCAGAATTAATAAGTGAAAGAGCAAAGAAAATTAAAAATTGGAGTGCTCCAGGCAACGATGAACTGCATGGCTTTTGGCTTAAACACCTAACAAGCCGTCATAAACAACTATCAAAACAGCTCAATCACATTTTGCGAGGAGGTGATATTGAACAATGGCTAACAACTGGAAAAACTCATCTCATCATGAAAGACCCGGCAAAAGGTGCAGTTCCAAGTAATTATAGACCGATCACCTGACTGCCAACCATGTTCAAATTATTAACTGGTATAATAGCAGATGAAGTGATGCAACACTTATTAACTAACAAACAGCTTCCAGTTGAACAGAAAGGAAATTGCCCGAACACCAGAGGCACAAAAGACCAGCTGCTGATTGACAAAATGATTTTAGAAAATTGCAAGAGAAGAAAAACCAATCTAAGTGTTGCATGGATTGACTACAAGAAAGCCTTCAATTCATTGCCTCACACGTGGATACTAAAACGTTTAGAAACAAATGGTGTCAGCAAAAACATTCAGATATTTATTTAAAAAGCAATGAGCATGTGGAGTACACAGTTAACAATCAATGGCGAGACACTTGGACAGGTTAGCATTAGAAGAGGCATTTTCCAAGGGGACTCACTATCCCCTCTGTTGTTTGTAATCGCCATAACCCCGCTTTCACAAATACTAAACAAAACAGGCCTCGGATACCAAACATCTAAAACATCAAGTAAAATCAGCCATCTGCTGTACATGGACGATCTGAAGTTGTATGGAAAGTCCCAGTCAGAAATTGAATCACTGCTAAACACTGTCCGTATATTCAGTAGCGATATAGCAATGGAGTTTGGACTAGACAAGTGTGCTGCATTAATAATGAACAGTGGGAAAATAACAAAAACAGAAGGAATAGAACTGCCCAATGGAAGCAAGATCAAGAACCTGGAAGAGAAAGAACCTTACAAATACTTGGGCATTCTCCAGGCTGATAACTTCGCACACGCTGAAGTTAAAAGAAAAATTGGAAGTGAATACATCAGGAGAGTTAGAAAAATCCTCAAGTCCAAACTCAATGGCGGGAACACCATACAAGCCATAAACACCTGGGCTATACCTGTTATCAGATACACTGCAGGAATAATAGACTGGACCCAGGCAGAGCTAGAGACGCTAGATCGTAAGACCAGGAAAATCATGACCATCAATCATGCCCTGCACCCCCGCAGTGATGTAGATAGGCTATACCTCCCTCGCAGCTCAGGTGGAAGAGGAATGCTGCAAGTCCATCAAACAGTAGAGGAGGAGAAAAGAGGCCTTGAAGAATATATCAAGGACAGTGAAGAAGTTGCACTTCAAATGGTCAATAATGAGTAACTATTCAATACCAATGAAACAAAGCAGGCCTACAAGAAAGAACAAGTCAAGAACCGAGGAGAAAAATGGAAAAACAAGCCACTGCATGGTCAATATTTGCACAATATAAGTGGAAAATCAGACATCAGCAAGACCTTGCAATGGCTTAAGAATGGCAACTTGAAGAAAGAAACAGAGGGTTTAATACTGGCTGCACAAGAACAGGCACTAAGAACAAATGCAATAAGAGCAAAAGTCGAAAAATCCACAACAAACAGCAAGTGCCGCCTTTGTAAAGAAGCAGATGAAACCGTGGACCACCTAATCAGCTGTTGTAAAAAGATCGCACAGACTGACTACAAACAAAGGCATGACAAAGTGGCAGGGATGATACACTGGAACATCTGCAAAAAATACAAGCTACCTGTAGCCAAAAATTGGTGGGACCATGAAATTGAAAAAGTTGTAGAAAATGAAGATGTAAAAATATTATGGGACTTCTGACTACAAACAGACAAACATCTGCCACACAATACACCAGATATAACTGTAGTCGAGAAGAAAGAAAAACAAGTCAAAATAATCGACATCGCAATACCAGGGGATAGCAGAATAGAAGAAAAAGAAATAGAAAAAAATCACCAAATACAAAGATCTACAAATTGAAATTGAAAGGCTGTGGCAGAAAAAGACCAAAATAATCCCAGTGGTAATTGGCGCCCTGGGTGCAGTTCCAAAAGACCTTGAAGAGCACCTCAACACCATAGGGGCCACAGAAATCACCATCAGCCAATTACAAAAAGCAGCTTTACTGGGAACAGCCTATATTCTGCGACGATATCTATAACAACAGCAACAACATTGACAATAAAATTCTGGCATCCCAGGTCCTTGGGAAGCATTCGATGTCTGGATAAAACAAACCAGTCAATAACACCTGTCTGACTATGTAAAATAATAATAAATAATAATAATGGCAGAAAAAGACCAAAATAATCCCAGTGGTAATTGGCGCCCTGGGTGCAGTTCCAAAAGACCTTGAAGAGCACCTCAACACCATAGGGGCCACAGAAATCACCATTAGCCAATTACAAAAAGCAGCTTTACTGGGAACAGCATATATTTTGCGACGATATCTATAACAACAACAACAAAATTGACAATAAAATTTAGCCATCCTAGGTCCTTGGGAATGACTCGATGTCTGGATAAAACAAACCAGTCAATAACACCTGTCTGACTATGTAAACAAGAATAATGATGTTATTATTATACAGAAGAGGAATGAAGTGGAAGAGGAATGCTGCAAGTCCATCAAACAGCAGAGGAGGAGAAAAGAGGCCTTGAAGAATATATAAAGGACAGTAAAGAAGATGCACTTCAAATGGTCAGTTACGCAAAACTATTCAACACCAATGAAACAAAGCAGGCCTACAAGAAAGAACAAGTCAAGAACCGAGCAGAAAAATGGAAAAATAAACCACTGCATGGTCAATATTTGCACAATATAAGGGAAAATCAGACATCACCAAGACCTGGCAATGGCTTAAGAATGGCAACTTGAAGAAAGAAACTGAGTGTTTAATACTGACTGCACAAGAACAGGCACTAAGAACAAATGCAATAAGAGCAAAAGTCGAAAAATCCACAAGAAACAGCAAGTGCTGCCTTTGTAAAGAAGCAGATGAAACCATGGACCACCTAATCAGCTGTTGTAAAAAGATCACACAGACTGACTACAAACAAAGGCATGACAAGGTAGCAGGGATGATACACTGGAACATCTGCAAAAAATACAAGCAACCTGTAGCCAAAAATTGGTGGGACCATGAAATTGAAAAAAGTTGTAGAAAATGAAGATGTAAAAATATTATGGGACTTCCGACTACAAACAGACTACAAACATCTGCCACACAATACACCAGATATAACTGTAGTCGAGAAGAAAGAAAAACAAGTTAAAAGAATCGACATAGCAATACCAGGGGATAGCAGAATAGAAGAAAAAGAAACAGAAAAAATCACCAAATACAAAGATCTACAAATTGAAATTGAAAGGCTGTGGCAGAAAAAGACCAAAATAATCCCAGTGGTAATTGGTGCCCTGGGTGCAGTTCCAAAAGACCTTGAAGAGCACCTCAACACCATAGGGGCCACAGAAATCACCATCAGCCAATTACAAAAAGCAGCTTTACTGGGAACAGCCTATATTCTGCGACGAAATCTATAACAACAGCAACAACATTGACAATAAAATTCAGCCATCCTAGGTCCTTGGGAAGGACTCGATGTCTGGATAAAACAAACCAGTCAATAACACCTGTCTGACTGTGTAAATAAATAAATAAATAAATAATAATTATAATAATAATGTTGGTGGATTATGCCACCAGGCAGCCAGAGGCAGTCACCCTGAGCAGCACTGATGCCAAGACTGTAAGTCAAGCATCAATAGACCTATTCACCAGAATAGGGTGGCCCTTGGAGATCCTTTCTGATGCTGGCACTAACTTTAACCAGGGTTGTTTATGGGCTGTTCATGGCATTGAACAGTTGATGTCAGTTCCATACCACCACCAAACAAACAGCCTGGTTGAGAAATTTAATGGGGGGACCATGGTGCGGACGTTTATCAATGAACATTCTAATAATTGGGACCTAATGCTGCCCCAACCACCTTAAGTGGTGCAGTGGGGAAATGCTTGACTAAGCAGAAGGCTGCTGGTTCGAATCCCCGCTGGTACTATATTGGGCAGCTGCGATATAGGAAGATGCTGAAAGGCATAATCTCACACTGCGCAGGAGAAGGCAATGGCAACCTCTCCTGTATTCTACCAAAAGAAAGCCACAGGGCTCTGTGGTCACCAGGAGTCGAAATCGACTTGACAGCACACTTTACCTTTAATGCTTCCCCAGTTGCTGTTTGCATTCAGGGCTATACAGCATCCCAGCCTCTGATTCCCTGCCTTCAAACTGGTTTATGGGAGGGAGGCCTGGGGTCCATGAGTTAATCCATCAACAGTGGGAAGGAGGAGGAACTCCCATGAAAGTCAACATCCTTGACTTCATGGACCAGCTCTAGAATACCCTTCAAGAGACTTTATAGCTCACCCATGAAAATCTCCGGGAGGCACAAAAGGAACAAAAGGCCTGGTATGATGAACATGCCGGGGAACACACACTTGAGCCGTGTGTGTGTGTGTGTGTGTGTGTGTGTGAAGCATTGGTTTTCCAACCCATTCGCACGAAGAAGATGCAGGCAGAATGGCAAGGGCCTTACTGGATTAAGGAGAAACTGGGGACCGTGAACTATTTGGCTGAGTTCCCAGGGACCCAGCTTATCATTGAAACACCCTTAAACCATATTTCACCCGGGAGGCTATGGTGTTCAATGTCAGTGTTGAGCTAATGTTTTGTAATGAGTGTCCCTGATTATATAAGCTTGGGGGACAGCAAGGGGGGAGGAGTGGAAGAAACTCTCTGGGCCCCTACCCTATCTGAGTCATGGAGAATGGAAGTCTGGCAGTTGTATACCAGATTTACCACACGGTCCCCTGCTTTACCCAGACGTACGACTCTGGTAACTCACTCCATCCACACCGGAGATGGACCTCCTGTGTCCAAAGGTCCTTATCATACTCCCTACTGAAAATGCAAGGCCATCACGAAGGAAATGGAAAAAATGTTAGCGCTAGACATAATTAGAACTTCTCAGAGTGCCTAGGCTTCCCCTGTCATTCTAGTAGACATACCCGGGGTGGGGGTGGGGTGAAATCAGGGAGGGGTTTCTCACTTTATGCTCCCAGAATATGCCCTTGGAAAAGTGAATCTGCTCCTTTTAAAAAAGTAGGTGGTGGCAGCCCTATCATGACTCCTCACAGCCAGAGGAGCGATTTTGTGTGCTCCCCACTTGGGATCGTTACAACCCCTTCATAGCATCCTGGATCTTCTGTCTTGCCCAGCTCTTGTTCAGGATACATGCAGCTCCCACACCCGCTGGAGTTGCCAGCTTTTTACTATCCTCTGTTCCTGTGCCTTTGACAAAGCTGCATGAGCCACAGACCTCAGCAGATGATCCTGCTTATCATCCTGAAAACTAAGACCTCACCTTCCAATTTCTACACTTCAAAGCTGCTATTAAAAACGCAGGGAACCGGCCAGCCTGGGTTCTTCTGTCTAGCTGACAACCCTGCGCCCACCTATCTCCTGCAGCCCCGTGCCTCCTTCCTCAGGCATGGGGGGCCTTGGACCAGCCCTGGATTGTGCCCCCAGCACCACCTCTTGGGATCGCCCACATCTCTGGGCTCAGGAGGCAGAGCGGTGTTCTCCACACCAGGACTGGATCCAATGCTGCCTCTGCAAGAACCATCACACCTAAGCTGAGGGGAACGGGAGCAAGTTTATCTGCAAAGTGTTTTGCAGATACCAGATATTACACTGGTATATCGTCTTCTGCAAAATGTCTTCTGCAAAATGTTTAGCCAATTGGCCAGAGCAGGCCACTGAGTGCTCCTCAGCTGGTCTCTCTGTACTCCCACCAGCCCTTGGAGCCGCTCTGTTGGATGACACTGTGCAAATGCAGTGGGTGTTGGGGGGGGGAGTGAGACACCTCTGCCACCAGGGCCAAAGAACAGCCCCCCCCCAAGAGGCTCCCGCCTCTGGGATTGGCTGGAGTCCTCCCAAGTTAATTGCTCTCTCCACTCCGGTCACCCCACCCATCCCTCCGTTTTGTTGCCTGCACCTCCTTGATATGGTCGAAGGGCACACCTTGATATGGCTACCTTGCTGAAGCTAAGCAGGTCTTGGTGTGGCCAGTGCCTGGATGGGGGACCCACCTATGCCACCTTTGGGGAGGAGGCCGTTATACAAGCCAGGTCAGCAGACTTGTCCAGGATTAAATCCTCCTGGACAGCAGACAGTGTATGATTAACCAGCTGGCTTCAGTGGGTTGCTGAGAGGCTGGTCAATGTCCACACAGAGCTAGTAGGGAAAGGGCTGGAAAGAGTGAGAGCGCACAAGTGCGACCCCTTCCCACCCCACCCCACCTCTCCCCCACCCCACATCAGTGCCTCTGGGTTTCATGTTCTAGCCCCAGCTGCTAAAATGGGATGCCATTTCTCTTTCTTCCTAGAGAGAGAGAACAGGCAGGCAGTGATGGAGGCCTTGTGCTGTGGCCTGAAAGATGTTTGAGGCCGGAGGGCAGCAATGTCCCCTGGCTAGCGGGGCAAAGAGGCTCCTTCCACACTGGCAGCTCTCTTGCATTGAGGGGTGGGGTGGGGTTGAAAAACAATACATAAACATTCCAATTTTTAAAAAAGGATAAAACAGATTTTGGGGTGCTTTTTTTGCCGGGGGGGGGGGCTACTAAATATCTGGGGCAGAGATCACTATGGTGATGTGTTCTTCTGAGAGTGAGGAGAGGGAGGCTGGCTTGCCAACTTTGCATGGGGCAGAGAGTGGTGCTCCCTGTGCTGGAGCATGTGGGCCAGCACAGCCCAGTTCCGAAAAATGCAGCCACCAAGGACACAAGCTGCGATCACTTGCTGTGCTTGCAGAACCCTCCAGTCTCTGCCCAGCGGAGTGCCCCCCCCACCCCCGCCTGCCCGCTGCTTCTCCTGCTAGGGCTGGTCTTGGAAGGAATGCGGGATTCCAGCTGAGCCCTGGACCTTGTGCTGCAGCCACCTCCTCTTGCTTGGCTGCCCCACGTTCTGTCTGCACCCCCCCCACCCCCCCGGCAGGCTCTAAGCCAGCCCCAGCGGCAGCCCAGGCACCGCCCGTCCATGCAGAGCGGGGGCTGCCCCACTGGCAGAGCGGATGCCTCGCCAGCCGGAAATCCAGATCCTGGGCATCTCCAGTGAAAAGGATCATCTCAGGCAGGAAGGCGACCCGCTCCTGCCGGAGAGCAACACCGTGGGGGCCCTCACCCTCACCCTCACCCTGACCCCATCATTTGTATTTACAGTATGCCACTGTTCTTCCCCCCTCCCAATCCAAACTGTTCAGGATGGTTCACAATAAACAAAACAAAACAATTAAAAATCTAAAATTATAACATACAACTCATTAAAAACTTTGAACACTGTTAAAAGTTAGGCTAAGAACCCAAGTCTTTACAGCTCTCTTGAACATACCTAAGGATGTTGCGTCATGTATTTCCACAGGGAGCCTGTTCCATAGTTGAGTGGCTCCCAAGAAGGCCCAACTCCAAGTCGCCACCAGACAAACTGACGGCACCCAGAGAAGAGATGGACCTCTTCTGATGATTGACTGATGAAGGCACTGCAGCCTTTCAGGGATCCCAGACCTAAGCCGTTCAGGGCTTTAACAGCAACAAAAAGAATTTTATATTTTGCCTGGAAACACATCGGCAGCCAGTGAAACTGCTTAAGAACAGACTTAATACACTCCTGGCTGTTGATTGATAGATTAAGTGCTGTCAAGTCCATGTCGACTCTTAGTGACCACATAGATAGATTCTCTCTGGTTCTCTCAGATTCCTGGCTGTTGGTGATTGTTGATTTTATCCCCAGTAGGTAAAACAGCAGAGCACTAAGAAAGAGAGCACACACTCCAGTTACTGAGTAGATAGCAGAGGATGGTTTAGTTGTTGCATCTATTTAGAGAAAACACATGGAGATTCTTGTAGAGCTAAATGCAAAGTATTGATTGGTTAAGTACACTTGGATTGGAAAGACCTAACCCTAAACTAAAGGACTACATCATGACTAGATAAGGAGGGAGAGAGATGTTTCTGTCTGCTCTCTAAAAGGAAAGGAAAGGGAAGGGATTCTGACTCTCACAGGAAATACCTGAGGAGTCAGATCAGGGGTCATAAAGTAGGGACAGATAGGATAAGATTTGTTTTTTTTTTAATAGGACAAGGTTTTTTTTATTGAACCAACAAACTACCAAAGCATACAGTACGTTGCCAGACAGGGAGACCCTTCCCCACTGTCTCTACTCCCAAGGCCCCTAGTGGTCATTAGGATAGTTGGTGCAAAAGGTCGATGCACTGGAATTCCGTCTGCAACACTGGTGGCATCCAGAGACGGGCCTCTCCTGCCGACCTGAATGAGCAGTGGGGCTCTTGCGAAGAAGGCGCTCCTGTCCAAGGCAGCACCATTGATTCATAGGGGACAGCATCCCGCCCCCCCCCACGGCCCTGCCCTTGGGCCTAGGACTGGGCTTGAGGCACAGCACACTCCCTTTGCAGAGAGCACTAACCACTGCACGCGTGGGCTGGCTGGGGGGTGGCTAGTCCAGAGGAGGCCCCCAGCCCCGCCCCCCGAAAAACAGAGAGAGAGTCACATTAGAGGCAGCCACTCAACACTGCTCTTGCCTTCCGGGTCTCCCACCTCTGAGTGCATGTGGATCTGAGGAGGCGGGCGCCGTCCGGTCTGGGTGGCAGCAGGTGGTGCTTCTCAGTGGCCTGGAATGTGTGGGGCGCAGGACAAAGGTGCCCTTGTCAGAGAGAGAGAGAGAGAGAGCGAGGCAGCTGCTGCTGCTGCTGCTGCTGCGAAGAAGAGGAGCCTGTGTGGGATTTGCCCAAATTGCTTTCTGCCGGAGGCCCAGAAGCGCCCCGCTGCTGTGTGGGTGGTGGTGTTGCAGGACAGGGTCTCAGAGCTCCTAGGAAATGGCCTGGAGGGGCCCCCCTGCATTTGTGTCTCACTCCTGCCTGCCCTAAAAACAAAACACCCCGAAGGGCCGGCTTTCACGAGGCTTCCTGGTGGTTTGGCAACCCAGCTCGCTGCATCCGTCCCTCTTGCCTGGGAAGTGCTGAGCAGCACTTCTGGGGGCCCAGCAGAGAGCCTCCTCCTGGGGGCTGGGGGGCAGTCCTTCCATGCAGCCTGTCCACCTCCCTCCCCGGCCTGAAACAGGCGGCTGGGGAGGCCACAGCTGTCTCTAATGCCGCAGCCATGTGGGTCTGGGCTGGGGAAATGCCGCGCGTCCCCCCTGCTCAGCTTAGTCCAGCAGTTGAGCAGGTCACCATCTCCCAGCTGGACCTGCTGCTTCCTCCGCCTGGTGTCAGGGGACGGGGGCTGCACAGTCCTGGGAACCCGCCCCACGGCACCCACGGCACCTTGGTGAGACTTCCTGCTGGGTGTCAATGCAGGAAGAGCCCAATATAATGAGTGCTGATGAAAATGGAGAGATGCTTCAATACAAGGCAATAAACATATAAAATACCAGTTTGGTGCAAGAGATACGAAATACAGAAACAACCAGATACATCCAAAATGGAACAAATGAAGAAACAGTAATTGAAAAAATAAAATATATTGCAGAAGATATTCGTGAAAAGACCACAAAGAAGAGAACGTCTTGTGCTAAAATGAGCACGTTTTCGTGCTCTTCATCAGTCTCTGTTCAGCTTGTGAGAAATCCAAACTCCGATCTCGCAAGAGTGGAATATGCTTCTTCCTTAGAACAATCTTAAAAAGAATGAATGCATCCACAGAATATCTGATTGGTGTTTCTATCAGTACGACTAAGTCAATGCAACAGGATTACACGCCATGGTAATGCCCACGTCTACCCCAAGTTTTATGAATGAGTCTAATAATTAAACTCAATTAAAGCCAAATAATTGCACCCCTCTCCCCAATTTTACTGGCTGTGAAATCACCGCTCCCTTCTTCTCCCCCCCACCCAGAGAAAGGGCCTAAGAGAGGAGCCTGCCCCCGCCCCCAGGGAGTCCAATGCCCCCCCCCCACTGCTCACCATGCCCTTTGAGCCTGACTTCACGCTCTCCCTCTGGACTGGGCTGCAATGCCGGCTAACATGGCCAGCCCCCATCTTGCTGTAGGGGTGGGGCAGCGGGGCTTGGCGGGGGACTGGAGAGCCCGCAGGCAGCACAGCTCTTGTTAACAATGGGGTGGAGCGGAGGGGGGGGGCCCACCGGAGATGCCAGAGAGGCAGCCGCGCCTCCCGTGGTGCCCCCCCCACAGGTCTCCTTAGGAGGAGCTTCTGCTGTGTAGTGACATGGTAGGGAAAGAGCCCCTTGAGCAAGGCCATTGTGTCACAAGGAGGGAAAGTCTCTGGGTCTCTGGGCCAGGTCTCAGCCCCAGGATGCCATGTCACGCATGTGCCGGCCCCTGTGTGGAAGGCGTGGGGCAGCCCTCTTGCTTGAGAGCCAGCAGCTGGTCTGAAGCATCCCCTCTCTCCCTCTCATCTCTGCTGAGCTCCTTGTGTTGGTGAGTGATCGAATCCGCTGCATCCCCTCCTCAGGGCATCTGCCTCATTGTATGTCTCTCTGTCTGTGCACCTGGGCCGGGCATGCTTTGCTCCTGCGTGTCCATCCGCCAGCAAGCGGAGCTGATCAACTGTAAACCAGGCAGCCCCTTGGGAGGGCTGCTTGGAGCTCCCCGATGGACAAGGGCCTCGGACCACCGCCAAGAGCGACTTCCGCGACTACAACGGGACACCCAGTGGTGTGTGTTTCGAGGGATCTTGCAAGCCTTTTACCCCTTTATTGTTCTCCAATGAAAGTAACATCTATTCACTGTCCGCCTTCGCGCTCATCTCTCTCCGTCTCGGACCCAAGCAAAGGACTGTGCCCCTGGCACAACACCATGCTAAAAGGGCCTGCTGATCTCCTCTCAGAACTTCTGTTTGTCATCTCCGAGAAATCCTGGAGAAGAATGGTTGTGGTGCCAAGGGACCAGAGACGGAAACACTGCCCTGATCTTCAAAAGTGGGGAAAGGAAGATCTGGGGGACTCCAGGCTGGTCAGTCTGACTTTAATACCAAGGAAGAGACGAGAAGAAGAGACCATAAAACAGGCGGCCTGTAAGCATCACGGCCGTGGTCAGTAGAAGCCAGCATGCATCGAGTTACCAGCTTAGAGGACTGAGGGGAGGTGGATGTCATTTATCCCAATGGCAGCAAAGCATCTGACCATGTTTTCTGTGATACATCAGTTAGCAAACTGGTCAAATGGCGGCTTGCAAGGGCAGGATCTGACCTTTGCGGGGAGGATGGGCAAAAATGAGGGGCTGCTGCTGGCAACCTCCCTCCTCTCTCTGCAGGAGAACGGCCCTTTTTTGACCTCATTCAGAAGGTGTGCAAAAGCTGGATTGGGAGCTCCTGATCCAACCCGTGCCAGTCTTTGGTGCACAGAGGGAGCTCCCTACCAGCACCTTCAGCCACCGTCCTCCTCCACCTGTTTCTTGCCGCCACCTTCTGCCCTCTGCCTACGCAAAGGGCAACCCACGGGGAGGCTGACGGGACAGGAAGTGTCATCGCTTCCTGCTGGTCCGTCTTTCACATCCTCTTCCCACTGAACAGAGGGTGGGATGGGCCCAGGAGGGAGGGGAGGGTGGCAGCAGCAGTGGTGGGTGCATGTGTGTGTGTGGGGGGGTCACATGCTTTGGGAGGGGAGGAGAGCTGGTCTTGTGGTAGCAAGCATGAATGGTTCCCTTTGCCAAGCAGGGTCTGCCTTGATTTGCATTTGGATGGGTGACTACATGACCTTGTGCCCTCATTCCCCTGAAGGGATGAGGCCCTAGCCCAGTGAAAGAGCACTTGCATGTTTGCATGCAGATTAGGTCCTGGGCTCAATCCCTGGCAGCATCTCCTGCTAAGTCAGGGAAGGACTCCTGCCTGAAGCCCGGGAGTGCTGCTCAGGCACGGGGCGAGGCCAGTGGCGGCCGGGTTCAGACCACCGCCGTGGCCCCCCTAGCCCTGCCCCCGGCGTCTGACGTCAGATGCAGGGAGCGAAGGTTAGCCACGGCCCCTGCCTCTGACGCCAGATGCAGAGGGAGCTCACAAATGAGGCCGTGTGGCCCCGTTTGCAAGCTACATCCAGCCAGTGCCGTGTTGGCAGTGTGGCCGGGAGCGGCTCTCCCTGCCTTTTACAGGTCGTCCTCGAATGACTTAGCCCCAGGTTCCCCACGAGCATGCGGTGCGCTACGGGCAAGAGGTGGCCCCCTTCCGGCCATGCTCTGCTCCCGTGGCAGACGGCTCTCCTTTGAAGGGCAGGGAGAGCTGCTGCTTCGGCTGCGTTGCGGACGTGGCACTGGCCAGTTTCTCTCACAAACGGGGCTGCGCGACCCCCTTTGTGAGCTAAGCTACGCCCCCCCGTCTGATGCCAGATGCAGGGGGTGTGGCTGGGGCATCTGAAGGGTTCTTTGAACCTGTGTGCGCAATGGTGGCTCCGCCCCGGGAGCTGCTGCAGTCAGTGTGGACAATCCTGAGCTAGATGGACCGAGGGCCTGGCTGAGCGTAAGGCAGCTTCCCAGGGGTGGTAGCCCCAGGCCAGATGAGGTGGCCTCCTCACCACTCTGCGTTTCTTGCACTGAGCAGTGGGTGGATTGATGGCTCACACAGCCCCCTCCAGCTCTAGCAGCCCGTGCTTAAAGACTGCATCTTGACACGCTGCCAGCTGTGAAAAAGCCGTGGCAGGAACATCAAGGGGACGCCTGCCTGGCTGCCCTCCTTTCCAGGCTGTGTCTGTTCCCTCAGGCAATAGTGAGAGGTGCCTGACGACGCTCACATTGAGGTTGGGTGGACGCTGCTGGAAAGGCCTCCATCGGGGGCCGGGGCACGCGGCTGCCACATGACACAGCCTGCCTCCATCCCAGGGAGTGCTACTGCTGGGATGCAAGCAACCCTCCTGGGCTTTGCATGTGGTGAGGAGCAGTCACTGCTTGGAGGCCCTGCTGCACGGAAGGGTTTTTGTCCCACCAAAGCCAAATGCAGACAAATGCTAAGGCCTGCATTTGGGTACGAACAAGCAAATCCACACAAACAGCCCAGAGGAGACTGGATTCGCAGCAGCACATGTGAAAGGGACCTAAGTCTCTCAGTGGACAGCAAGCAGAATATGAGCCTGCAGAGTGACACAGCAGCTTAAAAAGCGAATGCACGGCTTAGGGTTGGGGTACTTGCAGACAGGAACCTGCCAGGGCTCTCGGTTTGGCATCTCAGACCCTGCTCATGGCCCCACCACTAACAGAGATTCGGCTGGTGGGCACTAGAGACAGGGTGTAGTAGTCAGACTCTCCTCCCCCTAAAGTGTTAACTGGAAGTGAACCCTCTCTTGACTGACAGGCTGGTGAACTCCAGGATTTAGCTAATCAGCACACCAGGTGGGTGGGACCTAGAGATCTGTTGCCAGGATGAAGAGAGGCCTTTGTTAGGAAAAGCTAGGCTGGAGTTGCTCAGAGGAGGACATGTGGCCATGGAGGATGGCTGCAGGAGAATAACTTTGCAGATCCTTGAAAGACAGGAGGGCACGAAGCTTGAATTGTCATCTGGAGTATGGTGAGTTTAAGGAAAAGGGAAGTTTAGTCAAGGGAAAAGTTTGTTTGTTTTCTGAAAAGTCTGTTGAAAAGTCAAAGAAACGTTTTTGTGTCAGGGAAGTTATATTTCTTTGTGTGTGTGCTTTTGCATATTCCTGGTACTGTTTTATTATAGTTTACCTGCAACGTAATTGAAACAAGAAGCACTAGCTTATGCCCATACTACCTAGGGTGTTGCAAAAGATTCTATAAACATTTAAATGTGCCTAAGACAACTTATTTTTGTAATCTACTAAGTATTCTTAACTGTATCTAAGACAATCTCAGACAAAACAGTCTGCAGTAATTGAATAAAACTGTTTTTAAAATTCTTTTTACAAGACTCTCTGAGTTGGTTTTTAACTCAGGAAAGTAGGGCGTGAAGGGGGATTTTCTCTGGTGAAAAACACATCCTCAGATGTTCAGCAACTATCAGTTTTCTCCTCTTCTGTAAGCTTACACATTATATATATATATATATATATATATATATATATATATATATATATATATAATTACAGCACCCAATCCACTGGTCTGGTTCTCTGCAAGTTTTAGGGTGCTTGGTGGCAGCATTTTAAACCTACCGATAATATAGAATAGTTTTAGGAGAAGCTTAGCTGGACAGCTCAGCAGGGATGATTGGGCAGCTTGGCAGGGATGATGCAGCATTTCTTTCCCTCATGTGATCTTGCCCTAAGACAAAGCCTATAATCCGCTCACAGGGCCTTTTCAGTGGTGACTCCTTGCCTTTGGAATGCCCTCCTAGAAGAGCTTCACCATGCTCCCTCCTCAATCTTTTTAAAAACAACTGAAGACACATCTTTTTAGAGAAACTTTTACATATTTTATAACTGCTGCTATATCTGGTAGGCTTCTTAGTTTCTAGCTTTTTATGTATAACTTTTAATTTGAAACTTAAAATTTGTGACTTTAAGGCCTCACTCGAATCCCATATCCAGCTGATCTTAAGAGCAGGCGGAGTGGAAAGGGGGTGGCAGCAAGGAAGCAGGTTTAGGCTAGACCAGGGTCCCCAAACATTACTGGACTTCAGTTCTCACAACCTCCAGCCCCAGAGGCCTTTGGCTGGGGATTATGGGAGCTGAGAGTTATGTTCTTCTGATGCCTGCAGCCAAACCAACTCTAAAATTCGGTGGTTTCTCGAAAGTGGCAGACTCTTTGGGCGCAACCCACCCAGGAGCGGACACAACCTTTCAGTGAGGTTGCTGTGCACAGATGAGCTTTCCGTGGCTTCTGCCCCTTCTTGGCTTTGCCACTACAGAAGAAGATTGAAAACCAGCCAGGAGCGGGTGGTCTTAACGAGCAGTGCGGCGGGGGAAGCTTCATCGCGGAGCTCCCTTTGCTCCTCGTCAGGTATGGCGAATACCTGCCGCGGTTAACCGCGCAGCTCTTCCTGACGGATGGCCGCCTGCAAATTAACTTGGGAATAAGCCCAAATGAGCCGAGCTGCTTCGCAGTCCTCGTGCACGGGGCTGGGCTCTCGCCGGTCACAACAGGGCTTGCCGCAGCCCCGGCCGGGACACCGAAGGCATCAAGAAAGCGGGTGGGGGAGAAACCGCCCCGAAATCTGGGCGTGGTTGCTTCTTCCTGGACAAGACCAAACGCGGTGGGGGCGGGCCCGAGAGAGGCAGCCCCACCCCCAGCAGGGGGGTCGCGTCGCTGCATCTCCAGCCGGGCGCCGGCGGGGCTCGCCTCCCTCCTCGGGCAGCTGCGGCGTCTGCACCGCGCGGCCGCGCCGCTTGCCTGCTTGCCTGCTTGCTTGCAGGGCGGCCCGAGACGCAGCGGGGTGCAGGGCGGAGCCTGCGGAGGGAGGGGCCGCTGCCGCCCGACTTGGTGCGGGGGGCGGGGGCTGGCCCGGTTGCGGCAGCTGCTGCTCCTCCTGCGCGTGCCTGCGAGGAAAGCAGCAGCAGCAGCCGCCGCCTCAGCCGCCGCGGGAGGAGGAAAGTAACTTTGCAGTCGCTGCTGCCGCCGCCGCCGCCGGGCCCTTCCCGGGCTCTGCCGCAGCCAGCGAGGGGCGTTGCGGTCTGCGTTGCGGGCGAGGCGGGGGTCTCTCGGCCTCTGCCGCCGGGATGAGCCTGCTGCGGGTGTCGGAGCTGCGGGCACAGATGGAGGAGGAGGCGGCGGCGGCTGCGTCGCCGTCGGGGGGCCGCTGGCTGCCCAGCCACGTCCAGGTGACGGTGGTGCAGGCGCGGGGGCTGCGGCCCAAGGGCGGCCCCGGCGACGTCTTCGTGGTGCTGCAGTTGGGCCGCCAGAAGCACCGCACGTCGGTGGCCACCGAGAAGGGCAGCGGCGGGCCGCGCTGGGGCGAGGAGGTGGCGCTGGAGCTGCCGCCCTCGGCCCCTGAAGAGACGGACCCCGCCGCCGCCGAGGCGCTCCTGCTGCAGCTGACCGTCTGGCAGCGGGCGCTCGTCGGCATGGACCGCTTCCTCGGCCGCGCCTCCGTCCCGCTGGCCGCGCTGCTCGAAGGCGGCCGCGCCCACCCGGACCAGTGAGTAGTAGAGGCTGGGCGGGGGCGACGAAGGCAGCGGCAGGGCGCTCCTGAGCCCAAGCAGAGGGCCTGGCAGAGCTGGAGGCGGGGGAGCTCGGCCGACGCCGACGGGGGCGGCTGGGAGGGCGGGCGTTGGCCCCGCAAAGGGCTTGGCCTGCTGCGGGGACGTTTCTTTGTGCGCACTGTCTCTGAGCATGTGCAGAGTACCCTTCGCAAGAACTAGCCTGCCTTGCTGGTGTTGAGCGGGGAGGGGGAGAACTGTTTCCCGGGTGGCGGCGGCGGCTGTGACTGTGTCGGGCGCCCCCTTCTCCTCCAAACTCGCTCCCACTTGCAACTCGAAGGGCGCTGAGAGGATGCCTGGTGGAGACCCCCGCCCAGCCCGCTGCGGGCCAGGCTTCTTTGTGCAGGGCGCTCCCTGGCCTTGAGGGGGGGGCGGCCTTTCGGGGGCTCCTGCGCCGACGGAAGGGGGCGAGGGTCACGGAGAGGCCCTTGACTGGGCGGGTTCTGGGCTGTGCGCCGCGCCTGCATGGGAGGAGGCCCGGCCCGGCTTCCGACAGCGCCCTGGAGGGGGCTGCTCGGCTCTGCGGTTTTCTCCCCGCCGCTCGCGGAGGCCGGGCGAATGCAGAGTCATCCTGCGCGTGGCTGGAGGGGAGCCGCTGGCTGGAGGCCCCTGCCCTGCCCCGCCCCGCGTGAGCCGTGAGGAGGGGTCGTGCTGGAGGGCTGGTCTGCCCCGCCGGAAGCCCTTCCTTGCGGCCTGCGAGGAGGAAAGGCCCTGCTGCATTCCAGGGCCCTGCCTCTTTGCCTGGAGCAGAAGAACTGCCGGGCAGGCGCAGGCCAAAGGGCCCCCTCCTCCCTCGGAAGCCCCTGGGGGTTTGCCCACCCTTCTCCAGGATCTGGTCCTTGGGGGTATACTGCCCTTGAACGTGGAGGCTTCACTTGTAGCTCATCGCCATTGATGGTGCACTTCTCAGTGTCCCTTTGGCTAATCCCCTGGCCAGGCATGACTTGACAGGGTCAAGCGAAGGGAGTGAGCCTTGCCACGCAAAAAGTGGTGTAAACGGCAACGTTTTTGCTGTGCCGAATTCCAGCTGCAGTTGAAATAGGTTGTATGCGGCAACGGGGGAACCCAGCTATTTTTCTGCGATGCAGATGCGGCGTTCCAGGGCTGCCACCCAGCAACAAAATCCGAAAGAAGGACTCAGCAACAGCATCTTGCTGGCAGTGCAGGCAGTGCAGGAGCGCCCTTCGGGGTTACGTTGTGCCCCTGTGGCAGCCTGTCCTCCGGGAAGCGCCCGGGGTCCGTCGTGTGGACTGAGCGGAGGGGCCAACCCCATCGGTTCAGCCCAGTGACTTGCTCCCACAGGCGCCCCAGAGGTGGGCAAAGGCCAGCCAGCCAGCCGGCCACCCTCGTGCTTCGCAGCAGGAGCAGCACCCGCACCCGCACCCCTTTCTGGTTCACTTCTGGCTATGAAAAGTTGGAAAGAGCCCTGGCAGAGCCTCCTCGTGCTGCGGTTGGGTGCAAGAGCCCTTGGGCCGTGAGGGGCTGAGGCCGTGTGGCCAGGAAGGGGCCCGATGGGGAAGCACCTGGGGGCTAGGGCGGGCCTCGGACCTCCAGTGGCCGGTTCTAGGCTTTTGTGAAAGCTGCCCTGGTAAAGGGCCTGACACCGTCGTCCTCGGGCAGCGTGCCTTCCGGGCGAAGACTGTCGGGAGGAAGAAGAGGGTGCTGCTTCTTGCTGGCCCAGCTGCCTGTGCCGGTGGGTTTCTCTGGGGACCCTGGGCTCAGCAGGGGGACTCCCTTCGCTTGACCCACCGCCGTATGCCTCTGGCCCCCTGGGGGAGCCTGGGCCCCGTCTCTGACCGAAGGGCCCTTTTGGCTGAAAGAAAGAGGGCTTGAGCTCAGCCTGAGCAGCAGGAGGCGTTGGGGGCGCAGCAGGGGGTCCCCTTGGCGTCTCTTCTGAGAGCTCAGTTAGACTGGGCAGCTGTGCATGGGAGATAACCGGGGTGTGTGGAGCCCCCCAGACGGTACTCTTGGTGGGGGGGGCGGATTTGCAGCCGCCCTGTCAGAAGTGGCTCCTAATTTCCTGGCAACCCTGGGCCTGCCCCAGTTCAAGACTGGACCTCGTTTTCTGTGCTGGCTGTGGTGATTTGCGGGTGTGTAGCTGACTGCCTGGTGGGCTTTAGGTTGGCTGGGACCCCTAACCTCTGGAGGGGGCTGGAGTGGTTAGAATGGCCCGGCCCCAGTCTTGGGGGTCTGGACGGTCCCCTGAGGGCCTTGGAGGCTTCCCTTGAAGCCCTGGCCACATTCTGCAAAGGGGAAGTGCCCCGGGGGTCTGGTGGCTCTGTGGGTTGGGAGACGCCATTGTGAAGAAGGCCAGGCTGGCTTTCTGGGAAGTGGAGGGATGGAGAGGCTGGCTGGAGCATCCCGGAGGAAAATGCGTAATGCCTGATCTTGGCTAGAGCCTGTTCAGAGGTCTGCTCCTTGGCGGCAGGTGTGTGGTGGTGGTGGTGGCGGCGGCAGCAGCAGCAGTGGCACAAAGAGGACCTGTTTCTCCCCTGGGTTGTGGGGATGCGCATGGGGCCGGCAGGGGGCGGCTCGAAGGTGAAGAGGGGAGACCTTTAAGGATGGGGAGGGTGCTCGCTTCCTCCACCCCAGCCCCGTTTCCTCTGCCGACACTGCAGATTAAAAGGGTCTGCCAGGGGTGGCAGGGTACTTCCCTGTTGCCTCCTCAGACCAGAAGTTCCCGGTGCGCCCCTCCCCAGTCCTTAAAGGTACCCCCCCCATTTTCAAACCATTCGAACTGCTGGTCTTTTGGACCTGTTTGGAGGCCTGTAAAAGGGCCTCCGAACAGGTTCGTGCACGTCCCTACTGTGTTGCGTCCACCAAAGCAGTCTAGCAGAGCTCTTCCAAGTGGTCAAGGACCTGGGACCAGTGTTCCCTCTAAGAGGGAATGTTTTTGGCTACAGCTCCTGTAATGCCCAGCCAGAGGCCCCTGCAGTTGGAGATGCTAGGAGCTGCAGTCAGTTCCTGTTGGAGGGAATCCTGCCTGTGACCTCTGGGTCCAGGGCTGGCTGGAGGACCCCTCACCCCTCCTATTGAGTCCCCAAGGCACTTGGTAGAGAAGGTTCCTTGTGACCTCTCTTGACTTGGTTGCTGTAGCTGCTGCTGGCCCAGTTTGTGCGTGTTTGGTGAATGCTCGTCCTGTTGTGACGGGTATTTCTCACATGATGCAGCCTGAAGATGCGCACCAGATTCTTGGATGTATGAGGCCTGTCATATGTCAGACACTCGGCTTGGGCCCATCTTGGCTGGTTCCAGGCCAAGGGGGTGTGGCGGGGGGAAGAACTGCGCTTCTCGTGGGGTGACGGAGTCCCATCAGCCCTGGAGGAGGCAGCTGTGTGGCCACTGTCAAAAAACAAACACAAAACCCTGTTTCCTTAGATCCCACGATTGTGGAGAACTTCTGGCTGGTGTCAGAAGTTATTTTGTTTGGGGGCAAGATGTTTGAGTGTGTGGCAGCCTCTCTTGGTTTTCTTGGATGAAATGGATTATCTGAATTCAAACCAAAGTTTATTAGGGTCCTTCTCGGAGGGGTGATTTCAGCAGATGATACTGGGGGGTTCTTGCTCCTTGGTCTTGCACAGGGATCAACCTTCTACCTCAAGGTCTTTGCTGGGTGGGGATGTCTGAGTCCCTGGAGTTGGCTACCATCAACCTGGATGCCATCCAGCTCTCCCATCAGAAAGAGAATTGACTAACATTCCCACAGAAAAGGTTGACTATAGAAATTTGATGAGATCTTCTTTGCATCCTGCTGGTGGAGGATATCTTTTTATTTACTGATTTGATTTATATACTGCTCTTCCAAAAATGCCCCGGGGCGTTGTGCTCATATGTTGTGCTCTCTCTGCATTGGTGGGACAGGGGCACCTCAGTGTGTTCGCTGTCATTCAGTCGCACAGCTTTGGGTTGTGTGGGCCTGGGCCTGGATGTTTATTTTGGAAGTATGTCTCCAAATGGGCAGACCCTCTTGAGGAGGGTCCTCATATCTTTGCATTGAGTCGTGGGTGATGTCTGTCAAGGTGATGTTCTGAGGTCGCCTGTATCGGAATTTTGATCTACACTGTGTCTTCTGCCCAGTCTCAAGCCCCAGACCATGGAGGAACTGCATAAATTCAGTCTGCATCAGGACTTGATCCTGGAGTCTGCTTTTCAGAGGTAGAGCAGTCCATGTATCTTAAGGAGGACACTGTACAACTGGAGAAGGTGCAGAAGAGGGCAACCAAGATGATCAGGGGCCTAGATTATCTTCCTTATGAGGCAAGACTACAACACCTGGGGCTTTTTAGGTTGGAAAAGAGGTGAGAGGTGAATAAAATTATTCATGAAGTAGAGAAGAGTGTACAGAAACCTTTCCCCCTCTCTCACCACCCCAGAGCCAGGGATCACCCCATAAAATTGAAGGTCAGGAAATTTAGGACCCACAAAAGGAAGTCCTTTTTCACACTACACATAGTTAATCTATGGAATTCTCTGCCATGGGTTGTGTGATGGCCACTAGCGTAGATGGCTTTAAAAGGTGCTTAGACAAATTCATGGAGGACAGGTCTATCAATGGCTACTAGACTGGTGGCTACAGGCCACATCCAGCCTCGGAGGCAGGATGCCTCTAAATACCAGTTGCAGAAGGACAGCAGCAGGAGAAGAGGGCATGCACACACCTCTTGCCTGTGGGCCTCCCTGGGAAACAGGGTTGCTGGATTACATAGGCCTTGGGCCTGATCCAGCAGCATACCCAGCTGTAACCTGAGTGCCTCCAGGGTGGAGGGATTTAAATCACCAAGAGAGAACCTCTATTTCAGGGGTTTCCAAACTGGGGCCAATGTTCCCTCTCACAGGGGCTCCCAGAGGTGGTTGGCTACAACTCCCAGAATCCCCAGCTGTAATGGCTTTTGCTTGGGGATTATGGGAATTGTAGTCAACAACATCTGGGAATCTCGGTTAGAGGGAACACTGTCTGAGGCTTCCAGAGGTTGCTGAGCTACAACTGCCATCATCCCCAGCCATAATAAATGGTACTTAGGGATGATGGGAGTCGTAGTTCAGCAACCTCTGGAGGGCCACAGGTTAGGAACCCCTGCTCCCTTTAAATCAACTCTTCCACTGGTTC